>NC_142460.1:4807500-5408437 GCF_049115385.1 Moschus berezovskii
TCCTCTCGAATTGTGGTGGGGGAGTCTCCTCTTGGGAATCCTCTTTAGTTGTATCAGAGGGCTTGTGGCTCATCTCGTGTTTCAGTGGGGAACTCGGAGTTCTTCTCGAATTGCAGTGGGAAACTTGGTGTTCCTCTCGAGTTAAAACAGGGGAGTCGGCCCTCCTCTCGAGTTGCATTGGGAAACTTGGGGGTCCTCTCGAGATGCTACAGGGGAATCGTGTTTCATATGGAGTTGCAGCGTGGAGCTCGGTGTTTCTCTCGTGATGCAGCAGAAAACACAGTTTCTTTCAAGTTGTTGTGGGAACCTCTGGGTTCCTCTTGAGTTGCGACAGGAAACTTGGGATTCATCTCACGTTGCTGCAGGGGAATCAGGCCTCGTCCAAATGGAGGTGGGAAAATCGGGGTTATTCTTGAGTTGTGGTAGGAAACTCAGAGTTTCTCTCTAGTTGCGATGGGGACCTAGGTGAACCTTTCAAGTTGCAACAGGGTCGTCAGGCCTCCTCTCGAGTTGAGGTAGGGAACTTGGGTTTCCTCTCGACTTGCCACAGGGGAGTCGGGCCTCCTAGTTGTAGGGGATAAATCAGAATTCCTCTCGAGTAGTAGTAGGGAAGTCAGAGTTCCTCTAGAGTTGGGGCAGGAAACTCTGGTATCCTCTCAACTTGCTACTGGGATATCTGTGTTTCTCTCAATTTGAAACAGGGGAGTCAGGCCTCCTCTCTAGTTGCGGCAGGAAACTTGGCCTTCCTCTCAAGAGATGACGGGCATATTGGGTCTCCAATTGACTTGCAACAGGTGAGTCGGGCCTCCTCTCAAGTTGCAAGGGGGACCTTGATGTTTCTCTTGAGTGGCTTCAGGGGGATTGGGCCTCATCTTGAGCTGAGGTGGAGACACAGTGTTTTTCTCAAATTGGGGTGGGAAACTCAGGATTCCTCTCAAGTTACGACTTGGAACTCGGGATTCATCTCATGTGGCTCGAGGGGAATCAGGCCTCCTCTAGAGTTGAGGCAGGAAACCTAGGGTTCTTTTCGAGTTGTGACGGGAAGCTTAGTGTGCCTCTCAAGTTGCGACGGGGATCTAGGGTTTCCTCTCTAGTTGCAACAGGGTAGTTTGGCCTCTTATTGATTTGAGGTGGAGAACTTGGGTTTCCTCTCGATTTGCAACAGGGGTGTTGGGCCTCCTCTCAAGATACAGTGGGAACTCGGGGTTCCTCTCGGGTTGCAGCACCTAGGTTGGGCCTCCTCTCGAGTTGCGGCTGGAAACTTGAGCTTCCATGCTAGTTGCCATGGGGATCAGGGTTCCTCTCAAGTTGGGGTGGTACCCAGTGCTCTTCTGGACTTGTGGTGGGCCTCCTCTTGAGTTGCCTTGGGGCGACTCGTCTCTAGCCGGGATGTTCATGGTGGCTCCTGTCTTGTTGTGAGGCTACGCACTTCTTTCAGCATGGGCCTTCTCTATCTTTGTGGTCAGATTCAACTCTGTAGTTGTGGTGGGTTCGATTCTCTCTAGTGGTGGTGTGAAACCTCCTCTCCCCTTGTGGTACGAGGTTCATCTCTGTTAGCAGCAGAGCATCTCCTCTCTATGTGTGATGTCCAGTGGGCTCCTCTCGAGTTGTGGTGGAGGACTCTTCCTGAAGTGTGGGGCTGTGTCCTCTCAGGTTGGGGTGCAGGTGGTTCTATGGCGGAGGTCCTCTCTAATTTTGGCACTAGGAATTCCTCACTAATATCAGAGGGATTGCTTCTCTCTAGTTGTGAGGGCATCCACACGACTTACTTCAGGGAGCTTGTCTCTATTTGTGGTTGAAGGGCTTCTCTCTAGTGATATCCTCGGGGCCTCCACTTTCATTGTACCTGGGGAATCCACTTCAGTTTTGGCCGAGGAACCTCTCTGTCATTTTGTCCATTGGCGCCTTTTCTTGTTACAGTCTAGTGCTCCTGTCAAATTGTAGTGGCAAACTGGTGGTGCCTCTTGAGTTGCAGCAGGTGAGTTGGGGTTTCTTTAGAGCTGTTGTGGAGCCTCCTCTCTAGCTGCAGTGGGGAAGATCCTCTGTAGTAGTGATCTGCAGGCTGACCCTGTCTTGTTGCAATGTGTGGGAGGCTTCTCTCTAGTTGCAGCATGGGGCTCCACTCTAATTACCCTGAGGGACCACTCTTTATTTGCCGTGGGTCTGCTCCCACCTAGGTGTCATTTGCAGACTCCTCTCTAGCTGTGGTAGTGGGGCTCCACTTTACTTGTGCTCATGGCCTTCTCTTTAGTTGTGGTAGATTGTTCTTCTCAAATTGTGATGAGAGTGATGCCTCTCTGGTTTTGATGAGAATGCACACTTTTTCTAGTTGTGACATGCAGGAGAATACTCTCTAGTTGTGGAAGGCGGGGCCTTCTCTTTAGTTATGGTATGGGACTTCCACTCTTGTTGTGGTAGAGTTCTCTCGAATTGTGGTGAGGTATGCTCCTCTTGGGAATCCTTTGGAATTGCATCAGGGGGCTTGGGGCTCTTCTTGACTTTCAACAGGTTCCTCTCGAATCACTGCATGTGAATCAGACCTCATCCCTAGTTGCGGCAGGGAACCTGGGGGTACTTCCAGAGTTTTGGTGGGAAACTCATGGTTCTTCTCAAGTTGCGACAGGGATCTTGGTGTTCCTCTCTAGTTGCAACAGGGGAGTCAGGCCTTCTCTCAAGTTGTGGTGGGAAACTTAGGCTTCTTCTCAGGAGGTGATGGGGATCTCGGGTTCCCTCTCAAGTTGCAACAGGGGAGTCGGACCTCCTCTCGTGTTGCGAGGGGTACCTCGGGGCTCCTCCCAACTGGCTGCAGGGGAAACGGGCCTCATCTTGAGTTGAGGCAAAGAACTCTGTGTTTCTCCCGAGTTGCGGCAGGAAACTTGGGTTACCTCTTGATTCTCTGCAGGCAAATTAGGCCTTATGTATAGTTGAGATGGGGATCTAGGGTTTCGTCTTGAGTTGCCACAGAGGAGTCAGGCCTCCTCTTGAGTTGCAGGTGGGAACTCGTAGCTCCTCTCAAGTTGCAGTGGGAAACGCAGGATTTCTCTTGGTTTGCAGCAGGGGACTCAAAGCTCCTATCGAACTGCAGCAGGAACTCACTGTTCCCCTTGAGATGCAGTGTGGGACTCAGGGCTACACTCGAGTCATAGCGGGAAACTCGGGGTTCCTGTCGAGTTGTGACAGGGAACTCAAGGGTCCTCTCAAGTCGCTGCCTGAGAATTGGGCCTCATCTCGAGTTGAGGCAGAAAACCTGGGTTTATTCTAAAGTTGCAGTGGGAAACTTGGGGTTCCTCTAGAGTTGCGCCAGTAATCTCAGTGTTCCTCTTGAGTTGCCACAGGGTAGTAGGGCCTCCTCTGATCGTGTTAGGGGGAACTTGGAGTGCTTCTCGAGTTGCAGCTGGTGAGTTGTATCTCCTTTCGACTTGCAGCAGGCAACTAGGGGTTCCTCTCGGGTTATGACAGGGATCTCGGGGTTCCTCTCAAGTTGAAACATAGGAGTTGGGCCTCCTCTCGAGTTGCAAGAGGGAACTCGGGGGTCCTCCCAAGATGCAACAGGGGAATTAAGCCTCATCTCGAGTTGCAGTGTGGAACTTGGGGTTTCTCTTACGTTGCAGCATTAAATGGGGTTTCTTTCAAGCTGTGGTGGGAAACTTGGTGTTCCTCTTGAATTGCGATGGGGAACTAGGAATTCCTCTTGAGTTGTGATGGGGAACTCTGGATTCATCTCATGTCACTGTAGGAGAATCAGATCATTCTAGAATGGAGGCAGGAAAATCGGGATTCTTCTCTAGTTGTGGTGGGAAAATCGGTGTTCCTCTCGAGTTGCAACAGGGTCGTCAGGTCTCCTCTCGTGTTGGGATAGGGAACTCAGGTTTCCTCTCGAGTTGTCAAAGGGGACTTGGGCCTCCTTCAAGCTGAAGGTGGTAAATTGGGGTCCCTTTAGAGTTGCTGTGGGAAACTCGGTGTTCCTCTCGAGTTTAGGTGGGAGATTTGGGTTACCTCTCGAGTTGCAACAAGGGAGGAGGACTTCTTCTGATGTTCCAAGGGGGAACTTGGGGTTCCTCTCGAGTTGCAACAGGGAAGTTGGGCCACCTCTCTAGTTTCAGCAGGCAACTCGTGGTTCCTCTCGAGTAACAACGGGAATCTCGATGTTCCTCTTGATTTGCAACAGGGGAATCAGTCCTCCTCTCAAGTTGAGGCGGGGAACTCAGATTTCCTCCTGAGTTTCAACAGGGGAGTCAAGCCTCCTCTTGAGTTGGGAGGTTACACTCTGAGTTCCTCTCGAGTTGCAACAGGAGAGTTGGGCCTCAACTCGAGTTGCAGCAGGGAACTTGGAGTTCCTCTTGAGTTGAGATGTGGATCTCCCAGTTCTTCTCTAGTTGTGGTGGGAAAGTCGGGGTTCCTCTCATGTTGTGATGGGGAACTCAGGATACTTCTCAAATCTCTGTAGGCGAAATGGGTCTCATCTAGAGTTGAGATGAGATATCTAGGGATTCCTCTTGAGTTGCAACAGGGGAGTTAGGACTACTCTCGAGTTGAGGTGGGCAAGTTGTGTTTCCTTTAGAGTAGCAACAAGGGAGTCAGGGTTCCTCTCGAGTTGCAGGTGGGAACTTGGGGTTCACCTTGAGTTGCAGTGGGAAATACAGGATTACTTTCGATTTGCAGTAGGGGACTCAGAGCTCTTATCAAGGTGCAACAGGAATTCAGTGTTCCCCTCGAGATTCAGCATGAGATTCAGGGTTATACCCGAGCCATAGAGGAACCTCGGGGTTCCTGTCAAGTTGCGACAGGGCGCTCAAGGTACCTCTTAAGTCACTGCATGCAAATCGGGCTTCATCTCGAGTTGAGACAGGGAACCTGGGTTTATTCTAAAGTTGCAGTGGGAAACTCAGGTTTCATCTCGAGTTGCGCCAGAGATCTCAGTGTTCCTCTCGAGTTGCCACAGAGTATCAGGGCATCCTCTGATGGTATTAGGGGGAACTTGGAGTGCCTCTTGAGTTGCTGCTGGTGAGTTGTATCTCCTGTTGACTTGCAACAGGCAACTCGGAGTTCTTGTGCTGCGGCGGGAAACTTGATGTTCCTCTCGAGTTATGATGGGGCTCTCAGGATTCCTCTTGAGTTGCAACAGGTGAGTCAGGCTTTCTCTCAAGTTGCGATGGAATCTCGGGGTTCCTCTTGAATTGCAACAGGGGAGTAAGGCTTCCTCTTGAGTTGTGAGGGGGAAGTTGGGGGTGTTTTTGAGACGCTACAGGGGAATGGAATCTCAACTCAAGTTGCAGCGGAGAACTCGGTGTTTCTCTCAAGATTGTGGTGGAAAACTCAGGGTTCCTCTTGAGTTGTGAAGGGAAACTTGGGTTTCCTCTTGAGTTGCAATGGGGCCCTCTGGATTCCTCTCGAGTTGCCATGGGAAACTCAGGATTCATCTTATGTCTCTGCAAGGTAATCAGGCCTTATCTAGAATGGAGGCGAGAAAATAGGGGTTATTCTCGAGTAGTGGCAGGAAACTTGGTGTTCCTCTCAAGCAGTGACGGGGATCTAGGTGTTCCTCTCGAGTTGCAACAGGGTAGTCAGACCTCTTATCGAGTTGAGGTGGGAAATTAGGGTTTCCTCTCGATTTGCATCAGGGGAGTTGATCCTTTTCTCAACTTGTAGGTGGGAACTCAGGGCCCCTCTCGAGTTGCAGCCGGGAACTCGGGCTTCCAAGCTAGTTGCCATGGGGATCTCGGGTTTCGATTTGAGTTGGGGTGGTACTCAGGATTCTTCTCGACTTGCAGTGGGGCCTCCTCTCGTGTTGTCTTGGAGCGACTCGTTTCTAGCAGGGATGTGCAGGGTGGCTCCTGTCTTGTTGTGAGGCTACGCACTTCTTTTGGCATGGTATTTCTCTATCTTTGTGGTCGGATTCAACTCTGTAGTTGTGGTGGGTTTGATTCTCTCTAGTGGTGGTGTGAAACCTCCTCTCCCCGTGTGGTACGAGGTTCGTCTCTGTTAGCAGCAGAGCAGCTCCTCTCTATGTGTGATGTCCAGCGGGCTCCACTTGAGTTGTGGTGGAGGGCTCTTCTCAAGGTGTGGGGCTGTGTCCTCTCAGGTTGGGGTGTGGGTGGTTCTATGGCAGAGGTCCTCTCTACTTTTGGCTCTAGGAGTTCCTCACTAGTATCCGAGGGATTGCTTCTCTCTGGTTGTAAGGGACTCCACTCGACTTAGTTCAGGGAGCTCGTCTCTATTTGTGGTTGAAGGGCTTCTCTCTAGGTGTGATACCCTGGGGATTCCACTGTAGTTGTGCCTGGGGGATCTGCTTCAGTTTTGGCTGGGGAGCCTCCCCATCATTTTGTCCATTGGCACCTTCTCTTGTTACAGCCTAGGGTTCCTGTCAAATTGTAGTGGTGAACTCTAGAGTTGCCACAAGTGACTCAGGGTTTCTTTAGAGTTGTTATGGAGCCTCCACTTGAGCCTCAATGGGGCAGACCCTTTATAGTGGTGATCTGCAGGCTTCCCCTGTCTAGTTGCAATGTGCAGGAGGCTACTCTCTAGTTGTGGCATGGGACTCCACTCTAATTGCAGTGAGGGTCCACTATTTATTTGTCGTGGGTCAGCTCCCCTCTAGTTGTCATTTGCAGACTCCTTTCTAACTGTGACAATGGGGCTCCTCTTTACTTGTGGTAGATGGGTTCCTCTTTAGTTGGGTTAGAGTGCTCTACTCAAATTGTGATGGGGGTAATTCTTCTCTGATTGTGATGAGAAGGGGGTGCTTTTTCTAGTTGTGATGAGCTGGAGCACATTCGCTAGTTGTGGAAGGGGGGCCCTTTTAGTTGTGGTATGGGGCTTCCTTTTTTGTTGTAATAGAGTTCTCCTTTTGAATGTGGTGGGCATGTCTTCTCTTGGGAATCCTCTGAAGTTGCACCAGAGGGCTTGTGGCTCTTCACTAGTTTCAGCTGGGAACTCGGGGCTCATCTTGAATTGCAGCGGGAACCTCAGTGTTCCTCTCGAGTTGCAACAGGGATCTAGGGTTTCCTCTCCAGTGGCAACACGGTTGTCAGGTCACCTGCTTAGTTGCAGTATGAGGCTTCCTCTCTGGTTGTGGTAGTGGGCTCTTCTCCAATTGAGGTAGGGTAGGCTGTTGGGGGCCGGAGGAGAAGGGGACGACAGAGAGTGAGATGGCTGGATGGCATCACCGACTCTGTGGACATGAGTGTGAGTGAACTCCGGGAGTTGGTGATGGACAGGGAGGCCTGGCGTGCTGTGATTCATGGCTTCGCAAAGAGTCGGACACGACTGAGGGACTGAACTGAACTGAACTGAACTGAGGCTCCTCTTGAGAATGCTCTGCAGTTGCATCAGGGACTTGGGGCTCGTGTCGAGTTGAGATGGAGAACTCGGGGAAACTCTCAAGCTGCAATAGGTGAGACAGGCATCCTCTTGAGGTGCGAGGGGAAAGTCGGGATTCTTCTTGAGTTGAAGCTGTGGAATCAGTGCTCATCTCGAGATGAGGTGGGGAACACGGGGGTTCTTCACGAGATGTGGCGGGAAACTCAGGGTTCATCTTGAGTTGTGACAGGAATCTTGGGGGAACTTCTCGAGTTGCCAAAAGGGAGTCAATCCTCCTTTTGAGTTGCGAGGGGAAACTCGGGATTGATCTCGAGTCAGAGTCAGTGTAGGGGAATTGGGCCTTATCTCAAGTTGAGGTGGGAAACTCGGGGTTTCTCTCCAGTTGTGATGGGGATCTCAGGGAACCTCTCAGGTCGCCTCAGGGGAATCAGGCCTCCTTTCAAGTTGCAAGGGGAACCTCAGGATTCCTCTCGAGTAGATGTAGGGGAATAGGGCCTCATCTCGAGTTCAGGTGGGGAACTCGGGGTTCCACTCCAGTTGTGACAGGGGAGTCAGACCTCATCTTGTGTTGAGGCATGGAACTTCACTTTCCTCTCGAGTTGTGAAAGGGGTGTCAGACCTCCCTTCGTGTTGTGAGGGGAAATGCAGGGTTCCATTCGAGTCGCTACAGGGGAATCAGGCCGTATCTCAAGTTGAGGGGGAACTCGGTGTCCTTTCGACTTGCAGTGGGAAACACGGGGTTCCTCTCAAGTTGCAACGGAGATCAGGGGATACCTCTCAAGCGGAAACAAGGGAGTCAGGATTCCTCTCGAGTTGCAGCAGCGGAGTTGGGCTTCCTCTCAAGTTGCATCAGAAACTCAGTGTTCTTCTCTATCTGTTGCTGGAAACTCGGGATTTCCTTGAGAGTTGCCACAGGGGACTGAAAGCTCTTCTTGAAGTGCATCGAGAAATCAGTGTTCCTCTGGATTTGTAGCATGGTATGCAGGATTGCACTGGAATTATGGTGTGGAAGTCGGGGTTCTCCTTGAGCTCGGTTGGTAGTCAGGGTTCCTGGCCACTTTTGGTGGGGCCTCCTGTCAAGTTCTCTTGGGACGACTCGTCTCTAGCAGAGATCTGCAGGGTGGCTCCTGTCTTGTTGCAGTGATGGGTGGCTGCTCACTAGTTTTTGCCTGGGACTACTCTATCATTGTTGTTGGGGTCCACTCTGCAGTTGCGGGGCTTTCAAGTCTCTCTAGTCGTGGAGTCCAAGCTCCTCTCCTTGTGGTGTGAGGTTCGTCTGTATTAGCAGAATAGGGGCTTCTCTCTGCGTGTGATGTGCAGTGGGCTCCTCTCAAGTTGTGGAGGGCTCCTCTCGAAGGGTGAGGCTGTGTCCTCTCCAGTTGGGGTGTGCGTGTCTCCATGGGGGGAGGTCCTCTCTGCTTTTGGCTCTATGGGTTCCTCACTTCTTTTCATGGGATTTCTGCTTTCTAGTTGTGAGGGCCTCCGCTCGACTTGCTTCAGGGAGCTCGTTTCCTTTGGAAGCAGAAGGCCCTCTCTCTAGGTGTGATCTCCTGGAGGACACCTCCAAGTTGTGCCTGGGGAATCTGCTTCAGTGTTGGCAGGAGAGCCCCTCCATCATTTGGTACAGTGGCCCCTTTTCTTGTGCCAGCCTAGGGACCCTGTGAAATTGCAGCGGGGAAATCAGGGTGCCCCTTGAGTTGCAGCATATGACTCGGGGTTCCTTTCAAGTTGTGGTGGAGACTCCTCTTGAGCTACAGTGGGTCAGCTCCTCTCTAGTAGCGATGTGCAGGCTGGTCCCTCTCTAAGTGCAATGTGCAGGAGGCTGCTCTCTAGATGCAGCTTGGGGTTCACTCTCATTGCAGTGGATATCCACTCTTTATTTGCTGTGAGTGGGCTCATCTCTAGTTGTCGTTTGCAGCCACCTCTCTCGTTGTGGCAGGGGAACTCCTCTTTAACTGTGCTAGTTGGGATCCTCTCTAGATGCTGTAGAGTGCTCTTCTCAAATTGGGAGGTGGGTGACTCTTCTATGTTTGTAATGAAAAGGGGCGTTTTTTCTCGTTGCGAAGTACGGGAAGCTCCTGGCTATTTGTGGCAGAGCAGGCCTCCTGCTTAGTTGCGGTATGAGGCTTCCTCTCTGGTTGTGGTAGTGGGCTCTTCTCCAGTTGGGGTGGGGTAGGCTCCTCTTGGGAATTTTCTGCAGTTGCATCAGAATCTCGGGGCTTGTGTCGAGTTGGTACAGGGAACTTGGGGTTCCTCTCGAGTCACTGCAGGGGAATTGGGTACATCACGAATTGAGGCGGGGAACTCGGGATTCTTCTCAAGTTGTGGTGGGAAACTCGGTGATCCTCTCAAGTTGCAATAGGTGAGACAGGCCTCCTTTTGAGGTGTGAGGGGAAAGTCATGATTCCTCTCAAGTCGAAGCAGGGGAATCAGCCCTCATCTCGAGATGAGGTGGGAAACACGAGGCTCTTCTTGAGTTATGGCGGGAAACTCGGGGTTCCTCTCAAGTTGCAATGGGTATCTCGGGGAACCTCTGGAGTTGCATAAAGGGAGTAAAGCCACCTTTCGAGTTGCAAGGGGGAATGCGGGATTGCTCTTGAGTTACTGTAGGGGAATCGGGCCTCATCTCTCATTGAGAGGGGAATCTTGTGGTTTTTGTTGAGTTGTGGTGGGAGCTTGGGGTTCCTCTAGAATTGTGACAGGGACCTCAGGGAACCTCTCTTGTTGCTTCAGGGAAGTCAGGCGTCCCTTTGAGTTCTAAGGGGTACCTCAGGATTCCTTTCAAGTCGCTCCAGGGTAACAGGGCCTCATCTCGAATTGCGGCGGGAAATTCGGGGCTCCTGTCGAGTTGTGAAGGGTATCACGGGGAACCTCTGACATTGCATAAAGGGAGTCAAGTCTCCTTTCAAGTTGGGAGAGAGAACTCGAGATTGTTCTCGAGGCGGTGCAGGGGAATTGGGCCTCATCTCGCGTTGAGGAGGGAATCTTGTAGTTTTTCTCAAGTTGCTGCAGGATGCTTGGTGTTCCTCTCAAGTTGCGACAGGGAGCTTAGGGAACGTCTTGTGTTGCCTCAGGGAAGTCAGGCCTCCTTTCGAGGTGCAAGGGGAACCTCAAGATTCCTC
Organism: Moschus berezovskii; assembly: GCF_049115385.1. Lineage (NCBI taxonomy): Eukaryota > Metazoa > Chordata > Mammalia > Artiodactyla > Moschidae > Moschus > Moschus berezovskii. Next base: position 4,817,943 of record NC_142460.1, read on the forward strand.
TTGAGTTGCTGCAGAATAGGGCCTTATCTCGAGTTGAGGCCGGAAGCTCAGGGTTCCTCTCCAGTTGCGAAAGGGATATCGGATTTCCTATCATGTCTCAGCAGGGGAGTCAGGCCTTGTCTCGTGTTGAGGCATGAAACTCCGCTTTCCTCTCGAGTTGTAAAAGGGGTTTCAGGCCTCCTCTCTAGTTGAGGCGGGGAATTCGGGCATTTTCTAGAGATGCAACAGTGGAGTCAAACCCCCCTTTGTGTTGTGAGGGAAAGCTTGGGGTTCAATTCGAGTCACTGCAGGGGAATCAGGCCTCATCTCGATTTGAGGGGGTACTCGGTGTCCTTTCAACTTGCAGCAGGACCCTCGGGGTGCCTCTTGAGTTGCAATAGGTGAGAAAGACCTCCTCTTGACATTCGAGGGGAAAGTTGGGATTTCTCTGGAGTCAAAGCAGGGGAATCAGTCCTCATCTCAAGATGAGGTGGGTAACACAGTGTTCTTCTCGTGTGTGGTGGGAAACTTGGGGTCCCTCTTAAGTTGTGACAGATATCTCGAGGAACCTCTGGAGTTGCATAAAGGGAGTCAAGCATCCTTTCAAGTTGCAAGAAGGAACTCGGGATGGCACTCGAGGCACTGCAGGGGAATTGGGTCTCATTTTGTGTTGAGGGGGGAATCTCATGGCTTTTCTCAAGTCGTGGTGGGAAGCTCGGGGTGGAACTTCAGGGAACCTCTCGTGTTGCCACAGTGGAGTCAGTCTTCCTTTCGAGTTGCACGGGGCACCTCAGTATTCCTCTTGAGGTGCTGCAGGGGAATAGGGCCTCATCTTGAGTTGAGGCGGGAAACTCGGCATTCCTCTCCAGTTGCAACAGGGATCTCAGGGTTCCTATCGAGTTTCAACAAAGGAGTAGGCCTTGTCTCATGTTGAGGCATGGAGTTCTACTTTCCTCGCAAATTGTAAAAGGGGTGTCAAGCCTCCTGTCTTGTTGAGGCGGGGAACTCGGTCTTTTTCTAGAGGAGCAACAGGGGAGTCAGACCTCCCTTTGTTTTGTGAGGGGAAACTCGGGGTTCCATTTGAGTCACTGCAGGGGACTCAGGCCTTATCTCGAGTTGAGGGCGAACTCGTTGTCCTTTCAACCTGCGACAGGAACCTCAGGGATCCTCTCGCATTGCAATAGGTGCGAGAGGCCTCCTCTTGAGGTGTGTGGGGAAAGTCAGGATTCCTGTAGAGTCAAAGCAGGGGAATTGGCCCTCATCTCAAAATGAGGTATGGAACACAAGGCTCTCTCGGGTTGTGGTGGGAAACTCGGGGTTCCTCTCAAGTCGCTGCAGTGGAATATGGCCTCATCTTGAGTTGAGGAGGGAAACTCAGGGTACCTCTCCAGTTGCGACAGGGACCTCAGGGTTCCTACTGAATTTCAACAGGAGAGTCAGGCCTCCTCTTGTCTTGAGGCATGGAACTCCACTTTCCTCTCGAGTTGTAAAAGGGGTGTTAGGCCTCCTGTCGAGTTGAGGCGGGGAACTCAGGCTTTTTCTAGAGGTGCAACAGGGGAGTTAGACCTTCCTTCGTGTTGTGACGGGAAACTCGGGGTTCCTTTTGAGTTGCTGCAGTGGATTCAAGCCTTATCTCGAGTTGAGGGGGAACTCTGTGTCCTTTCAATTTGTGGCCGGAATCTCGGGGTTCCTTTCGAGTTGCAATAGGTGAGACAAGCCTCCTTTTGAGGACTGAGGGGAAAGTTGGGATTCCTCTCGAGTTGAAGCAGGGGAATCGGCCCTCATCTTGAGATGAGGTATGGAACACAAGGCTCTCTCGAGTTGTGGCGGGAAACTCAGGGTACCTCCTGAGTTGCGATGGGTATCTCGGGTATCCTCTGGAGTTGCATAAAGGAATACAAACCTCCTTTCAAGTTGCGAGGTGGAATGCAGGATTGGTCTCGAGTCACTGCACGGAAATTGGGCCTCATCTCGTGTTGAGGAGGTAATCTTGTGGTTTTTCTTGAGTTGCGGTGGGAAGCTTGGGGTTCCTCTTAAGTTTCCACGAGGACCTCATAGAACCTCTGGTGTTGCATCAGGGAGGTCAGGCCTCCTATGGAGTTGCGAGGGGTACCTCGGGATTCCTCTTGAGTTGCTTCAGGGAAATAGGGCCTCATCTCGAGCTGCGGAGAGAAACTCGGGGTTCCTGTCAAGTTGCGACAGGTATCACAGGGCGTTACATAAAGGGAGTCAAGCCGCCTTTCAAGTTGGGAGAGAGAACTCAAGATTGCTCTTGAGGAGCTACAGGGTAATCAGACCTCATCTTGCATTGATGGGGGAATCTTGTGGTTTTTCTCGAGTTGTGGCAAGAAGCTCGGGGTTCTTCTTGATTGGCAACAGGGACCTCAGGGAACGTCTCGTGTTGCCTCAGAGAAATCCTGAACTGATACTTGGGGATGCATTTAGGGTTCAGATCTCTTTTCAAGTCTTAGAATCTAAGCTGTATTCCTTAGAATCTAGGTGTGAAGTGGAATGAAACTTTCCCTACTTTCTAGAATTATGAAGGAGGACCATGCTTTAAGATAGAGCACAATCCCCTTGATGACGTGGGTCAAAGACCCTAATGAACACATTTTGCTGATAACGCGCAGCCAGGCCATGAGCAAAGGCTTCCCCTCTACTGGGGACAGATGACTCAAGCCACTGGTTGGGTGTACAGACAAAGTCATCTAGAAAGTGCTATCAACTGTGCAGGCATTTATTTCTTTAAAGAAAAAATTTGTTTGTGGCACTAGGTGTTTTGTTAGTTGTTGCTGTCCTGACGGTCCTGTTCTGTTGCTCCACTAGAGGGCAGAAAAGGGACGAGAAGGGACCAAAGTCCAGGGGGCCACCTGGGTAGTTTCCTGTCTTATTAGCACTTCTTCTGCCCTGCAGAAAAGTTAAAGAAGAGAAGACCTGTATGGTACAACTGGAACCACTGGTCTTTGACCTGTGAGCAGCAGAAAGTTTTCTCGTTTTCTTTGGATAAATACCCAGGAGTGGAATTGCTGGATCTAATGGTAGTTCTATTTTTAATTTTTTGAGGAACTTAATGCTGTTTTCCACAGGGCCGGTCCAGCTTACATTCCCACCGACAGTGCACTGGGGTTCCCTTTCTCCACATCCTCTGCAACACTTGTTATATTTTTGTTGCTTTGATAATGTGACGTATGAGCTCAGTTGCTCAGTGGTGTCCGACTCTTGGCGACCCCTTGGACGGTAGCCTGCCAGGCTCCTCTATCCATGGACTTTTCCAGGCAAGTATACTGGAGTGGGTTGCTATTTCCTACTCCAGGGGATCTTCCCCACCCATGGATTGAACCTGTGTCTCTTGAGTCTCATGCATTGACAGGTGGATCCTTTACCACTGTGCCACCTGGGAAGCCCTTTATGATAATAGCTATCTAAAACAGGTGTGAGGTGATATCTCGTGGTGGTCTTGATCTTGTGTGTCTCTGATGAGGGATGTTGAGCATCTTTTCATGTGCCTGTTGTATACGCCTTCTTTGGAAAATGTCTGTTCAGAACCTCTGCTCATTTAAAAATCAGATTGTTGGGTTTTTGCTGTTAGTTTGTACATGTTTTTTAATGTGTTTTGGATATTAGCCCCTTATCAGATATATGATTAGCAAATATTTTCTGCCATTCAGTAAATTGTTTCTTCATTTTGGTGATGGTTTCCTTTGCTGGGCAGAAGCTATTCAGTTTGATGTAATCCTACTTGTTTATTTTTGCATTTGTTGCCTTTTGGTGTCAAGTAGAAAAAAAGTTGTCACCAAGACTGCTGTCAAGCAGCTCACTGTATATGTTTTCTTCTAGGAGTTTTGTGCTTTCAGGTCTTGCATTCAAGTCTCTAATCCACTTTGAATAATTTTTTGTATAATGTAATAGTGGTCTGGTTTCATCCTTTTGTATGTTGCTGTTCCGTTTAAGAAAAACCATTTATTGAAGAGACTGTCCTTTCCCCCACGGAAAAATTCTTGGCTCCTCTGTTGTGAGTTAATTGACTATAAATACATGCCTGGGTTTATTTCTGGCCTCTTTATTTGGTGCCATTGATCTATGTGTCTATTTTTATGCCAATGCCATTATTTGATTACTTTATCTTTGTAATGTAGTTTGAAATCAGGAAGCGTGAGCTTCCAATGTTGATCTTCTTTCTCAAGGTTGCTTTGGCTGTTCAGAGTCTTTGGGATTTAGTTTTATATTTTGAATATCTTTAATGGCTATAATGACCAGCTGTAATAATTAGCATGGCTTCTCAAAAGTGCCTTGAATCTTTTAGAATGACATCTGACAAGCATACCTTTACAAAAGGAATTTAATGACTTTGCCATTTCATCAAACACCTGTAAGAAGGTGTAGAAAATGTCACCAAAATGGACCCTTTCATGCTGCGTATAAGCAAATGGACAGTGTCAGCTTGTGGAAAGGTTAGAGGTTTCTGGGACTGGTGTCTTTTCCTGGGTTAGGCCTGGGGAAGATAAGAGTAACCACCACCACTTCTTAACAGACAGTGGCTTTTTCTAGACAATTCTCTGAGATTCAGGCTTTCACGGAAGGCTGGTGTGGGCATTTTTAGACATGTGGATCCTTCCAGAACTCACATATCGTACCACACAGGTGATTCCTCCTTTCTACCTGAAAACATTAATCATAAAGCCTCTGATTTCTGCCATCTTTAAACATTAAAGGAAACACATTCTAAAATCTTGATCACAAAGCATTGGTCACAAGAATTCTCTCAGTAACCTTTAACTGACTAGTTTCAGTTAGAACAAAAAATATGAAATTGCCAGTCCCCTCCCTTCCTGACTCTGATCCAAACAACTTTCATAAGTTGGTCATCGAAACTAATGTGTCTTTAAGGCAATAGACTTTCATCTTTGTGAATAGGTAGTTTCAGAACTTTGGCCTCTTTAAAACTTACAGACATTACAAAGAAAAATAGAGAGGGAGTTTTTTTTTTTTTTCCAGGAGGCTGCATGTTTCTAAATTGTTGTTGTGTGGTGGCCAAGTTCTGTCTGACTCTTGCGACTCCATACAACTGTATGTAACCTACCAGGCTCCTCTGTCCATGGGATTGCCCAGTCAAGAATACTGGAGTGGGTTGCCATTTCCTTCTCCAGGGGATCTTCGACCCAGGGATTGAACTCATGTCTCCTACATTGGCAGGCAGATTCTTTACCACTGAGCCACTGGGGAAGCCCTTGTTTCTAAATAATTATGCAAAAGAGCTAGAGACTTCTTAACAAATCGAATCTGAATACTTTTAGAGAAAATCAGAATTCCTTTTTCATGATTGGTTCTGCCTCGCACATGGGGTGGCCCTGCTCTTCCACTCTTCACACTTCCTCTCTCCTAAGTAGTTTACGAATCTTCAGTTGCCTACTTTCCTATCACGAGCAAAGTATGTACACGTCAGCTGCTGATCTCAACTTGAGATGCATCAGTAAAGCTACTACTGTTCGGGTCACAATGTGTTTCAGTCAATTCAGTTCAGTTCAGTCGTCCCCTTCTCCTCCTGCCTTCAATCTTTCCCAGCATCGGGGTCTTTTTCAGTGAGTCGGTTCTTCGCATCAGGTGGCCATAGGATTGGAGTTTCAGCTTCAGCATCAGTCCTTCCAATGAATATTCAGGACTGATTTCCTTTAGGATGGATTGTACGGGTGTGTTTAAAAGGAAGCTGACCCCGCACACCAGCCCCGAGTATCCTGTAACATGCATTGACCCTGTAAGAGGGAGGATAAAGGGAGGAGGGAGGTAAGAGGGGGGTTCAGGAGGGGGAACTCATGTACACCTGGGGCAAATTCATGTCAATGTATGGCAAAACCAACCAATATAATATTGTAAAATAAAATAAAATAATAAAAAATAAATAAATAAAAGGAAGGTGATGAGTCAGAAAGTACATCTCAGGACCACTAGGGAGCGCCAACTCTCTTGAACACGTTCCACGGCTTGAAACCATAAAGCTCTTTTGAGAAAGCAGATTCTAGAAAAACCACTGGGAAGTAACGAGAATAAAAAGAGCAGAATATCACAGCGGACCTCCTCATCCTCTTCAGGGAATGATCTGGGACTATGCCTTGTTAGGTTTTGGTCAGATTGGTTTTACAAATTAACAAATTAGAGCAAACTGTATAGCCTGCTGATTTAAGGAGAAAGTTGTGTGAGAAGCTTATCTGATAGAGCATGTGGCCCTAAAGGGTGGTGTGGAGGAATGAGCAAGCCTCCCCATATTTCAGGTCAAAGGGGTCATTGTATCCGCAAGCCCACACAGAGGGGCTGTGGTCTTAGCTTGGCTGTTTGTCAACCTTGCAAATCCCTGGCAGTGAAGAGAGGCTCATGCAGGAAGTTTCCAGAAATAGGCCACGTGCTGCCTGATTCAGGGCCCTTCTGTGTGACTAGCGTTGATCCACCGAAGTGTCTTTGGAAAAGGCTCAGGATTCCCATATGGAATCATCAGCTGTGTTAGTTTCCTATCGCTGCTGTAACAAATGACCACACACTTAGTGGCTTTAACCAACTCAGATGTATTATTTGACAGGTCCTTTGGTCAAAAGTTTGACACATGTCTCCATGGGCTAAAACTAAGGCACTGGTGGTGCCTCTGGACCTCCTTTCTGGAGGCTTGGGGGAGAATCCACATCTGTACTTTTTCCAGTTTCTGCAGGTCACCTGCCTTCCTCGGCTTAGGACCCCCTTCCTCCATCTTCAAAGCCAGCAAGGTTCATCTCTCTGACCACTGTTCCCTATTCAAGTCTCCCCTGACCGCAGCTGGAAGAAGTTCTCACTTATAAGGATGGATGTGATCAGAGTGGCCCACCTACCTGACAGCTCAGGGTAACCTCCCCATTTCAAATTCATAAACTTGTTGCCATTCACTGGTTCTGAGTATTAGGTTGTGGACATCTTTGAGGACATCCAGCTTACTGGAGCAGCAAATGGTCTTTAAATTTGTTCTTTCACATTCCATCATTGTCACCACAGGCCATGGCTGGATGACTTATGGTCAAGTATAGACCTACTTGGGCTTCCCTTGTGGCTCAGTGGTAAAGAATCTGCCTGCCAATGCAGGAGACACAGGCTCAATCTCTGAACTGGGAAGATCCCCTGGAGAAGGAAATGACAATCCACTCCAGTATTCTTGCCTGGGAAATCCCGTGGACTGAGGAGCCTAGCAAACTACAGTCCGTGGGGCTGCAAAAGAGTTGGACATGACTCTGTGATTAAACAACAATAACAGCAACAAAAGCAAAAGACCTACTTGGAAAGTCAATTGGTGGTTATTTTCCTTCCTTTTTCTGCGATGGCCCACTGGTCCTTAACCAGTGCCTTCTTGGAATCTGACAAAAAATCCTTTTTCTACAGTAGGCAGTGGTCATGCTTTGTGTTCAACACTTTCTGGTGTGTTTCAGTTCAGTTTAGTCGCTCAATCGTGTCCAGATGTTTGCGACACCATAGACTGCAGCACGTCAGGCCTCCCTGTCCATTACCAACTTCCGGAGTTTACCCAAACTCATGTCCATTGAGTCAGTGATGCCATTCAACCATCTCATCTTCTGTCGTTCCCTTCTTCTCCTGCCTTCAATCTTTCCCAGAAGCAGAGTCTTTCCCAGTGAGTCAGTTCTATGCATCAGGTGGCCAAAGTATTGGAGTTTCAACTTCAACATCAGTTCTTCCAATGAACACTCAGGACTGATCTCCTTTAGGATGGACTAGTGTATTTACTGCGGAGAAGGCAATGGCAAGCCACTCCAGTACTCTTGCCTGGAAAATCCCATGGATAGAGGAGCCTGGTAGGCTGTAGTCCGTGAGGTCGCTAAGGGTCGGACACGACTGAGCGACTTCACTTTCACTTTTCACTTTTATACATTGGAGAAGGAAATGGCAACCCACTCCAGTGTTCTTGCCTGGAGAATCCCAGGGATGGGGGAGCTTGGCGGGCTTCCATCTATGGGATCACACGGAGTCGGACACGACTGAAGTGACTTAGGAGCAGCAGCAGTAGCAGTGTGTTTACTGAAAGCTATTTATGGCCAAGAATAGGTATTTGGTTTTACTTGCTTTAAAAATCCCAGACCCAAACTCTTTTGGCAACCTGACATGAAACATGCTGCAGGGACCATGGTGAGCTGGCTTAGAGTTAGAGTTGATTCGACTAGGGTCTTTCAAGGAACACCTTGGCTCTGCCTGCCCTGCTGGAAGAAGGGCTTTGCAGCACAGCTTTGTAGGACTTGACTCCTCAGTTTTCGCAGGTCGATGCCAGCCCTGCATGGCTGTGTGTGTCCAAGGAGGGAGACCTCTGTCGTTCATGGGGCAGAAAGACGGTTTGCGCTCCATGTGTGGGGCTGGGGGACGCAGTGTCAAACCCATTGTCACGTTGACTTCTTGCAGAAGTTTCCTGGAGAGGGAACAGTATGTGTAGCACACAGCCAGAGGTTTCTCCTACACCCCAGCCCTCTTGGCCACCAAAGCTGTCCCCCTAGGACTGTCCAAAGTCCCAACACTGTTTGCCCTTTGCACTTGCTTCTGCTGTGTGTTTTTGAATTTTTATGTATTTATTTAATCTTTGGCTGTGCTGGATCTTTGTTGTCACCAGGCTTTTTCTCTGGTTATGGTCCCTGGGCTTCTCATTGCGGTGGCTTCTCTTGTGAACCACGGGCTCTAGGGTGTGAGGGCTCCAGTAATTGTGGCCCCTGGGCTCAGTTGAGGTCCACTCCTGGGTTCTAGAGCTCGGGCTCAGTAATTGTGGTGCATGGGCTTAGTTGTCGTGAGGCATGTGGGATCTTCCCAGACCAGGGATCGAATTCCTGCATTGGCAGGCAGGTACCAAGACCCACCAGGGAAGCCGTCTGCTGTGTGTTTTGTAATGGATTCCTGCAAATCACTTTACTGAAAGGAGGTGGGGTAAGATAAACAAGCAGGTAACCCAGCCAGGGCCCTAGAGGCGTTAATCCTGAGGAGGGATCTTCCTGGAGCTGGAAAGAAAAAAAATTGGAAAGAAAGTGAAAGTGTTAGTTGCTCAGTTGTGTCCGACTCTTTACGATGCCATGGACTGTAGCCCACCAGTCTCCTCTGCCCATGGGATTCTCCAGGCAGGAATACTGGAGTGGGTTATCATTTCCTTCTCCACGGGATTTTGCTAACACAGGGAGCTAGAGCCTTTCCATTTGGACATGAGCCAGTGTCCAGGATGGGATGAAGAGGATGGACTCTAGATGACTCTTGGGTTCAAGGCCTGCTGTGTGACCTTGGAGAGGTTACCCTAACCTCTCTGTATCTCAGTTTTCACACCAGCAAATGGAGATAGTAATAGTGTATGCATCTAATAGAGTTGCTGTCAGGATGGATTGAATTCATATCAGTAGAGTGTTTAGAACTAGGACTTGCAAAGAGTAAAGGCTCTATGTTAGTTGCTGTGATCATGGCAGTCACCATCACCGCTGTCTTATCACACCACTGTCATCACCATCAACATCATCACGGCTATTTTGTTTGTAATGACATTAGTAAAAGACAGATTGGGAATCTGTGAATCTCTTAGGGCCTTGGCTGAACTATTTTGAGAAGAAGCCTCTACTTATATGTCTTCTTTTTTACAATGAGAGATGGAAGCTGAATTCCAAGCTGCCACTGATCTTTTCAGCCCCAGGGGCTTCCCTGGTAACTCAGAAGGTAAAGAATCTGCCTGCAATGCAAGAGACTCGGGTTTGATCCCTGGGTCAGGAAGATTCCCTGGAGAAGGGAATACCAACCCACTCCAGTATCTTGCCTGCAGAATCCCCTGGACAGACCAGGGGGTCGCAAAGAGTCAGACACAACTGAGTGACAAACACTTCAGCCCCAAATTCCCCAGGGGAGGTGGACACTCAGGTCTGCCAGGGTGTCTTCCAGCTGCTGGCTTGGAGGGTACCTGGAAGACTTTCCTGCTTGGGACACACGTTTTTGCTGTTCTTTTGGACCCAAAGGGTCATATGGAGGAGCAAAGCAGACTCGTGGCCTTTGCTGAGCTCACTTTAAGGATTTACGGAGGAGCGGGTGGTGGTTTCTGGGCCCTCGGTGTGGTTCCCTTCCGTCTGGAGCGTCTGTCACACGCAGAGACGGGCGGGTTTTCCACGCACACTGCGCCGCCTGTGTCGAACGGTTTTCATTTCTATTCTTAGATCTCAGCGCTGCTCCGCCCACTTCCCTCTGTGCGCCTGGTGGTTACGATTGTTAATCTTAAGAAACCATTATGCAAATACGCATATATCCGCACCACAGTTTTTGTAAAATCTCAATTCTTTACTGACAATACTCAGATACGGTAGGTCATCTTATAGGAAAAAAAAAAAGAAAAGAAATAAGCCCTCAATTAAGCAAGAATATTGACACTAATTCAAGGTTTTCATCCTCTAATTTAAGAAGAAGGGACAGTACTTAGTCGGTCTCACCTTTTGCTGGTGTCCAGTCTCTCAGACTCCCCTCAGTTTTCTTCTTCTTTTTTTTTTTTTTTAAGTACTTCACTGGGTCCAAGACCTGCTGGCACATTTTTAAAAATAATTTTTTATTATTTTTGGGCCCCGTTGAGTGGCATGCAGGGTCTTCCTCTCTCAGCCAGGGGTCGAACCCATGCCCCCTGAAGCTGAAGGACTGAGTCTTAACCACTGGACTGCCAGGGAAGGTCCCCTCAGTTTTCTGAACCTATTCGAAGGAAATAGGAGGTTGACACATAATAATATGTCACGCTGTGGAAAGGTGAGTCTTAGCATCCCCATGTGGGAGTGCTCTGATTTCATTTCAGTTTGCTTATTTCCTCAATTACCTGGAACTTCAGAGGCTAACCCTGAGAGTCTGGAGGATCTTGACTGAAATGCTGAATGAACAACTCTTCCAGGGGCTGTGGTTTAACTCAGTATCTAGGGTGTGGAAGGCAGTTTTTTCAATGATCTGTCGATTTAATTACTTTTTAGTTTTCTTACATTTTTTAAAATTAAGATATAACTGACATACATTATATAGCTTCAGTATACAGCATCATGATATGATATTTGTGTATGTTTTGAAGTGATCACCCCAATAAGTGTAGTTAACATAAGTCATTACACACAGTTACAACGTTTTTTTCTTTATTGTGGTGAGAACTTTTAAGATCTACTCTCTTAACAACCATCAAATATTCGATACAGTGTCATTAACCATAATTGCCATGCTGTTCATTACATTCCCATGACTTATTTAATCCATGGAAGTTTGTACCTTTCGACCTCCTTCACCCATTCCACCTCTCTCCCTCCCCGTCTCTGGCAACCACCAATCTGTTCTCTGTATCTAAGAAGTTTTTCTTTTTTAGATCCCATGTAGAAATGAGATCTTATGGTGTTTATCTTCTTGTGTCCTCAAATGCCCTCAAGGTCGCTCCTTTGTCTCTAATGGCAAGTGTCTCCGTTGTCACTAATGGCAAGGTTTCAATCTTTTTTATAGATTAATAATATTTGTGTGTATATATATAGTTCAGTTCAGTCGCTCAGTCGTGTCCGACTCTCCGCGACCCCATGAATCACAGCACGCCAGGCCTCCCTGTCCATCACCAAATCCCGGAGTACACTCAAACTCATGTCCACAGAGTCGGTGATGCCATCCAGCCATCTCACTCTCGGTCGTCCCCTTTTCCTCCCGCCCCCAGCCTTTCCCAGCATCAGAGTCTTTTCCAGTGAGTCAACTCGGCGCATGAGGTGGCCAAAGTATTGCAGTTTCAGCTTTAGCATCCGTCCTTCCAATGAACACCCAGGATTGATCTCCCTTAGAATGGACTGGTTGGATCTCCTGGCAGTACAAGGGACTCTCAAGAGTCTTCTCCAACACCACAATTCAAAAGCATCGATTCTTCGGCGATCAGCTTTCTTCACAGTCCAACTCTCACATCTATACATGACCACGGGAAAAACCATAGCCTTGACTAGACGGACCTCTGTTGACAAAGTAATGTCTCTGCTTTTCAATATATTATCAAGGTTGGTCATAACTTTCCTTCCAAGGAGTAAGCTGCTTTTAATTTCATGGCTGCAATGTACTCTGCAGTGATCTTGGAGCCCAAAAAAATAAAGTCTGACACTGTTTCCACTGTTTTTCCATCTATTTCCCATGAAGTGATGGGACCAGATGCCATGATCTTTGTTTTCTGAATGTTGAGCTTCAAGCCAACCTTTTCACTCTCCTCTTTCACTTTCATCAAGAGGCTTTTGAGTTCCTCTTCACTTTCTGCCATAAGGGTGGTGTCATCTACATATCTGAGATTATTGATATTTCTCCCAGCAATCTTGATTCCAGCTTGTGCTTCTTCCAGCCCAGCGTTCCTTATGATGTACTCTGCATATAAGTTAAATAAGCAAGGTGACAATATACAGCCTTGACGCACTCCTTTTCCTATTTGGAACCAGTCTGTTGTTCCATGTCCAGTTCTGACTGTTGCTTCCTGACCTGCATACAGGTTTCTCAAGAGGCAGGTCAGGTGGTCTGGGATTCCCATCTCTTTCAGAATGTTCCACAGTTTATTGTGATCCACACAGTTAAAGGCTTTGGCATAGTCCATGAAGCAGAAATAGATGTTTTTCTGGAACTCTCTTGCTTTCTCCATGATCCAGCGGATGTTGGCAATTTGATCTCTGGTTCTTCTGCCTTTTCTAAAACCTGCTTGAACATCTGGGAGTTCACAGTTCACATATTGCTGAAGCCTGGCTTGGAGAATTTTGAGCATGACTTTACTAGCGTGTGAGATGAGTGCAATTGTGTGGTGGTTGGAGCATTCTTTGGCATTCCCTTTCTTTGGGATTGGAATGAAGACTGACTTTTTCCAGTCCTGTGGCCACTGCTGAGTTTTCCAAATTTGCTGGCATATTGAGTGCAGCACTTTCACAGCATCATCTTTCAAGATTTGAAATAGCTCAATTGGAATTCCATCACCTCCACTAGCTTTGTTCGTAGTGATGCTTTCTAAGGCCCACTTGACTTCACATTCCAAGATGTCTGGCTATAGGTCAGTGATCACGTTATCGTGACTATCTTGCTCGTGAAGATCTTTTTTGTACAGTTCTGTGTATTCTTGCCTCCTCTTCTTAATATCGTCTGCTTCTGTTAGGTCCATACCATTTCTGTCCTTCATCGAGCCCATCTTTGCATGAAATGTTCCCTTGGAATCTCTAATTTTCTTGAAGAGATCTCTTGTTTTTCCTATTCTGTTATTTTTTCTATTTCTTTGCATTGATCACTGAGGAAGGCTTTCTTATCTCTCCTTGCTATTCTTTGGAACTCTGCATTCAGATGCTTATATCTTACCTTTTCTCCTTTGCTTTTCGCTTCTCTTCTTTTCACAGCTATTTGTAAGGCCCCGGCGGTGCAGACGTGAGACATGCCGGCCCCGGTGCAACCGACCAGGCAAAGAGGCGCGGCCGTGAGGAGCTACCCCACGCCTGAGGCCAGGGCCGGCGGCCGAGAGGAGCTCCCCACGTCCAACAGGGGGTGGCTGCACGGGCGCAGGAGGGCCGAGAGGAGCTACTCCACGTTCAAGGTCAGGAGGGGCGGCCTTGAGGAGATACCCATCATCCAAGGTAAGGTGCAGCAGCTGCACTTTGCTGGAGTGGCTGTGAAGAGATATCCCACGACCAAGGTAAGAGAAACCCAAATAAGATGGTAGGTATTGCTAGGGGGCATCAGAGGGCAGACACACTGAAATCATAATCACAGGAAACTAGTCGATCTGATCACATGGACCACAGCCGAATGTGGTCCACTGGAGAAGGGAATGGCAAACCACTTCAGTATACTTGCCTTGAGAACCCCATGAACAGTAACAAAGGGCAAAATGATAGGATACTGAATGAGGAATTCCCCAGGTCGGTAGGTGCCCAGTATGCTACTGGAGATCAGTGGAGAAGTAACTCTAGAAGGAATAAAGGGATGGAGCAAAAGCAAAACCAATACCCAGTTGTGGATGTGACCGATGATAGAAGCAAGGTCTGGTGCTGTAAAGAGCAATATTGCATAGGAACCTGGAATGTTAGGTCCATGAATCAAGGCAAATTGGAAGTGGTCAAACAGGAGATGGCAAGAGTGAACATAGACATTCTAGGAATCAGTGAACTAAAATGGACTGGAATGGGTGAATTTAACTCAGATGACCATTATATCTACTACTGTGGGCAGGAATCCCTTAGAAGAAATGGAGTAGCCATCATGGTCAACAAAAGAATCTGAAATGCAGTACTTGGATGCAATCTTAAAAACGACAGAATGATTTCTGTTCATTTCCAAGGCAAACCATTCAATATTACAGTAATCCAGGCCTATGCTCCTACCAGTAATGCTGAAGAAGCCAAAGCTGAACGGTTCTATGAAGACCTACAAGACCTTTTAGAACGAACACTCAAAAAAGATGTCCTTTTCATTATAGGGGAGTGGAATGCAAAAGTAGGAAGTCAAGAAACACCTGGAGTAACAGGCAAATTTGGCCTTGGAGCACGGAATGAAGCAGGGCAAAGGCTAATAGAGTTTTGTCAAGAGAACGCACTGGTCATAGCAAACACCCTCTTCCAACAACACAAGAGAAGACTCTACACATGGACATCACCAGATGGTCAACACCGAAATCAGATTGATTATATTCTTTGCAGCCAAAGATGGAGAAGCTGTATACAGTTAGCAAAAACAAGACCAGGAGCTGACTGTGGCTCAGATCATGAACTTCTTATTGCCAAATTCAGACTTAAATTGAAGAAAGTAGGGAAAACCACTAGACCATTCAGATATGACCTAAATCAAATCCCTTATGATTATACAGTGGAAGTGAGGAATAGATTTAAGGGACTAGATCTGATAGATAGAGTGCCTGATGAACTCTGGACGGAGGTTTGTGACATTGTAAAGGAGACAGGGACCAAGACCATCCCCATGGAAAAGAAATGCAATATATATAGTAGTGGTGGTTTAGTCGATCAGTCGTGTCTGACTCTTGTGACCCGGTGGATTGTATGTAGCCCACCAGGCTCCTCTGTCCATGGGATTTTTCAGGCAAGATCACTGGTGTGGGCTGCCATTCCCTTCTCTCGATATACATGCCTAAAGATATATATACACACACACGCACCTGAAGATATATGCAGCTGGAGAAGGGAATGTGTCTGGAGTCCATGGGTCACAAAGAGCTGGACACGACTGAGCACCATATATACATGTCACATTACTTTATCCGTTCATCTGCCAATGGACACTTGGTTGTCTCCGTATCTTGGTAATGAACTTGGGGGTGCACATATCTTTTTCTAGTTAGTGTTTCTGCACTGATCACATTCAGAGATGGGCAGTTCTGGGGAACATTTGTTACCTGCCCTGCACTACTGATTTTTAACTGTTTCTTTTTCCTTAAGGTGGTCTGACAGCCGGGAGGAGGAAAGCCGTTTCTTTAATAGCTGACCCTGAACTACTGAGGAGTCTGCCAAAGTTGTCTTAAATTCCCAACTCCTTTCCCCACCTCTCCTGGACTTCAACCTCTGTTCATCTGTTCTCCCTTCCAGGGACCTACAGTCCTGGCTTCTCAGCTTTCAAGGATCAGCTACCTAATCTGATCAATGGGTTACATTCACCTGTGCTGATGTTTTTCTGGTTTGGGAGGAGCAAAGTCCCACTTCTAGGTCATTCAGTTCAGTTGTATCTGACTCTTTGCGACCCCATGGGCTGCAGCACACTAGGCTTCCCTTTCCATCACCAACTCTCAGAGCTTGCTCAAACTCATATCCATCGAGTGATACCATCCAACCATCTCATCCTCTGTCATCCCCGTCTCCTCCTTTTCCTCTTTCTAGGTTGCTCAGAAGTTGCTAATAATGGTTTTTTTTTTGACCCTCTCAAGAAAAAAAAAAAAAGCTGCTCTCTGAGTGGTCAATGGGGACCAGCCTCCCTGGCACACCTGAGACTTAGTAAGGGGCGGATGAGGGATCTCCAACTTTAAAATCATCACAGTCCCAGACAAACCAGATCACCCAGCCCTTGTCCTTTTGGGTGGGAGGAGAAAGGAGCCCCAGGACAGACTGCCTGGGGAGAAAACTGGGGGCAGTGAGACTGGACTTGCTGATAACCATTTCCAGGGGTGAGACTGGTTCCCCCATATTTCAAGCAACTCCTCGTGATAAGGAGCTTCCTAGAACTTCTGAGCCCAGTGATCATTGGCTCCTCAACATGAGTTTTCCTGGAATGGTTCCGTAGCCTGGCCGAGTGCGGTGGATGCTGTCACAGGGGGGCAGGAAGAACCTGTCCCAGGCACTGTCGTTAATCATTGCTTCTGCGGAGTCTGGCATGGTTTTCCCTGAAAGGAATGGAACCAATAGGAAATAATCAAGAAACAGTTTGGTGCAACACCAGGTAGAGCCAGGGACTGTATGGTCAGCGGACTTCAGAAAAGGCAAAAAGAAATGCTGACCAGAGAGTCACAGAAAAGGGTCCAGAGCTTGGGAGAACTTACTGACCTGACTTGAGTGGGAGTGAGGTGGCAGCAGGGTGGACAGGAAGGTGATGTGGAATATTGAAAGACAGCATTTAAGGGGAGTGATTGGCTCTGCTGGCCGGCATCTATTAGACAGAGAAGAGGAGGGAAGAGGGGAGAAAGGCGAAGGGGGAAAGGAGGGAAGACGTAACAGATTACCGAGTGTTTCCTCATGTCCGGCACCGTCCTGTGTGTTCTGTGTAACATCTCATTCACTCTCACCCGACACGGAGGGGCAGGCGCAATTAACCTTCTGTTGTAAATGAGCAAAGAGCTGCCCTGGGAGGTCAGGTACTTTGCCCATGTCACACACTACTGAGAACAACATAACTGGAATATGCACTTGGGGAACATTCTGGCAGAATGAGCTCAGGACAGTGGCATTTTATCTGGGTTCATTTTGTCCAGGATACAGGAAAGATCAGAGGGGCTAGAAATCCCAGGAAGGAGAGACACAGCAGGAGACTGCTGCAGGAATCTGGGTGGGAGGCTAGGAGACCTGGGCAAAAAGGATTTCAAAGGAGAAAGCTGTGCTGGGGTCTGAGTGATGTTCAGGAAAAGGGAGGTGGTGGTGGGGTCTGGTTCCCATCTTGAGGGCTTGGAGAGGAGTTGGGATCATTAACTGAATCCAGTTTACAAGAATGTGAGTGATCTTTATTCACCTAATCATGTTTGGGTCTTTGGGTAGGTTGTTTATTAGTGCCCCTGAGCCTCAGTTTCTTCCTCTGTGAAATGGGTGTGGAAATAGGACATCTTACAGGAATTTGAGAGGATCTGTTGTTGTTCAGTCACTCAATGGTGTCTGACTCTTTGTGACCCCACAGACTGCAGCATGCCAGGCTTCCCTGTCCGTCACCATCTCTTGAAATTTGCTCAAACTCATGTCCATTGAGTCAGTGGTAGCATCCAAACATCTCATCCTCTGTCACCCTCTTCTCCTCTCGCCCTCAATCTTTCCCAGCATCAGGGTCTTTTCTAATGAGTCAACCCTTAGTATCAGGTGGCCAAAGTATTGGAGCTTCAGCTTCACCATCAGTCCTTCCAATGAATAGATTTCCTTTAGCATTGACTGATTTGATCTTGCAGTCCAAGGGACTCTCAAGAGTCTTCTCCAGCACCACAGTTTGAAAGCATCAGTTTTTCGGTGCTCAGCCTTCTTTATGGTCTAACACGTACATCCGTACATGACTACTGGAAAAACAATAGTTTTGACTAGATGGACCTTTGTCCGCAGAGTGACATCTCTGCTTTTTAATACACTTGTCTAGGTTTGTCATAGTTTTTCTTCCAAGGAGCAAGCATCTTCTAATTTCATGGCTGCAGTCACCATCTACAGTGATTTTAGAGCCCAAAAAAATGAAATCTGTCACTGTTTCCATTGAGAGGATTGAAGCCCTTGTCCATAATAGTTTGGAAGGACTTGAAATCAGAATAGGGCTTTAAGAAGTGTTACTTTTAAGAGACCACCTTCAAAATTGCTGATTCGGGGGAACTTTTGCTTCCAAAGGGCTTCCCCTGGTGGCTCAGACAGTAAAGTGTCTGCTGCCTGCAATGCTGGAGACCCAGGTTGAATCCCTGGGTTGGCAAGATCCCCTGGAGAAGGAAATGGCAACCCACTCCAGTGTTCTTGCCTGGAAAATCCCATGGACAGAAGAGCCTGGTGGCTACAATCCATGGGGTTGCAAAGAGTCGGACACGACTGAGCGACTTTACTTACTTGCTTGCTTTTTGCTTCCAAAACATTCTAGTTTGATAAGGAAGAGATGGGTTTCCTTGTTTCTCCTCTGCTTGGTTAAAATAGACTTTCTCCACATGGATCTGCAGTTCCAGTGTGTTGAACATCAAGTCTTGATGGAGGAGGAATTGCCTTCTTCTCTCGTTACATAGAACTCACCCTCCCTCAGTTGAAAGTGTTAGTCGCTCAGTCGTGTCCGACTTTTTGCGACCCCATGGACTGTAGCCCGCCAGGCTCCTCTGTCCATGGGATTCTGCAGGCAAGAATACTGGAGTGGGTTGCCATTTCCTTCTCCCGGGTATCTTCTGGACCCAGGGAACCGAACCCAGGTCTCCTGCATGGCAGGCTGATTCTTTACCCTCTGAGCCACCAGGGAAGCCCAGATGATGGTGGACAAATGACAGAGGCCTGCAGCGTCGTTTCTTGAAAAGGAAGCAGTTTCCCTGGGCTCGTCAACCCTGCTGTCAGTCAGGTGCCCCCAGCTCTCCAGATACCCTTTCCTCTGGACTTTTCCCCAAGAGGCTGGGGTAACTCTCAGATATGAATGCCAGGCCAGGGCTCTGCCGTTTTGCCTCCTGGCTGAGGATCTGTTTGCTTTTGCAATTAAGAAAACGACTTCAGTTGTTAATTTTCACTTGGAATAGATATAGGAGGCGTTAGGTTTTGGGGGCACAAAAAAAAAATCAGTACTTCTTTAAGGCCTATACAGTTTGGCATGAAAATCACACTAATTGAGCCTTGTTAAAAAGTACCCTAAATTCCCTAATTGTCTGTTCTGGGCTGTGCAGATTTAGAAGAGGGATGATGATGCTAATGACATTAATAGCCGCCTTTATTGGGTGCCCAGGAGACTCCAGTGTGTATCACCCGGAGATCCTCTGAGGCATAGGGATTCTCATCCCTGGCTTTTAAATGGAGAAAATGAGGCTTGGGGAGAACAAATGGATTGCCCGAGGCCGCTGGATTAGTCAGGAGGGGGACCCAAGTTCATACCACGCCCCACCCCCCTGCCCCAGCCCTACACCCGTCCTCCTGGACCACGTTGCCTCTGAGAGAAGCATGTTGCTCAAAACGGAAACTTCAAAGTGTCTGGCAAACAGGAAGAACCGTGTATACATTTTTTCAAACGTACAGATTATTCAAAACCAGGAAGTTTCAGATTGATTTAAATTTTGCATTTTAAGTCAAATCTCACGTCCAAGAGGCTTGGGGAAGACTTTGCTGCCCATGACTTGAGGGCTTCGTGTTCTGATCCCCTCCCACTCCCCTCCCCTCTCCTTGTCCTTCTTTCTCCCCCACCCCTCCCGCCTCTCTGTCTCCCCTCCCCCTCCCACCTCACCTTTTCTTCTCTTCCACTCCTGTTGAATGCCGCACCTCTCCTTGGGTGATCTCTTAGTTGTGAGATCAACAGAATCCTTGACATCTACAATTCAAAATCAAACAAGCAGAATATTTGTAATATATGTAAATATATAAATATTTCCAAAACTATCTTTTAGATATATAAAGTTACATGCAATTTTGTAGACTTGGCATAAAAGAATGGCTCAAAAATGGGAGAATTTTCCTCCATTCCTAAGAAGAAAATACGTCCCTTAGGAAGCAGTGAAGATTCTTGAGTACACCAGGTCTTCTGTTTCAGAGGGTCAGCATCCGATTCCGCCTGGAGCCATGATACTCAGGCCCTTAGTGATTCATGCATGGAGCGTTTACTGTGGGCATGGAACTCCGCCACGTCCTGTGGGACCCTCGGCTGAAGGAAGATGGGCCCCTGATTCCAGACACTGGCTGTGTGGATGGTTAGGGAGGTCCTGGGGCTCCCAGTTGCTTCCCTGGGTGCAAGAGAAGATGTAGGATGAGCATTTCCCAGCAGGTGGACATGGTGGGTTCAGGTGGGTTCAGGTTCAGGCGGGTTCAGGCTGGTGGGTTCGGGCTGGGGTCTAGGGGTGCACGTGCAGACACTGCACCCACGTTTCTCTTTACCAGGGCCCTGAGCTCACGGTAGTCAGCCTCCCACCCTCCTGGGGTTGAGTTTATAGCTCCCACCTTCCAGGAGGGGTGTTCATCCACCCCGGGCATCAGTCATAAGATGATATGTGCGTGGGAACCGTGGACATGGTAGGGCTGCCTGCCCAGCTCCGAGGCGGGATCTCTGCCCTTGGCCATGCAAGGTGGGTTTGATCGCTGGGCCCCAAAGCACGTGAGGCCACTGGGCTTCCTGCAGAGGACCCTGGAGGAGTTCATGGGAGTGTGCAGGAGGGTCTTGGAGTGGAGGGTCGGCTCCCATCTGGCTGGCTGCAGCCTGTTCCTCTCTAGCTGTGTAGTCTCCAGCCTTCCACGGGGCCAGCTGCCAACAGAGGAGAGTCCGACCAGCCCTCTGACCACATTGTTCTTCTCAGGGAGCACTGTTCTTAGAGGCTGTCCACAGCCTCCCACATCAAACTGTCTTTTGACTCTTGCCTCCTCAGATCAGCAACTCTTTTTATTCTGCTTGGTGGGCTATAGTCCCCGGGGTCGCAAAGAGTCGGAAACGACTGAGCAACTAAACAGCAGCAAGTCCTCCCCAGAATGTTGGAAACACCGTACATCATTACTCACTGATTTTCTCTGGCTCCCTGGGATGGAGTTGACCACATTAACTGTTTGCCCCCCGGATCCCTCCCATGTTTCTACAGGGACAGGAACACTTTCCTGCACCCAAGATGAAAATTCTATTCTTGCCTGGAGAGCTCCATGGACAGAGGAACCAGGTGGGTTCTACAGTCCTTGGGGTCACAGAGAGTCGGACATGATTGAGCAACTAACACTTTTAACTCTCATCTCCTTGGTTGAAAGTCAGTTGTCAGATAGGGGACAGAGTACTTCCAGTTTATTGCCTCTTCCTTTATCTTCCCTCCACCCTCAAACATTTTTTTTTAAATAATTAATTCATTTTGGCTGCAGTAGGTCTTCATTACTGCCTGCAGGTTTTCTCTAGGTGCAGCGAGTGGGGGCTACTCTTTGTTGCGGAGCATAGTCCTAGCTGCATGGGCTTCAGTAGTTGGAGCACACGAGCTTAGTTGCTCTGAAGCATGTGGGATCTTCCTGGACCAGGGATTGAACCCATGTCCCTGGCATTGGCAGGTAGATTCTCATCCATTGTGCCACCAGGGAAGTTCCCCCTCTCCCAATTGTTTTTTCATGACCTTTACATGCAACAAGGAAAAATGCTTCCTTTGCAGAATGTGTTTACCCTTTAGGCCCTCATGGAATTTTCTAGAAAGAGGGTAGAGACCCCCAACGTGGAGGTTCAGGTGGTGGATGGGAGGGCCATCATTCTGGTGGGAGGGTCATCATCCATTTGTCAGGTGGGGTGGGGGTGCAGTCCCTCAAAGTCATGGGGAGTAGGAGTGACTTTAGTGGCAGGTGGGGATGGGTAGTGCTCCTTACGTGTTCTTCCAGCCCAGACTTGGAAAGTTTGTTGGCCGGAAGCAAAAAGCACCAAAAGGAAATTTAACAAAATGCTCCTCCGCAAATTTTCTAAATGGAGTT
Source organism: Moschus berezovskii (assembly GCF_049115385.1). Taxonomy (NCBI): domain Eukaryota; kingdom Metazoa; phylum Chordata; class Mammalia; order Artiodactyla; family Moschidae; genus Moschus; species Moschus berezovskii. Next base: position 4,839,725 of record NC_142460.1, read on the forward strand.
AAGTGTGCAAAGAGTAGGTGGGAGTAGGTTCCGTCTGAAGACCGGTTGAACTTTGTAGCGACATTTGAACCTTTACACCTCGGGGTGGGAGGTGGGAGGTGGGCCCAGGCCAGGACTCAGCAGAATTACCAACGTCCTCCAATCCCTCCAACCGGCTCCAGGGCAGATAAAATTCCTCAGAACATGTCAGAGGCATCAGTCCTTTTCTTTTGAGAAGGACCATCATCGTAGGCGCTCAGAAACGTTGCATTTCGAAAGGCGGACCTACGAATCTGGCTTATCCAAGTGCTTGGGTCTTCACTGGAAACGAAAAGACATTCTGATCTCTCAAACTGCCTAATTTGATTTTATCAGAAATTTATACATACAAAAGTTTCCCCGTAGGCTGAGAACTCTGCTGAGAAAACTTAGCCCAGAATGTAATTAGCCTGAGAGAATTATCAGCATCGGAAAATAAAACTGCATACGATAAAACGTCCTAATTATGGCAACGGTGTCAGTTATTCACCCCTAATGCCTGTGTGTTTATCCCATCATCTCATCTGGTAATGACCGTGACCAGGGCGATACTCCCTCAGTGTTGCCCAATAATGGGTGGTGGAGATGGTGTATCTTTGCCTTTATTTTTGCTGGCACATCCTGGCATTGAAGCACATTAAAGTAATAAAATCAGGCAGCAAGGCGTCCTAGTCACTCCCACCATGTTCCCGTAACCCCCTCATTTACAACAGACCGAGACAAAAAAAAAATTTTTTTTTTTTTTGTTAGAGCAATTTAAGATGAGGCAACACTGGATATGTAAATCCTCTTTTATGGGCAGTTGTGGCAGCTGGCTGATTCTTACAAAATGCCTGACAGCCTTCAGACCAGCAGCTGTGCTGGGTCAGAACGATTCTGTTTGACAGTCACATGGGTAGGAAATGTACAAAGGTGGCTTTCATCACAACCCTCTGGGCTGTGGGCGTTGCGCCTTGCGGACCATCATTCCACCTTCCAGGTCCTGTGTTAAGTCCCAGTTCCAGTTCTGGGAAGGAACCTGTTAAGAAGGTGAAGTTTTTACCTGACTGGATGACACAGGCCATTTTTAGGGTTTAAAAGATGAGTTGCTTCTCCCTTCCTTTTTGTTTCTCCTTAAGAAGGAGCTGCCAGGGTTCAGGAAAAGCTGAGAACAATTTCAAGGGAAAACACTGGCTTGAATTTGAGACCGTGAAAGAGACAGAGCAGTGAAACAGGGAGACCTGTGCAGGGTAGCTGTCCTCCAGACGCCAAGGTAGAAAGTGGCGGGTCCTAGGCACGGGGCTCTCGGTCAAAGTGCAACAGCTCTTGCCCCGTTCAGCATAGAGTTATAAGAGGATTCCTGAGGTTAGAGACACGAGAGAGAAGGAGAAACACAATGGCCTGACTGCAGAACTTATCTCAGGCTTGACTGAGCTTAGTGTAACCACTATAAAAATAAGAGGTTTAGAAGCTGTGGAACAAGTCGGGACTGGCCAAAATACGTGCCTTTGTGTCCCTGAACTTTCATCTCCTCCTTCGCCCCCTTTTCTGGCGTGACTCTGCCCAAACCTGCAGTGGTTAAGACAGCACGATGATTTAGGAGGGATCCCCAGCAACAAGCCGCTCAGAGTTTTATGTAACTGAACTGCATTGATGCTTGCTCCAGGACACAGCCAAGAGGAGACTGGGCAGCCTTCAAAAGGCCACGAAGCTATGGGTCCCCCAGGCAGGGTGTGGCCTCAGGCAGCCAGAGGGCCATCTGCAGGGGTCCTAACTGTCACAGTCCTAATCTGTCACAGATCCCAGCTTGTTCAGTCACTCAGTTGTGTCCGACTCTTTGCCACTCCAAGGACTGCAGCACACCAGGCTTCCCTGTCCTTCGCCATCTCCCAGAGTCTGCTCAAACTCATGTCCATCCAGTCGGTGATGCCATCCAGCCATCTCACCCTCTGTCATCCCTTCTCCTCCCACCTTCGATCTTTCCCAGCATCAGGGTATTTTCCAGTGAGTCAGCTCTTCGCATCGGGTGGCCAAAGTATAGGAGCATCAGCTTCAGCTTCAGCATTAATCCTTCCAGTGACTATTCAGGGTTGATTTCCTTTAGGATGGACTGATTGGATCTCCTTGCTGTCCAAGGAACTCTCAAGCATCTTCTCTAGCACCAATTTGAAAGTTTGAAAGCATCAATTCTTCGGCACACATCCTTCTTTATGGTCCAACTCTCACATCTGTGCATGACTATTGGAAACACCAGGTGGACCTGCTCGTAAATGCTAGAGGGGGAAGGGAGAACTGGAGGAGTTGGAGGGGGTGAAGCCAGTGCCCTGAGCTTAGAGGACTCTGAAGTCACTTATCAGAGTCTATTGGTGCCTCCTCATGTATATTAAGTTCACCCATTATCTTCACACTTATGCAGCTGGATTTATCAGCTAGAAGTTCTTGCAAGAACCTTCTTATCAACAGATCGTCCATTAGGGTGTGGTTCAAACCTTTCTGTCTCATGCATTGACCTTAACACTGGGCCAGTATTATCTCTTGTCCAAGGTGGGGATGAAGCCCTGGACTGCCAGCATTATAGTACCTTGGGAAACCTGTTAAAAATTCAGATCTCTGTACCTCATACAGTTCAGTTCACATCAGTCGCTCAGTCGTGTCCGACTCTTTGTGACCCCATGAATCGCAGCACGCCAGGACTCCCTGTTCATCACCAACTCCCGGAGTTCACTCAAACTCATGTCCATCGAGTCGGTGATGCCATCCAGCCATCTCATTCTCTGTCGTCCCCGTCTCCTCCTGCCCCCAATCCTTCCCAGCATCAGAGTCTTTTCCAGTGAGTCAACTCGTCGCATGAGGTGGCCAAAGTATTAGAGTTTCAACTCCAGCATCAGTCCTTCCAATAAACACCCAGGATTGATCTCCTTTAGAATGGACTGGTTGGATCTCCTTGCAGTCCAAGGGACTCTCAAGAGTCTTCTCCAGCACCATAGTTCAAAAGCATCAATTCTTTGGCGATCAGCTTTCTTCACAGTCCAACTCTCACATCCATACATGACCACGGGAAAAACCATAACCTTGACTAGATGGACCTTGGTTGGCAAAGTAATGTCTCTGCTTTTTAATATGCTATCTAGGTTGGTCATAGCTTTCCTTCCAAGGAGTAAGCGTCTTTTAATTTCATGGCTGTAATCAGCATCCACAGTGATTTTGGAGCCTAAAAAAATAAAGTCTGACACTGTTTCCCCTGTTTCCCCATCTATTTCACATGAAGTGATGGGACCAGATGCTATGATCTTAGTTTTCTGAATGTTAAGTTTTAAGCCAACTTTTTCACTCTCCTTTTTCACTTTCATCAAAAGGCTTTTTGTTCTTCTTCATTTTTCTGCCATAAGGGTGGTGTCATCTGCATATCTGAGGTTATTGATATTTCTCCTGGCAATCTTGATTCCAGCTTGTGCTTCTTCCAGCCCAGTGGTTCCTCAAAATGTACTCTGCAAATAAGTTAAATAAGCAGGGTGACAGTATGCAGCCTTGATGCACTCCTTTTCCTATTTGGAACCAGTCTGTTGTTCCATGTCCAGTTCTAACTGTTGCTTCCTGACCTGCATATAGGTTTCTCAAGAGGCAGGTCAGGTGGTCCGGTATTCCCATTTTTTTTTTTTTATTGGAGTATGGCAGAAAGTGAAGAGGAACTCAAAAGCCTCTTGATGAAAGTGAAAGAGGAGAGTGAAAAGGTTGGCTTGAAGCTCAGCATTCATAAAACAAAGATCATGGCATCTGGTCCCATCACTTCATGGGAAATAGTTGGGGAAACAGTGGAAACAGTGTCAGACTTTATTTTTGGGGGGTCCAAAATCACTGCAGATGGTGATTGCAGCCATGAAATTAAAAGACGCTTACTCCTTGGGAGGAAAGTTACGACCAACCTAGACAGCACATTAAAAAGCAGAGACATTACTTTGCCAACCAAGGTCCGTCTAGTCAAGGCTATGGTTTTTCCAGTGGTCATGTATGGATGTGAGAGTTGGACTGTGAAGAAAGCTGATCGCCGAAGAATTGATGCTTTTGAACTGTGGTGCTGGAGAGGACTCTTGAGAGTCCCTTGGACTGCAAGGAGATCCAACCAGTCCATTCTAAGGGAGATCAATCCTGGCCACCCCATGCGATGAGTCGACTCACTGGAAAAGACTCTGATGCTGGGAGGGATTGGGGGCAGGAGGAGAAGGGTACGAAAGAGAATGAGATGGCTGGATGGCATCACCGACTAGATGGACATGAGTTTGAGTGAACTCCGGGAGTTGGTGATGGACGGGGAGGCCTGGCGTGCTGTGATTCATGGGGTCACGGAGAGTCGGACACGACTGAGCGACTGAACTGAACTGAACTGAAAACATGCTGTAAAGGAACAAACCTTACTTAAGACTTTGTCAAAGTGGGAATGCCCACCACGTAGCTACCACCCAACTCAAACTATAGAATATTTCCACCACCCTAAGGGCTCCTTCCACCCTTTCCAGACAATATCCAGCTTCCAAAGGCAACTCTTATTCTGATTCCCATCACACAGTTTTCCTGTGTTTGAACTTCACCTACATTGGACTCTCTTAAAGGACTCTTTTGAGTCTGGTTTCCTTCCGTCCACATTACGTGTGTGAGATTCATCCACATTGTGGTTTGTAGTAATAGCTATTTTTTTTCTACTGTGGTATGAGTGCATGGTGTAGCGTGTGAGTGCATGGTGTAGCGTGTGAGTGCATGGTGTAGTGTGTGAGTGTGTGGTGTAGCATGTTAGTGTGTGGTATAGCGTGTGAGTGTATGGTGTAGTGTGTGAGTGCAAGGTGTAGCATGTGAGTGTGTGGTATAGCGTGGGAGTGTATGGTGTAGTGTATGTGGTGTAGTGTGGGGTAGTATATGAGTATGTGTGCTAAGTTGCTTCAGTTGTGTCTGACCCTTTGTGACCCCATGGCCTGTAGCCCACCAGGCTCTTCTGTCCATGGGATTCTCCAGGCAAGAAGACTGGTTGCCATGCCCTCCTCCAGGGGATCTTCCCAATCCAGGGATCGAAGCCACATCTCTTATGTCTCTTGCATTGGCAGGCAGGTTCTTTACCACTAGTGCCATCTGGGAAGCCCGTAGATGAGTAACGACCACTTATTCATTCTTCTCTTGGTGGTATCTGAGTTGTTTCCAGGTTTTGGCTGTGACTCTAAAGCTGATGAGAATATTCATTTAAGTGTTTTTTGTGCCCCTAACACTCATTTCTGTTGGGAGTGGAATTGCTATATCATAGCATAAATGCATGGAGAAGGCAATGGCACCCCACTCCAGTACTCTTGCCTGGAAAATCCCATGGATGGAGGAGCCTGGTAGGCTGCAGTCCATGGGGTCACTAAAAGTCTGGCATGACTGAGCGACTTCACTTTCACTTTTCACTTTCATGCATTGGAGAAGGAAATGGCAACCTGTTCCAGTGTTCTTGCTGGAGAATCCCAGGGATGGGGGAGCCTTGTGGGCTGCCGTCTATGGGGTCGCACAGAATCGGACAAGACTGAAGCGACTTAGCAGCAGCAGCATAAATGCATGCTTAGTTTGGGTAAATAACTGCCAAACAGTTTTCCAGAGTAGTTGCACCAATTTGCACTCACACCAGCAGTGGTTGGTGAGTCCGCTGCTCCATGTTCCTGTCCAGACTTGATATTGTCTGAGCTTTTCATTTTAGCCATTCTGGTAGGTGTGTAGTTGAATCTATTTGTGGTTGTAACTTGCATTGCCCTGCTGGCTAATGATGTTAAGAACCTTTTCATGTGCTTGTTGGACACCTGGGCTTCGTCTTTGTGAAGAGGCTGATCAAGTCTTTTTTAAAACTGATTTTGGGGTCTCTTATCAACTCTCCATTTGTAGGAACAGCTTGTTATGAACAGGTGACTTAAGAACTTCATGCCAGAGAACCACCTCTGAAGAATTTCTTAAGATGTCCAATTTTCTTGAGGCGTCTTTTTTCCTTTCTTCAATTCTCAAACCAGCAGTTGACTTTTCCCTTTCTGTTATTCAGCTTATAGATTCAGTGCTTTCCTCTCAACTCCTTTTGAACTGCAGATGGCATAAATGGACTTCCTGGGCTAATTATGGCCATTTCTGTCATTGGAGACCTGCTGAGTCTCCTGGTCTTTCCGGCAGCATTTTGTTCGCAGTATAACCTTGTTGGGTGGAGAAAGATGGGAAGAGAAAGAAGAGTTTGGGAACGGTCCCAGGAGGATGAAGTCTACAGCTCCCCTCTCTTCTCTAACATCTGCCTCTTTTCTCCTGGAAGCCCTGGTAGAGAGGATGTCTGCTCAGTGTTCTTCTGTGCCTCCATCTGGGGACATGTGTATGGGTGTGACCCGCTCAGGTCATCAGGGAGACATTGTTTCCACCTGTCTTCCTACCTTCCATATCAACTGTGAACAATCTGCTGTCTAAGTACAAATGCTCCCCAATGGAGAGGGGACCTAAACACTTTATAGTGTTCCAGGGTCCTAGAACTCATAGGAACCAGCTCTCATTCCAGAGATGGAAACAGTAGAGAATGCTGGGGATCATGTCCCGGTGGGAGAGCCTGCTGGTCTTTTTACAAATGATCATCCTGGCAAGAGAGGTGTGTCTCTTCTAAAGAGGATCAAGAGATAGAGGGAGGAGAAGAGTATGTCTTTCTTTTTTGCCTTTAAGGGGTTTCCCTCTGGCTGTTCTTTCCCTCTGAGAACAGCTATTCAGAGGCCCCAAATGGCAGGAAGTGGTGAGGAGATGGAAGGGAAGGCAGAAAGCTCAGCGAATACATACGTCCTCCCCACCCACACCTCCCACTTGGAGGCTGGGGGAAGGGACCTCAGAAGGCTACTTGCAGCATCGTCACTGTTAACATACATTCACCATGATTTTGTGTGCGTGCAGAGTGGAGTCTGGCATTTGTAATTGTGAGGCTGGCTCTGATAAAGATCTCCTCTTCCATTTGCAGGCTGGCTGTGATGGTGAGAGTGTTGGAAATTACCCATTTTCTCAGCGTCTCTTTATGATTCTCTGGCTAAGGGCATTATATTTAAAGTGACAACAGTGGACTTGCAAAGGTAAGACCAGGTTTCTGCAGTATTGAAATAACTATCCCCAATTCCCTATACACACAGGCACACAGAGAGACACCCAGACAGACACATACAGACACACAGCCACAGACATACACAGAGATGCAGACGTGCATACACACAGACACACAGACACAGTGCGTACACAGACCCAAATATAGACACAAACACACAGACACACACATACACACACTCAGAGACACACAGGGACAGACACGCACACACGCACACACACACGCACAGATGGAGACACATATACACACAGACATACAGACACAGGCGCATACACAGACCCAGATACAGACACAGACACACACATACACACACTCAGACAGACAGATACACAGGTGCACCACACACACAGAGAGATGGAGACACCCACAGACATACAGACACAGGTGCATACACAGACACATACACACACAGATGGGGACACACAGAGACAGACATGCACAGAGGCACCCAGAGACACAGACACACAGGCGTGCGTGCGCACACACACACAGAAACGGAGACACACAGACACACAAATGGACACAGAGTCAGAAACACGCAGGCACACGCATGCACTCTCCTAGGACCCATGGGCCCTGTCCTGGGCACGTCCACCCTGGGTCAGGACCCTGGATTGGAGTAGGCGTACGTGGGCCACAAAGTCATTACAGGATGGGGTCAGAGGTAACCAGGAAGGAGTAGGAGGAAGGAACTGGGAGGAGGCTGCCCACCCAGTGACTGGTCAGCCGTGACCTTCTCCGGAGCCTGCCTGAGCTCCCCATCTGGCTGATAACACTGGGGAGGGTTAACTTTTCAGCCCCATCTCCAGATAAAGGGCCACACTTTCCTTGCTAGTAGGACAGTTTGTAAACTCCCAGTTGCCTTTGAAATTCTCAAGGGTGGTTTCTCTTCTATTGGTGTGTGTATGAGTGGGTGGGGGGGCACATGGTTAAGCCTTGACAATGACCCAACCCTGGCACTGCCCTTTCTCCCTGCCCAGGAAGCCTGTGGACCTGCAGAACTTGACTCCCGGCACCTACCCACCTTTCATGACTTTTGACGGTGAAGTCAAGATAGACGTGAATAAGATCAGGGAGTTCTCAGAGGAGAAATTGGCTCCCCCAAGGTGAGCCTCGTCAAAACCGGCCCTGGCAACTCGGTTGTCACTTTCCCCGTTCACAGACAGTTCTGAAGCTCTTGGCGCTGCGTGCTGGCTTTCTGTGGCCATGGCGCTTACCTCCTGAGCTGCGCCTGTGGTGTGCCACAGGAAACACACAGAGATTAGAAGCCCTGAGTCTAAGTGCCTGGGATTTCTCTACTCTGCACCTGCCATTTGGCAATTAGGGTTTGATGGCAGGAAGTGGGGAGGAAGTGGGCCGATGTCACGTGGTGGCCTGTTTCTGCTGGCCCATTGGGAGCATGTGTTGCATGCAGCATCACAGCAGGCTGGGCCTGCAAGGGAACCCTCTAGTTCATCATCTTTATTTCAGGAGGGAGAGAACTGAAACCAGCAAGGCGAGGGGGCCCTCCGTCCCAGGATGAGAACAGTCCATCCAGTGATTTACTCCTGGCTGGTGCTGCTCCCAGCTTTCAAGATGGAAAGATTAGGAAAACATTTAAGGAGCAGTTTTCATTTTTATGTCTGCTCAGAGAGTGTCATTTCTTCCCTTCCCGCTTTGTATTCTCCTAACTCAAACATTGCTGATCTGTGATACTCTCGCTTTGAACTTTTCAAGGTACCCTAAGCTCTATGGTTTTCCCCATGGTCATGTATGGATGTGAGATTTGGACTGTGAAGAAAGCTGATCACCGAAGAATTGATGCTTTTGAACTGTGGTGCTGGAGAAGACTCTTGAGAGTCCCTTGGACTGCAAAGAGATCCAACCAGTCCATTCTAAAGGAGATCAGTCCTGGGTGTTCATTGGAAGGACTGATGCTAAAGCTGAAACTCCAATACTTTGGCCACCTCATGTGAAGAGTTGACTCACTGGAAAAGACTCTGATGCTGGGAAAGGTTGGGGGCGGGAGGAGAAGGGGACGACAGAGAATGAGATGGCTGGATGGCATCACCGACTCGATGGACATGAGTTTGAGTGAACTCTGGGAGTTGGTGATGGACAGGGAGGCCTGGCGTGCTGTGATTCATGGGGTCGCAGAGAGTCGGACACCACTGAGCAACTGAACTGAACTGAAGCTGGGGACCCAACACTCTGAATCTAACTCTGCTGGAAATGACATGTTTGCAAGTTCTCAGCATTTATAAAAAACACGAAGAAGGATGCAAACGAGAGTGAGTCCCTCCCATCTTCCTGTTTTCTGTTTTCTCCATGGACCTCCATTCCACTCTGGTGTGGCTTCTTATAAGATGTGGGGAATTCTGACTCACTGCATAGTGGGGAGGGACCTGTGTATAGAAATAACGAAAAAGTACCTCCCACTCTGAGCCTGCACATGGGTTTCAGGGACTGAGTGCTTTTCTAGAGATTGTTAAGAAAAGGACATTTTTAGGAGAAAATCATCACCACCAATGATTCCTTGCTCTCCCACGGAATTCAGGGTGAATGAACCTTCTATTGGTGTTTCCTTCATTATGTGATTTCCATAAAGATATTTTTTTATTTTTAATTTTTTAAAAAATGTTTTGGTCACATTGTGTGGCATGTGGGATCTAAGTTCCCTGACCCTGCATTGGAAATGCGAAGTCTTTTTTAGTTCATTTACTTTTAATTGGAATATAATTGCTTCACCATATTGAGTTGGTTTTTGCCATACATCAACATGAATCAGCCATAGGTATACACCCATCCCCTCCCTCTTGAGCCTCCCTCCCACCTCCCACCCCATCCCACCTGGAAAACACAGAGTTTTAACCATTCATTTCAGTTCAGTCACGCAGTCGCATCTGACTCTTTGCGACCCTATAGGCTACAGCACTCCAGGCCTCCCTTCCATCACCAACTCCCAGAGTTTACCCAAACTCAGGTCCATTGAGTCGGTGATGCCCACCATGAAAGTTTCTCCTTATAGATTTTTGAATAAATAAATGGGTTCTAGAAGCAGCAGTGTTGTGTAGAGAGCAGAATTATTTTCCAAGGAGAAGTAAATCTTCTATTTAGATCTCATAAACCCACCTGTCTCCTTCCTGACTCTCTTAACAGTCACTGGCCATGTCTCACGAGGGAAGGGACAAACTTTTTTTTATATATATATCTAGAAAGAGGAGGGCGGGAGGAGAAGGGGATGCCAGAGGATGAGATGGTTGGATGGCGTCATCGACCCAATGGACATGAGTTTGAGCAAGCTCTGGGAGATGGTGAAGGACAGGGAAGCCTGGCGTGCTGCCGTCCACGGGGTTGCAAAGAGTCAGAAACGACTGAGCGGCTGAACAATAACAGACAGGGGAGACGTGGCCTTCCATGGCTCCTCGTAGTTTTCTGCCTCCCGTTTTAGTTTATGAAAGGAACCTGTTAAAGGCCCTGGAGAAGCTGGATAGTTATCTGAACAGCCCCCTGCCTGATAAGCTAGATGCCTGCAGCACCGAGGAAGCTGCTGTTTCTGGAAGGAAGTTCCTGGATGGCAATGAGCTCACGCTGGCTGACTGCAACCTCCTACCCAAGCTCCACATTATTAAGGTTTGTCCTTCCTCGTACCTCGGGTGCTGCATACAGGAATGGGGCTTTGTTTCATCTTGTTTAGACTTGTGTGTGTGTGTGTGTGTGTTTTGCCAAGACAATCTAAAACAGGGTCTCTTGAATTTAAAAGTCTAGCTTGTTTCTGTTTGCAGCAGCCAAGCCCTAAGTTTGAGATCTGTGGGTGCTATTCTCAGATGTTCCTTGGAGGTTCTCATAATGCATCTGAGAGCTTGGCTCTCATCCCTGCATCCTCGCAGCTTCTCTTTTCCAGTCTTAACCCCCACAGCCTAAAGACAAGCTGCTGCTGCTGCTGCTGCTAAGTCGCTTCAGTCGTGTCCGACCCTGTGCGACCCATAGACGGCAGCCCACCTGGCTCCCCCGTCCCTGGGATTCTCCAGGCAAGAACACTGGAGTGGGTTGCCATTTCCTTCTCCAATGCATGAAAGTGAAAAGTGAAAGTGAAGTCGTTCAGTCATATCTGACTCTTAGCGACCCCATGAACTGCAGCCTACCAGGCTCCTCCATCCATGGGATTTTTCCAGGCAAGAGTACTGGAGTGGGTTGCCGCTGACTTCTCTGAAAGACAAGCTTCGTGAAAGCAACTTGAAGGAATACATTGATTATAGCTGGTGTTTCACACTCCAGTCTGGGAGATGGTGTTTGGAATCTGTGAGGATTAAAATGTGAACTCAAGAAATTCCCTGGTGTACGTCCAGTTGTTGGGACTCAGCGTTTTTGCTGGGGTGGCCTGGGTTCAATCCCTAGATGGGCAACTAAGATCCTGCAAACTGAGCAATGCAGTCCAAAAGCAAAAACAACAACCAAAAAACTGAGCCAAATTTGGAAAAAAAAAAAGTGAACTCAGTCAATTGTTGGTGACGGAAAGAGTAAGCCTAACCCTGGGATAAGGGAGGAGGTTGGCTCTTAACACAGACCCCTTACAGCTGGTGAGCAGCTGACAGCTCCTCGGCTGGACCACATGCGGCAGCCTGTTTTCCCAGGTGATTGAACATTAAATAAGAGTCGCTGGTCATGTATAATTAGGGCTTAAAGATTCCCTGCTGCTGCTGCTAAGTCACTTCAGTCGTGTCCGACTCTGTGTGACCCCATAGATGGAAGCCTACCAGGCTCCCCCGTCCCTGGGATTCTCCAGGCAAGAACACTGGAGTGGGTTGCCATTTCCTTCTCCAATGTGTGAAAGTGAAAAGAGAAAGTGAAGTCGCTCAGTCGTGTCTGACCCCCAGTGACCCCATGGACTGCAGCCTACCAGGCTCCTCCATCCATGGGATTTTCCAGGCAAGAGTACTGGAGTGGCTTGCCATTGCCTTCTCCGAAAGATTCCCTAGACCAGTGGTTTTCCAATATAGTAGGCATAAGAATTGTGCCTACTAATTTAGAAATGTTCCTGCTCAGAAGCTCCAGTCGTCTCTGACTCTTTGCGACCCCATGGACTACAGCCCCCTAGACTCCTCTGTCCATGGGATTTTCCCAACAAGGTTATTGGAGTGGGTTACCATGCCCTCCTCCAGGGGATCTTCCTGACCCAGAGATTGAATCCACACCTCCTACATTGCAGATGGCTTCTTTATTGCTGAGCCACCAGGGAAGCCCTGTTAGAAATATAATCCCCTCAATTGAGCCCCTGACTTATAAAATCAGAACTTCTGGGGGTGACTCTGAAATTCAGAAGCAGATGACCCCACCCTTGGACTCCTTAGTTAAGGTTGCTCTCTGAAGTGCCCCGTCTGGCTGTCACTCACAGCTGTTAGTTGTTGCATCATTATCACTGTTGGTATGCCCTTGGTCCTCAGTGTCCCTAGATTCCCCAGGAAGATGCCCAACCCTTGTTCAGGGGCATCCTTATTATTCAGATCATAGTAGGTCCAGAACTAGGTCCTTGGTATAAGGATAGGGAGATGGAAGAGAAGACACAGGGAAATACAAGTCAAGGACCTTGTGTTCTAATAATGCATTTACTTGGCATTTTAGTTCAGTTCAGTTGCTCAGTCGTGTCTGACTCTTTGCAACCCCATGGACTGCAGCACACCAGCTTTCCTGTCTATCACCGATTCCTAGAGCTTACTCAAACTCATGTCCATCAAGTTGATGATGCCGTCCAACCATCTCATCCTCTGTCATCCCCTTCTCTTCCCGCCTTCAACCTTTCCCAGCATCAGGGTCTTTTCCAATGAGTCAGTTCTTCGCATCAGATGGTCAAAAGTATTGGAGTTTCAGCTTCAGCATCAGTCCTTCTGATGAATGTTCAGGACTGATTTCCTTTAGGATGGACTGGTTGGATCTCCTTGCAGTCCAAGGGACTCTCAAGAGTCTTCTCCAACACCACAGTTAAAAGCATCAATTCTTTGGTGTTCAGCTTTCTTCAAAGTCCAACTCTCACATCCATACATGACTAATTTGGCATTTAGAAATTTACAGATTAGGTTCCCACAGTCTGTGTCATGGCTGTCCTGTGGGTGACTGGCCACCCCATTACTCCAGTCATTCTTTGCCTTTCTCTTCCTTCGCCACTCCATTCCCAGCCTCGTCCCATTCATCCTCTTTCTTCTCTCTTCCCTGATGTGTTCAAGGGGCACCAACCTGAAAGCTAAGTCTTGAAGACGCTGCTGATCTTCCAAGTGAATGTTCTTTTTAATAACTCTGCCAGTGCTCTGACATGTAAAATTTCATGATGGCATCTCAGTCCCTCAAACCTGCCACATTGGTGATTATCCAAACTGGACATTTGGAAGTCATTTTCCAACAGGTTATTTATGTTGCTGTGTCTGGTTTAGTCCCTTTATTAAACGTATTCTCATCATTGCTATGCCTAGTGTAACATCACAGAAGCACATGGAGTTTAGGGAAGGCAAGAAAAAGACACACGTATGTACACACATGCATACATACACAGATCAGTTGCCATTGATTTAGCTCCTATAGAAAAGACTGTTTAAAATGTCAGTAGGGGGGATAAACTTCAGAGTAAAATTAAGCCGTCCACGGCTCCAATAGAAGACCTAACTGCAAAATCTTCAAAGCCACTTAGCACTCAAAATACCCAGCAGCATAATAATCTTCCAGGATGGAGCACTTCTGAAAGGCAATGAGAATCAATCTATAGGAATTTATGGTAAGACAATGAGAGAATCAGTTCAGTTCAGTTGCTCGGTCGTGTCCGACTCTCCGCGACCCCATGAATCACAGCACGCCAGGCCTCCCTGTCCATCACCAACTCCCGGAGTACACTCAAACTCATGTCCACAGAGTCGGTGATGCCATCCAGCCATCTCATTCTCCGTCGTCCCCTTCTCCTCCCACCCCCAACCTTTCCCAGCATCAGAGTCTTTTCCAGTGAGTCAACTCGTCTCATGAGGTGGCCAAAGTATTGGAGTTTCAGCTTTAGCATCAGTCCCTCCAATGAACACCCAGGATTGATCTCCTTTAGAATGGACTGGTTGGATCTCCTTGCAGTATAAGGGACTCTCAAGAGTCTTCTCCAACACCACAGTTCAAAAGCATCGATCCTTCGGCGATCAGCCTTCTTCACAGTCCAACTCTCACATCCATACATGACCACGGGAAAAACCATTGCCTTGACTAGACGGACCTTGGTTGGCAAAGTAATGTCTCTGCTTTTTAATATGCTGCCTAGGTTGGTCATAACTTTCCTTCCAAGGAGCAAGCGTCTTTTAATTTCATGGCTGCAATCAGCATCTGCAGTGATCTTGGAGCCCCAAAAAATAAAGTCTGACACTGTTTCCACTGTTTTTCCATCTATTTCCCATGAAGTGATGGGGCCAGATGCCATGATCTTCGTTTTCTGAATGTTGAGCTTCAAACCAACCTTTCCACTCTCCTCTTTCACTTTCATCAAGAGGCTTTTGAGTTCCTCTTCACTTTCTGCCATAAGGGTAGTGTCATCTGCATATCTGAGGTTATTGATATTTCTCCCAGCAATCTTGATTCCAGCTTGTGCTTCTTCCAGCCCAGCGTTCCTCATGATGTACTCTGCATATAAGTTAAATAAGCAAGGTGACAATATACAACCTTGACGTACACCTTTTCCTATTTGGAACCAGTCTGTTGTTCCATGTCCAGTTCTAACTGTTGCTTCCTGACCTGCATACAGGTTTCTCAAGAGGCAGGTCAGGTGGTCTGGGATTCCCATCTCTTTCAGAATGAGAGAATAGAGGACTTTATAATCTATTCCCATCCTGAAACCCAGCAAAAACATTCTGAAAATCTCAAGCATTGTCTCCACCTTAAATTTCTTTTTGGCTGCATTGAGTAGCGCCTGGGACCTTGGCTCCCCATCCAAGGATTGAATCTGCACCCCCTGCATTGGAAGCTCAGAGTCTTAGCCGCTGGACCACCAGGGAAGTCCCTCTCCACCTTTGGTAAAATTAGAAAAGGATGGACCACCAGCTCAAAGACTTAGACACTAGCTTCTCTAGATCTTCAGCAAGGTTCAGATGTCTGTAAAAACATCCTTGAAGTGCCCAACCCAAGCTTCTTTGTTTGTGGACAGAGCATGGAGTAGGCCAAGAGAGGCAGGGACCAGCCCTATGGAGATGAGATATCTGTGGAGGCAGAGCTGAAGGTGAAACTGTTCAGAGGTGCCATCTGTGTGTTCTGCCACTGTCCCCTGACCCAAAGGAACAGGGAGGGGAGGTAGAGGGAAGGAGAGAAGGAAAAATGCATTCTGTTTTGTGACTGCTGAGCAGAGAAAAGAAATAAGCTTGGAATCACTCAGAAGAGAGACTGTAGATGACCTCAGCATCACTTTTAGCTATAGCGACCTCCTCCTAATCCTCAGAGTAGAGGAGGCACTAAACCCGACTTTGACCTTGACCCTCATGTGTCCCCGGGGCAGAGTATAGAGCAGTGTTTGATGAGCAGGTGAAAAAGTTAAAGGGTTAGTCTCTCAATTGTGTCTGACTCTGCAACCTGTGGACACTAGCCTGCCAGGCTCCTCCATCCATGGAATTCTCCAGGCAAGAATACTACAGTGGGCTGTCATTTCCTTCTCCAGGGGATCTTCCTGACCAAGGGTTGAACCTGGGTCTTCTGCATTGCAGGAAGATTCTTTACCATTTGAGCCACCAGGGAAGCCCCTTGATGAGCAGGTATTTGAGACTAAATATCCAAACTGGTCTGCCTGCTGCCTGGCCTTACTCCCGATGCTCTCAACCTTGTTTTTAAGCAAACAGTAGGTCCAACAGGTCTGCCCATTAAAAGATGATTAGTAACCAAAGGTAATTTCAAGTGGGACCTCTATGTGGATAGAGATGATCACAAAGAAGAAGGGGAAGGGTTAAATAGAGAAAAAGCTGGGTGAGAAACACCTCTCTGGTTAAGATTGGTCCAGCAAACCAAAGAACTTTTCAGACAGATGCTTCTCTACAGTCTCAAAAAAATGAAAGAGAACATGATCCCTTCCCTGATGGCTTAGTGGGTAAAAAACCCACCTGCAAGGCAGAAGACACAGGAGACATGGGTTTGATCCCTTGCTGGGGAGATGCCCTGAAGTAGGAAATAGCAACCCACTCCAGTATTCTTGGGTGAAAAATCCCATGGACAGAGGAGCTTGGTGGGTTACAGTCCATGGGATCTCAAAAGAGTTGGACATGAGTGAGCATAGCAAACGAGCCTTTGGAGAAAGGGCTCAAAGACAAGTCACAAAATGTCAAAAATGTAATCTCACAAAGAGGATGAAAATGAAACTGGTAGAACTGAAAAAAACCTTAAAAACAAAGCAATTTCAGAAATTGTTTAGAAGTTGTATTAGGAGCAGCAAGAGGTGGAATATGACTTTGCAGAAACTCATCAAGGATTTTTAGGACAGCCCGAGGAAATTCTCTCAAACTGAATGGAGAAGCAGCAAGAGGAAAAGGTGATCAGAGAGAATCCAGGCTCACATAGTCAGGAGCAGGAGAACCAGAAAGAAGAGGAAAAAGAAGACTCAACATTTACTTTAATAGCAATCCATGTTTAGAAAAATATTGTCCTGAACAGTCAACACACTATGTATGATATAACTGGTAAATTACTGAACTTTGACAATAAAAAAGAACCCTTTGGGTGCCCAGATGATAATGATAATAGTAATAATAATAAAAGGTAAGGCCACCTACACAAAGGAGTAATTCAGACTAGCCTCATATGTCTCTAAAGTAAGGTGAAAGTGTTGGTGAAAGTGTTAGACTCTTTGCAACCCCCTGGACTGTAGCCTGCCAGGCTCCCCTGTCCATAGAATTCTCCAGGTAAGAATACTGGCATGGTGATGACATAAATCAAAGCAAGATCCTCTATGACCCACCTCCTGGAGTAATGGAAATGAAAAGGAAACAAGTGGGACCTGATTAAACTTAAAAGCTTTTGCACAGCAAATGAAACTAAAAGCAAAGTGAAAAGACAGCCCTCAGAATGGGAGAAAATAATAGCAAATGAAACAACTGACAAAGGATTAATTTCCAAAATATACAAGCAACTCATACAACTCAATACCAGAAAAACAAACAATGCAGTCAAAAAGTGGGAAAAAGACCTAAACAGACATTTCTCCAAAGAAGACATACAGATGGCTAACAGACACATGAAAAGATGCTCAGCATCACTCATTATTAGAGAAACGCAAATCAAAACCACAATGAGATATCCCCTCACATTGGTCAGAATGGCCATCATCAAAAGGTCTACAAACAGTAAATGCTGGCGAGGGTGTGAAGAAAAGGGAAAGCTCTTGCTCTGTTGGTGGGAATGTAAACTGATACAGCCACTATGGAAGACGGTATGGAGATTCCTTAAAACACTAGGAATGAAACCACCATGTGACCCAGCAATCCCTCTCCTAGGCATGTACCCTGAGGAAACCAAAACTGAAAAAGATGACTGTGTCACACTGTTCATTGCAGCACTATTTACAATAGCTAGAACATGGAAGCAACCTAGATGTCCATCGACAGATAAATAGATAAAGAAGTTGTGGTACATATACACAATGGAATATTACTGAGCTATAAAAAGGAACACATTTGAGTCATTCTAATGAGGTGGATGAACCTAGAACCTATTATACAGAGTGAAGTAAGTCAGGAAGAGAGATAAATATCATATTCTAATGCATATATACAGAATCTAGAAGAATGGCACTGAAGCATTTATTTACAGGGCAGCAATGGAGAAACAGACGTAAAGAATAGACTTATGGACATGGGAGAGGGGAGGGGAGGGTGAGATGTATGGAGAGAGTAACATGGAAACTTACATTACCCTATGTAAAATAGATAGTCATCGGGAATTTGCTGCGTGGCTCAGAAACTCAAACAGGGGCTCTGTATCAACCTAGAGAGGTGGAATGGGGTGGGAAATGGGAGGGAGGTTCAAAAGGGAGGGGATATATGTATACCTATTGCTGATTCATGTTGAGGCTTGACAGAAAACAACAAAATTCTGTAAAGCAATTATCCTTCAATTAAAAAAAAATAAAATAATACTGGAGTGGATTGACATTCCCTTCTCTGCAGGATTCTAGGATCACATTAAAAGCTAGAAAGCAGTGTTTTAACAGTTAAAGAATTGGGGGCTTCCCTGGTGGCCCAGTGGTTAAGAATCTACCTTCCAATGCAGGGGATGCAGGTTTGATGCCTGGTTGGGGAATTAATAGCCCACATGCTCTGGGGCAGCTAAGCCCATGCACCACAACTAGAGAAGCCCGCATGCCACAGCGAAGACCCAGCACAGCCAATAGTTAAAGGATCAAAGGAAAGGATGTGTGATGTAAGAATTTATATCCAAGTAAATTGTTGCTTTTACCTAGACTTCTGGTCTTGATGGAATAAGCACTCTGAGCCATTTTGTAAAAATAAAATTTCTAAATGATGATATAATAAACAAGGATAATAAAATAAGAATCCAGGAACAGAGAAGGTGTGTGGTATAAAAGGATCGGTGGTAGATCTGAAACCAGAACTAAAACTCAACAGCAGTGGGAATTATAGCTACAGGACTGAATCAGATATACTAAACTTCAATTTTCACACCATTGGAAGGAGGATAATAGATCAGAAATGAAAAGAAGTGTAAGTATACTAATTTCCTTGCTTATTATCAGGAATAAGTAGAAGTCAATCAAAGAATAGTTGATAAATCAAGAAATAAAGATTTCCTATTATTTAAAGTTATATAGGAAACCACTCTACCCACTCCAGTATTCTTGCCAGGGAAATCTCATAACAGAGGAGCCTGGCAGGGCCATGCAGTCACAAAGAGTCAGACACAATTTAGCAACTAAGCAACAACAACCACTGGAAGAGTTAAAACAGACCATAAACCTTCCAAACCACCAGAGAGGGAAACACACACATACACAAATGCAAAAATATTTACAGGAAGTTGGGAAACAAAGTATTACATTAATAAGATATGATATAAAACAAGTTTACATTTATGAGAGGCACACATGTAATAAATTTACTCAGAATGTTTGGATAAAGCAAAAGCAGGCAAACGCAAACAAAAGCAAAGCAGTAGTCTTGACATTAATCTCTAGTAAGATTGAATTCAATAAAAGATAATTATTTAGGAGGCTTTATGAAAAGCTATGTGGTCCTGTCTTGCTGCATCATTAGCTCCCAACTTCCAAAATCTGAGAAATAAGTCCTGAAGATCTTCTAATTGGTGACAGATTCCACACTCATGTCATCCAAATGTCCCAGGAGCCAATATAATGGGAAATATTGTCCTTCCAATATTGTTGTTCAGTTGCTCAGTAGTACCCAACTCTTTGGGAACCTATGGACTGCAGCACGCCAGGCTTCCCTGTCCTTCACTATCTCCTGGAATTTACTCAAACTCATGTTCATTGAGCAGGTGATGCCATCCAACCATCTCATCCTCTGTCATCTTCTTCTCCTCCTGCTTTCAATCTTTCCCAGCATCAAGGTCTTGTCCAATGAGTCGGCCCTTCGCATCACTTGGCCAAAGTATTGGAACTTTAGCATCAGTCCTCTCAATGAATATTCAGGGTTGATTTCCTTTAGGATTGCCTGGTTGAATCTCCTTGCAGTAGAAGGGACTCTCAAGAGTTTTCTCCAACACCATAGTCCAAAAGCATCAGTTCTTTGGCACTCAGCTTTCTTTACAGTCCAACTTGCACATCCATACATGACTTATGGAAAAACAATATGCACATTTGTTGGCAAAGTGATGTCTCTGCTTTTTAATAAGCTGTCTAGGTTTGTCATAGCTTTCCAAGTATTTGTCCCCCCAGATTCGTATCTAAGTTAGACCCAAGTCTTAAGTCCCAATATCTCAAAACTGACCTTATTTGGAAATAGAGTTTCTGCAGATGTAATTAGTTAAGATGAGATCATGTTAATTGATTAGAAGCAGTATAATGGGCCCCTAATCCAACATGACAGATGTTCTTATAAAAAGGAATTTGGATCCAGAGACACCAACACAGGGAAAGTGCCAGGTGGAGACTGGAGCTGTGCTCCTATGAGCCAGAGAAAGGGAGAGACCTGGAACGGATCCTTCCCTGGAGGCTTCAGAGGGAGCCTGGCCCTGCTGACACCGTGATCTTGGACTCTGGGCCTCCAGGAGTGTGGGAGAAGACATTTCTGTTGTTTCAAGCCACCCACGGTTGTAGTGCTTTGTTAAGGCAACCCCAGGGACCTCATACCATCTGCAAGAGGATACACCCTCTTTTGTGATGAATTCCCAGTGACACGCTCCAGCCAGAGGAGACATCTCACACCACTGTATTTTCATGATATCCTTTCTCAGCTACCCCATCCTTTCATCCACTGTTTCCTTGAAAGTAAGGATTTTTCAGTTCATGAATCTGCCCTCTGCACACAGTAAACCCACAGTGAAATGATCTTTTCTGGGGCAGAATTATGGAAATCCACAGGTGTAACACACCCAGGTACTCGGGGTTTCAGGAGGTGAGGTTCAGCGAATAGGAAAAAGAGGGCACATCAAAGTGATCCTGGCACAATCTAAACTGAAGATCCATCCTAAACCTTTGAAAATGAGTGTTAGTCACTTGGTTGTGTCCAAATCTGTGGATCCCATGGATTGTCTCCTTTGCTTATCGGATTCTCTAGGCAAGAATACTGGAGTGAGTTGCCATGTTCTTCTCCAGGGGATCTTCCTGGCCCAGGGATCGAACCCAGGTCTCCTGAATTGCAGGCAGACTCTTTACCATCTGAGCCATCTGAATCTTCAGGCACCAAATAACCCAGCGGCAGAACACAGGGAGAGAAAACTGCTAGAAACACAAAGAGAAATCCACCAGATTACAGAGCAAGCTCAGGGTTTCCCTGGCAGCTCAGATGGTAAAGAATCTGCACAGGAGATTTGGGTTCAATCATTGGGTCAGGAAGATCCCCTGGAGAAGGAAATAGTGGCCCACTCCAGTATTCTTGCCAGGGAAATCTCATGGACAGAGGAGTCTGGTGGGCTACAGTCCATGGGGTCACAAAAGAGTTGGACATAACTGAGCGACTAGACAATAGAGCAAATTCATGCCAGTGGGTCACGAGGACTATCTGTGGTGACTGGGTGGGCATGGTTGTGTAGCATCTCTGTTTTGAGTCCCATGCTCAGTATGCCCCCTGCAAACTCATATCACAACTTGGGCAGCTTGAATGGCTGTAGAACGACACGGGAACTTGAGAAAGAATATATTACACGCCTAAGGAGAATGGATTGTCTGATGTAACTGCCTACGTTTGTGGGTTTGCCCTTTCTGTTTCCTCTTCATTTTCAGATCGTGGCCAAGAGATACAGAGATTTTGAATTTCCTTCTGAAATGACTGGCATCTGGAGGTACGTGAACAATGTGTATGCTCGGGATGAATTCACAAACACATGTCCCACTGACCAGGAGACTGAACACGTGTATTCAGATGTTGCCAAAAGAGTGAAGTGAAGCCAGACTGTTTTGTCTCCTTTCTCAGCTGTGTGAGCTAGACTATGGAAAGAGTGTCTCCTTTGCCTTTCCCTCCCAGTAACCATCCTTTGCAAAATAATGCCCATACTTTAGCAATGTGGATACCATAGCATGATCCACTCAACAGGAAATGATTCAAGCCTTGTAATTTGTCAGTTCACTTGTGTATCTGAATACTAGTATCTGTTGTTATACACTCCAGTTGTTTGGTTTATGTTCATTTATATCTTTGGCTTTCTGGGACCTTGTAATCCATGATATTTAGGGCATGAGTTTTGCAGTTTACGTTTCAAAGCAAATAAGGCTTGGATTCAAGCCTTATCTATTATTAACCTCCTTTATTTTTTTAAAAAATATGTTTTTCTGTGATAGTTTTCATAATCATGCATAGCCTATTTTTCTGCGCTAAATTGGTAGCTTAACTTTTTTAAAACAATAATTTTTATAATTACAAAGTGATACTCGCTTATTTTAATATTTGAAACAAAGTCAGAAGGTATAAAAAAGAAAGACAAAAGTCACCTAGAATTTCACTACACTTAGACAACTGCTGATAACGTATTGGTGAGTATCTTCCAAGTGTTCAGGCTCTTTCACACATACCCATTCACACCACATATAATTTCCTGCCTCTGTGGTATTGTGTTAGTTTATTTTCAAGCACTGGTGAAGGGACCACTCCCAGCCCCCACCTCCAGTAATATCTTGTTGGTCAGCCCTAGAGGACCTAAAACAAAAAGACTTGGCACCACAGAGCTCAAGAGGGTGCTTGTAGCCAAGTTTCAGAGGGCTGGAGAACCTCAGGGTCCACAGAGACGCAGGGGCCTGCGAAGACCAGCGGGAGTGGAAGCTGTGTTCCTGCCTCCATGATACCTCTGCCCCGGGTTCCAGGGAAGGCATGGAGGAGAGTGCTCTCTGCGTTTCTCCTTCTGGCTTCCTTTCGGGGGCCTTCTCTTGCTCCCTCCCTCTCAGACACCACGCCTGCAGGAAGACTTTGAACGTCATCTGTGTCACAGAACCTCCCTGCCCCCTGTTGCAACGTGGACCAAGCGCATCTCAATTCTTCAGATGGAGTCACTCCCACCTCTTCGGCCATGATGTCGTGTTGGGCTAGCCTGGGCCCTGATGTTTCTCTGCTCTCTCTAGCGTCATTTTGAGGTCAGGCAGGGAAAATCCAGGGAGATTAAATTTTGGTGACTCCTTTTGGGCAGTTCTGGTAAATAGGCAAGCTGGGGAGGAAGTGGAAAGTACTGAGTCAAAAGAATGTTCTGGTTCATCTGTGACTTCTCCTCCCCCACCCCTGAGCCAGCTTCACAGCAGCAGTGTGTGTGGGCTGGGTTCCTACTCATGCCTTGGAGGACAGAATGGAAGATTCCTTCCACGCTCATCTAGACTCCCAGGGTTCCAGTGTCATCAGCCAGGCGGTGTCCTTTTGATATTGGCACACACCTTCCAGAAAACTCACTCGTGGAGTTGGAGGCAGCATGTGATTGATATAAAAACTCGTTAGGAAAAACGTATACACCTGCTCACTGGGCGATTCATTTGGAAAAAAGGAAGATGCATTCACATTCTGAGATTTCTGGGATCTAGAAAAAGATGGCTAGTAATAGAAGCAAAGCCCCTCATACGGTGGCCACTTTCTCTTTGCTCTTACTGGATGCTATGGTTTAACCAGGGGCAGACAAACCCCAGCCCTCCAGTTGCTTCAGTTCAGTTCCGTTCAGTCGCTCAGTCACATCTGCCTCTTTGTGACCCCATGAATTGCAGCACGCCAGGCCAGCCTGTCCATCACCAACTCCTGGATTTCACCGAAAATCATGTGCATTGAGTCGGTGATGCCATCCAGCCATCTCATCCTCTGTCATCCCCTTCTCCTCCTGCCCCCAATCCCTCTCAGCATCAGGGTCTTTTCCATTGAGTCAACTCTTTGCTTGAGGTGGCCAAAGTATTGGAGTTTCAACTTCAGCATCAGTCCTTCCTGTGAACACCCAGGACTGATCTCCTTTAGGATTTACTGGTTGGATTTCCTTGCAGTCCAAGGGACTCTCAAGAGTCTTCTCCAGCACCACAGTTCAAAAGCATCAATTCTTTGGCGATCAGCTTTCTTCACAGTCCAACTCTCACATCCATACATGACCACTGGAAAAACCATAGCCTTGACTAGAAGGACCTTTGTGGGCAAAGTAATGTCTCTGCTTTTTACTATGCTATCTAGCTTGGTCATAACTTTCCTTCCAAGGAGTAAGCGTCTTTTAATTTCATGGCTGCAATCACCATCCGTAGTGATTTTGGAGCCCAAAAAAATGAAGTCTGACACTGTTTCCACTGTTTCCCCATCTATTTCCCATGAAGTGATGGGACTGGATGCCATGATCTTAGTTTTCTGAATGTTGAGCTTTAAGCCAACTTTTTCACTCTCCTCTTTCACTTTCATCAAGAGGCTCTTTAGTTCCTCTTCACTTTCTGCCATAAGGGTGGTGTCATCTGCATATCTGAGGTTATTGATATTTCTCCCAGCAATCTTGATTCCATCTTGTGTTTCTTCCAGCCCAGCATTCCTCATGCTTAGTTAGCCATTTATTTTAGGATGTTGTGTCTGCCATGTGTCGCCATGATTCCTGTTTCACATCTGTTTAGGGGTCAGATTCTGAAGATGAGTTTTACCATGTTACACTTAAACTTAGTAAATGAATTGACTACCTGACATTATTAGTGCCAAGTTTGCATTTTAGATGTTGAAACAATCTACATAAACCATTTGTGCCTTACAAATTAAATAAATTATGATAATATTTATTTGGAACCAATATTCTTAATTTTTCTTTATTTTATTTTGCATCTTCCACTGAGACAGTGTGTGTGTGTGTGTGTGTGTGTGTGTGTGTGTGTGTGTGTGTATGTATTGCTTCACCCAATCCTTTGCCTGATGGGAAAAGATGGGGAGTAAGTCACAGGATGTGATTTGCCCCAGGACACACACCACTAAAATGACCCTGACCCACATCATCCTAGGGATAACCCTACATTACACTTCTCTTTAAAATAAAAAGGTAGGTGGTCCAGTGGTTAAGAGTCTGCCTTCCAATAGAGGGGACATGGGTTTGATCCCTGGTTGGGAAGCTAAGATCCCACAAGTTGCCAGGCAACTAGACCCATGCACCACAACTACTGAACTTGAGTGCCACAACTGGAGAAGCCCATGCACCTCAACAAAGACACAGCACAGCCAAATGATAATAATAAGATGGAATAGGAGTTAATACTTACAGAACTTTAGAAGGGGGACCCCCGCTGAGAAAGTGAATGGAAATGGGCTTCTTTTAAAATGATGAGAGTGTGACTTCCCTGGTGGTCCAGTGATTAACACTCTGTGCTTTCACTGCTGGGCATGCAGATTCCATCCCCAGTTGGGGAACTGGCATCCCACATGCAGTGCGGTCAAAGAAATAATAATAGTAAAATTGCAAGAGCAACTTTGAACTAGAAAGTATTGCTGTTGTTCAGTCACTAAGTCGTGTCTGAATCTATGACCCCACAGACTGCAGCATACCAGGCTCCCCTGTCCATCAACTCGCAGAGCTTGCTCAAGCTCATGTGCATTGAGTTGATGATGCCATCCAACCATCTCATCCTCTGTCGTCCCCTCCTTTTCCTGCCTCAGTCTTTCTCAGCATCAGAGTCTTTTCCAATGAGTCAGCTCTTCCAATCAGGTGGCCAAAATATTGTAGCTTCAGCATTAGTCCTTCCAATGAATGTTCAGGTTGACTTCCTTTAGGATTGACTGGTTATCAGTAGTTAAATTAGAAATTATCTGTGTTAGAATTGTGACCCACAAAGACATTTTAATGGAGCCTTAAAGAGGTCTGAAAAAGCACAAGTGACCTATCCTTGCCCAGGTGGCTGAAATACAGACCTTGCAGATGGCTCCATTTTTAAGTGTAGCTGTAGGAAATCTGGTTCCTGGCACTCTCCCCTCTCAGGGACCCCACCCCCACACCCCCTTCACAGGCCTCTCAAAAGCTGTTCGTGTGCAGGCAGGTGAGGAATATTCCAGGGTTGTTCACCTGCCTTAAAGTCTTCTCCAGGCATGGTTTTTTGAAACAAAATGCATTTGTTCTTCCAAACATACCATATATGTGTGTTAGTCTCTCAGTCATGTCCAACTCTGTGACCCCATGGACTATAGGCCGCCAGGCTCCTCTGTCCATGGAATTCTCCAGGCAATAATACTGGAGTGGGTTGCAATTCCTTTCTCCAGGGGATCTTCCCCACCCAGAGGTCAAACACAGGTCTTCCGCATCGTAGGCAGACTCTACCATCTGAGTCACCAGGGATGCAAATACAAGTCATGAGAGCATCCCTCCTTTGAGGCTGATCTGGGAAGGTTCTTGGGCTAAGGAGATTCTGTTCTTGCTTTTAGTTCCCCTAGAGGCTGGACAGTTCAGAAAAAAATTAGCTTTACTTCTGAACACAGACTCTCCAAGTGTAGGCTGAAAAAGAATATGAGTGCCACAAAGGTGGACTTTCTGGGCATGGTCCAGCAAATGGGGATGCAATGATAGGATTTAGCCCAGGAATGAACCTTCTGAGACCAGAGGTCTCAACAGGTTACCTGTGAACTACGGGACCACCCCCAGAAATTGAGTGTATGCCCAAGCCCCGAAAGACAGACACAAACGCACATACTACATACGCGCACACTCTCATACATACACACTTGCATACACACACACACACATACACACACACACACACACTGACAACACGGTCACAGAGTCTTTCACACATGTTCAAAGGAGAAACACTGACTGAAACCACCCAGCTTGGCCAGGTACCCACTAACCATCTGCTTGAGATATTTTATCACAGGAGGTCCTGGTAAGGAACACAGAACTAATAAGCACCACCAATCGGAAGACTTCAGGCAAGGTCGAAAGGAGACACCACATGTCTGACCACCTCCCAGAATCCTTTTCGCTGGCGTCCATCTTGGCTGAACGATGTGTGCGCCACCAGGTAGGACTCTGAGTCAGAATGATTGGCCAAAGACCACCTGGAAACTAATCCTATCACCATAAAATCTAAGACTGAGAGCCACATGGCAGAGCAGTTTTCCTGGGTCCCCCTACCCTGCTGCTCTCCACTGGAGCACCCCTTCCCAATAAAACCTCGTCCTGAGTCAGCACATGTGTTCTCTTTGGACAAATGAGAGCCCACTCTCGGGCCCTGGAAGGGATCCTCCTTCCTGCAACACAAACACAGTAACACATTCACACACATCCCCATAGACACACACAAGCATACTCATGCAATATAGTCACACACACTCACCCACTCATGTACCCACATATGGGGTACACACACAAAATGCCCAGGGTTGAGGTTTGTGACCTTGGGGAGAGGCCCAGAGCCCAGACCTGCTGCTGAGCCCCGGGCAGTGTTGTCCGATCCAGCTGTTTCTGGTCATGTGCATGCGTGCTAAGTTGATTCAGTTGTGTCCAACTCTGTGCGACCCTAGGACTGCAGCTCGCCAGGCTCCTCTGTCTATGGAATTCTCCAGGCAAGGATACTGGAGTGGGTTGCTATGCAACCCAACCCTGGGATCAAACCTGTGTCTCCTGCATTGGCAGGCAGGTTCTTTACCACTTGCGCCACCTGGGAAGCCCTGTTTCTGGTCATAACAAATGCCGTAGTATTTGAAAGGTACATAGGAGTTTCTGAAACACTTGCACATAATTTCCCAACAGTGTGGACTACACTTAAAAGAAGTAAAAGAATCACACAAGTTATTCTACCAAGGTTATTTGCTTCTTGTTTTTTAAACCTTTGACAAGGTAGAGGTGTAGAGGCCTGTTTGTGGGGTTCCTTTTCCTACTGATCTTGGGCTTTCTCAAGATTGGAGCCAAGAGGAAAGAGAAATGGATTAGGGAGGCGCCTAGAATTCTAGGAGAGACAGAGCAGCAGGATCTGTCTTGTCTCCATCCTAATTGCTCAACTTTTATTTGCTTGCAGCTCACTGGTCCCAGAAGAGAGTGTTGTTTGAAAGAAAATCTTAAGGTTATTTGATGGTGGTTCAGGTGTTGAGCAGGCCATTTTGGTGTGTATTTTGGCATTTTGTTTTCTGACTAAAGCAAGGGGAAAAAAAATTTGTTGTATTGGGTGTGATACCAGAATACACAAAAATTAAAAAGAAGTAAGAAAAAATGTGTCTTGCTTCTATAAACTGTGCAGTGATAATGACAAAATAGAACAACACCAGAAAGATGCCTAAGAACACATGTGATAAGAAGCAAATGGATGAGTGGGCAAAGTGCACACTTTTACCCGGTTCCTGAGGCGATGCTACCATGAATGATGTAATAGAGTGACCAAGTGCATTTGGGTAGCACTTTACAAAGCTTGGGCCAGTTTGTGGTTCCATAGGTCATGGGTGTGCATCAGCAATTGAGGAGGATATGGTGACCACAGCGAGGTGGCTTCCATCTTGCCTCATGGTCCTTGAGGGGCTTTACTACCTTCTCTTCCAGGTGGCACTAGTGGTAAAGAACCCACCTGCCAACGCAGGAGACAAAAGAGATGTGAGTTCGATTCCTGGTCTGGGAAGATCCCTTGGAGGAGGGCACAGCAACCCACTCCAGTATTCTTGCCTGGAGAGTTCCATGGACAGAGGAGTCTGGCTGACTGTAGTCCATAGGGTTGCAAAGAGTCTGACACGACTGAAGAGACTTAGCATGCACACATGCACTCTCATGAGTGGGGCATGCTGGCCACCATGGTGACGTTGTTCTGTCAGCTCTGGGGGCCTTGTATCATCTGGATAGAGCGAGACGTTCCAGTCAGAGAATCAGGAGCTGGGCAGTAGCAATGAATGGATGGGAATCGGAAGCAGGGGGGAGTGGTTAGAGTTTGTCTGCCTCAAGTTTCTCGTCTGAAAACTAAGCGGTGGGTCTAGTTGGTGGGTTTCAACCTTGGCTGCATTTTAGAATCAACTGAGTAGCCTTGATCATTGTAAATGCCCAAAGCATGCCTCAGATCAACTGAATCAGAATCTCTGGGTTTGGGCTGGGACATTGGTGTTTTCAAAACTCTCTTGGGAAGATTCTCTTATGCAACAGGGATTAACAGCCATGGGTCAGATGCTCTCTGAAGTTATTTCCAGCATTAACTGTCATTGTTTGGGTCCTGGATTACACAGTCCTGGTTGGGGGGGGGGCGGCGCGGTGAGGGGGAGAAGGAATGGGGAGTGTTGTCCATACTCAACAGAGTAGCGTATGCTCTACACTCAGGGCAGTTGGCCGAGCCAGCCACACGAAAAGTGAAACTGAAAGTCACTCTGTGGTGTCCGACTCTTTGCAACCCCATGGACTATACAATCCATGGAATTCTCCAGGCCAGAATACTGGAGTGGGTAGCCTTTCCATTCTCCAGGGGATCTTCCCAACCCAGGAATCGAACCCAGGTCTGCTGAATTGCAGGTGGATTCTTTACCAGCTGAGCTACAAGGGAAGCCCAGTGGTTGAATGGTGACCTCTCCAAACTGGTCCACTCAGGGTCTCAGAACTTGAACTTACTTGGAAATAGATTCTTTGTAGATGTAATTACTTACATTATGATGAGGTCATATTGGATTAGGAAGGGACCTAAATCCAAAGTGGCTAATGTTATTTTAAGAGGAGAAGAAGATGCAGAGACATTCACAAAGGGAAGAGGCCATGTGAAGATGGAGGAAGATGCTGTCGAGGGCTTGCAACAAGCTGGGGGACATCAAAGATGGATGGAGACACCCAGAAGCCAGAAGAGGCAAGGAGGTGTCTCCCCATAAAACCTTCAGAGGGAGCATGGCTCTGCCCACACCTTGATCTCAGGTTTTCAGCCTCCAGATTAGTGAGAGTAAATTTCCATCTGCTCTTCTAAGCCACCCACTTGGCAGTACTCTGACTGCAGCCACAGGAAACCCATCCACCTGGTGAGTTTGGCATCTCAGAATGGCTGAGCCATATTGTCATGGCTTAGAGACTCTAGAGCTGATGGCACAGCTAAGCAGAGAGGCAGCCGGGCTTCTCAGGAGAGCTGATGTGACTCTCCCAGCTGAGGAAGAGAGCCAGGTACAGACAGTGCAGCATAGTTCAGCCGTTTAGTCATGTCTTTGCGACCCCATGGACTGCAGCACTCCAGGCTTCTCTGTCCATCACCAACTCCTGGAGCTTGCTCAAACTCATGTCCATACAGTCAGTGATGCCACCCAATCATCTCAGGTTCTGTCATCCCCTTCTCCTCCTGCCTTCAATCTTTCCCAAGGTCTTTTCCAATGAGTCAGCTCTTTGCATCATGCGGTCAAAGTATTGGAGCTTCAGCTTCAGCATCAGTCCTTCCAATGAACACCCGGGACTGATCTCCTTTAGAATGGACTGGTTGGATCTCCTTGCGGTCCAAGGGACTCTCAAGAGTCTTCTCCAACACCACAGTTCAAAAGCATCAATTCTTCGGTGCTCAGCTTTCTTTACAGTCCAACTCTCACATCCATACATGACTACTGGAAAAACCATAGCTTTGACTAGATGGGCCTTTGTGTAGACAGAGCCGGGTCTATTTGAGAGAGATGGTGATTTAACCAACAGGCAACACCATGGTCATTTTGCTCTACAGCAGAGGTGAGAAGATGGGAAATTGTTGAAAGTCCTGAGTTTTGGTCCTGCCCCTGCTGCTTCTGGGTTCGGGACTTTGGGAAAGGCGTTTAACCTCTCCGCACCTCTGTTTCCTCATCCGTCAAAGGCAGGGATTGGATGACATAATCTTCCGGGTCTTTTCCAACTATTGAGTTGTAAGTCCTGAGCCAGGAAGGCAGTTAAGTACCAGTCATAATGCTTGGGAACTACCCCTGAGCTCAGACCAGTGTCATGCTCCCTACAGCCCTTGCTCCAAATCTGGGTTTCAAGTTCAGATCCATTTAGCTTCTTGCTTTATAGGGATTTTTGGTGAACAGTTGCTTTCTGGTGGAGCCATTTCCCAAATTTAAGATATCTGTGTGGTCTGACTGAATTAGCAATATCTAGCAATTGCATTTGGCTTCCCAAATAGCTCAGCTGGTAAAGAATCTGCCTGCAATGCAGGAGATTTCGGTTTGAGTCCTGGGTCAGGAAGATCCCCTAGAGGAGGAAATGGCCATCTGCTTCAGTATTGTTGCCTGGAAAATCCCATGGACAGAGGAGCCTGGCAGGCTACAGTTCATGGGGTCGCAAAGAGTTGCACACAACTGAGAGACTGAACACGGCAATTCCAAGTATCTATTAGCCATCAGGGTTCCCTTGTGGCTCAGAAGGTAAAGAGTCTGCCTGCAATGTGGGAGACCTGGGTTCGATCCTTGGATCGGGAAGATCCCCTGGAAAAGGAAATGGCAACCCACTCCAGTATTCTTGCCTGGAGAATCCCCACGGAGAGAGGAGCCTGGTGGGCAACAGTCCATAGGGTCACAAAGAGTTGGACACGACTGAGCGACTTCACTTTTATTTTATTAGCAATCATATGCTCCTATAATATGAAGGAAAGATTAATCCCCACAAGGGGTCTGATAAGCTTTCTTTTCTCAGAATGCCTTCCTCATGGTCCGCAGAACTTCAGTAACCCAGACAGCCAGGGGTAGAGACTGAAGGAGCACTCTCCAGGCCCCACCCAGCCCCCAACATGCATCACTCTGCTTCACTCGCATGTAAAACAAATCCTGACTATGAACACTCACCTTGACAGGGAAAAGTGGGAACAGAAAACATGGAAATGGAGAAATGATGGTGGAAACGTGAGCACAGGTTCTCTCTGCAGTTCCTAGGATGATGTATACCCATCTTTTGGTATCTATGGGTGGGGCAGGGGATGGGTTCCAGAACTCCACAGGTATGGAAATCTCAGATGTTCAAGTTCCTTATATAAAAAGGCATTGTAGAGTTGTCCCTCCATATCTGAAGGTTCCACATCTGTAGATTGAACCAACCATGGATTGAACCCACAGATGTGGAGGGCCTATATTAGTCTTTTGGCAACCCAACAATTTAGCACAGTCTTCGGGGCTTAACTGATGGCTCAGTGGGTAGAGAATCTTCCTGCAAGGCAGGAGACACAGGAGATGTGGGTTCAATCCTTGGACTGGGAAGATCCCCTAGAGAAGAAAAATGGCAACCCATTCCAGCGTTCTTGCTTGAAAAATTTCATGGACAGAGGAGTCTGGTGGGCTACAGCCCAAAGGGTTGTAAAGAGTCAGACACGACTGAGCAACTAAGCACACACACGCAAGGGGTTTAACACAGCATACATTTATCATCTCATTGGTTCCATGGATCAAGGGTCCAGGCAAAGCATAGCTGAATTCTTGGCTCAGGGTCTCACAGGTTGGAATCCAGGTGTCATCTGGGGCTATGATTCTTCTCTGTTGGCAGAATTTGGTTCCTTGCAGTCACAGGAGTGAGTCCTTCAGCCACAATGCCCTCTCCTTAAGGTGCCAGTTCGCCTCACGGCCAAGAGAAGAATGTCTCTGCTGTTTCATATCTCTCTGATGTCTTCCATCCCTGACCTCCAGTCCCTTTTAAAAGGCTCATCTGATTAGGTCAGGCCCACCCAGAATCCTCTCCTTTGGAATTACAATCAACTGATGAAGTCAGGCCCACAGAGGACATGTCCCTGGTTAAAATGACTAGAAGCTCCAATGAAGCATGCAAAGTCCCTTCGTCATTGCCGTATAATGTAATCCAACCACAGGGGTGATATTCCATCATATCACAGGTCCTGTCCAACCCTGGAGACCAGGGGGTTACATTGGGCAGGGACACCAAGGTCTGGGGATCCTTGGGGCCATCTTTGGATTCTCCAGTTTCAGATGAGTTTGGGGCCATCTGAAATGGCCATTCCATAGGAAGTCTGCCTCACCATACAAAACCCATGGACTGAGGTCAGCTGAGACGCCCGGTATGGGTGTCACACCATAGCACCAAGCGTCTGCTGCCTGTGTTCTTGGCAGGCTGCCCTGAGACACTTTCACTTCTAATTGTTAGTCTTCGGCACCCGGGGAACAAGGAGGTTTGGCATTTCCGTGAAGTGCTCTGACTTGATTCCCAGGTTCCTCTGACAAAGCAGGAGTTTGTTGACTTTCAGTCCTGGCAGCAAAGGTGCCTATTTACTGAGGCTCTCGCCAAAGGGTGGGGAGACGAGGTGGAGCAGAAGGAAAAGAGTCCTCTGCTGCTGGTCAATGAAGGGCTTTGTCACAGTTCTCCGTGGTGTACAGGTGACCAAGTGTCCCACGTACAAGGTAGAGAGCACCCCTCCCCACCCCCACCCTGCATTCAGTCCAAAAGCCAGTTGTAAAGATGAAAAATAAGAAGGGGGGACAAAAGGCTCCTGTTCCTCCTGTGGTAGGAAAAGCTATCTTTAGAAAGAAGCCAAGGGTCTGAGAGAAGTTGCAGAGTCTGGCAAAGCAGAACAGAAGATGCCAATTTGTCTCTGTTCTCCTGGAGTTTAGTTCTGTGCTATTTGCTGGTGACTGCTGGGTGGTTTTGCGTCGTGATGCAGGTGTTATTGTCTGTGCATCTCAGGGATTCTCCAAGACAGGCTAACTTTCCAGTGACGAGAGACATGAGGACACGGTTTGCTTTCTCTCATGCATTTTGTAAGATATTTGGGGGTCATGGGCCCGTGGACTTGAAGCCCCAGGAAAGTGAAATCTCTGACAAGATAGGAATGCTGAGTTGGACAGTGAGGTAGCAGTGTAACTCTGGGCTTGTGTGCACACAGAAGTAAAGGAGCTCTTCTCGCCCACTGGAAGGTCACGGACCAGAGCTCGTGGGGCTGGAACCCTGGTCCTCAGGGCTAGAGAGGAACCCGGCCTCTGTTGTCTCCAGGTGTTTTCAGCGGTAAAATGCTGAGACTCTCTGCAGCATGCAGTCTTCACTTGGCCTGTGTAGCTATGACAGGACTCTGACTTTCAGAACAAAGAAAAGCAAAAGTGTCAGTCATTCAGGTGTGTCTGACTCTTGGCGACCCCGTGGACTGTCGCCCGCCAGTCTCCTCTGTCCATGGAATTTTCCAGGCAAGAGCCCTGGAGTGGGTTGTCATGGCCTTCTATCGAGGGTCTTTGCAACCCAGGGATCGAACTTGGGTCTCCTACATTCCTAAGAAGCCACTGAATCATGACTATCTCACTGTGGGAAGAGCTGGAAGGTGACAGTTTCCAAGTTTGGGTTAGTTTGTTTGTTCACCCTAGGGGATCATCTCCTCATGAGAGGTGTCAAATAACACAGTGTCAAAATTTAAAAAAAAAAAAAATTTAAAAGCTTTTTAACTATTCATTTTTGTATTTTCATGTTCTAGGAACAGAATGATTCCTTTTTCTCCTTTGGAGAAAGATTCAGTAGAAACCATCAAGGCATGTTGATTCTGTTCTCAGCAGTTATCTGATTCAGTCGTGTCAAGTGAGATAAAAGCCGTTTCCCTGGTAAGAGATGAATACACGGTTTCAACCACAGTGTGCCTGCATAGACAAAATGATTTCTATCTTTACTAATAAATGCATTATTTGAGGGCTCTGGGCTTCCCTGAGAATGTGGTCTTTCAGGAGAAGCATCTTCCCACTGTGTCCTCAGGACCAGACCCCGGAAATGCTCTCCACGAACACAGCAGAGATTTGCCTCCTCTGTGTCAAACGCTTCCAAGAGTAACAATCTCTAGAAATGGCAATGATTGCAGTGGAGTGGGTGTGAGAGCTCGCCCAGGTGATCTCAACAAAGGAAACATTTCATCTCTCAAAAGACATCTTAGGAGGCCCTGTCTGGCAGTGCAGACGGGTTAGATCACCTATCAAAATCACCCCAAATTTCAGGGATACAGCTTTCCTATTCAAGAGGTTCTACTTGGTATTTCTGAGACGTTTAAAGATCCATTTCCATTTTTAAAGAGGAGACTTTTTGAAATGTGATGACACTTACAGGTATAATTTGAAGTGCTACCTTGGAGGGACCACTAACTTAACAATACTGATGTAGAGGTCTTTGGGCTTCCCAGGTGGCACTAGTGGTAAAGAACCTGCCTGCCAATGCAGGAGAAATAAGAGATGAAAGTTCGATCCCTGGGTTGGGAAGAACCCCTGGAGGAGAAAATGGCAACCCACTCCAGTACTCTTGCCTGGAGAATTCCATGGACAGAGGAGCCTGGCAGGCTACCATCCATGGGGTCACAAAGAGTCGGACACCACTGGAGTGACTCAGCACACACGCACGCCTTGATATAGATCCACGTGTGCACTGCAAGATCACAAAGATGAAGATTTCAGATTCCCATCTTCATAAGTGGTATGGAAAGGGTAGTTGGAGTAGATGAGGGTCAAGGACCAGGAAAAGGGTTTAGAATGGGTGGGAGCAGCAAGATTACTCAACACCTGGGTTGTTAATCAAAGGATCTTAGGAAAGAACAATATATTCTTTGTTGTGCAGAAAATCCAAATCCAAAACAGAAGCCAGTAGAGATTTAGTAAACAGAGTGATCAACAGGGCACTTCCAGGAGAGCCTTGTCTCAATGACGGCTTGAGCTCTGCAGAGGTTAACTGTGGGGTCATGGTCAATGTCGATCTCCTCTGGCAGGATCATAAAATTGCTGCAGAAGTCAATGCAGGAAGCTTTGGGTTAGACTGAACACTAATTATCACAATCAGTAGGCCCAAATATTTAACAACTTCAGTGAATTTTCAAGATAATCGAAAGATCATACAGGGACATTGCTGCTGTTGTTCAGTCACTCAGTTGTGTCCAAGTCTTTGCTACTTCAAGGACTGCAGCACTCCAGGCTTCCCTGTCCTTCACCATCTCCCAGAGCTTGCTCAAACTCATGTCCATTGAGTCAGTGATGCCATCCAACCATCTCATCCTCTGTCACCCTCTTCTCTTCCTGCCCTCAATCTTCCCCATCTTCAGGGAAATCTTTCCAATGACTTGGCTCTTCGCATCAGGTGGCCAAAGTATTGGAGCTTCAGCTTCAGCATCAGTCCTTCATATGAATATTCAGGAATGATTTCCTTTAGGAGTCACTGGTTTGATCTCCTTGCAGTTCAAGGGACTCTCAAGAAGTCTACTGTAACACCACAGTTTGAAAGCATCAAATTCTTCAACACTCAGCCTTCTTTATGGTCCAGCTCTCACATCCATACGTGACTATTGGAAAAACCATAGATTTGACTATACGAACATTTGTCAGTAAAGTGATGTCTCTACTTTTTATTAGGCTGTCTAAGTTTTCATAGCTTTCCTTCCAAGGAGCAAGGGTCTTTTAATTTCATGGCTGCAGGGGCATCACATTCTCCCTTTCTAAAATGCTTTCAGAAGGGACTCAGTTTACTTGGGTGACAAGCATAAGTGTGTCCAGAATGGGTATTGAGACTCTCAACCAATGGTAGATGTTTCTTTTGTTTTTCAAAATTATTTATTTGTTTATTTATTTGTCTGCAGTGGGTTATAGTTTTGGCACACGGGGTCTTCAATCTTTAGTTTCTGCAAGCAAAATCTTCAGTTGTGGCACATGGAATTTTTTAATTGTGACAAGCAGAATCTTCTTTTTTTTTTTCTAGTTGTTTCTGCAAACTCTAAGTTGCAGCATGTGGGATCTAGTTTCCTGACCAAGGGTCGAACCCCAGGCCCCCTGCATTGGCAACTCAGAGTCTTAGCCACTGGACCACCAGGGAAGTCCTGGTAGATGTTTCCTGAAGACAAGTCTTATACCTTTTTCATTTCCCCATCAGCACATCCTCAGTCTATAATTTCTATGCTGGCTCCTCTGTCTTCTTTAACTGGTCTTACAGTAACTGGGCAAAGGCTATCTAAGGTGATCTAGCCCTGGGCAAGTCATTTAATTTTGCTGAATCACAGTCTGCTCATCTGGAAAAGATTTCCTACCCAGCTCTTGGAACTGTTAAGAGAAAGTATCAGAAAAGGCACAAAAAAAATGAAAAGCTGGGTAAAGGCAAAGATTGGTATGTTTTTTTACCTGGTTAATGGGAGTCAAGTCACTCCACTGATCGGGAGGCCTTGGACAAGCCACTTTTCTCTCTAAGGCCAATAGGGATCACACACATCCTTTTGAGATTACACGAAGAAATGGAAATTAAATCATTTTCTCACTGTTAGTGTTAGTCACTCAGTCGTGTCTGACTCTTTGTGATCCCGTAGACTGTAACCAGCCAGGCTCTTCTGTCCATGGGGTTCTCCAGGGAAGAATACTGGAGCGGGTTGCCATGCCCTTCTCCAGTGGATCTTCTCAACCCAGGGATCGAACCCAGGTCTGTACTGCAGGCAGATTCTTAACCATCTGAAGCAGCAGGGGAGCCCTGGAGGGGGAACTATATCACTCCCAAACATGTTGAATGTAAACTGTCTAGCTCTGTTCCAGGAGCCCATTTTCCCTGAAGAACCTCCTCCAAAAGACCCCTTGACCTGGGAACCTGTGAGTAGGGTCCTCTCTGGGTCCAGGTCACTTGTGAAGCCATAACAAACCCAGTGCCTCCTCATCCAGTCTGATTACTTCCTGTGGTCAAAGAGGCAGGTAAAGCGCCTTTCAAAATATTGATCATATTTCTGTCGTTTTCTTTTAGAAGTTCCCATTTTGCATCGGGGCTTCCCAGGTGGCACGAGTGGTAAAGAATCCACCTGCCAATGCAGGAGACACAAAAGACATGGGTTTGATCCCTGGGCTGGGAAGATCCTCTGGAGGAGGAAATGGCAACCCACACCAGTACTCTTGCCTAGAGAATCCCATGGACAGAGTAGTTTGGTGGGCTATGGTCCACAGGGTTGCAAAGAGTCAGACACAACTGAAGCCACTTAGCATTCATGCATAACTACCAACTTTAATTTTTTTTTAAACTTTGTGGCTGTACTGTGTGGCCTGTAGGATCTTAATTACCCGAACAGGGATCAACCCCGGGTCCCCTGCATTGGAAGTATAGAGTCCTAACCACTCAACTGTCAGGGAAGTCACAAGATGAATAGTGTCTAAGAGAAGATGCTGAAGGCCAAAGATCAAACATTCTTTTAACTTGCTGGTTGAGAATGGTACCATGTTCACCTCCCAGGGATGGTCTTATCAAAGATAAGCTTTTCCAAAAGTCTGTCAACCCAACTCAGGAAAGGGTTTCTGCCTTCTGGGGGGCTAACTCATGTCCCTATCAGATTCATAAGCCTCTGTGATGCTGGTCATTGTTTCCTCCTTTTTAAGGATTCTCAGTGGAATCCAGCATCACTTGGGGTTGAACTCTTAAGCCTCTGTGATGCTGGTCATTGTTTCCTCCTTTTTAAGGATTCTCAGTGGAATCCAGCATCACTTGGGGTTGAACTCTTGTGGGTCCAAGATCTGATAAACAGTCATTGTTCTGACTAATGCCTTTATTGACTAAAACTTTGTGAAAATTATAGCATTGTTGATGACACAAGGAAGGGTAAATTAACTCAGTTAACATTAAAGCTTAACTTATATGCAGAGTACATCATGTGGAACGCTGGGATGGAAGAAGCACAGGCTGGAATCAAGATTGCCGGGAGAAATATCAATAACCTCAGATATGCAGATGACACTACCCTTATGGCAGAAAGTGAAGAGGAACTAAAAAGCCTCTTGATGAAAGTGAAAGAGGAGAGTGAAAAGTTTGGCTTAAAGCTCAACATTCAGAAAATTAAGATCATGGCATCTGGTCCCATCACTTCATGGGAAATAGATGGGGAAACAAGGGAAACAGTGTCAGACTTCATTTTTTTGGGATCCAAAATCACTGCAGATGCTGATTGCAGCCATGAAATTTAAAGATGCTTACTCCTTGGAAGGAAAGTTATGACCAACCTTGATAATATATTAGAAAGCAGAGACATTACTTTGCCAACAAAGGTCCTTCTAGTCAAAGCTATGGTTTTTCCCATGGTCATGTATGGATGTGAGAGCTGGACTGTGAAGAAAGCTGATCACTGAAGAATTGATGCTTTTGAACTGTGGTGCTGGAGAAGACTCTTAAAGAGTTCCTTGGACTGCAAGGAGATCCAACCAGTCCATTCTAAAGGAGATCAATCCTGGGTGTTCATTGGAAGGACTGATGCTAAAGCTGAAACTTGAATACTTTGGCCACCTCATGCAACGAGTTGACTCACTGGAAAAGACTCTGATGCTGGAAGGGATTGGGGGCAGGAGGAGACGGGGACGACAGAGAATGAGATGGCTGGATGGCATCACCGACTTGATGGACATGAGTTTGAGTGAACTCTGGGAGTTGGTGATGGACAGGGAGGCCTGGCATGCTGTGATTCATGGGGTCGCAAAGAGTCGGACACGACTGAGAGTGAATTGAACTGAACTGAACATTAAAGCTGAGAGTAACATTACAATCATACAGGGAAAATTTCAGGTGATGAATCCCAGAGAGTTTAGGTTACTTGCCACATACCTTCAGCCACCTAGGGCAGAGCTGGAATTAATATACAAACCTCTTGATTCATAGCTGAGGACCAAGATCCAAGAAGGTGATCCTCAAGTGTGGTTCTCAGGCCAGAAGCATCCACATCACTGGGAACTTGCCAGGAATGCATGCTCTTGGGTCCCACTCTGGAGCTACTGCATTAGAAAATCTGGGGTGTGTATTTTAATAAGCCCTCTAAGGAATTCTGATGTGGTGCTGGAGAAGACTCTTGAGAGTCCCTTGGACTGCAAGGAGATCAAACCAGTCAATCCAAAAGGATATCAACCCTGAATAGTCATTGGAAAGACTGATGTTGAAGCTGAAACTCCAATACTTTGGCCACCTGATGCGATGAACTGAATCATTGAAAAAAGACCCCAATTCCAGGAAAGATTGAAGGCAGGAGGAGAAGGGGGTGACAGAGGATGAGATGGTTGGATGGCCTCCCCGGCTCAATGGACATAAGTTTGAACAAACCCCAGGAGATAGTGAAGGACACGTATGCCTGGCGTGCTGCAGTCCATGGGGTCGCAGAGTTGGACACGACTTACTGGCTGAACAATAAAAGGCGGGAGAAACACTATTCTATGGTTATGTCACCTTTAGGGGGTCAATTCAGTATTTTTTATTGTTTGCAGAATTGTAGTGGTAAACGGTGATTTGTGTAGCACTTTCTTTTCTTCATTTGTATATATTCTTTTTTTTTGGCTGCCCTATTCTGCACATGGGATCTTAGTTCCCTGACCAAGAATCTGTGCACCTTGCATTAGAAGCCAGAGTCTTAAACACTGGACCACCAAGGAAGTCCTCGTATAGTCATTCTTGAGTACCCATTTCCATATCAGGCACCATGTGAATCAGAAAGACATTGGATAAAGGTCTTTCCTTCAATTAGCTGATGAGAACATGTCATTGACAAAGCTTTTATATTGAGATGTAAGGAAGAATATGATTAAATCCTTGACTGATACAGATGTCAAAGGCAGTGTGAGTTTGGGAACACATTGGGCTGCAGAAGTGAGGTAGGACGTGTCCGTGGGGAGAGAGGATTATTAGTCAGATGCCAGATTGGGACTGAAAGTGAAAAGTGTTAGTTGTTCGGTCGTGTTCAACTCTCTGTGACCCCATGGACTGTAGCCCGCCAGGCTCCTCTTTCCGTGGAATTTGCCAGGGAACAATACTGGAATGGGTGGCCATTCCCTTCTCCAGGGGATCTTCCTGACTCAGAGATCGAACCTGAGTCTCCTGCATTGCAGGCGGACTCTTTACCATCTGAGCCACCAGGGAAGCCCAGAATTGGGCTTGGTGAGATCTAGAAACAGCAACTATAACCGGAGGCTGGCCAATTAAGGGAGACAGCTTGTGCCGGGAAATTTCTAGACTGAACTTCTCCACTCCTTTGAGGACCTTAGAGGTTCTGTCTTCGACGATAGAGGGCAGTGGATGGTTGGCCTTAGGTCCATGGCTCAGGGACGGACTCTGAAACTTTCTGTCCAGGAGGACAAGAAGAAATATTTTCCAACTCCACCACAGTACAAGCCTCAAGCAATTTGGCATCACTCAGGTGTTGGGAAACAACTGTAGCCTCACATATCCCTCGAGCAGTCTCCCTGGGCTGAAGTGCATTTTTGTTTTTAAAGAGCCTTGGGCTGATTCTGAACTTGGAAGACAGTCCAGCAAACAGAAAGTGGACACAAAAGGTTGAGTCATGAGTTCATGCCTCATCAAGGCCCGTCTTTTCTTCTGAGCATGAAGCGGCACTGACATGGGACTGGCTTCTTGAATCGTTCGCGTT
Source organism: Moschus berezovskii (assembly GCF_049115385.1). Lineage (NCBI taxonomy): Eukaryota > Metazoa > Chordata > Mammalia > Artiodactyla > Moschidae > Moschus > Moschus berezovskii. Next base: position 4,880,683 of record NC_142460.1, read on the forward strand.
TTCAAATTGTAACTGGAAGTTCTCTGTGATCCATTTCTCTTCCCTGGATCACTCTATATACCTGCTCATCTGCATGAAAATAAAACTGGCATTCATAACGAGGTCACTAGATTCCCAAAGACCTGCTTAATTGTCAAAGAAAATATCTGGTTACTTCAGGATGTATTATTGTGCTTTCATGTTTTTTAGGCCATGCCGCGTGCCCTGTAGGATCTTAGTTCCCTGACCAAGGATTGAACCCACGTCCCCTGCAGTGGAATCACAAAGTCCTAACCACTGGACCACCAGGGAATAGCCTGTGCTTTAATTTTTGAGGGATAATCATCCATTTGTGGTCTATATGATAAATCTAGTTATCAGAATTTTTATTCATCAGAAAATTTTGTTATCAACCAAATTTATTTGTTGCAGTTACAGCCACTGATATTTTGGAAAATAACACTGGTTAGCATTAATTTAGTATAGGCTCCATGGGGTCGCAAAGACTCAGACACAACTTAGCACATGCACACACACACACGGACACACACACACACACACACACAGAAGCATTGTATTGTTGCTTTAAATTCATTATTTGGTCTCAGACTCACAATTATCTTACGCAGCAAGCATTTTTATGTCTCCAGCTTACAAGTGAGCAAACTAAGTCACAGAGAAAGTACACAAAATCGTCAACAACCTGTGGCAATGTGTGAAGTTTGCATCACACACACCCCTGCCCCGAGACACTCAAATCCTGCTGAGAGAGGGTCTCCCATTTGGGAACGTGGTAAGGATTTCAAGCTGAGATCTGGTAATCGAGTTCTGACAGGTAGAGGACCTTGGGGAAGCCACTTTATTTGTTTATTGGCCACACTGATCAGATATCAAATCTGCAGCCCTTGTATTGGAAGGTGAAGTCCTTTTTTTTTTTTTTTTTAGTGATACAGAATTCTATTATTTTTCAGTTGACCAATCATGATACAGTGGTATTAAGTGAGTAACAGTTACATAATCACAGTGGTGAAAGATGTTTGTCAGGTTTCACAATCAATAGCCAGACAAAAAAATAAAAGGATAGCTGGAGTCTTAACCACTGCACCATCAGGGAAGCCCCAGGGGAAGCTACCTTTTAAACTCTTAGAGTATGGATCGTCCATTCAATAACACTTCAATAAAGAATCCCTTCCTCACAGATTGGTTGCAAGTGAAAAAGCTAAGAAAATACGTGGAAAAACTCTGCTCTATAAATTGCCTCTGCACCTCACTTTTCACCTGCCAACCATATCCAGAAAGTAGGTTTACCTGGGTTGGTCATGGATGTAGATGCAGCTTCAGGATCCCCTGATCCAGCTCCCTTATCCCAAGTCGAACGGGCTGATTCCGTCCCTAACCTGTCAGCCCACTATCTACATCATCGTCTGTCTGTCCAGGTGACCTGAGGCGGAGTCTCAGTCAGCCACGGTTTGCACACGGAGCTTTTTGGAGAGTCAGCGATGCTGACACAGACTTGGACTCGCTCAGCGCTCTGACAGATGGATGGCGTGGATGGCGGCATCTCTAAAAATAAAGATGTCTTGTCTGCGGGCCTGTGTGTTTGGTTGCCCAGGCACTGTTCCACTCTGGGTAAGTCACATTTTCCTTTGCTTCACCCAGCAGCCCCTGTGGCCATTGATTTAGGGCCCCGGGTGGCACGTAGACCTTTATATCCATCCTTCATTCCTTTGCCCTTAGGAACCTGCTAATTAACCTTCCCCACCCCTACCCCCATCCCCTGGACCCCCTCTCCCCCAGTGCTGCTCTTCACTAACTGGACGCTTTTGATGAATTAGTGAAATAAGGGTTCCTATGAGCTTGTGTCTCTCGAGAACTCATGAAAAATTCTCTCTGCCCGAAATAGAAACAAACATTTGCACTCTAGCTTTCTAGAATGAGTGGGACTTTGGAAATATTTCTTGAATTAAAAATGATCCCCCATACACATATATGTATGGCTGAGTCATATACATACATATATATACATATGCTGTTCACCTGAGACTGCCACAACATTGTTTATCGGCTATCACCCAATACAAAATAAAAAGTTAAAAGTTTGGGAAAAAATAATAAAATAAGCCTTCCATTTCGCACAAAGAAAATATCCCCAAATGAAGGCCTGTGAAAGGTAGCTATAATGATAGATAGGCTTTCTTATTGTGATGAAATAGACATCACATGAAATTTACTATGATAGTTAAGTACTGATATATTCACAACATTGTGTAACCATCACCTCTACTCTGGAATATCTTCATCACCCCAAAAGGAGACCTAGTACTCATTAAACAGTCATATCCATTTTTCCCTCCCCTAGCCCATGGAAACCACTAACCTGCTTTCTATTTCTATGTCTTTGTCCATTTTGTATATTTTCATATAGGACAGATGCGTGGTGCTTAGTCACTCTGTCGTGTCCCACTCTTTGCGACCCCATGAACCGCAGCACGCCAGGCCTCCCTGTCCACCACCAACTCCCGGAGTCCACCCAAATCCATGTCCATTGAATCGATGATGACATCCAACCATCTCATCCTCTGTCATCCCCTTCTCCTGCCCTCAATCTTTCCCAGCTCTGTCCATGGGATTTTCCAGGCAAGAATACTGGAGTGGGTTGCCATGCCCTCCTCCAAGGGATCTTGCCAACCCGGAGGTCAAACTCAAGTCTCCTGCATTGCAGGTGGATTCTTTACCACTGAGCCACCAGGGAATTTGCTAATAATAATTTTAAAAAATTTAACATGCTATACATTGACATTTCAAATATAAAAGTCTAAAATACTTTCCTTTTTTGTGTCTTGGCCCCCAGGAGCTCTTGTGCCCTGCCCCCCTTTGTAGATTTTTACATATCTTTCTAGAAAATGCATATCCCTATACAAGCCAATATTTTATCCCCACCCTTTATCACTCAAAAGTTACTATTCTATACACAACATTCTCTAACTTGTTTTTTAGTCACTTAATGAAATGTCCTGGAACTTTGTCCCTATCAGTTCACAGAGAGCTTCCTTGTTCCGTTTCGTAGCTGCATAGTTTATTGTTCTGAGGGTCCATGCTTTATTTAGCTAAGTCTTTCTTGTTGAACTTTTGGATTTGTTTCTGGTTGTTTGCCATCACCCATGAAGCAGCAGTGATTCATCTTGGACACATGTCATCTCTGAAGTGTCTCTGCAGCACAAATTCTCAGAAGACATAAAGCTGGGTGAAAGGGCGTGTGAATTTACACTTCTGATCACTATCAGCAAGCTGCCCTCTGTAGGGCTATATTTATTTACACTCGCCCTGGCAACACAGGAGAGCCCTAGAGCCCCTATCACCAAGTGGCACCAAACCTCTATATATTTCCATTCTCAAATTTTCATTTGCATATCTATTCACATGCATAGGAAATAGGGTTTATTCCTTAACAAGTGAAAAATAGAACTAGCATTCGATCTAACAATTCCACTGTAGGCTATATATCCAGAGAAAATGAAAACAGTAATTCTAAAAAATACATGTACCCCAATGTTCATAGAAGCACTATTTACAGTAGCCAGGATATGGAAGCAATGTAAGTGTCCATCAGCAGATGAATGGATTTAAGAAAAAATGTGAGAAATACGCACAATGGAATATTACTCAGCCAGAAAAAGAATGGAATTCTGCCATCTGCAACAATGTGGATGGACCTAGTATTACGCTTAGTGAAATAAGTCAGATAGAGAAAGACAAATACTCTATGTTAACACTTTTCATATGGAATCTAAAAAGTAAAACAAACAAATGTATATGAAAAAACACGAGCAGATTCACAGACATAGAGAACAAACTAGTGGTTACTAGTGGGGAGGGGGGAGGGGTAAGATAGGGGAATGCAGGTTAAGAGATAAAGACTCCGACGTATAAAAGAAATAAGCAACAAGTATACATTGCATAGGACAGGGGAAGTCAGTCATTTTTTGGTAATCACCCTCATCTCTTATGTCCCCTGCATTGGCACGCAGATTATTTACCATTAGTGCCACCTTGGAAGTCTGATAAAAATATTGAATCGCTATGTTGTACATCTAAAACTAACATCATATTGTAAATAAACTATACTTCAATTTTTTAAAAAAGTAATAGTATTTAAAGAACAGCTATTCTGTTCTGGTCTTCCTTAAAGGAAAGAAATGTATTTGGCACCTCCCTATTGCCTGTCATCTCCAGTGAGAACCATGAAGGCAGCATCTTCCCCAAGCCTGCAGACCTCTGCCTACCTGGAAAGAATTCCCATGGAAGGTCTTCATTTTCCTGGGCCACTGGTCATCTGAGCCCATCTGTGTTCCAAAATGATTGGGTATTTTTACTACAGACATCTCCCTTTTCCAGCTTGAGTGTCCTGCTCACAAGCTGAGTGTTGAGGTTCAGCCAGTTCCATCACTGCTTTGTTGCTACCAACTGCTTTTCCCACTGGTCATCTGCTTTCTGAGTACCAAGCCAGCTCTCCAGGAATTTATTTAAAGATGTGATGAGAATGTTCATTATGGAAAGGAAGCCTTGTGGGATGCAGAATAGGGCTCTGATGAAGGGGTCCCCTCTTGGCTCTTTCCATCCCAATAGAGTAGTGGTGTACGGATGTGAGAGTTGGACCATAAAGAAAGTTGAGCATCAAAGAACTGAGGCTTTTGAATTGTGGTGCTGGAGAAGACTCTTGAGAGTCCCTTCGACTGCGAGATCAAAACAGTCAATCCTAAAGGAAATCAGTCCTGAATATTCATTGGAAGGACCAATGCTAAAGCTGAACCTCCAATCCTTTGGTAACCTGATGCGAAGAGCCTACCTGTTGGAAAAGACCCTGATGCTGGGAAAAATTGAGGGAAGGAGGAGAAGGGGATGACAGAGGATGAGATGGTTGGATGGCAACACTGACTCAATGGACATGAGTTTGAGTAAGCTTTGGGAGATGGTGAAGGACAGGGAAGCCTGGCATGCAGCAGTCCATGGGGTTGGACACAACTGAGTGACTGGACAAGAGTGAGGGGAAGTGGCTGGGGGCACCACAAGTTTAACCCTTGCGGTAACATGACAGTGAATGACAATCACGGTGCTCATAACCTTTGATGGTTCCTCAAAATTCTTTAAAAGTGTCTGGGAAAAGTGACTTTCAACTTATTTCAGTCTCTGAAGAGTTTTATTGCTCCTTAGTTGGGAAGTCAGAGAATCCACTGAGAACGTGTGGCTTTCCCAGGTCCCAGCCTTGGCATGGACATCTCTGTGCTTGGATGAAGGAAGTGGAGGACGATCACTTCCTGTTGCATTTGTTTCCTGTTTCCTTCTCCGTGTCCGGAAGGGCACGCTGACCCTGCCCTGCAGCCATGTTTACATTCCACTGCCTGGGTGGCGGGGTGATGGGGACAGCTGAAGGGGCAGTTTGCTCCCAGCCTTCATTCCAAATTCAGCGAAATAAATTCAGCCCAAGCGAAGAGCGACCTCAGGTGGATTTGCGTTCTCAGGTGGATTCACACAAGGTTTCCCAACACACTGTGCCTCGGAGCACCTCTCCCTGCCACGTTCCTCCCAGTGCAGAATGCTCCTTAGGTAAGTGTTGACTCAGGAGCCAACTTGAAGCTTTACCCCCACAAACTGTGAGGCATGTACCCCTCTGCTCCCTGTGTCTGCTGGTAGGTGTATCAACTCAGTCCCCTGGCCCTTGTTTCCCATAATACCTTCTGCCTCTTCTTCCCCCATTCCAACACACTAACCTCGCTCCCCCATCCTCTCCAAGCTGCGGGAGGGCCTTGGGGGTCAATGACAGAGGGTCAAGTCCTGCCTTGGTCGTTGACAGTCCTGGAGTACTTTGTGTGTGTGTTCTACTTACTTACTTACTTGTTTTCTACTCTTTGCAGCCCCATGGTCTGTAGCTCTCCAGACTCCTCTGTCCATGGAATTTTTCCAGGCAAGAATACTGGAGTGGGTTGCCATTTCCTCCTCCAGGAAATCTTCCTAACCCAGGGGTCAAACCTGTGACTCTGGTGTCTCCTGCCTTGGTGGGTGGATTCTTTATCAATAGTGCCACCTGGGAAGCACCCAGGAGTACTTTCCTAAATCAGTGTTTCCATCTGTAAAATGGGCTGGCAATTCTGCACTCCAATAACAAGGGCTGAGGATTAAAAGAGATATTTAAAAAGTGCCCAGCTCCATTGAAAGCACAGTGGCAGCTATGAAAACATGTCTTTCATTGTTATCCCCCAGGGCTGTCCTTGACATCCACCAGCAAGTCTACCAGCTGAGCAGTCTTGGACAGGTCACAAAAATCTTTGAATGTCAGGACTTTCACCTGCGAAACAGGGATCAATAGCAATTCCTGCATGACCCCATTGTAGGGATATTGTAAGACACAGCGACTGCCGACAAAGGTCCATTTAGTCAAAGCTATGGTTTTCCCAGTAGTCATGTAAAGATGTGAGAGTTGGACCATAAAGAAAGCTGAGCACCAAAGAATTGATACTTTTGAACTGTGGTGCTGAAGAAGACTCTTGAGAGTCCCTTGGACTGCAAGATCAAACCAGTCAATCCTAAAGGAAATCAATCCCGAATATTCATTGGAAGGACTGATGCTGAAGCTGAAACTCCAATACTTTGGCCACCTGATGCAAAGAACTGACTCATTGGGAAAGCCCTTGATACTGGGAAAGATTGAAGACAGGAGGAGAAGGGGAAGACAAAGGATGAGATGGTTGGATGGCATCACTGACTTGATGGTCATGAGTTTGAGCAAGCTCCAGGAGTTGGTAATGGACATGGAAGCCTGGAGTGCTGCAGTCCGGGGGGCTGCAAAGAATCAGACATGACTGAGTGACTGAACTGAAGACACAGAGAAACTTGTTATGGGTATCGCCAGTAAAGGTGGCCCTTGGCATGTTGTCACAAAATCACAAACACCACCACCCTCAGCTACCAGAATGTAGTTGGTACTTCCCTGTTTGTAATGGTTTCTGGGGGACGAGCTGCTTTCAGAAAAGTGATGCTTAGCCCCTCTTCAGGTTTCAGGATGTGAAAAGCTCTCCTAAAAAATATGCACACACACACTCAAGCGCACATGAACCCCTGAAAGTGTCACCAAGGATGCAGGTTAAGAAGCTCTGCCTTAGAAGCAGGAATGCAGCAGCTAGAGAGCCTTCCCAGGCTGGCTTGTGTGGGATCGGCTCCTCTGTCGAGCTGGTGCCCTGGGGTCTGGCCTGCCCTAAGCTGTGATATCCAGACCTTTCAAGATTTGGGGGTCACCTCTGATTTCAAATCTGTAAAGGTCTCAATCTATGGTTGAAATGTGAAAAAAAAAAAGAAAAAAATCTTGGGACCACGAGCTACTGGCAGCTCTGAATTCTGCTTGATTTTGTTCCCAACAGAGAAGAGAGAGCATGGTGAATCCTTGTGTGTTTGCTGATTACGGCCCAGGTCCAATGGTGCGTGGAGGGTAAACAGAGAAAACACAGCTCCGTGGCTGGAATTTATCGTCTTTCACCCCTTTCTCTTTTACCCATGCATGCACACCACTCCCTCAACCCCCGGACGGGAGGCACCTAGTTCTTTGGAATCCGTGACTCAGAATGGCTGTATCTGAGTTACAGGTAATGATGAAGAAGGCAAGCATCCTGGGCAGGAACTCTGGGTCCCAAAGGAGGAGCTTCTCGTCTGCCTGCCTCTCCTAAAATCACTGCCACTCTTCTTTGCTATTTGGTTAGGGGCTGGATGTTGGGGGTGGGCTGGGGTGGGGAAGTATTGGATCCAGGATGAGAGTTGGGAGAGCTGGGCCCACCCCCCAGCTTTGCCCTTCACCTTCTGCATGACTTCAGGCAAAACCCTTCCTTGGCCTGGGGCCCAAGTTTCTAGGCATCCTGGTAGGAGCAGAACTGGCTGATCCCTGGGTGATATCCATCATGAAGCCTGGGGACAACTTCTACAGCCTCTGAGCATTCTAGAGCTGTAAAGCATGGACATCAGGAGAGACAGATGCCGAGATGATGTTGGCCATCCTTCACCTCCAGACCCAAAGGGTTCCCCAAGCTATGTCGTGAAAACACGCTGTGCCCTCTGGTACACTGGCGAAGCAAGGTCCTGGCTCTCGCCAACATTCTTGTGTCCACAGCCTGTTTCCAGCAGTGGGTGTGCCCCAGCATGAGCCCACAGACCCCGGGGGAGGTTGTAGAGTTTGCACTTACTTAGGATTGGGTTGGGGATCCAGGCAGAGCAGCAGGCTGTCAGCCCTAGAAGCCCCGATCCCCATGTGCAGGAACCTGCAGACGTACATAGCTGCCTTCTCCGCACCCCCACCCCCAGCCTCGTCTCCCCTTTTAATCCTCCAGCCTCCAAAAACACAGTGATCACTGGTGTCCTTCAATTATCTGCCAAGAGATCTCAGCAAGTCACTGAGGAGACTCAGTTTTCTAATTGGAAAAGAGAAAGTCACAATCACACAGACGTCACAGGGTAGCTATTTCGACAGCAGAAGGTCATTTCTGTGGAAGTGATTCATTGAGAGTTTTACGCACATTCATTATCTTTATGATGACAGAGTGTTGTTAGGGCAGCTCCCTAGGAGAGGGAGCAAACAGTGAAAGTGGATTCCGGGGTTCTGCTCCGGGGATGGAGGGGCACGATGTTTCCCTGGGGGTCCACATCAAGAAGATGCTAAGCCTACCATCCCACGTTGCAGCCTGGGAGGAGCCCTGGGAACTGATCCACCTTGTGGACACCTGCTCACCCAGTATCATCTGCAACTGACGTGTCCTCTCTTGTCTAGTCCTCTCCAAACCCCTGGATGTGGGTCTATGGGAATCTTCGTCTTACAGAGGAAGAAACTGGAAAGGACTTATCCCAGTGATGCAGCGGATTTGGTATAGCAACAATTTGAACCCCGGCTGGTGGTCCTTGCCCGGCTCTGAGCCACCATCAGTTGGAACTGTTATGTGCTAGAAGTGGCCTGGGGAACAGCCCACAGAGCCTGCCCTGCTGACTCGTTCCCCAGAGAGAACACACAGTGCTGGGCTCATTCCCACCTGAGATATCCCGCAAGCTTTTGGAAGGGACAAGCTGAGGGCTCACTGGCCCCTGCCCTCTCCTCAGGCAGCACCCACACCCAGCCCTGGCATTTTCCCCAGGCTCCATGTCTGAGTTTGGGCATCTCGGACAAATTACTTGCCAGCTGCCCTAGTCCATCCTAAAGGAAATCAGTCCTGAATATTCATTGGAAAGACTGATGCTGAAGTTGAAACTCCAATACTTTGGCCACCTGATGCGAAGAAATGACTCCTTGGAAAACACCCTGAAGCTGGGAAAGACTGAAGGTGGGAGGAGAAGGGGGCAGCAGAGGATGAGATTGTTGGATGGCGTCACCAACTCAATAGTCATGAGTTTCAGTAAACTCCGGGAGTTAGTGAAGGACAGAGAGTCCTGGGGTGCTGCAGTAAATGGGTTCGCAGAGTCCGACACGACTGAGCAGCTGAGCTAACGGTCCTAGTTTGCCCTAGTAACACAGAGCGTTGAAAACAACAGAGATTCTCCTTCTCCCAGTTCTGGAAACTTACATCTGACCTTGAGGTGTCCTGAGGGCTGGTTCCCCCTGAAGGCTATAAGGAAGAATCCGGTCCAGACCTCCCTCCCGGCTTCTGGAGACAGTCAGTAGTCCTGGTGTTCCTTGGCAGGAGGCAGCATCATGCCTGCCCTTGCTTCCATCTTCACGTGGACTTGCACTGTCTCTGACTATGTGGTATCGTGAAAAATAAGGGCATGAGTCATGTTAGGCTAGGGGTCCTCTCTGTTTCAGTAGGAGCTCATCTTTACTAATTACATCTGCGGCCACTCTCCTTCCAAATAAGCTCACATTTGAGGTCCTGGGTGTTAAGACTGCAACGCATCTTTTTAAGGAGGGAGTGGCAGATGAGACTCAACCTGTCACATCAGCTTTGGGTAAAAGTAGCCAAAATAGCCATTTTATTTGGGTAAAATAATGGGTGAGGATCTTGCATCTTGTCTAAAGTTCCTGGGACTGAGTCAGTTTGCAGAGTTGTTGCAAGGTTACTTGCCTGTGCGTGCTCAGTCATGTCTGACTCTTTGTGACCCCGTAGACTGTAGCCTGCCAGGTTCCTCTGTCTGTGGGATTCTCCAGGCAAGAATAGTGGAGTGGGTTGCCATGCTGTCTTCCAGGGATCCTCCTGACTCAGGGATTGAATCTGCGTCTCCCGCGCCTCCTGCATCTTAGGTGAATTCTTTTCCACTGAGCCAGTGGGGAAGCTCATTTCAAGGTGACTCTGGCCTCAAATACCCAGGAGCACCAGATGGGGAGCTCAGAGATGTGACCCATACGGCTCTAACCTGACAGGTGAAAATTTCTCAAAGGGTGGTCCTTGGGGCCCTATCAGAAGCACTTTGGGGGGAATGGTTGGGGCGGGGGTGTGGAACATTGTTAAAAACACAAACGAGATAAGACGTAGTGTCTTAAACTACACAAGGTCATGTTAGCATGTAGACAGAAATTCTCCTGTGTTGATTTACATATGGAACCTTCCTGAGAAGAATTTTCCCTGGTAGCTCAGATGGTAAAGAATGTGCCTGCAATGTGAAGGCCCTGGTTCAACAGACCCCACTCCAGTATTTTGGAGTGGAAATGGCAACCCACTCCAGTATTTTTGCCTGGAGAATTCCATGGCCAGGGGAGACTGGCGGGCTACAGTCCATGCGGTCACAAAGAGTCGGACACGACTGAGCAACTAACAGCTTCCCCAGAGATGTACTGCAATCAGAATGTATCTGTTGACCCTCCACTGGCTTCTTTGGGGAAGAGAAAATAAAAATGTGCTGTTTCTAAAATTCATTGATTGTTGCCTTCCTCGTTTGGGTGGGTCTGCATTTTGCTAAAAACAAATAATGGGAATCTTTTGTCAATAACTCAAAAAAAAAAAAAAAGAAACCCACAGATGAGAACCAGGAACTTGTTTTTCTGGGCAGGGGTTGTGGGTTGAATTTTGCTCTTAAAAAAAAATATATATATATATATATGCACACATATATATGTATATATATATATATGCAAACATATATATGTGTACATATATATATATATATGCAAATCCTAATCTCCAGTATCTCAGAATAAAATAGGTTTGTTGCAGATGTATTTGGCTAAGACCAGGTCATGCTGGAGTACCATGGGCCACAGTCTGGTGTTACTGATGTCCTTATGAGAAAAGGAGAAGGGACACAGACCCACAGGCAAGATGACTGCATGAAAATGGGGAGATGCAGGGAGACGACCATGCAATGCACAGGCAGAGACAAGAGGGATGCTCCCACAAGCCAAGGGATGCCTTGGAGAGCCAGTCACTCTGGGAAGATGGGAAGAGGCAAGGAAGGATTCCCCATGGAGTCTCAGAGGAGCCCACCCTGCTGACACCTTGGCCATTGACAGTCTGGCCTCCAGGACTGTGAGAAAACACATTTCTGATATTTTGAGCCACCCAGCTTGTGTGACTTCGAGACCGCAGCCCTAAGAAATGAATGCAGGAAGTGTCTCAGGTGATTAGTGTGTCAAAATAGTTCGAAACCACTGAGCTGAAGAGTCGCGCGCGCCCTCCAGCTTTCAGACCATGAGGCTGCGATGGGTGCCCCTAGGTCTGGATGCTTCCTCTTCCCTAAACAACCGCTGTCCATCCAGGGTCCTGACGCCAGGGCTCTCCAGAAGAGAACAAAGCCAGGGAGAAACTTCCGAAGAAGATATTCATAACCTCCTCCCTACTTTGCAGATGGGAAGTAAGGAAACTGGCCTGAAGTTTCCAGGCTGGTAGGTGTCCAAGCAAGGCTTCTACTTGGGCCTGGGGGATGCTCAGCTCTCTGCTATGTCTGGCTTTCTTGTTGTCTCTGGGTCTGATACGTTGCTGTTGTTCAGTTGCTAAGTCATGTCTGACTCTTTGCGATCCCATGGACCACAGCACGCCAGGTTTCCCTGTCCTTCACCAACTCCTGGAGCTTGTGCAAACTCATGTCCATCGAGTCAATGATGTCATCCAACCATCTCATCCTCTGCCCTCCCCTTTTCCTCCTGCCTTCAATCTTTTCCAGTGTAAGGGGCTTTTCCAATGAGTTGGCTCTTGGCATTAAGTGGCCAGAGTATTGGAGCTTGAGCTTTAGCACAATTCAGCAAATACCACGAGCATCAGCCACCGAGGTGGGTGCCCAAGAGGCAGAAGTGGACCATCCATCCACCTGCTTCACACTGCTGGGTAGACTTTCAGGGTCACCTCTGGGCCCAAGCTTTAGGACAGCTGGGCTCTGCCAGCTGTCCCCTTCTAACGCCCCAAGAGTGACACATTCCCCAAAGCTCACTCTCTCCCTGAAACCCAGAGGCAACCCAAACTCAGACCCCAGGACAGACGTCCCCATCTACCCTGCAGGGGACTCTGACCCCCTCAGTGGTCTGAGGAGGGCCAGTGCAGCGGGGGGCAGGCCGGATGGCCCTGGTGTCCTCTAATCCTCAAGGACTTGTAGAGGTTATGGCTTCTGCCTGTGTTCCCAGAAATGTTCCAGACTCGGGTCTCATTGTACGGCCTGGGGCAGAGACTGTGGGTCACACGGAGGGGCTCTTGTTGGGGTCCTGGGGCCCAGCAAGGGCTCTTCCTTAGCCCACGTCATGTCCCTGTTGGTCACGTGACATGTTGGTCAGCTGACCAAACTGAGGATGGCTTTACAGCTCCCAGGCCCTGGTCCTCCCATGCTCTCTGTTTACGGCACTTAATCTTTCTGCAGAACTGTGTGTCAACCTCAATTCTGTTTCTATTCTCTGGTAGCCAAATCTGACTTTTCCCTGGGTCTTACCTCCCTCCAGGAAAACTGTAAAAATTAGCTGAGCTCAGCTGGCCCAGGCCAGCGCTCTCTGCAAAACCAATGCTTTAAAAGCTTTCGGGTTCATCACTTCCTCTTTTCGGGCACACTAAACTGCCCAGGGCCAGGGTACCTGCCACAACCCAGGGTACCTTGCCTCCCATTTAGCCAGACCCAGCAAGCTCCAGGCTGTCAGGCTAGCCTCTTACAAAGATTTGCTAATGTCGTCCTGACAACCCTCCGGTTAGATAAGCACTGCTACGCTTCCCATTTTACAGATGCATACAACAAAAAAAGAGGCACAGAGACGTCAAGTAACTTAGCCAAGATCACATAGCTAGTGATTTTCAGAAAGTGGACTCTGACCCAGATGCTCCTGAGAGCTCACAGTGAAAATTTCACAGAGCAGCTCGAAGGCCTGCAACTGTGAGCATGTGGCTGTGTAGATGGACGACAGACAGATGTTAGGTAAACAGATGACAGCTAATAGGTAGATGACAGATAACATAAGCAGATGATAGGTAATATAGATCCCACGGACAGAGGAGCCGGTCAGGCTACAGTCCATGGGGTCGCCAAGGGTCAGACGTGACTGGGTGACTTTCACTTTTCACTTTCAGATAATACAGACAGCTTGATGGGAAGAAGGGTAAAAAGGTGGATAAGTGGATAGAGAATCGATGATAGAAGATATCGAAAGATAAATAATAGACGAAAAAGAGATGATTGATTAATAAATAGGTAACACAGAGGGACAGAAAGAAGGAAAGCTAGATCAATGATGGATGATACTAGGTAGACAGGAGACAGACAGATAGATATTCTGTTGATGAAAGGGGCTGGTAAATCTCGCAGGTGGTGGATCAGTCACTAAGTCATGTCACTCTTGCAACTCCTCTGTCCATGGGATTCTCCAGGCAAGAATACTGGAGTGGGCTGCCTTTCCCTTCTCCAGGGGATCTTCTCCACCCAGGGATCAAACCCAGGTCTCCCACATTGTGGGCAGATTCTTTACCAGCTGAGCCACCAGGGAAGCCCCAAATCTCACAGGAAACAGATTTAATTTGCTATAGGTATGCTCTTACTTTTTTTTCTTTTTTTCTAACAGTCTTTTAAAATTCCACACGGGCACCCAGACTCACGAGGGCCTCCTCCAGAGGATGAAATAAACACTCAGAGGAATCAAGCATCTCACACAGGGACCTCCGCCCAGAGGCTGAGAGCTGACCTGTCCCCGAGATCCCCCCGGGGAAGGAATGGCTTCCTCGGGCAGTGAGTCGGGAATCCGGTGGGCATGGGGGAATGTGAGTCTCCCTGTTGGAAGTGAGCCTGAGGAAACGGACAGGAGTCACCCTCGAGACACCACCTCAAGTCTTCAGGACGCAGACGCTGGGAGTGAGGCCTCACCCTCAGAAGCCTGTGGGCTGCGACCATCTCAGTCTCTCAGGAGACATGGGGACCTGAGGCCTCTCTGGTGCCAAGTTCCCACTTGCCCCCACCCTGGGGGTCTGCAGCTGGGGAAGGGTGCCCCAGCGGGCGGCAGAGGACTCCCTGACCCAGGAGGCTGGTCTGAAGCCAGATCCAGGGGTTCAGCTCTGCCCAACCCCCCACCAGAGGCAACCTCTTGTGCCTCAGTTTCCCTGGCCTGTACAACGAGGACCTTAACAGCAACCAAGTCACAGAGTGGCTGTGCTGGTCCGCGAGTTTCCATATGAAAGGCAGTGGGTGGAAGCCGACCTTTGACCCTCCCCCTCCCACCACGTATGACAATGGCTTTGCCACAGCAGTTACTAAAGTCAGACCCTGGGTTTGTCTTGGCCTGACCTGTTTCCATTTTCAATTGAAAAATTGAATTTGGATAGACTTCAGCCTGACTGGTCTGCTCCCTGGACCTCGGCCGGCCAGCTCTGAGTAACTGCAGACAGGGTGGGGTCACCGGGGTTGGGCTGTTGGATATTTTCCCCCTCTTCTGTGGTTTTGGGCAGCCTGCTCCATGACAGGCAGAGGCCTTAAGACTGGACTTTGCCAGAGGGCGTTTGGGTCACTCTATGTGTTGCTGGAAAGGCCTGCTCTCAGACACACTGGGTCATCAGCTGTGTGGGAGCTGCCTTCTTTTGACCAGTGTCCCCTCAGCCATCCCAAGTCTGAGGGACCACCAGACCCCGATGACAGTTTCTCTGTGGTGTGGGATTGCCCTTTCCATGCAGGCAAAGGTCTGGTGGCTCAGATGGTCAAGAATCTGCCTGCAGTGCTGGAAACCCGAGTTTAATCCCTGGGCCAGGAAGATCCCTTGGAGAAGGAAATGGCAATCCACTCTAGTATTCCTGCCTGGAGAATCCCATGGACACAGGAGCCTGGTGGGCTACAGTCCATGGGGTCACAAAGAGTCGGACACGACTGAGCGACTTTGACTTTTCCATCTGGAAGTCACAGACTTCTTCATGACTGTCTCTGTGCTTCCCTGGCCATAAGGCCCTTCTCCAGCCCCCTGACACCTCACTCACCAGAGCTCTGGGGAATGCAGAGGTGGGGAACCCCAGTCAGCCATGCCCCTGCCCCAACCATGTTTCCTGCCAACCCCTCACCTTGAGGTGTCTTCCCCTGGCAGGATTCAGTCAGCAGTGAAAGTGAAAGCCTCTCAGTCGTGTCCGACTCTTTGCAACCCCATGGAATATACAGTTTATGGAATTCTCCTGGCCAGAACATTGGAGTGGGTAGCCTTTCCTTTCTCTGGGAGATCTTCCCAACCCAAGAATCGAACCGGGGTCTCCTGCATTGCAGGCAGATTCTTTACCAACTGAGCTGCCAGGGAAGCCCAGGGCTACTCTCAAAAACCGTCCCAAAGTTCGCTAACTGGGGATTCATCCATTCATGATCTCTGCAGATGATTCCCTCTGCCTATAACACCAACCCAGGTTGAACACTGAAAATTCTATGAATCTAAAATTTCGATGAGGGGACTTCCCTGCTGGTCCAGTGATTAAGAATCCGCCTTCCAAAGCAGGAGACGTGAGCTTGATCAATCCCTGGTTGGGGACCTAAGATCCCACATGCCTAGGGGCAACTAAGCCTGCACGTAGCCACTTCTGAGCCTGCACTCCAGAGCCTGCGTGCAGCAACCAACGAGAAGCCCTGGAGCCACAGCGAAAGATCCCACATGCCATAACTAAGACCTGATACAGCCAAATAAATAAATATTAAAAAAAAATAACACTTGAATAAGAGCGTTTAGCTTGGGGCACAAGGTTGTGCATATGTGTTGGGGGCTTTTTTATTGTGTTTTTTCTATTTTTCCTTTTCCATTATGGCTTATCACAGGCTATTGAATATAGTTCCCCGTGCTGTACAGTAGGAACTTGTTTATCCATCATCCTATATATAGAAGTTTACATCTATGAATCCCAAACTCCTAGTCCTTTCCACCCCCACCACCGCACCTTCCCCTTGGCAACCAAAAGTCTATTCTCTGTGTCTGTGAGTATGTTTCTGTTTTGTAGATAGGTTCATTTGTGCCATAGTTTAGATTCTATGTGTAAGTGATATCGTGGTATTTGTCTTTCTCTTTCTGACTTACTTCACTTAGTGTGATAATCTCCAGTTGCATCCATGTTGCTGCAAGTGGACAGCTATTGGACAGATAGATAGTGGATGTTTTGTCCTTTCTGTGGCTGAGCAGTATTCCATTGTACATACGCACCACATCTTCTGTATCCAGTCATCTGTTGATGGACATTTAGGTGGCTTCCATGTCTCGGCTGTTGTGAACAGTGTTGTGTGAACATAGAGGTGCATGTATCTTTTAGAGTTTTGTCTGGATATATATCCAGCAGTGGGATTGCTGCATGATATAGTAATTCTATTTTTAGCTTTCTAGGGAACTTTCATACTGTTTTCCACAGTGGATGTACCAACTTACATTCGTACCAACAGTGTAGGAGGGTTCCCTTTGCTCCACTCCCTCTCCAGCAATTCTTACTTGTAAATTTTTAATGTCTGACCAGTGTAGGATGATACCGCAAGTCATTCTGATTTGCATTTCTCTAATAATTAGCGATGTGGAGCATCTTTTCATGTGCCTACTGGCCATCTGTTTGAGCAAGCTCCAGGAATTGGTGATGGACAAGGAAGCCTGGCGTGCTGCAGTCCATGGGGTTGCAAAGAGCCAGACCTGACCTAGTGACTGGACTGAACTGAACTGGCCATCTGTATGTCTTCTTTGGAGATATGTCTATTATGGTCTTCTGCCCATTTTTAAATTGGGTTGTTGTTTTTTGATGTTGTTGATGAGTTGTATGAGCTGTTGTTGTATTTTGGGGATTGCATCCCAGCCCTTGTCAGTTGCATCATTTGCAAATATTTTCTCCCATTGGGTAGGTTGTCTTTTTGTTTGCTTTTGTTTTTAATGATTTCCTTGCTGTGCAAAAGGGGACTTTCTATTTATTTAAAATTTTTTATCTAGGGCAAGAAGCCCTTAGACATACCAGCCCAGAGTTCTGAATGATGAGAAGCTAGACAGCCTTCAGAACATACAGAGACCAAAGACTCTTCCAGGACTAAACCAGTCACTGGTTTTATAGTGGACTGAGCTGCAGCAGCCCCCTGAGGTGACTGGGTTATGATCCGTGCTGGGGGGAGGGCAGTTCCAAAGCCCCCGCACTCTCCAGCTTGTCAGTGATGTGGGAATGATGCTCTTTCCTGAGCGCTTTGAGGTTTTATGCCATGCTGGGCCGTTGGCATCAGATGCAAACAGAGTTAATAACTCTGCAAAAAGTCACCAGACAGTTTATCCCATTGGCACCAAGCCTAGAATTATAAGCAGTTCCTGACTTCTTCAAAGCCTTCTTGCTTTGAATTTTCCAAATCGAAAATAAATATTGAGGGCAGTTACCATCCCTTGGCCCTCTCATGTGTGAAGTAACCGTAAGTTCAAGAAACTTCTCATTTCGTTCCATGTTGGCCCGTGGAACTTGTTAACTCAGTATCAACACAATTCTTCCAGATTTTGAATAAAAAGAGCACGCACCGGGCTCTGGGTTAATATTTTCCTGTCTTAAAGAAGACTTGGGCATGCCGATATTCCTTCTGAGAGGAAAACAGCTGTTCGGTCTTTTCTTCCCTTGCTGGATGCATTGTGTTCCACTCGCCCGCTATCCTCAGAGCATCCTCGAGGGGGCAGCAAACCACAATGGTCCGGCCGCGTTTCCCGGGCCCTTGGCTGCCCCTGAACCCACAAGAACCCATTTCAAGCTGGTCTCCGGAGCGGGGGGATGGTTATTGGATTACTGGTCGCCTTTTCAGGCATTTCTCAGGGCTTGACAGGAAAGCGCATCTCCTGGAGGGGAAAGCCAGAGCTCCCCTTGTCTCATATTTAGAGTACGGCGAACATGACCAGACCTATTAATTACTTAATTGAGGTTCTGGGGCTTTGAAGATGAAAAAGCTGTGTAAGTGGCGAGTTCTGCTGTCTCCAGCCTGGGGAGCTCTTTCAAGTTACCAGCTCCACTCCGGTGACCTTCTCCGGTGACACGGACTACCTGCCCCAGCCCCTGTGGGTCAAGGAAGTGCCTCCTGGGTGAAGCCACTTGCAAACACTTCCTTGAGCTCAGAGCCACGCAGCAGGCTGCCCACGGAGTCCCAGCAAACGGCTTAGTCACGCTCTGCCCTGCTGGAGTCCCCGGCCCCCAGGGGTGGCTGAGAAGCTGCAGGGGGTGCTGGCTCCTGGCTGACTCTCTGCTGGGCTGGAGCCCTGGTGACTGTGGCCCTGCCTCCAGGCGCCAGGACCAGCTCGGCCTGATGCCATCCACCAGGGGGAGGAGGGCAGGGGAAGAGGGAGGAGGGGAACCAGGGCGTCACCTGCACAGGTGCAACCAATACACAGGTAACGATGGAACCCCTAGAACGTGGACCTGATGCTTAGTTTACCAAGAACTTTCTTGGCCGACCTTATCTCGTAGGAGTCAGGGGAAGATTCTGGGAAGGCTCTGTGAAGTTGAGGATGTGTGTGGGAGGAGCACAGAGGAGCGGAAGGAGCAGAGATGCTGGTGGGAGGTGAGGCTGGCATGCAGAACCTCTTCTTTGAAAGCCCTGCTACCCCCTCCCCCCGCCACTTGCCCTTTCCAGTTAGATGGGACATGGAACAACAGACTGGTTCCAAATAGGAAAAGGAGTACATCAAGGTTGTATATTGTCACCCTGCTTATTTAACTTATATGCAGAGTACATCATGAGGAACGCTGGGCTGGAAGAAGCACAAGCTGGAATCAAGATTGCAGGGAGAAATATCAATAACCTCAGATATGCAGATAACACCACCCTTATGGCAGAAAGTGAAGAGGAACTACAAAGCCTGTTGATGAAAGTGAAAGAAGAGAGTGAAAAGGTTGGCTTGAAGCTCAACATTCAGAAAACAAAGATCATGGCATCTGGTCCCATCACTTCATGGGAAATAGATGGGGAAACAGTGGAAACAGTGTCAGACTTTATATTTTGGGGCTCCAAAATCACTGCGGATGCTGATTGCAGCCATGAAATTAAAAGACGCTTACTCCTTGGAAGGAAAGTTATGACCAACCTAGCTAGTATATTTAAAAAGCAGAGACATTCCTTTGCCAACAAAAGTCTGTCTAGTGAAGGCTTTGGTTTTTCCAGTGGTCATGTATGGATGTGAGAGTTGGGCTGTGAAGAAAGCTGAGCGCCGAAGAATTGATGCTTTTGAACTATGGTGCTGGAGAAGACTCTTGAGAGTCCCTTGGACTGCAAGGAGATCCAACCAGTCCATTCTAAAGGAGGTCGATCCTGGGTGTTCATTGGAAGGACTGATGCTAAAGCTGAAACTGCAATACTTTGGCCACCTCATGCGACGAGTTGACTCACTGGAAAAGACTCTGATGCTGAGAGGGATCGGGGGCCGGAGGAGAAGGGGACGACAGAGAATGAGATGGCTGGATGGCATCACTGACTTGATGGACATGAGTTTGAGTGAACTCCGGGACTTGGTGATGGACAGGGAGGCCTGGCGTGCTGTGGTTCATGGGGTCACAGAGAGTCAGACACGACTGAGCGACTGAACTGAACTGAACTGAACTGTTGTGGTTAGAAAGGTGAAACCCTACTTCTAAGAGGTGCCTAGAATAGTCAAATTCACAGAGTCAGAAAGTACATTGGTAGATGCTTCAGGCTGGGGCTGGGGCTGGGGGGTTAGGGGTGGGAGGGGGAATGGTGACGTAGTGTTTAATGGGGACAGTTTCAGTTGAGGAAGGAGATGCTAAGAGTTGCACAACAGTGTGAACATACTTCGTGTCACTGAAATGTACAGTTAAGTATGGCTAAAATAGTATGTTTTGTATTATGTTACTTTTATCACAATACAAAAAAAAAAAAGGCAAAATCCTAAAGGCAATTAACTATCCCCAAACTTTGACCTCAGCTAAGATGGGAGCCTTCGTGGGAACAGAATTAAAATTAATCCCTGTAAAGTAAGGCGTCTGACACAGTCTGCTTCTCTTAGTAAACTAATTCTTGTGCATGTTGTAAATAGTCCTCCTTTGCATCTACACTGAAAGGCAGGAGAAACCACTAAAGAAACTAAAATGTCGAGAATCACTGCCCAGGACTGGAGGGGAAAGAAGCACCAGTTCAAGGGCGTTGTCCTCCACCCGCAGGGCGAGGGTGTTTTCTTCCCTAGAGGGGATGTCCCTGTTTTCTTCCGCAGTGCAGGTGGCCTTTCATTGCAGCCCGGGGCCTCGCATGGTGCTGCTTCACTTAATTTTTGGGGAACCCTAAAAAGCTCAACATTCAGAAACCTAAGATCATGGCATCTGGTCCCATCACTTTATGGGAAATAGATGGGGAAACGGTGGAAGCAGTGTCAGACTTTATTTTTGGGGGCTCCAAAATCACTGCAGATGCTGATTGCAGCCAGGAAATTAAAAGACGCTTACTCCTTGGAAGGAAAGTTATGACCAACCTAGATAACATATTAAAAAGCAGAGACATTACTTTGTCAACAAAGGTCCGTCTAGTCAAGGCTATGGTTTTTCCAGTGGTCATGTATCGATGTGAGAGTTGGACTGTGAAGAAAGCTGATCACCAAAGAATTGATGCTTTTGAACTGTGGTGTTGGAGAAGACTCTTGAGAGTCCCTTGGACCGCAAGGAGGTCCAACCAGTCCATTCTAAAGGAGATCAGTCCTGGGTGTTCACTGGAAGGACTGATGCTAAAGCTTAAGCTCCAATACTGGAAAAGACTCTGATGCTGGGAGGGATTGGGGGCAGGAGGAGAAGGGGTCAACAGAGGATGAGATGGCTGGATGGCATCACCGATTCGATGGACATGAGTTTGAGTCAACTCTGGGAGTGGTGATGGACAGGGAGGCCTGGTGTGCTGCGATTCATGGGGTCGCAAAGAGTCAGACACGACAGAGTGACTGAACTGAACTTGGCTGGATCACAGAGGCCTCAAGGGCAAGACCTGGACCTGCTTTACTTGGCAAATGCAGGCAGCATGAAGCACAGGTTCGCGTACCCGGCTCTTCCACGGATGCGTGCTGTGAGTGCCCCTGGGGGGCGGGGAGGGGACACCAGAGGAGAAGGGCCAGTTCATCAACACATCCCTGTGGTCCATGAGGTCCTTTGGATTACCAGGATCACAGAAGTGGCTCTTGGCTTATCAGCTTAATCAAAGTGTAATTAAAGCTGGGGGTGTTCTGGAGGAAACCTGTGGTGTCATGGCTCATGGAGTGTGTTAGCAGTGCTAAGTTGCCTCTTTCTTGTCCAGCCGTCCCTTCCCAGGAGAGCACAGTGATGCCCTTGACACGGCCGCTGCAACTTTGGTGTCTGGGTCTTGTTGGCTGAACCTCCAACTCCCAGGAGCCTTGATCTGCTTAGATCAATGGTGTGTGTGGCTAGTGGGTCAGTGTGTATGTGTGTGTGTGTGGGGAGTATATGTGTGTAAGTGTGTGGGTATATGTGTGCATGTGTGAGTAGCTTCTCCACATTGTGTATTTCATGTCATATATTTTCATGCATTATTTTGTGTGAAACCCTTGCCATAACCCTACTGGGGTGGGGAGTGGGAAGGATCATTTTTTCATATCCAACATTAAACTTGGCAGGAAAGAGCACTGATCTCTAGAATTTTCTTCACTTAGTTCTGTACATATTTCCTACAAGATAGCATATTTTCTTTCAGTTCAGTACAGTTCAGTTCAGTTGCTTAGTCGTGTCCGACTCTTTGCGACCCCATGAACCACAGCACGTCAGGCCTCCCTGTCCATCACCAACTCCCGGAGTTCACTCAAACTCATGTCCATCGAGTCGGTGATGCCATTCAGCCATCTCATTCTCTGCCGTCCCCGTCTCCTCCTACCCTCAATCCCTCCTAGCATCAGACTCTTTTCCAGTGAGTCAACTCGTCGCATGAGGTGGCCAAAGTATTGCAGTTTCAGCTTTAGCATCAGTCCTTCCAATGAACACCCAGGATTGATCTCCTTTAGAATGGACTGGTTGGATTTCCTTGCAGTCCAAGGGACTCTCAAGAGTCTTCTCCAGCACCACAGTTCAGATGCATCAATTCTTCGGTGCTCAGCTTTCTTCACAGTCCAACTCTCACATCCATACATGACCACTGAAAAAACCATAGCCTTGACTATACGGACCTTGGCTGGCAAAGTAATGTCTCTGCTTTTTAATATGCTATCTAGGCTGGTCATAACTTTCCTTCCAAGGAGCAAGCGTCTTTTAATTTCATGGCTGCAATCAGCAACCGAAGTTATTTTGGAGCCCAAAAAAATAAAGTCTGACACTGTTTCCACTGTTTCCCCATCTATTTCCCATGAAGTGGTGGGACCAGATGCCATGATCTTCGTTTTCTGAATGTTGAGCTTCAAGCCAACCTTTTCACTCTCCTGTTTCACTTTCATCAAAAGGCCTTTGAGTTCCTCTTCACTTTCTGCCATAAGGGTGGTGTCATCTGCATATCTGGGGTTATTGATATTTCTCCCTGCAATCTTGATTCCAGCTTGTGCTTCTTCCAGCCCAGCGTTCCTCATGATGTACTCTGCATATAAGTTAAATAAGCAGGGTGACAATATACAACCTTGATGTACTCCTTTTCCTATTTGGAACCAGTCTGTTGTTCCATGTCCAGTTCTAACTGATGCTTCTTGACCTGCATACAGGTTTCTCAAGAGGTTATCAAGTTTTCTGCTGATAGAAAATTTAGAGATCAGAGAAAGTTACCAAGAACAAAATTGACGTAGCTCATGATACCATAAAGGTCTTAAATGACCTGGATAAACACGATGGTGTGGTCATTCACATAGAGCCAGACATCCTGGAGTATGAGGTTAAGTGGGCCTTAGGAAGCATTACTATGGACAAAGTTAGTGGAGGTGATAGAACTCCCACTGAGCTATTTCTAATCCAAAAAGATGATGCTGTGAAAGTGCTGCACTCAATATGTCAGTAAATTTGGAAAACTCAGCAGTGGCCACAGGCCTGGGAAAGGTCAGTTTCCATTCCAATTGCAAAGAAAAGCAATTGGCAAAGAATGTTCAAACTACCATACAATTGGATTCATTTCACATGCTAGCAAGGTAATGCTCAAAATCTTTTAAGCTAGGCTTCAGCAGTGCCTGAACCAAGACCTTCCAGATGTACAAGTTGGATTTAGAAAAGGCAGAGGAACCAGAAAGCAATTTGCCAACATCAAGGGAATTATAGAAAAACATCTACTTCTGCTTCATTGACTACACTAAAGTCTTTGACTATGTGGATCACAACAAGCTGCGGAAAATTCTTAAAGTGGTGGGAATACCAGACCACCTTACTTGTCTTCTGAGAAACTGTATGTAGGTCAAGAAGCAATAGTCAGAACTTTACATGGAACAAGTGACTGGTTCAAAATTGGGAAAGGAGTATGTCAAGGCTGTATATTGTCACCTTGCTTATTAAACTTATATGCAGAGTACATCACAAGAAATGCTGGGCTGGATGAATCACAGGTGGAATCAAGATTTCCAGGAGAAATATCAACAACCTCAGATATGCAGATGATACTACCTTTATGGCAGAAAGTGAAGAGGAACTAAAGACCCTCATGATGAAAGTGAAAGAGGAAAATGAAACAGTTGGCTTAAAACTCAAAATTCAAAAAAAACCCACTAAGATCATGGCATCCAGTCCCATCACTTCATGGCAAATAGAAGGGGAAAAAGTGGAAGTAGTGACAGATTCTTTTTTCCTTGGGCTCCAAAATCACTGAGGACAGTGATTGCAGCCATGAAATTAAAAGACACTTGCTCCTTGGAAGAAACGCTATGGCAAACCTAGGCAGCATATTAAAAATTAGAGACATCACTTTGCCGACAAAGGTCCATATGATCAAAGCTATGGTTTTTCTAGTAGTCATGTACTGATGTGAGATTTGGACCATAAAGAAGGCCGAGTGCTAGAGAATTGATGCTTTTAAACTGTGGTGCTGGAGAAGCTCTTGAGAGTCCCTTAGACAGCAAAGACATCAAACCAGTCAATCCTACAGGAAATCAACCCTGAATAGTCATTGGAAGGACTGATGCTACAGCTCCAATGCTTTGACCACCTGATGTGACGAGCCGACTCATTAGAAAAGACCCTGATGATGGGAAAGATTAAGGGCAAGAAAAGAAGGGGTTCACAGGGGATGAGATGGTTGGATGGCATCATTGACTCAATGGACATGAGTTTGAGGAAACTCCGGGAGACAGCAAAGGACAGGGAAGCCTGGCATGCTGCAGTCCGTGGGGTTGCAAGGAGTCAGACACAACTTAGCAACTGAATAACAGCAGCAACAACAATGATCCCGCCATTCACAGAGAACAATTGTCTCCTCTGGTAGATATCATATACGACATATGTAATAAAAATGTACATGTATTATAACGTAGAGGCATATAATGAGCACATTTTTTTGGTGATCTTTCTTTTCATTTGCTGAATTCCCCATTCCATTAAATAGCCCGTTTCATTATTTTAAATGGGTGTAACTATCACATTCAGTTCAGTTCAGTTCAGTTGCTCAGTCATGGCCGACTCTTTGAGACCCCATGAATCACAGCACGCCAGGCCTCCCTGTCCATCACCAACTCCCGGAGTTCACTCAAACATACATGTAGTTAATTTACTTCTCCGTTTTTGGACATTAAGGTGCTTCCAGTTCTTTCCTGTTATAAGCAATGAAGTGATAAACGTCATTGAAGAAGCGTCTTTGTACACCCGTCTGATTATTTCCTTTAGGATAAATTTCTGTGAGTACAATTGTTGTGTTAAGGATATTTTTAAGGTGTTTTGGTAAGTAGGATCAAGTGCCCTCCTGAAGTGTTGTACTAAGTCCTCCCTCTGTGCTAAATGAGAGAGTGACTCTGAGTGTTATTCATTTGCAAAATAGTTTCCTGTTTTACAGGTGTGTGCTCAGTCACTCCGTCCGGTCTGGCTCTTTGCGACCCTTTGGAGCCCGCCAGGCTCCTCTGTCCATGGGATTACGCTGGCAAGAATAGTAAAGTGGGTTGCCATTTCCCTCTCCAGGGGATCTTCTCGATCCAAGGATAGAACCTGCGTCTCCTGCAGCTCCTGTATTGGCAGGTGGGTTCTTTACTACTGTACCCCTGAGCCATTTTACAGAAGACAGTGACATTTCATTGTGTCTTAATTTTTTAATATTTTATAAATAATTATTATTGAGGTGTAACATGTAAATGCACACATCTTAAGAGGACAATGCAGTGAATTTTTATGTACAGAAATGTCCATGTTTCCACTGTCCAGATCAGGGTGTAGACATTTCCACCACTCCAGGAGGCCCTCTGTGCCCCCTCCCAGATAACTCTCACCTTCACCCCACCCCACCTCACCCCTGGCTAGAAGATAAACACTATTTTGCCTTTTCCACTTTAGAACAGTGTGTCTATTTGTGACTCTCATATAAATGGAAATGTAAGTAACTACTCTGTCCCTGAAATTTACCCATGTCAGTTTTTTGTACCTGTAGCTTGCTTGTTCTCACTGCTGAGTCTATTCCATTTTATGAATAAACCACACTTTACTTATCCATTTCTCCACGGAAGTACATTTTGGTTGTTTTCAGTTTTGACCTACAATGAGTAAAACTCATTTTTTTTTCTTAAAAAAAGTTTTGATATACAATTGACATAAAATAAACCACATATTTAAAATGCATAAATTTTGAAATATGTAAACACACTCATGAAACCATCTCTACAATCAAGATGGGGACCATATCTACCATCCTTGGAAGTTTCCTTCTGATGCTTTGCATTCCCTTGCCTTCCCACTCTTATTACTATTATAGTTGACCCTTGAACTACACATGTTTGAACTGTGGAGGTCCACTTATAGGAGGATTTTTTTTCAGTAAATGCATACTGAGGGTACTTCATGATCCACAGTTAAAACTGAGTATGCAGAAGTTTGGATAACCAAGGTCAGATTGTTAATATGATACTCAACTGTGTAGGAGGGGTTGGCACCCCTAAATTCTGAGTTGTTCAAGGGTCAATTGTACCTTGTCTTTTCTAGAAGTTTATAGAATCATACAGTATGGATTCTTAGTGACCTGGCTTCTTTGACTTTGCTGTGAACATTCTTATAATGTCTTTTGAACCTAAGCACTCACATGGAGTTTATGCCCAGGAGTGAAATGTCAAGTCAGACAGCATTCATATATTTAGTGTTAGTAGATCCAAAGATTTCTAGGTGATTATATCAATTTAATTTCCCACCAGACATGTGTGAGAGTTCCAGTTGCTCCACATCTTTGCCCACACGCAGTATTATTGTCCTTTTTAATTTCAGACATTCTGGTTTAATCTATATTTTTATTATTAGAGATGAAGTTGATATTTTTGGTGTGTGTGTATTGATGATTCATATTTCTTGCTTTTTGAATTGCTTGTTCAAGAAGGATTCTACCCTTCTTTTGTATTGGAGAGACTGTTTCTTATTGTTTTGAGTCCTTTGTTTATTATTATTAATATTATTGTCACACTTGGTAGTGTATGTTGCCAAGAGATATATGCTCTTGTTTAAATAAAATGGGGCTGAAAGCAAATAAGTATTGAAGCCTTACTATGGACCAGGCACTGCTCTCAGGGTTTTATAAATAATCTCATCAATTCTTATGGTTTCCCTGATGGCGCAACTGGTAAAAAAAAAATCTGCCTGCAATGTAGGAGATACAGGAGACTTGGGTTCAATCCCTGGGTCAGAAAGATCCCCTGGAGGAGGAAATGGCAACCCACTCCAGTATTCTTGCCTGGAAAACCCCATGGACAGAGAAGCCTATTAGGCTACAGTCCAAAGGGTGGCAAAGAGTCAGATACGACTGAGTGTGCACATACATATCCATCCTTATAGTTTACAGAAGAAGAAATGAAAGACACAGAAAGGTTAAAGAACTTGCCTAAAGTCATACTGTGAATAATCATTGGGGTGGGATTCACAGTACACCATTGCACACCAGATCACGATAGTCTACCATCTCATGAGTTTTCAACTGGAGCACTGATTGTCAAGGTTACTGGCAGGAACTGTGGGGTCTTCCTTTATAATTGTCTTGGAGTGATGATTTCATTCTATGACGTGACTGATTCTGTTCTATTCTGTTTGTGTGCTCATCCTGATTCACGTTGGAAGAGACGTAGTGTGATCAGGATTTCTGACACAATTGGGCAACAAGCAGCTGAAATCCCTTTGGTGGTTATTCATTGGTTTGGGACCCTGTCTCCCCCACCCTCCTCCCTGCTGGTACCCTTGGCCCCTGGCAGACCATGCTTCTTGGTGTTTCCTGCCCACTGCTTGGGTTCAGGGTCCTCTAGCTCAGTCTTGGACGTGCAGGGCTAAATTGCTATTAGAGACAGCTCAGTTCAGTTCAGTTCAGTTCAGTCGCTCAGAGGTGCAATTAATTCTTTCAGTATCATTCTCCTCTCACACTTGAGAGACACCTATATTCCCACGTTGAGAAGTGATTCTTGAAATAATGGTGGCAGCCAACTCTGGTTCTGTTCATTCCAAGTACTTTGTGTACAGCACAGATAAGTAGGTCGTTTAATCCTCGAATGTTTTCTGAGCATAACAGTCACACCTACCACTTACCTGCCCACAGGGATATAAAGTGGAAATATGAATTATTAAAATGTGGTATTCAAAATTTAAATATTTGTAAAACTAAAAGTTCAACAATCCAAAAAGGAAATTATGATGGAACATTAAATATTGGGAATGTACAAAAATAAAAGTTTTGGAAAAACATACACACACAAACAAGAACACTTCCTTGTCTTGGGAACTACAGTGGCCTGGGGGTTAGTGCCTTGGCTGGGCATTGGACACCCCAACTCTGTCTGGGGCACTGGTTACTAAATTCCTTGCAGTTGTGGAATTCTCGTCTCTGATGATCTAGACCCTGTGAAGCAGGTCCTCTTCCTCTAAGAGGGGCTGGTGGCCACTCATCCCACTTCTGCTGTCATCACTCTAATCTCAGGCTTCCTCTGATGGCCTCCCCTCTCAACCACTCCCTGCTAGACACTCTCCCCCAAACCAATCCTCAAAGCATTTCTGGATTCATCTTAAACCATCTATATCAACAGGTCACTTCTCAAAAGCCCACAGTAAAGAAATGCATTTTAGAATATGAGCCCCCAGCTATGTGTGTGGGCATATACACATTTGTATGCATACATATGGGCTTCCCTTGTGGTTCAGCTGGAAAAGAATCTGCCTGCCAGGTCAGGGAGATCCCTGGGTTGGGAAGATCCCCTGGAGAAGGGAAGGGCTACCCACTCCAGTGTTCTGGCCTGGAGAATTCCATGGAGTCCATGGGGTTGCAAAAAGTCGGACACAACTGAGTGACTTTCACTTTCACTTTTCATGCATACATATATACATGCAACACGTAAAAAAACTCGAGACAAGATTCATGAGGAACCTCCCTGCTGGCCCAGTGGTAAAGAATCCATCTTGCAATGCAGGGGATGCTGGTTTGATCCCTGGTTAGGGAGCTAAGACCCACATGCTATGGGACAACGAAGCCTACGTGCCATATCTCTGAGTTCATGCACCACAACTGGAGATCCCGTGAACTGCCCTGAAATGAAAAGGCCCCTGACGATGAGAGGAAGATTCTGAGAGGGCCTCAGCTAAAACCTAAAGAAGTCTAATTAATTAATTAATTTTAAAAAGGTTCATGAAATGTGAATGTCCTGTGTGATAACCTCTCCGGCATCTTCTATTCCATTCCTTTTCATGTTATTCTATTCCATTCATTTAATTTGATTCCACTTTATTAAAATTAATGTTGCTGATGCCCCAATGCCTTTATTTCATGACCCCTTAATGGGTTGTCCCAACACTTTGACTCAGAGGGAATGTTTAAAATTTTTAGACTTCTTTGCAAGGTTTTTGTGAACTGGCTAGCCCCAGATTCCCCACTCCTGCCACCCAGCCACTATCATCCTCTCAGCTTTTATTTCAGGACTCCCTGTAGAACTCTTGGCTTTATTTCCCCAAACTGGCCCCTTGTTAGCAGTTTCTGACACTCAAGGCTCTTCTCGGGCTGTCTTGGTGTGTCTCATTCTCTTCTTTATCCTGATGGTCCTGTGAGCCCAGCTCAGTCTCTGCCTCCTTCCTGAAGGGTCCCTGACCACAATCCCCCTCTCTGGGTTTCTGCCCAATACACCTGGCACCTAGATCAGAAGAATGGGCTCTGCTTTCATGATGCTTAATTTATGAATAACCCACCATATCTAGATTGCTTTCCCAGTTCAAACCATGGAGAAATGCTTGACCAGAAGTAGAACACTTAGTACGTCAGCAAGTTACTGCAAGTAAAAGTGTTAGTCACTCAGTCGTGTCCGACTCTTTGTGACCCCCATTGACTGTAGCTCACCAGGCTCTTCTGTCCTTGGGATTCTCCAGACAAGAATGCTGGAGTGGGTTGCCATTCCCTCCTCTGGGGGATCTTCCAGACCCAGGGATCAAATTCAGTTCTCCTGCATGGCAGGCAGATTCTTTACCATCTGAGCCACCAGGGAAGCGCACCCCCCTCCACCCCCAGCAAGTTACTGGTGGCTCAGAATACCCAACGCTTCCTTTCCCACAGCCTCTACTTTCAGACTGCCTGTGGTAGTGGTGAGGAAATCAGAATGTTTTGGTAACATGTTGGAACCAGAAACCAATTTTCCCGCTGAGGTAAACAATGCTATATAGGCAGGTACACCTGAACAAACCTTTTGCGTGCTGTGCTTAAAGACGGTGACATAGACTTTCATGAGGCTAGCCAAACAACCTAGCTTCCACTCAGAACGTTGGTTTTACAGGAAAATACATTACATCGCATAAGGCTCTACATCGCTGACCTACAAACAACTTTTGGAACTCTGCCTGTCCTTGGGTTAGCACCTCCTGTACTGCCCTGGCTTACCCCGTTTCTATGTGAGTATATCTTTATCTCCCCAGCTCGATGCCAAGCCTTGGAGCACAGACCTGTGTCCCCAGCTTCCCTCTATTTACTCCCAGGCTGAGCAGGGCGTCTCCTCTCTCTGTAACCACTCGTGGGTGACACCTCCCTCTCCCTGCCTCTTCTGGCTGCCCAGCCTCCTTGGCTCTGCCTTCCTCTTGGTTTATCCCAGAGTAAGTGGGTCCCTTCTGTTGTTTGGAAGATCTTAAGGGATTCTTAGCAGGAAAGTGCGGAGAAGGCAATGGCAAGCCACTCCAGTACTCTTGCCTAGAAAATCCCATGGGTGGAGGAGCCTGGTGGGCTGCAGTCCATGGGGTCGCTACGAGTCAGACATGACCGAGTGACTTCACTTTCACTTTTCACTTTCACACATTGGAGAAGGAAATGGCAACCCACTCCAGTGTTCTTGCCTGGAGAATCCCAGGGACAGGGGAGCCTGGTGGGCTTCCGTCTGTGGGGTCACACAGAGTCGGACACGACTGAAGTGACTCAGCAGCAGCAGCAGCAGCAGGAAAGTGAAAGCAAAGAGAGGAGACAGGAGAATAGGGGAGGAGAGGAAAAGAAGAGGCATGGCAGGAAAGGGAGGTGAAAGAGGTGAGAAGAGGAGAAAACAAGAAGAGGAGAAAAGAGATAAAAGGGCAGGAAAAGAAGCAGAAAGAATTCTACCAATTTGACCAGAGATTGCTTTCCCGAGGGAAAAAAAACAAAACAGAGAATGAGACGATGTGAAGGCACGAGAGTGAGAACTACGATTCAGGATTCCTGCGTTAGACGAAAAGAGACCCTTTTAATACCACTGAGCTGTCCACCTGTAAGTGGTTAATGTTAGTCGCTCAGTTCAGTTCAGTTCATTTGCTCAGTCGTGCCCAACTCTTCTGAGACCCCATGGACTGTAGCCCACCAGACTCCTCTGTCCAGGGGATTCTCCAGGCAAGAATACTGGAGTGGCTTGCTATTTCCTACTCCAGGGGATCTTCCCAACCCAGGGATCCAACCCAAGTCTCCTGCATGGCAGGCAGATTTTTTTACCCTCTGAGCCACCAGGGACTCTGCAAGTGGTTAAGATGGTCAATTTTATGTCATCTGTCATCTTGCCATAATCAAAAGCACTATTTAAAAAGTTCCCATATATCCCCATTTGATCAAGCTCCCATTTGACATTCAACTAGTAGTTTGCATTTGGTATATATACTAAATTTTATTGCATATTTTTAAAAAATTTATTTACTTATTTGGCTGTGCTGGGCCTTAGTGGCAGCACCAGGGATCTTTAAACTTTGTTGCAGCATGCGGGATATTTAGTAGAAGCACGCAGGATCTAGTTCCTTGATCAGGGATGGAACCTGGGTCCCCCTGCATTGGGAGCTTGGAGTCTTAGCCCCTGGACCACCACGGAAGTCCCTTATTGCATATTTTTAAAATATAAAATGAATTCCAAGCTTCATACTAGACATCCAATGGCATTGTTTATTCAAAATAAATGAGAGAAATGCTCCAGGGGGCAAAGATTGGCTGAGAAGGGAAATGAAGGAAATTTATGGGGTTTTGATAATGTTCAGTTCTGTATCTTAATAAGCAGTTAGGTTACATGGGTGCGTGCAGACACTTATGATCACAAATGTACATTTAAGGATTGTACATTTCCTTGCATGTAAATCTTACACCAAAAGAAAAAACTGTAAATAAATATTTAACTCAAAAAAGGGGAGGGTTTGGGCAGGTGTTTTTGATGAATGAGGAGCTATAATCCTAACAGCATCACCAGTTGTTTGCTGACCCAGCTAAGCCGGTAAGGACAAGAGCACTCATCCCCTGTGGCTTTGGGGTGCAGGTGACCCTCCAGGGCCTGGCTCAAGTCCCAGCCTCCCAGGGTGAGGTATTGCTCTGCAGTTGAGTGGGCATCATCCCCTCAAATTCCCTAGAGCTGTGGTCCTGCCCATCCTTGTAGTGGGAGGAGGCAGATGTCAAGCAAGACCATGGAAGCTTCTGGAGGTTTTCAAATCCCTAAGTGCCATCAGGCTGTGGCCCTGAACATCTACATCAGGGTCTGGTGCATACCTGCCTCGGACACACCAGTTCTGAAAAGCAAAGAGAGGTTAAAAATACAAAACCAGATGCAAAGATCCGCCAGAAGGCTGTTCCCTCAGTTCCTTAAACTGGCTTGTTGTGTCATTGACAATAAGACTTTGGAGGATGAGGTGAAATGAATCCTCTGTGCTCCAGTTCCAAATGCCCTCCCTTGACGTATAACATGTTTCTCCTAGGGAGGGTCCTTGAGCCACCAGGAGGAAAAAAAAAATCACTTGTGGGCTACATAATAGAAAACAATTTAATAATGGGTTTCATTTTGCAAGCGGGGAATACATACAATGTCATCTACTTTTTTGGTAAACAACATAGGACAGAAAACTCTATTTGATTTTAGCAAAAATAATACATACATACATTGGCTTAATGTTGAAGCTGGTTAAGAGAAGGAGACAGAAAGAGGAGAAAAGTGAGGGTGGATGGAAATCAGAAAGATGGAGGGACTTCCTGGGGGTCCAGGGGTGAAGAATCCAACTCCACCTTCCAATGCAGAGGACAGAGGTTTGATCTCTGGTTGGGGAACTAGGATCCCATGTACTGTGGGGCAGCTAAACCCGTGCCACAACTAGAGAGTTCCCATGCCGCAACAGAGATCCACCCCGCAAGATGCAGTGAAGATCCTGCGGGTCACCACTAAGATTCAAGGTGGCCAAAAAGTAAAATATTTTCTTTAAAAAGGAAGAAAGATGGAGAGAGGCAGAAAAGAATGAGTGAGAGAAGGAAAATGAAGGAAGAGAGAAAGAGAAAGATGATTGACTGAGAGGGAAAACGGGACAAATATTCTGTATAAAACACATAGGTGCACACAGAGAGAGACCCTCAGGGACGAAAGGAAAAAGACACCTATGTGGGGGGGTGCACCTACATAGACAGGCGAGAGCAAAGGCTGGATGAGGAAGAAATGGTTTCAAGCTGGGGTCTTTACAGTTCAGTGCAGTTCAGTCGCTCAGTCGTGTCCGACTCTCCGCGACCCCATGAACCACAGCACGTCAGGCCCCCCTGTCCATCACCAACTCCCGGAGTTCACTCAAACTCATGTCCATCGAGTCGGTGATGCCATCCAGCCATCTCATTCTCTGCCGTCCCCGTCTCCTCCTACCCCCAATCCCTCCCAGCATCAGACTCTTTTCCAGTGAGTCAACTCGTCACATGAGGTGGCCAAAGTATTGCAGTTTCAGCTTTAGCATCAGTCCTTCCAATGAACACCCAGGACTGATTTCTTTTAGAATGGACTGGTTGGATTTCCTTGCAGTCCAAGGGGCTCTCAAGAGTCTTCTCCAGCACCACAGTTCAAAAGCATCAATTCTTCGGCGCTCAGCTTTCTTCACAGTCCAGCTCTCACATCCATACATGACCACGGGAAAAACCATTGCCTTGACTAGACGGACCTTGGTTGGCAAAGTAACGTCTCTGCTTTTTAATATGCTATCTAGGCTGGTCATAACTTTCCTTCCAAGGAGCAAGCATCTTTTAATTTCATGGCTGCAGTCAGCATCTGAAGTGATTTTGGAGCCCAAAAAAATAAAGTCTGACACTGTTTCCACTGTTTCCCCATCTATTTGCCATGAAGTGATGGGACCAGATGCCATGATCTTCGTTTTCTGAATGTTGAGCTTCAAGCCAACCTTTTCACTCTCCTCTTTCACTTTCATCAAAAGGCCTTTGAGTTCCTCTTTACTTTCTGCCATAAGGGTGGTATCATCTGCATATATGAGGTTATTGATATTTCTCCTGGCAATCTTGATTCCAACTTGTGCTTCTTCCAGCCCAGCGTTCCTCGTGATGTACTCTGCATATAAATATAAGTTAAATAAGCAGGGTGACAATATACAGCCTTGACGTACTCCTTTTTCTATTTGGAACCAGTCTGTTGTTCCATGTCCAGTTCTAACAGTTGCTTCCTGACCTGCATACAGGTTTCTCAAGAGGCAGGTCAGGTGATCTGGGATTCCCATCTCTTTCAGAATGTTCCACAGTTTATTGTCTTTACAGTGGTCCCTAAAACACAAAAAAAATCACGCTGTTTTTTCACATCTGCAGCTTGGGTGAAGATTGCTTCCACCATGACCAGATGGCATTAAGTTAGAAGTCAGACATCAGAGTGACCATCGCTACTCCTGATTGATTTGGATGACATATGGGTCCCCTTTTAGTGATGAGATTTCTCTAGTTTTCCTCTTCAGTGAAGACAGATTTTCAAGCAGCGTTTGTGCTCTTAGAATAATTTGCCATCAATTCATTTGGACATAAAAATGGGGGTAATGGTTCAGGTCTTAATCTTCAGAAACTGTGACTAGATTATGTTACACATTAAAGGGAAATTAAGGTTACAGATTGAACCAAGGTTGCTAATCGGTTGTTGCTGAAATAAAGAGATAGTCCTGGATTGTATGGGGGACCTGGTGTAACCACAGAGTTCCTGAATGGGGACGCAGAAGAGTTAGGAGTAGAGAGGCAGCATCGGGAGAAAGACTCCAACTGCCATAGCGAGAGTTAGGATGGAGGAAGGGGCCATGAGCCGTGGAATGTGGGTGCCTCTAGAAGCTAGAAAAAGCCAGAAAATGGATTTCCCCCTAAAACCACCAGAAAGGCATCCAGCCCTGCTGATACCTTGATTTGAGCCCAATGAGACCCATTCAGACTTCTGACTGACAGAACTGTAAGAGAATAAATTTATGTTTTCTAAAACCTCTAAGTCAGTGATCATTTGTTACAGCAGCCTTACAAACCAAACATAGACAGACAGCTCTTGAAAATCTATTCAAAAGACTTAAAACTCTTCGGTATGCATGCAATGAATACTTCATTTTCAGGCAGCCTCTTTATCATATGTCTATTTGAAAACATCAACCCTGATAATCTGTCTTGTGGGTCAACAGGATGACTATTATGGTTTGTTTTTTTTTTTAATAGCTATTCTTTGAACTCAGTTGAGGAGTTTTCATTATTTTACAATTAGTTTGGAATGTTTGTGTGAGTGTATCACCACAAAACCACATTACACAGGAAAACTTGAAGTAGCCTAAGCTTCAGTTTCTGTTGTTGTTCGGCTGCTAAGTCATATCGGAGTCTTTGCAGCCCCATGGGCTGCAGCACACCAGGCTTCCCTGTCCTTCACCATCTCCTGGAGTTTGCTCAGACTCATGTCCATTGAGTTGGTGATGCCATCCAACCATCTCATCTTCTGTCATCCCCTTCTCCTCCTGCCCTCAATTTTGCCCAGCATCAGGGTCTTTTCTAATGAGTGGACTTTTCGCATTAGGTGGCCAAAATAGTGGAGCTTCAGCTTCAGCATCAGTCTTTCCAATGAATATTCAGGAATGATTTCCTTTAGGATTTACTTATTTGATCT
This sequence comes from Moschus berezovskii, assembly GCF_049115385.1. Taxonomy (NCBI): domain Eukaryota; kingdom Metazoa; phylum Chordata; class Mammalia; order Artiodactyla; family Moschidae; genus Moschus; species Moschus berezovskii. The sequence goes on from NC_142460.1 coordinate 4,916,489, forward strand.
CCTTGCAGTCCAAGGGACTCTCAAATGTCTTCTCCAGTACCACAGTTCAAAAGCATCAATTCTTCAGCACTCAGCCTTTTTTATGGGTCAATTCTCACATCTGTACATGACTACTGGAAAAGCCAAAGCTTTGACTAAACACATCTTTGTCAGCAAAGTGATGTCTCTGCTTTTTAATATGCTGCCTAGGTTTGTCATAGCTTTTTTTTTCAAGGAGTATGTGTCTTTTAATTTCATGGCTGCAGTTACCATCCACAGTAATTTTGGAGCCCAAGAAAATAAAATCTGCCACTGTTTCCACTGGATCAAACCTGGGTCTCCTGCATTATAGGTGGACTATTTACCATCTGAGCCACCAGGGAAGACCCTTAAGCTCTAGAGAGCTATGAAAATTGGTGACCATCTGGAAAGCTGGAAGTGTAGAGACCTCTTCCCTAGTGGTTCAGACAGTAAAGAGTCTGCTGCAGTGTGGAGACCCAGGTTTAACATTGAGGTAGGGAAGATCCCCTGGAGAAAGGCATGGCAGCCCATTTGTTGCCTGGAGAATTCCAGGGACACAGGAGCCTAGTGGACTACAGTCCACGGGGTTGCAAAGAGTTGAGCATGACTGAGCGACGAATACTTTCACATCAATAAAAGTTTAACTGTTCCCCTTATGTGGAGCTGGAGCCTCCAAAATCATAAGTCTTTGAGTCAGAGAAGGTTTAGATCCTGGCTGCCTGTTGGCACCAGCGGGAAACTTCTAGAAGTCCTAATGGGCAGACCACATGTAAGTGAGAAGTTGGGGGAGGTTCAGTTCAGTTCAGTCGCTCAGTCGTGTCCGACTCTCCACGACCCCATGAATCACAGCACGCCAGGCCTCCCTGTCCATCACCAACTCCCGGAGTTGGCGTTAGTATTTTGTGCAGCTCCCCTGGTGGTTCTGGTGCAGCCAAGATGAAGAACTAATGCTTTCAAGGGACCCAAGGAGCATACCCAAGGACCCTCTGGGGGCATCAAGCAGGCCTGCCTTCTGCACATGAGCTGCACAGGGAGACACAGACGCAGGGAAAGTGAAGATGTGGGGGTGGTTCAAGATGCCACGGCATGAAAAGGAATGGAGTTACGCCATTCGCAGCAACATGGATGGACCTAGTGGTGATCATACGAAGTGAAATGAGACAGAGAAAGATATCACATGATATCACTTATCAATAACCTCAGAGATGCAGATGACACCACCCTTATGACAGAAAGTGAAGAAGAACTAAAGAGCCTCTTGATGAAAGTGAAAGAGGAGAGTGAAAAGGTTGCCTTAAAGCTCAACATTCAGAAAACTAAGATCATGGCATCTGGTCCCATCACTTCATGGCAAATAGATGGGGAAACAGTGGAAACAGTGGCTGACTTTATTTTTCTGGGCTCCAAAATCACTGCAGATGGTGACTGCAGCCATGAAATTAAAAGACGCTTACTCCTTGGAAGGAAAGTTATGACCAACCTAGACAGCATATTAAAAAGCAGAGACATTACTTTGTCAACAAAGGTCTGTCTAGTCAAGGCTATGGTTTTTCCAGTGGTCATGTATGGATGTTAGAGTTGGACTATAAAGTAAGCTGAGCACTGAATTTTTGAACTGTGGTATTGGAGAAAACTCTTGAGAGCTCCTTGGACTGCAAGGACATCCAACCAGTCCATCCTAAAGGAGATAAGTCCTGTGTGTTCACTGGAAGGACTGATGTCGAAGCTGCAACTCCAATCCTTTAGCCACTTGATGTGAAGAGCTGTCTCATTGGAAAAGACCCTGATGCTGGGAAAGATTGAGGGCAGGAGGAGAAGGGGATGACAGAGGATGAGATGGTTGGATGGCATCACTGACTCAATGGACATGAGTTTGGGTAAACTCCGGGAGTTGGTGATGGACAGGGAGGCCTGGTGTGCTGCAGTACATGGGGTCGCAAAGAGCCAGACATGACTGAGCAACTGAACTGAACTGATATATGGAATCTAAAAATAATGACACAAATGAATTTATTTACGAAATAGAAATAGACATGGAAAACAATTTTATGGGGATAGTTGCAGGGTAGGGGGTGGGAGAGATGAACTAGAAGTTTGGGATCAAGAGATAACACACTATTATATATAAAATAGATAAAATATCTACTGTACATGTATTGCACTGGGAACTATATGCAATATATTATAATAACCTATAAGGGAAAAGAATCTAAAAAAAGTATAACTGAATCACTCAGCTATACACTTGAAACTAGTACAACATTATAAATTAACTGTGAAAAGTACTCATCACTCAGTCATGTCTGATTCTTTGTGCCCTCATGGACTGTAGCCCATCAGGCTCCTCTGTCCATGGGATTCTCCAGGCAAGAATACTGGAGTGAGTAGCCATTCCCTTCTCCAGGGATCTTCCAGACCCAGGGATCAAACCTGGGTCTCTTGCATCACAAGCAGATTCTTTACTGTCTGAACCACCAGGGAAGCTTTACTTTAATTAAAAAAAAAAAAAAAAGACTCAGAATACAGATGTGGGTCTTTTTAAAAATAATGCTTGCAATAAAACTAAGATGCCTTGGGAAGTGATTCCAACAACTGCCTTACACACATCAGCCTCTGAGACCACGGTCTTCAGTTGTCAGTCCTCTGGACAGGGCTTAGTATTAATGGACACCTGTGGATAGGCACCGGCCACAGAAGCCGAAGTCCTAGAGAGATTCAAGCCGAAATGACAATTTCTGAGCAGGTCAACCTCCTGTGCCCTCAGCTGCTGCCTTGGTGACAGAGGCCCTACCAATCTCCTCACTTCTCGGCCTGACAGGGTCATGGGAGATGAGAGAATGAAAGACCCACGGGAGAGCAGCGCTTCAAGTACTCAGATGGCTGGGGAATGAAGGGACAGCCCAATGTGGGAATGGAATTTCTGTCTACCCACAGGGGACCAAGGGGAATTAATTGAGTCCAGGGGCTGTTCTTCCTTCTAACATAATCATCAAAAGAAATCTAGCTGTAAAATTCTACTTTGCTTGTATAAATAAATAGGAACCTCATAACTCTGAGCAAGTGAAAAGTTGGAAAGTTCTCTCAATAAAAATTTGTAGGGACCAGGGGTTTTTAAAGAACCATAATTTCTCCTGTACCAGTCGCTGATACAATAGTAATGTCATTAATTTGGATCCTGTGAATTTGCAATCTGCAGTAATATACTTGTCCATCTAAATCTCCATGAAAAAATGTTCAAAATAATTTGTTCTCTCATGGAAAAAAACTTGTACTTACCAGCTAAGCTTTTGACTGAATCCAAAGTTTGAAAACCTAGGATAAAATCCTAGATTGGCAACTTATTAGCTAAGTAATACTGGAAAAGGATTTGGATCTCTTCTGTAAAACCAGTAATAATCCCCAGTTAGTTGTGAGCTTAAACATAATGAAACAATATGGCAAACTGTAGACTGCTTCATAATTTGTCTAGTCTTTTTTATCATGCAAATCTAGTTGTTCATGAGTAGCTTTCTTAAACTCAAGAGATGCCAGATTCCTTCATGGGGCTTCAACTTCTGGGTTTAGCAGTAATTTACAAATAAGTTTACCACTGGGCTTCCCAAGTGGTGCTAGTTGTAAAGAACCTGCCTACGATGCAGGAGACGTAAGAGACGCAGGTTCCATCCCTGGATGGGAAGATCCCCTGGAGAAGGTCATGGCAACCCACTCCAGTATTCTTGCCTGGAGAATCCCATGGGCAGAGGAACCTGGTGGGCTACAGTCCATGGGGTCGCAAAGAGTCAGACACAACTGAGCAACTGAGCACGCAGGCACACATGCTTGCCATTAGGTTGCATGAAATACAGAATTTGTAGATATCCCTTTATTAACCTACAAAAACGCATCAGTTCAGTTCAGTCAGTCAGTCGTGTCTGACTCTGTGACCCCATGGACTGCAGTACACCAGGCTTCCCTGTTCATCACCAATTCCTGGAGTTTACTCAAACTCGTCGGTGATGCCATCCAATCATCTCACCCTCTGTCATCCCCTTCTCCTCCTACCTTCAGTCTTTCCCAGCATTGGGGTCTTTTCAGATGAGTCAGATCTTCCCATCAGGTGGCCAAAGTATTGGAATTTCAGCTTCAGTGTCAGTCTTCCCAGTGAATATTCAGGACTGATTTCCTTTAGGATTGACTGGTTGGATCTCCTTGCAGTCCAAGAGACTCTCAAGAGTCTTCTCCAACACCACAGTTCAAAAGCATCAATTCCTTGGCATTCAGCTTTCTTGGTAGTCCAACTTTCACATCCATACATGACTATTGGAAAAACCATAGATTTGACTAGATGGACAAGAACACAGTTCAGTTCAGTCACTCAGTTGTGTCCAACTTCTTGTGACCCCATGGACTGCAGCACGCCAGGCTTCCCTGTCCATCCCCAACTCCCATAGTTTACTCAAACTCAAGTCCATTGAGTCAGTGATGCCATCCAACCATCTCATCCTCTGTCGTCCCCTTCTCCTCCTGCCTTCAGTCTTTCTCAGCATCAGGGGGACTCTTTCCCACATCCCTTTTCAAAAACACATTGTATGTCTTTAAAATGTGTTTAATCATCAAAATCACCAAGGGGACATGGACACACATGGCATGTAGTTTTGTGTGTATGTATGTGTGTGTATGTTTGTATATGTGTATGCTCACACACATACATACACATACAGATATATATATATTCACAAAATAATGGAATATGTACAAATCTGTACAGTACCTAAGAACATACATAGTACATGCTATATATGTATATGGCTTCCCTGGTGGCTCAGCAGGAAAGACTGAAAAGCAGGAGACTGGGGTTCAGTCCCTGAGCCAGAAAGATCCCCTGGAGAAGGAAATGGCAACTCACTCTAGTGATCTTGCCTGGGAAATCCCATGGACAGAGAAGCCTGGGGTCACAAAAGAGTTGGAAACAACTTAGCAAGTAAACAACAGCATCAACCATAAGATCCATGCACATATACACATTCAGATGCATATATAATATAGAAAATGTTCAAATACGTTATATATGTATGGTGGTGGTTTAGTCGCTAAGTCGTGTCCAATGTATAGATATTTTATATATATATATTAATATGTATACATTAATTCAAATGAGTCTATGTATACACACCCAGAGTCTCCTACCTTCTGATTCTAAATCTTGGTGGAGTCCAGGAATCTCTTTTAAGTACCACCTTAATTCTGATTATCAGCAGCTTCAGGGGTGACCTCCCTCTCACTTTTCACTCACGAAGAACCTGGAGATGGGGCTAAGGTCACTGCGGTTAGAGGCAGAGCAGAAAACTGGGCCTGGCTCTCCCAATGTAGCCATGGGGGACAATAAGCCATGGGGGACACTGTGCTTAGCACCCCACTCATAACTGAGCCCCCCAGAAGATCACAACAGGCAGGTATTTGGGTCACCAGACTGGCTCGCTCTATGACTCCTCCACGCCTCCCCGAGTGCCAGATGGAGCTGTGCTGCCCAGAGACATGTCCTCTCGCTCCAGTGTCCCGCCCTCGGGCTCTCCCAGGCCCACCCTCTGGGTCCCACTCTGAGTTTCCCCGAGGCAGGGGCGGGGGTATCATAGTGCCGGAGACTGTCTTTCTCCCAGGAGGCTTGACGTCTGAATCAGAGTCTGACATCCCAGCCAAAATGGCCATGGAGGGTGATGGGAGGTCTGAAGCAGAGGGGTAACGATCCAAGGCTTACACACCTCTGCCTGTTGCTATGGGGGACAGACTGTCAGGAGCAAGAATGGAAGCAGGAAAAGTGTAGGTCCTAAGGGAGGCTGTTCCGGTACCTTGATGAGATACCTCATGGAGAGTAGAAATCCGCTAAGTGCATCCAAGGGCCAAGTCTGGCTGGCCCCTGTTTTCTCCTGTCCTGTGAATAAGACTGGCCAAAGTCCTCAACTGATCTGAAAATAAAGAGCACTAGCTTTCCACGACTGAAGCGACTTAGCAGCAGCAGCAGCAGCTTTGAATCCCAATGAAAGGAAAAGTTCTCCCCTTCAAGAAAAGAGTTCGATGAATAAACACAATAAACATTTTTAAAAGAAAGAAGTTCCGTTCTTCTCATTGGTTGGCATCTGTTTTCAGAACTGTGCTCAGTGATTCACACTGGTCTATTTTAAACTTCATCAATAAAAACATGCGGGCTTCCCTGGTGGCTCAGACAGTCAAGAGTTTGCCTGTAATGCGGGAGACCAGGGTTCAATTCCTGGGTCAGGAGGATCCCTTGGAGAAGGGTTTGGCAACCCACTCCAGTATCCTTGCCTGGAGAATCCCATGAACAGAGGAGCCTGATGGGCTACAGTTTATGGAATAGCAAAAGGGTGGGACACGACTGAGCGACTAACACATTCCATAAAGATGTGTAGAAATATGTTGTCTCCCTTGTTATATGAAAACCTGCATAAAGGTGTCCATTTGGCCTTTTTGTTTCCAGCCTCTAAAATCTTTACAATCTGGCTCTTTACAGAAAAGGTTTGCTGACCCCTGGTGTAGCTGTTGGCACCGAGGGGCAGAAAATGGGTGGATTCAGATCAGTTTTGGAGGAAGAGCTTTAATGTTGGCAGGGAGTAAAATATGAGGCAGGGGCATGGGGCTGCCTGATTTCTGAGAACTTTCGAAACAGTGGGGGGGCCAGTGGGCCAATAGCCAGTAGGATCAAGGGGACTGCCATCTTGGCTACACAGCGGCCCTGCCCAAAGACACCTCTGGGCAGGACCTGTGGGCTCCTGCGTGACTGGGGCTCTAGTGTGCAGACCGCACTGCTGACCGGAACGGGCAATGCCTGAGGCGGGTCCTGGGTGCTTCAAGGTACAGCCAGTGAACAACGATGTATTGATCCATCAGGTATTATCACTGTCAAGTTTCCAGTCGTCTCCCCCATCTTCCATATGACGGACCGGCTGGTTCACAGTTGGCACGGAGAATGAACGGCTTAAAATTTAATCAGGTTCAGGTAACAGGTAAGGACTGGTTCCCCAGCAAGGGGAAAAACACAGCAAATATTTTGGATTCAGCTATGTGTGCCGTGTCTTGCTGGAGCTTGCAGGCCCTTTGGAGGCTCCCAGACGGCTCTTAATTAATTGCTGGAGCCAAGTGGGGCAATCTTGTGAGGGCTGTTGCTTTTGCTAATCTGATCCAGCCAAGCTCAGGGGAGGGGGTGGGGCTGGCCTTGGACTGGGGAGGGGGAGGCGTGGGCATGGGAGGAGCTCGCCCCAAGTGGTTGGGATGAAGCTTGGATGGCCCACCCGTTGGGCAAGCGAAGGGACAGACAGACCTTCCCTTCTAGGCCGAGTTCCCTGGCTTGGAAATGAAGGCCCTGGAACTGAAGCCTGGCTCTGCCCCTCAGTGTCCCCGAGACCAGGAGCCAGTTAACCCGTTTGAGTTTCACTGTCTCACCCATGTAATGAACAGGCGACGACCTCGCAGATCGTTGTGGGGTTCAAATGAGATAAGGACGCCATGTAACACAAGCTCAGGGGCTGTTTCTACAAGGCCGCTGAGCAGCCGGTCGTGCCAGCGGCTACAAGCAGTGTTGACCCTGGGGATGGGGAGGGGGACGAGATCTAGGGTGGGCACATTTCCCATGGGCACTGAGGAGAGGAGGCTCTGGGGGTGGGAGTCTGTAGATGCCAGGGACCATCTCCCTAACCCCTTTGCAGCAGGGCCGGCAGCTCCCAGGGAGCTTGGCAGAGCTGCTGGGCCTGGGGTTGAGGGGTGCCTGCCTACCTGGTCTAGGCTCCTACTGGGTGCAAGGGGACCTTTCCTTGGCCCTGGTCCTGGTGGAGCCCCATTTTGCTTTCACCACCCCTGACCTGGCCTGGGCCCGGATAACCGAGGTTGAGGATATCTTCCCTACCGTCCCGTGGAGGGCCATGGCCTCCTGGAGCATCAGCGTGGGTGGGACCACAGGAAGGACACGGGTCCACTCACCACTCCTCCCTAAGCCACGTGCCTGCTCTCCAGCTCCTCTCTGCCTGGGACCCCTTCCTCCATCACCCCTCTCCTGCAGGAAGTCTTCCCTGGCCAATCCAGAGAAGGACACCCCTCTTCCGCGCCCCAGAGCACCCCTGGACACATCTCTGCCATGGTCTCTTGCCACACTGTTGCACTTATCCTTGTCTTGGCTGCTTCGTTCAAGCAGTCCGCAAAGCTCCCGAGGGCAGCCTCTGGATCTCAGGCAGCCTTGGGTCTCCAGATTGGGAGTCACCTTCCCAACAAGTATTTGCTGAAATAATTCTTTTCTTCCTAACTTAAGAACTGAAGCCACCACCAGAGGGATGGGTACCTGCATCATGTGTTCATCAACAGATCAGCTCATGCTTCTCCGGTGGGGTCAGGCACAGCTTAGATTCTCATCACACTCTTATTCAATGGAAGAATGTCATGCTCACGACTCAGTAGATCAGAATCAGTCAATCGGAAAACACTCTCTGAGCCTCTCAACGTGGAGGCCACAGGTCGAGGAGGTAGGAATTTTTAACAAGCCTCAAACTCAGGTGTGTAGAAATGCAACTGTATTTTTTCCCTTCTTTTTCAATAGAGCACATGATAATAATATAGCAAAGCAAAAAATATATTTAAAAAAATGTAATTTGATTGTTTGGGGACCGTGCTTGGGAAGTCTGCCTTCCTTTTCCTTCCAGGGGCAGCCTCGGGCTAGAATCATAGCATCTTGTCACTTTTCCTGCCTTCCCTAGCTTCCAAGGAGAGGTCTGTGGGCCCCAAATGGCTGCCTCCGGGCAACCAGCACAAGCCGTGTCTTTATTCGCCTCCTTCTTTTTCTTCTTCTGGGTCTCAGGTGTGCAGAATTGGATTAATTGTAACCCTTGGTTCACGCCCTCCCATTGGGCTTAGTTGCTCATTCATGTCTGACTCTTTGCGACCCCATAGACTGTAGCCCACCAGGCTCCTCTGTCCAAGGATTTGCCAGGCAAGAATACTGGTGGTGGTGGTGGTTTAGTCATTAAGCCGTGTCCGATTCTTGCAACCCCATGGACTATAGCCCGCCAGGCACCTCTGTCCATGGGATTCTCCAGGCAAGAATACTGAAGTGGGTTGCTATTTCCTCCTTTGGGAATTTTCCTGGCCCAGGGATCGAACCTGTGTCTCCTGCACCTGCTGCATTGCAGGCAGATTCTTTTATCTGAGCCATCAGGGAAGGCGTTATGGCCCACTTTTGGGGGTAAGTTATTTCTAATGATTAAAATGATTAGTCACTTTATGAGTCTGTGGCCCCCACTCAGGTCTCTAGACGTCAGCACATGACTCTGTTTCCTCTTGTCCTGGCTGAGGCCCTGTGACACTCCTCTGATGCGCTCTGAGCCTCTTGGCCGCTATCTCAGCTGCCCCCACCCTAGTCCCCGCCTTGGCTCTGCTGCCTCTTCTACTCAACTGCTTTGGAGGGTGGTAGGAGCCTGTGAGGTTGCAGGCTCCACTGTGTTGGTAAACATCTAACAACTGGCTCTGATCTTGGGGGGAAGGGCGTGCAGAGAGGAACCCATTTGTAGCATTTTCTGTTTTCAGGGGTGTGAAAACTCCCACCCTGACCAGTTTCAAGCTCCCAAGGTCAAGCAGTTCACAAAACTCCTGAGAATGAAACGGTTGGCTGCTGGAATGAGTGGGTTCCAGTCTCACCATGGGTAGGCCACAGGAGACCTCCCTAAACACCCACAGCATTCTCCCTTACATTTTCATCCCTTAGCTGGGGCAGCCCCTCACCAGCCTCCAGGGAAATGGTCATCTAGCTCTTATCTGTGCTCTTCTCAACCCATCATGCCTGACTTGGGCTTGGCCTTCTCTGGGGATTACCTTAGGACACTGGACGCTGATTGTACTCTGTGCAGTGCCTCTCTTTACTTTCTATGGGGACAAAGGAAGAGAGTCGTGGGGAGAACAAGGCAGCAACAGGGAAGAGTGCATCTGCCATGGAAGGGGTTTTTGGTCTGTTTTGTCTCAGCTGTTGTTTTGGTTGGCATACTGTCAATGTGCCAGCAGTGCATCTCTAAAAATTAATACATATCTAAAATCTTTATCTTGTAACTCAAAAACATAGAGGACACAGTCTTTGCCCTCTTGGAGCTTACACTTGGTATAAGATACGGGATGGACAAAGAGAGGGCTTCCCAGGTGGTTCAGTGGTAAAAAACCCTCCCACCAGTGCAGGAGATGTGTGTTCGATCCCTGGGTTGGAAAGATCCCCTGGAGAAGGGAATGGTAACCCACCCCCATATGCTTGCCTGGAGAATTCCGTGGACAGAGGAGCCTGATGGGCTACAGTCTACGGGGCTGCAAAATGAGTCTGACACGATTGAAGTGACTGAGCCCACAAGGATGCATGAATGAATATAACCTTGCCCTTGGATCAGAGAAGTTCTGGTGCCTCTTTCTGGTGAGTGTCCATCCCCATACCAAAAACATGTGTGTGCCCCTTTTAATTAAATAACCCATGGGCAGTAGTGTCCACTGGGTAGACTTGAGCCTTGAAGGGAAAATGTGAGCCCTGCTTATCACTTCTTTGTAGATCCATGCGTGGAAAGCCTCTACCTGAATCCTTCCCACTGCAGTGAATGGAGCCTCAACATCTACCTCAAATGGCCCCGTGATCATGGGCAGCCCTAAGCCACAGCTGGGTGGACTTCAGCTGCTTCTGTGCTTCAGCAGGTGCCCCCAGACTCTCTCCCAATGGTAGGATGCCAGAAGATGTTCCCAGATGCCCTCTAAAAACATCCACCTTTTGCTGAAGGGCAAGGACACAGACATGCACAGGACAAAGAAGCAATTGTGAAGCCCAGGACTAGCCAGAGTTGAGCTGATTACTTGGCTCCAGGCTCTGTGGAAGAGACTGGGAAGACAATGCCACACAAACTACAGCAAATGTGCACAGCAATCATGGTGTCATCATAAAATCCAGACTGACTCAAGGAGGCTGGAAGATGGCTAGACCACATGGCTGTGTTCAGTGGCAGAACCCGACTGAGCTGACTACTCACCCAACACACACTGACACCTGTGGGGAGAGACAGAGGCATCTGAGCAGAGTCTCCAAGGAACAGGTGGCCTGGGGGGAAACTGGGTGGGAGGAGGAGGAAGGTTTGAGAAGACAACAGGAAATGAAGTTCAAGGGCTTTGAGTTTAAGTCAGCACCTCGGGTCTTGTTTTCCTTGTGACTGACACAAGGGTCAAGTTCATTGGGAAGCGTCCCAGTCCCCAACCGCACATGCTCTTCACCTTCCTTCCGTTAGCCAGGGAACATGCCTCCAGTAATCCCACAGTAGACTTGAAATGCATATCCCACACCACAGCAGGAAAAATAAAACCGGAGTGATTTTACCACTAGCAGGTAAATCACTGGCCTTGGGCCTTTTCCTGAGGGTGAGATAGGATAAGAGAACATTGGGAAGATGGAGAAAGTACTGCCCAACTTGGGAGCTGCAGTAAGGTGAGAGAGGCAGTGAGGAGAAAGACAGGGTAGCAGGGAAAGAGGCTGGAGTGTTTAAAGAGAAACCTTGCTTCCTTTTCCCCCAAATTAATTTACATTCCTTTCTCCCTCCCTCTATTCCTTCCTTCACTTCCCTCCCTTCCTTCCTTCTTTGCTTTCTTCTTCCTATATTTTTTTGAGGCTTACTATGTGTTTTTGGCAGTAAGCCTGTAAAAATAAATATTACACAGACTTTGTCCTCTCTCAGTTCCCAAGAAAAGTGTGTATGCTCAGTGGCTCAGTCGTGGCTAGCTCTGCGACCCCATGGACTGCAACCCACCAGGCTCCTCTGTCCATGGGATTTTCCAGGCAAGAGTACCGGAGCGGGGTTGCCATTTTCTCCTCCAGGAGATCTTCCCGACCCAGGTTGAACCTGCATCTCCTGTGTCTACTGCGTGGGCAGGTGGATTGTTTTACCACTGAACCACCTGGGATGCCCTCCCAAGAGAAGACGAAGAGTAAACTAGCGAGTGAGCAGAGTGACGTGCGACTGTGCATACAGAAAGATTAAAGGTAGAAGGCGATGGAAGAAAGGGGGCGGGAGGGATTGCTTCTGCCTAGGATTGACCCTTTATTCCCACAGGCTGATCTGGAGGGATTTCTATAGAGGCTGCGTGTCTCACCCTTGCCTTCAGCTGGGATAAAAGCAGAAACAGAGGAAAAGAAAGGTTGGTCATAATGGTGGGGGTGGGGTCAGTTCAGTTCAGTTCAGTCGCTCAGTCGTGTCCGACTCTCCTTGACCCCATGAATCACAGCACGCCAAGCCTCCCTGTCCATCACCAACTCCCGGAGTTCACTCAAACTCATGTCCACAGAGTCGGTGATGCCATCCATCCATCTCATTCTCGGTTGTCACCTTCTCCTCCCGCCCCCAACCTTTCCCAGCATCAGAGTCTTTTCCAGTGAGTCAACTCGTCGCATGAGGTGAACAAAGTATTGCAGCTTCAGCTTTAGCATCAGTCCTTCCAATGAACACCCAGGATCGATCTCCCTTAGAATGGACTGGTTGGATCTCCTTGCGGTACAAGGGACTCTCAAAAGTCTTCTCCAACACCACAGTTCAAAAGCATCAATTCTTTGGCGATCAGCTTTCTTCACAGTCCAACTCTCACATCCATACATGACCACGGGAAAAACCATAGTCTTGACTAGATGGATCTTTGTTGGCAAAATAATGTCTCTGCTTTTTAATATATTATCAAGGTTGGTCATAACTTTCTTTCCAAGGAGTAAGCGTCTTTTAATTTCATGGCTGCAATGTACTCTGCAGTGATCTTGGAGCCCAAAAAAATAAAGTCTGACACTGTTTCCACTGTTTTTCCATCTATTTCCCATGAAGTGATGGGACCAGATGCCATGATCTTTGTTTTCTGAATGTTGAGTTTCAAGCCAACCTTTTCACTCTCCTCTTTCACTTTCATCAAGAGGCTTTTGAGTTCCTCTTCACTTTCTGCCATAAGGGTAGTGTCATCAGCATATCTGAGATTATTGATATTTCTCCCAGAAATCTTGATTCCAGCTTGTGCTTCTTCCAGCCCAGCGTTCCTCATGATGTACTCTGCATATAAGTTAAATAAGCAGGGTGACAATATACAGCCTTGATGCACTCCTTTTCCTATTTGGAACCATTTTGTTGTTCCATGTACAGTTCTGACTGTTGCTTCCTGACCTGCATACAGGTTTCTCAAGAGGCAGGTCAGGTGGTCTGGGATTCCCATCTCTTTCAGAATGTTCCACAGTTTATTGTGATCCAAACAGTCAAAGGCTTTGGCATAGCCAATAAAGCAGAAATAGATGTTTTTCTGGAACTCTCTTGCTTTCTCCATGATCCAGCGGATGTTGGCAATTTGATCTCTGGTGCCTCTGCCTTTTCTAAAACCTGCTTGAACATCTGGGAGTTCACGGTTCACATATTGCTGAATCCTGGCTTGGAGAATTTTGAGCATGACTTTACTAGCGTGTGAGATGAGTGCAATTGTGTGGTAGTTTGAGCATTCTTTGGCATTGTCTTTCTTTGGGATTGGAATGAAGACTCACCTTTTCCAGTCCTGTGGCCACTGCTGAGTTTTCCAGATTTGCTGGCATATTGAGTGCAGCACTTTCACAGCATCATCTTTCAAGATTTGAAGTAGCTCAACTGGAATTCCATCACTACCACTAGCTTTGTTTGTAGTGATGCTTTCTAAGGCCCACTTGACTTCACATTCCAAGATGTCTGGCTCTAGGTCAGTGATCACGTTATCGTGACTATCTTGGTCGTGAAGATCTTTTTTGTACAGTTCTTCTGTGTATTCTTGCCACCTCTTCTTAATATCTTCTGCTTCTGTTAGGTCCATACCATTTCTGTCCTTTATCGAGCCCATCTTTGCATGAAATGTTCCCTTGGAATCTCTAATTTTCTTGAAGAGATCTCTTGTTTTTCCCATTTATCTGAGTTTGTGGAGACTCGGTAGCTTTTAGACTTAGCTGTTAAGGCTAGCTTGTGCCTGACTAAGTAATGGCCTTGAATAAGCTGGTTTATCTGCAAGGGCTTCTGCGGGATTAGATAAACTCGGGTGTCCCTCTATGACTTATCCCACAATTGTTTGAAAGCTTTTTGGGTTGATCTCCTTGAGGCAGATGACTCACTTCCCTTACGGAGTTGGCGGTGGGGAGGGAGGCATGGAAACAACATAACTGTGCACCAGTTGCATTCAGGCACCATGCTAGGGAATTTTCTGTGTCATCTAATTGCTGAAGCTGAAGCTCCAATACTTTGGCCACTTAAGGCAAAGAGCAGACTCATTGGAAAAGACTCTGATGCTGGGAAAGCTTGAGGGCAGGAAGAGAAAGGAAAGGGAGAGAAGGGGAAGGCAGAGGATGAGACGGTTGAATGGCATCACCAACTCAATGGACATGAGTTTGAGCAAATTCCAGGAGAAAGTGAAGGATAAGGAAGCCTGACGTGCTGTAGTCCATGTGGTCGCAAAGAGTCTGACACGACTGTGTGACTGAACAACAACAAATTTACTCTTCTCCCAAATCCTATTGAGAGGAATATTATTAATTTCATTTTGTAGATTAGGAAAGCAATGCTTAGGGCAATGAAGCTTACACAGTTAATTTATAACAGGGTACTCAAAATCTATATACTCCATCCATGATTCCACACAGGATGATCCAGCTTTTAAAAGCAATGGGATCTATGTAGCCATGTTCATGAATATCATTAAATAAGTTTAGTTAAATTAGAATCCAAGAGGAAGATATGGTCAATTTTGGATGGCTCTGCTGTCATTAGATTACTTGGCATTTTGATTGCAGCTGTATCATCTTGGATGAGTCACTGAGCTTTTCAATATTTCAGTTTCCTCATCTGTCTACCGGGGATAATAGCAATATCCTCTTCCATACCCTATACTACCTCTGATGACTGAATTCAGTGAAGATCAACTAAGTATAAATACATGTTTTTGAATTGTAGACTGTTATGCAATGTTGGTTTGGTCTAACTTGGTTTATTAGGTTTTGGGTATCCAAATGTTAGCTTTTGGTTCTGGCATTCAAATCCACTTAGACTTTTTTTACACTGAAGTACAGGCTTCCCAGGTGGCTCTGGTGGTAAAGAACCTGCCTGCCAATGCAGGACACAGAAGAGACATGGTTTGATCCCTGGGTCTGGAAGATCCCCTGGAGGAGGGCATGGCAACCCACTCCAGTATTCTTGCCTGGAGAATCCCCATGGACAGAGGAGCCTGGCAGGCTATAGTCCATAGGGTCGCAAAGAGTTGGGAGTGACTGAGGATACACACAGAGATACAGAAAAAGACACACAAATCATAATTTGTGAATCAACTTGATGAATTATTACAAAATGAAACATTTTAATGTAATTATCCACATCAGATATTGAACATTATTCAATATTCAAGATGCCTCTCCTATGCCCCCACCCACTCACTATGCCCTTCTTTATTCCTTAGAGGTAGTCATTATGAAAAAGATCCAGACGCTATGGTCCACCCCCGACCCCTGAGGACACAGTGGGCTGTGTCCTCAGCCTGCCTTTTGTCTGAGCAAAACCTTTAGCTGAAGAATAAGTTTAATCAGAGAAGTGAGAAAATGCAGAAGCAAAGGAAAGCAATCAAACAGGAAAAAAAAACAAAAGTTTAGTCATGAAGCAAAATCAAGGACTTTTAGTTCCTTCTCAAGGGCTATAGATAATATTCTGAGCCATAACCCATGGCCTGTTTTATAGATAGTGAAACCTTTGCCAGGTGGAAGTAGTTATGTAATGACAAGATGGTAGCCATAAGCTGTCACAGTTCCGAGAGCTGGACTCAAATATATGAGAACAAATTGACAGTAAGACTGAAGGTGAACTGTACTAAAAACAATCAAGACAATGCCGGTCAGACCACCCATGACCAGTTTCAAGGAGACTGTCAGAGCTGACTGTGCTGTTTCTGCACGTAGCTCCTTCCCTCCAACAATTACCCCAGAAATTCCCATTTTAAAGCTCTTGCCCACTGCTTGTACAAGGAGATTTGTTGGCCTTTGAATGAGAGTTTGCTCCCACCCACCTTTGAACCCCTCATTGCTGGGCTCCAAAATAAAGCGAACTTTCCTCTCCACCAACCTTGCTCTTTATTAGCTTTTGGGCAGCAAACAGCTGGACCCCACTCTCGGAAACAGTTATCCTGACCTTTTTACTTATTTTTGGACTTTATGTAGATGAAATCATCCAGTATGTTTTTTAGCTTCTTAACCTTATGTTTGTGAGGAAGAAGAAGGTGTTTTTGATTTTGCCTACTGCATAGTATACTATTGTATAAATAAACCATGCTTCATACTAATCTAATAGATTGACTGATTATTGAATGGTAAGCCAGATTGAATTTTTGGAGCAAACCCAACTTTATCTGATGTATTATCGTTTTCTATATTGCTGAATTCAATTTTATACTGTTTGCTCAACTTCTCTGCCTTTGGGCTTGTGAGTGAAATTGGTTTGTACTTTGTTTTTTTTTTTTGCAATGTTCTTGTCGGGTTTTGGTGTCAATGTCACACTGGTTGCATAAAATGAGGTGGGAAATATGTTTTCTTTTTTCCTCTGAAAAAATCTGTGTACAATTGGTGCTATTAATCTTAAGGAGTTAATAGCACCATTGTGTACAAATTTTTTACCAATGAAATATATGGGCTTGGAGTTTTGTTTATGGGAAGGTTTTAAATCATGGAGCCAATTACTTAATTAGACATGAGATCTATTTAGAGTTTTCATTTTTTCTTATGTCAGTTTTGGTAGGCTGTATTTTCCTAGGAATTTTTTCATTCATTGAAAATTTCACATTAATTAGCATAGATTTGTTCTTAATATCTTTCATCTACTTAATATCCCAGGTGTAAAAGAACTTGCCTGCAGTAGATGTGGGAAATGCTGGTGTGATCCCTGGATTGGGAAGATTTCCTGGAGGAGGAAACGGCAACCCACTCCCGTATTCTTGCCTGGAGAATCCCATGGACAGAGGAGCCTGGCGGGCTGTAGTCCAAGGGGTTGCAAAGAGTCAGACACAACTGAACCACTAACCTCACACATGCATGTATTTCTTGGAGGATAAACCCTTTCACTACAGAATGCCAGTATCATTATGAAATGCTCCTTTTTATCTGGTAATGCTTCTTGCCTTCAAACAAATTTTGATGTTAATATGGCCATTTTGGTTAGTGTTTTCATGCGGTATATCTACTTCTATCCTTTTAAAGAACTGAGGCCTCCTGCCAATAACCTCAGGCATGAGTTACCTTGAAGCATCTCTGGCTGACATCCTGATGGCAACCTCATGAGAGGTTCTGAACTAGAGCCATTTAGCTAAGCTGCTTCCAAATTCCTGACCCACAGCAGCTATGAAACATCAAATGCTTTGTTGTTTTAAGCTGCTAAGTTTTCCTTAAGCAGCTACATTTCTTACTTTATTTGGAATAATTATTTCTTATTATTCTTTTACTCTGTCTGTTGGTTGTACCTTTTTTTTTTCCTCTCTTTTACTCTGGTTATTTGCACCTGACTCAGCTTATGGATGGGCTTCCCAGGTGGCTCAGAGGGTAAAGAAACTGCCTGCAATGCAGGAGATGACAGAGATATGGAGTTGATCCCTGGGTCAGGAAGATCCCCTGGAGGAGGGCTTGGCAACCCACTCCAGTATTCTTGCTTGGAGAATCCCATGGACAGAGGAGCCTTGAGGGCTACAGTCCACGGGGTTGCAAAGAGTCTGACACAACTGAAACTACTGAGCACAGCACAGCTTATGGTAGTGATACTATCAGCTAGAAATTCCTGAGGACACTCACCTGGGTCCGCGTCCAGCCCCGTGCAGACATCTTCCCTTTCGGAACCAATGATGTAGCTGGACCAGTCCTTCTCATTATGACTGCAAGATGCCCTCAGCAGCAACCATTTGGAAACTTTGAAAAAAGAGATAAGATCTGTAAGTCCCAACTCTTGGAGGGTACATGGCATGCCTGGGGCCACACAGTGAGGTGGGTATGACAGAGGAGGAGAGAGAAGGAGCAAGCAGGCCTGGCTTTTATTGGAGTCAAGAATGGGGGCTTAGGGTTTTGCAGGTTCATTCCTTATTGGTGAATTCAAAACCTAAGAGTGAGAATTAAAGCATAGCAAGAGAAAATCAATTAGAACATATAGTTATCCAAGTGAACCAGAGATCTTGAAGACGAAAGAAACTTCCGGGGTAGGGCGGCCTGGTTCTTATCTAATCCCTGGCTGGCAATTTGTTTATTTGAGATAGCTATCTTTGAAGTAGATGCCTTAACAATCAAAAACTTAAGTAGGACACTCGCATGACAATAGTAAAAAATAAAACCCCAACTGTCAGGCACTTATATTATGTGTTTGTGTGCAGGCATGCTTAGTCGCTCAGTCCTGTCAACTCTGCTACCCTGTGGACTGCAGCCCTCCAGGCTCCTCTGTCCATGGAACTCTCCAGACAAGAACACTGGAGTGGGTTGCCAAGCCCTCCTCCCGGGGATCTTCCCAACGCAGGGATGGAACCTGTGTCTCTTGCGTTGCAGGTGGATTCTTACCTGCTGAGCCATTGGGGAATCCCAGCTTACAACATGCATCTTTGACATTCAGTTCAGTTCCGTCGCTCAGTCGTGTCCGACTCTTTGCCACCCCATGAACCGCAGCACTCCAGGCCTC
This sequence comes from Moschus berezovskii, assembly GCF_049115385.1. Taxonomy (NCBI): domain Eukaryota; kingdom Metazoa; phylum Chordata; class Mammalia; order Artiodactyla; family Moschidae; genus Moschus; species Moschus berezovskii. Next base: position 4,935,202 of record NC_142460.1, read on the forward strand.
CCTGTCCATCACCAACTCCTGGAGTTTACCCAGATTCATGTCCATTGAGTTGGTGGTGCCATCCAACCATCTCATCCTCTGCTGTCCCCTTCTCCTCTTGCCCTCCATCTTTCCCAGCATCAGGGTCTTTTCAAATGAGTCAGCTCTCACATCAGGTGACCAAAGTATTGGAGTTTCAGCTACAGCATCAGTCCTTCCAATGAACATCCAGGACTGATCTCCTTTAGGCTGGACTGGCTGGATTTCCTCGCAGTCCAATGGATTCTTAAGAGTCTTGTCCAACACTACAGTTCAATAAGATCAATTCTGCGGTGCTCAGCTTTCTTTATAGTCCAACTCTCACATTCATACATGATTACTGGAAAAACCATAGCCTTGACTAGATGAACCTTTGTTGACAAAGTAATGTCTGTTTTTTAATATGCTGTCTACATTGGTCATAACTTTCCTCCCGAGTAAGCTTCTTTTAACTTCATGGCTTCAGTCACCATATGCAGTGATTTTGGAGCCCAAAAGAGTAAAGTCTCTCACTGTTTCCATTGTTTCCCCATCTATTTGCCATGAAGTTTGGGGACTGGATGTCATGATCTTAGTGTTTTAAATGTTGAGTTTTAAGCCAGCTTTTTCACTCTCCTCTTTCACTTTCATCAAGAGGCTCTTTAGTTCCTCTTCACTTTCTGCCATTAGGGTGGTGACATCTGCAAACCTGAAGTTATTGATATTTCTCCCAGCAATCTTGATTCCAGCTTGTGCTTCATCCAGTCCAGCATTTCTCATGATGTACTCCACATATAAGTTAAATAAGCAGGGTAAAAATATATAGCCTTGATGTACTGTTTTCCCAGTTTGGAACCAGTCTGTTGTTCCATGTCTGGTTCTAACTGTTGCTTCTTGACCTGCATACAGATTTCTCAGGAGGCAGGTAAGATGGTCTGGTACTCCCATCTCTTTAAGAATTTTCCACATTTTGTTGTGATCCACAGCAAGGATCTTAAGATACCTTAAGTTTCTTTCTGTATTTAGAGTTATCACGACATATTTTAAACTTCTCTATATTTTTTAAGCCTCACAAGACATTATCACAAGTCGTTTCATACCCACATGTTCTACCATTTCCATTGCTTTGCATTCCATTGTATGCTTCCATATGGAATCATTTTCCTTCTCCCCAGAGAATTCTGTTTGTGCTTGCTTTGTACTGCAGTGTTATTTAGTGACAAATTTTCTGTTTTTGTTTGTCTGAAACTGTCTTTATTCTATCATGTAGAATAATATTTTGACATGTAGGAGTCAGGAGTGTAAGAGTAAGGAGTCCTAGGCTTGCATATTTTCTCTCAGCACTTGGAACACCACTCCATTATTCCCCATCATTTGTTTTCCTGTTTAAATGTTATCTGTCAGTCTTACAGTTGCTCTTTTGAAGGTAATATGTTTTTACTTCTTTCTCTGGCTGATAGTTTTTTTACCTTTTGTTTTTGGTTTTCAAGAATTTTGCTAAGATATACCGAGGTGTATTTTTCTTAGTATTTACACTGCTTGTAAGCTTTTTTTTTTTTTTCTTTAAAAAAAAAAAACACTTTAAAATCTGTGGTTTGATGCCATTAGTTGTGGAAATTTCTTGGGTGTCATCTCTTTGAAGATTGTATCTGTTCTGTTCTGTTCAGTCGCTCAGTCGTGTCCGACTCTCTGCGACCCCATGAATCACAGCACACCAGGCCTCCCTGTCCATCACCAACTCCCGGAGTTCACTCAAACTCATGCCCACAGAGTCAGTGATGCCATCCAGCCATCTCATTCTCTGTCGTCCCCGTCTCCTCCCGCCCCCAACCTTTCCCAGCATCAGGGTCTTTTCCAGTGAGTCAATTCGTCGCCTATTTCTTTTTTTCCCCTGGAATTAAAAAAAGAAATATTAAAACTTAGTTGGAGTATAATTGCTTTACAATGTTGTGTTAGTTTCTGCTGTAGTTACCCTGAAATTTTGGTTAAATGTGTGTCAGACCTGCTACCATGTACTGTGTATCTCCTGTGCTCTGCTCTGTACATGTTGCTTTTTTTCTTAACTCTGTATTTCAGTCTGGGTATTGCTTTTAACCTGTGTTCCAGTTCACTAATCCTGTTTTCGGCTGTCTCTCGTTTACTATTACATTCATTGGACAACTGCTTAATTTCAGTTCAAGTATTTTCAGTTGTAGAATGCCCACTTTTTCTTTTGCTAAGGATCAACCCCATAGCCATCTAACTTTTTTGCATTTATTAATCACATATGTTTTGAAGTTCAGAACTGATAATTCCTGTGGGACTATTTCTTTTATTGGTGATTTCTCTTGGTTTTCAGTTATTTGGTCACATCTTTTGGTGCACCAAGTGATATCCAATTGAACCCTAAGCCTTGTGTATAAACATTTTATGAGATAATTTGAGACTCTGTATGCTTTTAATATATTGGTTCCTTAAGTCCCTTCTCCCTTGGTTTAATGTCCTCAGACACACACATACACCCTTTGAAGTCTTTTTTTAGTTCTTATCTATGGGAGTGTTTGCAACACACTAGTCTGTCATTACTGGAGGCAGGAATCTTTCAAAATCTACTCTTCACCTACCAGATGCATAAATCAAGACAGGCAGCTTGGTACAAGTCTGAGAATCAAATCTTTGAAAACCTAAATTATGTTTATGATGTCATGAAATGTGTAAAACTCAAAAGTTTCTGGCATTTGTTTATCCTTCAGTTTTGGCCGACCATCTTTTAGTCTGTGTAAGAAATACTTCGGCAGTCCCAAAGCTCAGATCTGAACTCAGTGTTGAATGTAAAACCGTTGCCAATAAAGCACAAGGTAAAGGGATAGGACCATGACTGTTAGGCAATGTGACCAGGTCCCCAGGCTGTACATGACTTTGGAGCCGTTCTTACACTTCAAGTTCTGGCAGCACCTAGTGAAATGGTGTTTTGTAAGTTTTATCTTTTTCCTGACTTTGTGATGGTTTCTGTTGTCAGTGTGACCAGCCAATTTTGAGTCAGCGTTATGGCATCTTCAGAACGATATACATGGAGGCTCAGACCTGCACTTTTTAAAATTCAACTTCATTAAAGGGAGGTGCTGGGCCTTTTAACACATTGGGAATAGCGTTGGATTGTCCATTAAAGGCATTTATTTACACAAACTGTAGGACTCAGTGTTAAGACAAGATGGGAAGAGCCTAATGGGCCATTCTGAAAGAACCACTCGTTGAAAGGTAAAGTATGTTTTAAAGCGACAAGCCCAAGAGCTGAAAATGACTCTTTGATCTTTAAAAGGCTCATAAACAGGGGCAGTGCACTTGCAGACCTATATTTATGTATTCAAATATTGGGAGAAAATCCAAGCAGAGTCTCAGGACTGCAGGAGTTTGCAGTTTAGACAAAAAGAGGCCAGGAAGAGGGCAATTACATCAAACTTCTTACAGCATGGAACAAGCTTTCTTCCTTCCTTGTTAACCAATGAACTGGAATCTTGCTAAGGGCTTGTTTTTTAAGTGAGGCTTGAACCAATCATTACACAGATGTGAGGTATTTGTGAAGAAAGAAAGAGGCAATTAAAGCCAAAAGAAAGGATGTTTTGTTTCTGAATTAAATCTGTTTTGCCACCTTCTTTTACTTCAGTGAAGGGTCTCCAAGTATCTCCTAACCCTCAGTGCCACCCCTATATGTGTGTGTATATATATATATACACATACACACCTTCTTTGGTACTGAACTCATTAACCACATCTGGAGAGTTAATCTGTGGACAACAGGCCTATTTCCTCTGTTTCATGGAACCACTAGAGAGGGCTCATAAATAACTGCAGGGCCATTGTCAGGGTGTTGAGGTTGGTGGTTGTTGGGAGACATTCAAAGAAAGTCAAATAACTATGGAACTCAACACTCATGACTACTCTCGGTCCTAACAGCATGCTGGGTTTTTCTCTTCGTTTGACCCAGATGGTTCACCCCTGAGGAGCAATAAATTCTACCTTACATATAAGAGCCACAGGCACTGGAAAGGGGAATGTGAGTGGTGGTTGACTCTTTTACCTTTTACTCCTTTTACCTGGTTTCCATGGTGACCACAGGTAGGTATTTGTCACATGACAGTTTGGTTCTTGAGATCCAAGGGAACTTTAGGCCAGAACAAACTCTATTGAGTGAGTTTTGATCTCATTAACCGTCTACTTGAACTAAGTTCTATGAATAATAATAAAATACATACACATATTTACCACCTAAGCAAAGTAAGAGAACACAGCTGTATCCTAGAATCTCCCAAGTGTCTCTCCTGCTGCTGCTGCTGCTAAGTCACTTCAGTCGTGTCCAACTCTGTGCGACCCCACAGACGGCAGCCCACCAGGCTCCCCCGTCCCTGGGATTCTCCAGGCAAAAACACTGGAGTGGGTCGCCATTTCCTTCTCCAATGCATGAAAGTGAAAAGTGAAAGTGAAGTCGCTCAGTCGTGTCCGACTCTTAGCAACCTCACGGACTGCAGCCCACCAGGCTCCTCTGTCCGTTGGATTTTCCAGACAAGAGTACTGGAGTGGGTTGCCGTTTCCTCCTCAAAAATGAAATTGTACTCTATATATTCTTTTGTTTTTTTCCCCTGTGGTTTATCTTGTTATATACAATGACAGTTCATTCACTTTAATATCCAAATATCCCACTGTAAGAAAAAAACATAACTTATTGATCCAGTTTATCCATTCTTCTGTAGTGGACCATTGGGGTGTTTCCAGGTTTGGCTCTCACAGTTGGCACTGGTATTAGCATTTGTATACATCTCCTGTTGTGTGTGAAGAGGATTTATGGAGTATTTTTCTCTTTTTAGTAGTAGAAATATTGGGACTTTGGGTAAATATGCATTCAGGTTTTTGAGAATTAACATCAACTTGTTTTCCAAAAGTGATAAAAGTAATTTATATTCCCAGTGGTGAAGTGTCAGAGATGTGGTTGCTCCTCATCCCCTCTGATATTTTTTATCATCTTCCTTTTGATTTTTTGGTCAAACATGTTTATTATTCAAAATAGTTAAATGGACACTTGTATCTGTACCACATCTTTGTGGAAGCTGAGGCTTGGAGGTTTCAAGTCATTTGATTAGGTTTAAGGAGCATAGATTCTGAAAATGTGCTACATTCAGGAAGGCGAACATTATCCATAATTTGCAAATTTGCACACTGCTTATCAAAGATGAAAAAAAAGTCATAATTGTTGTTAGACATATTCAAGAGTTTAAAAACCAGGATGGCAAATGAGGATGGGACATCAGGGAAAAATGCCAAAACCTTTGAATTTGGGTTGAATTTTAAGGTGACTTCACTCTCTCAGGCAAATGGATCACAGGCCAAGTAGTTTTTAATTAATTGACATAGACAGAGGATGAGATGGTTGGATGGCATCACTGACTCAATGGACATGAGTTTGAGTAAGCTCTGGGAGTTGGTGATGGACAGGGAGGCCTGGCGTGCTGCAGTCCATGGGGTCGCAAAGAGTCAGACACGACTGGGCAACTGAACTGAACTGAAGACATTTTTGAGTTTTCCAAACCCCAGGACAGAGTTATGGTTGCGCTATCTGTGAGGACACAAGGCTGCCCATCTTATGTAGATTCTGGAACCACCATACTGCCCTCTCTCACTTCCTCACTAATTTGTAGTCCCTGAACACCCTGAAGGACCCTGAATAACCTGGAAAGAACCAGAATTTGGGAGAAAAGAAAACACTTCTTCTCTTATCCAGTGCTCCTGCCAGAGGTGACCCCACGGAAACCATTCATGTGTGTGTTACTTAGGAATAAGTTTGCCTCCAGTGACAGAAACCCCCACAGATGAGTAGCTTAAGTGAGAGATAAATATTCAGTGTTGTTTTTTTTTTTTTTTCCATGTCAATGCAATCAGAGGTAGGCAGCCTGGGGCTGGGATGAGGGCTCCACAAAGGCATTGGACAAGGCTCCTTCTAAAGGGATGTGGCTGTCTCCCGCTGAGCATCACCTCCTTATTCTAGGCAGCAAGGCTGGGGAAGGGATAAAGAAGGGGCAAGGTACAGACACCAGTTCTTCTTTAAGAAGATTTTCTAGAAGCTGCCACATCCATCCTCAATTTACATAACCTTGGCCCCAAATTCATCACATGGGCCACCAAACAGCAAGGGAGGCTGGGAGATGTGGTCTTTCATCCAGGCAGTCATGTGCCCAGGGGAATCTATTGCTAAGGAAAATGGATACTAGGGTAGGCAACTAGCAGGTTTCCACTCTCTTGAATTCATTAATGGAAGGAAAATACAGGTATATTTCAGCTCTGTTGTTGTTTAGTCACTAAGCCATGTCTAACTCTTTTGCGAACCCATGGACCACAGACCATCACGTTCCTCTGTCTATGGGATTTCCCAAGCAAGAATACTGGAGTGGGTTGCCATTTCCTTCCCCAGGGGATCTTCCTGGCCCAGGGACTGAACCTGTATCTCCTGCATCACAGGCAGATTCTTTACCACCAGGGAGCCACCAGGGAAGCCCCAGGGAAAACACTATCAGATGCCAAAAGTTCACGCCACTTTGCCAGAGCCCAAGCTTGGAACCTCCCATGGAAGGAAACAGAACCAAGCTGTTGCCCCTATACTCAGCCATCAGTTGACCTGAACCCACTCTAGAGGCAATGACAGGGTGAATTTTTTCCTTCTTTCCTTCTTTCTCTCTTTTTTTGAAAAGCATCTTATATTGTGGTTTGGGATTTTTTTCAATATCACAAGAAAGATTCAGAGAATTTCAGCTCTGTGAATCCCATTTTTGCAGGTTTTAGCAAGCAGGCCATTCTGTTTGGCCACCAAAATCAAGGTACCCACAGATTTCATGAAATCCTCCTCCATCCTTGGGTGCCAGCTGGTTGGTATAAGAGGAAGGTGAGCTAACACTTAGGACCCTGCAGTGGGGCTGCCTGGCCATGGGCAGTAAGGTCAAGGAAGAGGAAATTCCTCACTTATCAAAGTGGACCATGAGAATGTGCAGAGGAGAGGTCAAGGATTTGCAAAGAGTCAGATCTAGATCATGGAGTACATATCAGAAAACAGAATTCTGCTTTTTTATCACAGCTATGTGTGATACTCAAGAGGCATTCCTAACAAGCGAGGTGGATCAACTTTTTTCATAGCTTTTGTTTCCACCTGGACAGATGCTTCATTGTTGGAAGAAATCGTGAAGAGCACACTGTCCAGTCTCTCCTTTCCCTGCTCCACCAGGAGACTGGGTTCCTAGACAAACTCAACTCTACCTAAATTTCCATCTCCAGGAATGGCTACTCCATTCTTCTAGTTTCTCAAGCCCACATCCCTGAAGGTGTCCTCAAATCCTTTCTTTCTCACACACCAGAACCAATTCATCATCATACCCTATTGGCTCTCCTTTGAAAACGGATCCAGAAACCAACCATTCCCTGCCACCTCTACTGCAGTCAAACTCCTGCCTGGAGTGCCTGACCGAACAGGTGAACAGGAGCTGAAATCCAGCCCAGCTTCACTCACTGAAAGGCGTGCTTTGCTCCAAGGCTACATCATTTGGACAAAGGACACCCTTTTCAATTTGTACCAAGATGTGCCTGCAGACAGGCAGCCACCTCATGTGTTAGCTCACTTCACTCCTCTGCTCAAAACACTCTCATTCAGAAGAAAGCCAAAATCCCATAGTGAGGGCTGTGCATGACCTGCCCCTGCTACTTCTGTGATGCTGCCTCCTTTTACTTGGGCCCCACTGGCCTTCTTGATGAATCTCAAATGCCCCCAGCAAGGTCCTGCCTTAAGGCCTTTGCACTTCCTGTCCTCTTTGCTTTCAGTCCCTAAAACTGCCCATTCCCTTCTCATCCTTCAAGTCTCTTCACAGTGACTCCTTCCCTGACACCTAGTGTTCCATCCTTGGGGTGCCCCACCTTCCTCACCCTCGGTAGCCATATCCCCATTTGTTGTGGGCTGCACTCTACTCCCCCAGAAGATATGTTCAAGTGCTAACCGTCATCACCCATGAATGTGATCTTATTTGGAAATTGGGTCTTTGGAGATGTGGCCAAGTTGGCTCATACTGGGTCATACTGGATCACAGAGGATCCATATACAAGAAGAGGGAAATTTATATAAGAAGAGGGAACTTTGTCTTACACAGTTGGTGGGAATGTAAATTGGTACAGCCACTATGGAAAACAGGATAGAGGTTCCCTAAAAAACTAAAAATAGAGCTACCATATGACCCTGCAACCCCACCCCTGGGCATATATCTGGAAAAAATGTGATCAGAAAGGAGGTATGCATCCAATGTTCATTAAAGCACTGCTTACAACACCCAAGACATGGAAGCAACCTAAATGTCCATCGACAGAGGAATGGACAAAGAAGATGTGGTACACATATCCAATGGAATATCACTCAGCCATTGAAAAGAATGAAATAATGCCATTCATCTGCAGCAGCAGGAATGGACCTAGAGATTGTCATACTGAGTGAAGTGAGTCAGACAGAGAAGGGGAAATATCGTCTGACATCCCTTATATGAGGAATCTAGAAAGAAATGATACAAACGAACTTACTTACAAAATAGACACAGACTTCGAGAATGAACTTATGGTTGCCAGGGGAGAACAGCTGGGGAAGGGATAGTTAAGGAAGTTTGGGATGGACCCGTACCCACCGCTACATTTAAAATGGATAACCAACAAGGACCTACTCTATAGCACAGGGAACTCTGCTCCATGTGATGTGGCAGCCTGGATGGGAGGGGAGATGGGGGGAGAATGGATACACGTATCGGTATGGCTGAGTCCCTTCTCTGTGTACCCGAACTATCACAACATTGTGAATTGACTATATACCCCAGAACAAAATAAAACATTTGAAAAAGAAAGGGAATTTTGCACACAGAACAGACGGTGGAGGATGCCTAATGAAGGAGGCAGAGAGGGTAGTGATGCACGTACAGCAAGGAACATCAAAGGGTGCGTGAGCATCAGATTCTCCCTCTGAGTCTAGAGACAGAATCAACCTTGCCAACATCTTGATCTTGGACTCCTGGCTCCCTGAACTGTGGGACAATGAAAGTCTGCACTGTCCCACAGCAGTGCCCTAAGTGTGAGCTCAAACAACAAATGTCTGTTGTTTGAAGCCATCCAGTTTGCAGTGCTTGGTTACAGCAACTCTAGGAAGTGGTTATGCCCTTTGACACACAGTATGTTACTCGTTCCTTGGTTTGGGATCGGCCACCCCCTCTCACTTGATAGCAAGATGCAGTTACAAATCGACTCTTTGCGACCCCGTGGAATGCAACTTGGAAGGAAGGAAAGGACTCTGTGCTTCACTAGAATAGAATACATTTTTGATGAAGGAAGCTGTCCTTTTTAAAATTTTTATTTATTTATTTTGGAGGTGTTGGGTCTTCACTGTTGCTCTCAGGCTGTCTTTAGTTTTGGTGAGTGAGGGCTCAGCTTCTTTTAGGAGTGCAGGCTTCTCATTGCAGTGGGTTTTTCTTGCTGTGGAGCCTGGGGCTCTGCAGTTGTGGCACCTGGATGTAATTGCTCCACGGCACGTGGAATCTTCTTGGACCAGGGATCGAACCCATATCCCCTGCATTGGCAGGTGGACTCTTAACCTTTGGACCACCAGGGAAGTCCAAGGCAGCCATACTTAAAGTGACATGCCTGATGAAACCCTCACTTCATCAAGGAAGAAAGTGTTCACATACAGTTATTTGTAGTGACAAATAGTTGTACTTTCTATGTGTGTAAGACTTTCTATCTTCAAAACATTTTCAAAACATTAATTAGTCCTTACCACAGCATCAGTGAAATGTAAATGAGGGAGAATTTAAAGCATGCAAAATTTAATTATTAATGCTAACATTTGGCACGCAACTAACACTGCTCTTGGCTGGGCAGTGAACATGTCCCATGCCATCTCTTCTCCCTTTGGAAGAACAAGCAGGAAACTTGAAAGTGAAAAAAAAGATGAAAGTGAAAGCCACTCAGTCACCTCTGACTCTTTGTGACCCCATGGACTATACAGTCCATGGAATTCTCCAGGCCAGAATACGGGAGTAGATAGCGTTTCCCTTCTCCAGGGGATCTTCCCAACCCAGAGATCAAACCCAGGTCTCCAACTTTGCAGGTGGATTCTTTACCAGCTGAGCCACAAGGGAAGTCCAAGAATCCTGGAGTGGGTAGCCTTATCCCTTCTCCAGGGGATCTTCCTGACCTAGGAATTGAACTGGGGTATCCTGTATTGCAGGCAGATCTTTACCAACTGAGCTATGAACTTAGTTCCATCTACATCAGGATGGAGGCGCAGATCTTCCTGAGAAAAATCAAGGGATGGGGAGGTGGATTTGTGCATCAAAGAGAGAGGTGGGTTCCAAGTTCCCTCTGGACCCTGGAATCTAGGATTCTGAAATTCTTCCTAAGAGGATCATGAACACAGGTGGGCTGGTTTTGAACAAAGATGTGGTGAATCCTATCAGGCCTCAGACAAAGCTCAGCCAATGATGGCCAGCCTAAAAGAAAAAAAAAAAGGGAATAAAAAGAGGAAAAGAAAAAGAAAAATTGCTGGTGACCTCTCACTGTACTAGGACACTTGATACTTCGGTGAGGATTAAAAAGATGTTTATTTTAGATGTGGATCATTTTGAACGCCTTTATTGAATTTGTCACAGTATTGCTTCTGTTTTATGTTTTGATTTTTTTGGCCACAAGGCAAGTGGAATCTTAGTTCCCTGACCAGGAATATGAACCCACACTCCCTGCATTGGAAGGTAAAGTCTTAACCACCAGACCACCAGGGAAGTCTCTTTGGTGAGGATTTTATCGGCATCATCTGGTTGGGGGTGGAGATGAAGGGAAACCATGGCTGTGAGCAAAGTGGGTCCAAAAAGACAGGCAATGTGATGCACTTCCGGAGCCTGGAAGCTTGGGCTTCTCCAGACAGGAGGGTCAGTGGGGTCATATGCATGCAGTCAGATGGGGAGACAGGCCCATCCCCGCTGGAGCAGACACGTGGCCCCAGTGTCCCACAGGGCCTGCCCCCTGCTATTGGGCCTGCCCTAGCCTGCCCCAGCCAAGGGAGGGAGAACATGTTTCCCCATTTCTTCAATGAGGCCTGGGTGTAGTGAGTTTTTTCCAAAGAGTACAGTATGGAAGTGGGGAAATTAAAGGGTAACCTTACAGAGGAGAACCTGGAAAACACCACTCCCCAGCAGCCAGCTGAGGTCTACATCAGTAGTCATCAGTCATGTGGATAGCATATACCCTTCACAGGATATGGCGAAAATAGCAGGGCACCTCTGTGGTCTTCCTCCCCAAACCCATACCCCGTCAAATCACGAGAGAAAACAGCAGAAAATCCCGACAGAGGGGCATTCCATGACATACCTGACTAGTACTCTTTAAAATGGTCAAGACCCTCATGAATGAGGGAAGTCTGAGAAGATATCCTGGCCCGGAGGAGCCTAGAAACTGTGACAAGGACATGTAGCGTGAGATCCTGGAACACAAAAAGGACATTAGGTGAATCCCGAGGACATCGGAATGAACTACAGACTATAGTTAATAATGAGGAATCAATATTGGCTCATTCACTGGTGCAAGTGCACCGTCTTCACGTTGAAGATGTTAATAATCTGGGAAACGGTGTGCAGGTGTCGGGGGAGGGGTGTGTGTTGGGGTGGGGGGATGGGAGCTGTCTATGCTATCTGCTCAATGTCTCTGTGAATCTAAAACCATCCCCAAAATCAAGTTTATTAATTAAAGCTAAATCTCGATCAATAGATGAATGGATAAAGGAGATGTGGTACACATATACAACAGAATATTCCCGAGTCATCAAAAGGAACAAAACCGGGTCATTTATAGAGACATGGATGAACCTAGAGTCTGCTATACATAGTGAAGTAAGTCAGAAAGAGAAAAACAAATATATTGTACATTAATGCATATACGTAGAATCTAGAAAAATGGCACAGATGAACCTATTTGCAGGGCAGGAACAGAGACACAGAGGCAGAGAATGGACGTGAGAACACAGAGGGGAAAGGGGAGGTTGCAACAAATTGGGGGACTAGGATTGACGTATATACATGATCACGTGTAAAATAACTAGTGGGAGCCCAGCTCATGCTCTCTGATGACCTAGAGGGGCGTGATGGGGGTGGAAGGGAGATTCAAGAGGTAAGGGATATACGTGGACATATAGCCAGTTCATGTCATTGTACAGAAGAAACTAAGGCAAGGTTGTAAAGTAATTATCCTCCAATTAAAAAAAAAAAGATAAATGGAGGGCAGGCTCTATATTATTCTTCACAGGGCCTGTACCAATTTATAGGAAGGTGTGGAGGACTCCAGATGAGACTCCCCATCAGAAGACTGACACACTCAGTCCTGCAGAGAAGAAATTTTTAACCCTAAGCCTCTGTCTCAAGCACTGAGCAGAGATGAACAATCTCCATGGAAGTCCTTTTGACTCCACACTCCACCCTCTTTAACCAGAAACTCTCCCACAGTCATTTTCCCCTTCTGCTTCTCACGGTAGCAAGAAGGAGGCATTATTTGAAGTTAAAGGCCACCCTTGAAAGTTTAGATAGCTCCTTTTTCATCAAGGAGTGTCCAGCGTTGCTCAGAGCTTAAGTAGAGGAGACTGGTTAAAAGCAAGGGGTCCTGAGCTGGATTGCTGGGGTTCCTATCACTGCTCCTCCAGTAGCCATAGGACCACGCGAATGGCTTAGCCTCATGGACCTCAGTCTCCTTGTCTGTAAAATGGGGACAACAATAGTATCTCTTCCATGCAGCCATTGTCAGAACTGCATAAGCTAGCATACGTGAAGCAGTTAAACCAGAGCCCAGCTTGCAGTGAGTATTAGTTGCTCAGTCATGTGCAGCTCTTTGCAATCCCATGGACTGTAGCCCGCCAGGCTCCTCTGTCCATGGAATTCTTCAGGCAAGGATACTGGACTGGCATTAGGCTCCTGAAAATGTAATTTTTTCTTCAGGCTGACACTCCTCCTCTGGAAAGCTTTGAGCACTTTGGGGGATCAGACACTAAGGTTTGGATTAAAAATTTGCTATAGATTGGAATCAAACATCTATCTGGCAAGTTTCTGTTTTCTATTTCCAAGCACAGGGCCCCAACCCTAGAAATCTAATAATACCTTCTGAAAGAGGTATCTAGAGATACATGCCAAAATGTAAAAGTGTTTTGAATTGGCAGGTTTTTTTTTTTTCAATGCACAAAAATTAATTCTTGCATAAAGTCCTAAGATATATACAGGGAACTGTTGTCATAGCAAGACGTTGGGAGCAACCTAAATGTCCACTAACAAAGAAAGGGGTAAACTGAGTAAAACCATGAAATGTTATGCAGCTCAGTCTTTACGAAGAATGACATAGATCTAAGCGGGCTGATGTGGAAGGATGCATGTTGTATACTAAAGTGAAAAATCTATGCAGTGATATGCATATCATATCAGATGATATTAATATCATATATTATCAGATGATAATATCATAATATCAGATTATATTAATCATCTGATGCCTTTCTGCATAGGTACAGATTAACTATGTGGTATATATTATGGGTATAGAAAAAAGTCTGGAATAGTGAACATGAAACTGAATAGTAATAGCAAGGCATGGATTGGACAAAGTAGAGGCATTTAAACTTTTTATTTGATATGGTTTACATGTTTAATAATGGAGAAGGGAAAGGCAACCCAGTCCAGTATTCTTGCCTGAAGAATCTCACGGACAGAGGAGCCTGGTAGACTACAGTGCATAGGGTCGCAAGTCGGACACGGCTGAAGTGACTTAGCACGTACACACGTTTAATAATGTGTGATGTCACTTTGTGTATTTAACATTTATTGAACATGTATTATGTGCCAAGCACTCTTGAAAGCGTCTGATATATATTAATTTATTTAAATTACATAACTTATTAACTCTATCTTACAGGTGAGAAAAACTAAGCCATGTTAACTTGTTCCGTGTGAGAAAGAATTGGAACTCAAACCCAGGCAGTCTGACTCCCGAGTATGTGATTCTGGTGGCTCTACTTTCTAGGCTCCCTTTTTGATTCTTCCACCAATTTCCTGCCTCTATTCATTAGCCATTTACCTCCTACACCTGTCATTTCTTTTGATCCCACTTGCTTTGGTTCCTCGGAGAAGGCAATGGCAACCCATTCCAGTGTTCCTGCCTGGAGAATACCAGGGATAGAGGAGCCTGGTGGGCTGCTATCTATGGGGTTGCACAGGGTTGGCCACGACTGAAGTGACTTAGCAGCAGCAGCTTTGTTTCCTGACATTCTTTGTGGCCATCTTGCAGTTCACTTAAGACAGTGAGGCAGCAGTGGTGAGAACTGGAAAGGACCTTTGGCCCAATTCTTGGCCAGGGGGTGCCTTGGAGAACAGTCTAGAGACTGAAATCCTCATATGCTTTTTTGCACAGGGGTGGTGGTAAGTGGAATCCTTATAAGCAACTCCTCATCACAGTCATCCAGGCTGACTTGTATAATTTACAGAAATGGAGGCAGGTAGAACTGAACTGAAGGGTACCTGGGAAGATTCCCAGGTGGTACTAGTGGTAAAGAATCTGCCTGCCAATGCTGGAGACATGAGACACAGGTTTGACCCCTGGGTTGGGAAGATCCCCTGGAGGAGGACATGGCAACCCTCTCCACTATTCTTGCCTAGAGAATCCCATGGACAGAGGAGCTGGTGGGCTACAGTCCACAGGGTTGCATAGAGGGGGACACGACTTAAGTGACTTAGCACGCAGGCATGCAAAGGTGCCTGGCCTCAGGCTGAACATATACCCTTCTCTCTTGTATCTTCTTTCTTTTTTAGAACAGGCATTTCTGCATGCTTCCTTGTTCCTTTGTACCCAAACTAGCAACCCTGGGAGCCTGGGCTGTACCAAGGCCATGGTGTTTTCAGGAGTAGGACGCTCTGGGAGGAGGTACAGACCTTAGCTTCCAGACTTGCAAAGGGCCTTCACTTCCCCGCTCTCCTTCTCAGAGAAAGACGAAACCAATATGATATGGTACACATACTTGCCAAATGGTTTATTTGCCATTTGCCAATTATAATATTGTATTTACACAATAAACTAGGATGCAAAGAAAGTAAGGCTCCATTGGTTCCTAGGCAATGGCAATCCGGCTGCCCTGCACAGGCTGGGCAAGGGGATGCTCCTGGCAGAGATGGCCACTCAGGTTTCGTGCAGTTGAGTGGACCGCACACGATGGGGTATCTGCTTTCCTGCGCTACCTAGAAACACCACGGAGAAGGGCTTCTGGGGTGTTTGCTCATAATGCATCTCGTTTAAAATTCAAGATTGACAGTTCCCTTGCAGAAAGTGTTCATAGGTCAGTACCAGGAAGAAAGCAACCACACAATTTCCAGGATGCTTTGTGAATGGGATCCAGAAACTGCTACACAAATAGACACAAGGTGGGGCTTAGACAGGTAGTGACCATTTCTCATTATGACGTTTTCAACAGATGTGTTATATACTGTCATTTCAATTTGGAAGTTTATTTTTTTTTCCATTGATTTTTATACATCCAGAATATCACAAATAACCAAGTTTTATTTTTGCACATTCATTTACCCATAACAGAAAATGAACTTCTTAAAAAAAAATTGGAACCATGCTATTAGCTCTTTACAAAAGTGAATAAAAAGTAGCTCATTTTTCAGTCTAAAATAAACAAAGAAAGAAGCATTTTTTTTGTCTACAGTATTTAGCAAACATAAGAAAATGTCCTTAGAAACACACACAAAAAATTGGAAAAAAATTATTACAGGTATTAACAATATTTTATAATGAAAGCTTAAAATCTATTTACATACATAAATACAATTAACTTTGTTGATGCAACTCTTCTGGAAGGGAAAAAAAAAGCCAAATGATCAGCATCAACACTGATCTGGCTAAAGGGAGGGGAAAACCCCAAAGAAAGAGACAAAAAAAAAAAAAAAACCCCAAAAGATTTTATACTGCAGGTAAACAAAAAAGCATTTTGTTCAGATGTGAATAATATCTTCTGATATCATTGTTAAACCAAGTTTTCATGTATAAAAGACTCCAAACATGTCATCCCCCAGAAAACAAAAAACATCGAAAAACAAAAATTACCAGGACGGAATGTCCCAAGGAAACAGGGATTTCAAGAGAGAAATCAGCAATCCTAAATTGTAGGACATTTGTGCGAAACCATTCATTTCCTTTCTAATCAGAGTATTTCTGTTTATCTGCACAGAAACCCTGCCTAGCAGAAAGTCTGTCTCTTAACTCACTGATTGTAATTTGCCCATGAAGGCTGCACTCGGACAGCAAGTAGATCCAAAATGTTGACAAGGTCTCCGTTCGGCTGGAAGAAACCCATACACAGGAGAAAGGCTGACTAAGCTCTTTTATGTAAAGGGAGGGAAAGTGCAGCTCCTCCAGTCCTGTGTTTGGTATCAGGATGGGTGTGTGTGCTGTTTCCTTATACAAAGTTGCAGAACAGAGGAGGTATGATAGAGAAAGACCAAGATGTTTAGTGGGGGCAGAGAGGAAGAAAAATGTAAGTATTTTTAGAGTTAGAAAAACAAAAAGAACAGAAATATGTGTCTATGTTGAACTTATAAATAAGGGCATTTACAAGCAGTAGAGATGGCTTATTTAATCTTTCTTCTTCTGGACTAATGCTCCCAGATACATCCAGTTATTACTTTATTGGCTTAAGGGTCTACTTGATGAAAGGACCACCTCAATTTACCTGAAGGCAGTAGAATGGAATTCCTCAGGGGGAGTGGAAATGCTTTAAGTATGAAGCTCATCTCTGAAACAACTAAAGTTTAACTGTTTCTTTCTGGAGAGATTAAATACTATATATGCTGGTAATGGTCTGTGAATCTCTGAATGGCCAAACCCGTGGGTCTACAGCAAAGTGACAAGCTCTCCTCACACATGGCTTTTTGAAAGTGAAGATTCAATGTGAGGGATTTATATGATTTCCATTATAGGGCATTACGTTGATTTTGAGTTGGAATATTTTCAGGTACCAGACTGAACTGAAAAATACACTTTTCCTTCATTTTTTAATCAACATTTTGTCAGGTCAGATAAGGCAATGTGCTGAAAAGAACACAATTTCAATTTGGGGTGAATGGGTTAATGGTCCTTTTCAGATATAAAAAAAATTGAAATCTACTGACATTTAAGGGTAACTTTGCTGCAAAAACTGTATACAGAATAAAACACGAAAACGAGTTATGGAGGGAGAATTATGTCTAAAATGAAAATAAATAGAATATTCTGAGTTTCTCTAAGATCTGTTTTAGCTCTTTTCTAGATAAGAACGATCTGACAACACAAACTGCTTTACTCTTTAATTCTTACCAAAGTGCTACTGCATCTGTGTAAAACAAATAATCAATACATATATATATATATAAGAAAACTCAAAAACAAGTTGTTTTAAATAAGACCAGCTGTTTTGCTGCCTGCAGCCAAAGATCTTTCTAATTTGAATCCTTAAATTTATAAAATAAAAAATCAAACACTGTTCTGAAGTCCTGCTTTCAAATACTCTTCAGAGTTGACCTGAAATCATTTCAACTAATTTAAGAGGTACATTAAATAACCACCAGATCATTTTGAGCACACATATGTTAAAATCAGCAGTTAGTATTTATGAGTTGTACAACAACTGCCTTGTGACCAAATCCTCCAATAAAAATAGTGCCATAAAATTTACAGTGACATTGGATATGTTTGAATTGTAGCCATGGGCAGTGACATGAATCTTTTCCTGTCACGCTGATGCACCGGCAAAAGTGCACACACCCTACAGGGTAGGGTCTCGGCCTGGTGAGAGCAACACCAAGCTGGGTGCGGAAGGAGCAGCATGGGATGGGTCCTGCACGGGTGGGATGACACCCTCCCCACACGACTTCACTGAGGCAGGTGGAGGGAATTGGGCTTGTTCGGGCCTGCTTCTGGGCCCACCCTATGAAAACTGACCTGGACACCTCGGCTGTCAAAGGCATCCGGTCCCTTCCACTCCCAGCCTTGGGGGACAGCCACAAGCTTTCTTCTGCATCAACCAACAGGTATAGTATCAAAGAGGAATATCTCCTTGGAGCTAAACAAACATCTGAACTCTGGGTTCAGATGATCTCTTTCCTACCCCAGAATGGAGCAATTAAGGAACCCCTAAATTCATTCATTTGGTTTCCATGTGGATACCATTCCTCCACACAGCTTACTTTGGACTCATTCTGTCATAAAGCACGTCTAACATTATTAAGAGGCCATGGAGTGAGCAAACCTCCTAGGCAGAAAATAAATCCTCTCCAGAGGTGCAATCATTGGCATCTATCCCAACCCTCTGGAACCAGATTTGAAGGGAGGGAGTCAGGTATGAGACCCTTTGTTGAGCTTAGCAGAAAATTCCATACTTCAGATCTTTGGAGTGACCCTCAGTATCTAAAAAGCCTAATAAAAAGATGGCTGCATTAGCTACCGACTCGTTTGATTAACATTAAAGGGAGTTTAATGTAAACAATATTTAGATAACCAAGTGATCACATTACCCATCCTTTTTTCCCCCAACCTTCTTCAATGTGATACAATTAACTCTCGCTACTAACAAAAACAAAAAATGTAGTACTTGATATTTTTCTTAATATAAGCATATTTAAATAATAAAAAAGTATCAACACATTAAGAAAGTGTCTAAACATCAAGATACATAAATATCTAGGGATTCCTTGTGGGAATACAGTAGTTGAAAATGACCCAAAGCTGCAGCTGTTTCTCAGAAAAACAACTACACCAAAAGTCCAAAAGAAAAGTTAAATAAAACTTAGAGAAAAAGGAATCATATTTCTTTCATTTGTCAAAGCAAGAAAGCAAAGCTCAAATTTATATATATATATATATATATAAAAATAAAAAAACCACCCCAAATGCAAATACACATTTTGCAATTTATAAGGTGCTGGAAAAGAAAATTAAAAATATGAATTAGATGCCAAACAGAATGAGTTGCATCTCTGCCCGCCCCGCCCTCCCCCCACAAAGAAAACCCCAAGTTCCATACTCTTTGGAATAAACGACTTGGTTAAAAAGTGAAGTCAAGGTTATAAAATCTTTCTTTTATTCACAGCATTGCTAAATCAGAAGCATTCACAGTTTCCCTCCGGGAATCTTCCTGTTTGCCTTAACGACGTGCCCACAGGGCGGTGAACCGGACACCCTCAAGTTGCGTCAGGTCAGAAGAAAAAAATCTGAGACGGGCCCACAGCGGCGGCCAACTGCGCGGACCTCAGAAGCAAGAGACGGCGAGCGCGGGCAGCCGGCAGGTGGCGAGCGCCCCCCGAGGGCCCGCGCGGGCTTCTCCACCATGCGCTGCTGGGCCCGACGGGCGCTTCCGGGACGACGTCCGGCCGCACGCAGCGCGCATGCGCACCCCACTCAGTAGGGCCGCCACACGGCCTCCTCGAGGCGCGCGGCGGGGGCCATGTTGGTGGGGGAGTTGCTGTGGCTGCCCTCGGCCTCCACCACGTCGCTCTGGTTCGGGAGGCTGGGGTTGAGCAGCGCCGAGCCGGTGGACGCGTTGGTGCAGGGCGGCAGGATGCGTGGCGGCGACCGCTCGCCACCCACCATGGAGAACTGGTAGGAGCCGGCCGACGCGCCGTAGTACAGGTGGTAGGAGGGCGAGCTGGCCTGGAACGGGCCGCCCTGCGCCTGCGACGAGCCGGGGTAGGGCGGCGGCAGGTACGTGTGGTAGCGCGTGGCCGAGCTCATGGCCGACATGCCGATGCCGATGCCCGACGTGACGGGCGTTGGGGAGTAGGTGAAGGCGCCGGGGTAGTGCATGCGGGGGTCGGAGATGGAGGGCAGCGCAGGGAACTGGCGCGGGTCGCCGAAGGCCGTCAGGTCGGGCGCAGCTGTGTGGTGGGCAAGAAATATCGTGAGATCAGGGTTCAGGGAGGCCACGCCCCTTCCCTCTCCCGACTGTTGCCCGGGAGAATTTCCCACAAAGCTGCTGCCGTCCAGGGAGCCGGTGTGAGAAGATGGTCATATATGAGTGAGTCAGTCAGTCGCTTAGATAGTCGCTCGACTCTTGGCGACCCCATGGACTGCAGTCCTCCAGGCTCCTCAGTCCATGGAATTCTCCAGGCAAGAACACCGGAGTGGGCTGCCATTTCCTTCTCCAAGGTAATATATGATCTCATGCAATGTAATACGGTTGTAATATAATGTAATATGTAGTCATACTTGCTTAACATAAACATATTAGATATAACTGGTTTAATATAAACAAATATTGCTGTAACTCTAAGATCGGCACACCCACCTGCCAGATTCACCTGCTACCAGTTTTTATATGCCCACAGTCTAAGAATGTGTTTTACTTTTCTAAATGGTTGGGGGAAAAAAAAAATCAAAAGACTTTTTCCTGACTTGAAAATGATATGAAATTTAAATTTCAGTGTTCATAAATAAAGTTTTATTGAAAGGAGCTTCGCTCGTTCTTTTATGTATTAAACTATGACTGAAGGAAATGGTAACCCACTCCAGTATTCTTGCCTGGAGAATCCCATGGACGGAGAAGCCTGGTAGGCTACAGTCCACGGGGTCGCAAAGAGTCGGACATGACTGAGTGACGGAACGGACTACTTTTTAAGTCACCATTTCAGAGTGGTCATGGCAGAGACTGGAGGGCCAGACTGGAGGGCTCAGAAAGTCTGACATATTTACTATCTGGCCCTTTGCAGAAAAAAAGTTTGCCACCTTTCTATATAATCAATATATTAATATGTCAGTATTAATGTCTTATTATAACAATATATGACAAAACAATATAACACTAGAAGAACTATTAATATAATAGGTTCATTAATAGATTAATATTAATAGAATATATATAACTATGCAGGTCAGGAAGCAACAGTCAGAACTGTACATGGAACAACAGACTGGTTCCAAATAGGAAAAGGAGTACGTCAAGGCTGTATATTGTCACCTTGCTTATTTAACTTATATGCAGAGTACATCATGAGGAACGCTGGGCTGGAAGAAGCACAAGCTGGAATCAAGATTGCTGGGAGAAATATCAATAATCTCAGATATGCTGATGACACTACCCTTATGGCAGAAAGTGAAGAGGAACTCAAAAGCCTCTTGATGAAAGTGAAAGAGGAGAGTGAAAAGGTTGGCTTGAAGCTCAGCAATCAGAAAACAAAGATCATGGCATCTGGTCCCATCACTTCATGGGAAATGTGAAAACAATGGAAACAGTGTCAGACTTTATTTTTGGGGGCTGCAAAATCACTGCAGATGCTGATTGCAGCCATGAAATTAAAAGATGCTTACTCCTTGGAAGGAAAGTTATGACCAATCTAGATGCTATATTAAAAAGCAAAGACATTACTTTGCCAGCCAAGGTCCATCTAGTCAAGGCTATGGTTTTTCCAGTGGTCATGTATGGATGTGAGAGTTGGACTGTGAAGAAAGCTGATTGCCAAAGAATTGATGCTTTTGAACTGTGGTGCTGGAGAAGACTCTTGAGAGTCCCTTGGACTGCAAGGAGATCCAACCAGTCCATTCTAAAGGAGATTAATCCTGGGTGTTCATTGGAAGGACTGAGGCTAAAGCTGAAACTCCAATACTTTGGCCACCTCATGTGACAAGTTGACTCACTGGAAAAGACTCTGATGCTGGGAAGGATTGGGGGAGGGAGGAGAAGGGGATGACAGAGAATGAGGTGGCTGGATGGCATCACCGACTCTATGGACATGAGTTCGAGTGAACTCTGGGAGTTGGTGATGGACAGGGAGGCCTGGCGTGCTGTGATTCATGGGGTCGCAAAGAGTCGGACACGACTGAGTGACTGAACTGAACTGAACTTAACCCCCAAAGGCTGGATGGCATCACCGACTCGATGCACATGAGTTTGAGTGAACTCCGGGAGTTGGTGATGGACAGGGAGGCCTGGCGTGCTGTGATTCATGGGGTCGCAAAGAGTCAGACACAACTGAGCGACTGAAGTGAACTGAACTGAACCCCCAAAGAGAGCTTCCCAGGTGGTGCTAGTGATAAAGAACCCGCCTGCTAATGCAGGAGACATAAGAGACATGGGTTCAATCCCTGGCTCGGGAAGATCCCCTGGGGAAAGGCATGGCAATCCACTCCAGTATTCTTGCCTGGAGAATCCCATGGACAGAGGAGCCTGGAAGGGCTACAGTCTGTAGGGCCACAAAGAGTCAGACACGACTGAAGAGACTTAGCATGTGCAAATACATAATATGATACTGTCATAATATGTAATAACATTTTAATATGTTATACATAATGTTTAGGTTGAATTCTAGAAATTTGCCATTTCTACTTTCACTTTTCACTTTGATGCATTGGAGAAGGAAATGGCAACCCACTCCAGTGTTCTTGCCTGGAGAATCCCAGGGACGGCGGAGCCTGGTGGGCTGCCGTCTATGGGGTTGCACAGCGTTGGACACAACTGAAGCGATTTAGCAGCAGCAGCAGCAGCATAGGCCTGCAATAGTTAAAAATAGGCAGTTTCCTCTTATTGAAGTTTATGCATGCCATAGTAGTGGCTGGGAGTGGATGTCCATGAACCACCAGTCTCTTTCTCCTCCACATCTACCTTCAGACTAGTTCTACATTTTTAGAAACAGTACAGCCTTGATTTCACATGCTTATTCTCTAATATGCATCACTTATTTGTTAACAGGAATGGCCACAGGGCCTTGATTTACCTATTCCGTTTTTATACATGTTGAAGTTCTACCAGCAATGGCAAAGCTTGGTCTATAAAACTCATTTTGTTAGGATTATGCATTTACCCTTTCACAGACAGGCTTTGGCAGACTTTCATTGCATCCTTCTGCCTTTCCCTTAATCACAGGCTGCCCTTCCGTACTTTTTTTGGGGGGGGGGTTAGGTGCCAGGACAGGTTTCCTGTATCCCATAGATCAGTTTCCCAGCAGTGGCACTGTTGACATTGGGGGCCAGCTCTATGGGGTGGTGTGGGCCTGTCCTCTGCAGGCCTGTTCTGTGCGTGGTAGCGTGTTTGGCAGCATCCTTGGCCTGTGCCCGCCAGATGTTGGTATTGCCCTCGCTCCCCCCACTGGGACAACCAACAAGGTCCTGACCTTCCAAATGCCCTGGGGGTAGGGGTGAGGCCAGGGCGCGGGTGGCGGGGGGGTTGGCAAAAGTGCCCTTCCACTGAGACAACACTCCTACTATCGATGTAGGATAGTGTCCTGGGGGAGTTTCTGTTCCTCAGAATTATTCATTAAATGACCAGGCCAGAACTGTAGTCTTTAAGTCAGCAAACCCAAAAGGCAGCAACAAAACAGAGCAGAAGCAAGAACCGAATGTTTTAAAATTTATAAGTTCTCAAATCAACATACAAAAAAACTCCAAGCTCAAGATGGCATGTGGCCTGGGTCCTTTTGTGTTTAGGCCCACAGAGAAACCTGACAGAGCCAAAAGCTTGCTCAGAAAGGAAAGCTACCGGGGTGGATTAATCTGTTTTTGGACCGCTTCGGCTGTTGATCAACTTCCTCATATTTCAAGCCTATTATTCCAGCAGGGAGAGCTAGTGTTCTGGTTCTCTCTCTCTCCCCCTCCCCCCCTCCTAATGCACTGTCTAACTTTGGGGTGCCTGTGATGAGGGGATATACTCCTCATCGGAGAAGTAATTAAAGTTTATAGAAACAACCGAAGTCTGCAGCAAATCTCTCCACTAATGAGGAAACCAGGAGTCTGACTTTCAAACAAACAGTCCTGTTAATCTTTTCAAAGCGAGTCAGACATGTGGGCAGGGACAAAGCTGTAAACTGACAGCGGCTCTAGGGCCGCCCTTCCACGGACACTCTGTCGCTAGTCCTGAAGCCAGGCCACACCCCATTCCACAGGGTTTGTCCCTGCCCGCTGGGGCCATCTGTGAGCAAGCCCTGTGTCACTTGTTTGTGTTCACACAGAGAGCCGTGACATGCTTGAGAGTTAACAGGAAGCTTTACTCCATTTTTCCAGTTAGATTTCTATAGTCAGGGAGAAGCATTAGGCAAACACAATCAATTTGTTGTCATCTGATGCAATACTCCGGACACAAATAAATGACTCCACCCATGATTCCTCTTGCTTCATTTGCCCTGAGACAAAAAGGTGAATCCACTGGAAAATGAATGAAAGGTCACCCTGTTTCACGACGGTGTCTGGACATGCTCTGCCAGTCTGTTCCAAGTACTGTGTGGTAACCTGGTGATGGCAGCAAGTTACTGGAATCCCGAGTGAGCCCGTGATTTGTCACGGACATAAGTAATGGAATGGTGTTACGGTCTCAGCTGTCAGGGGAAGACAGTTCTTTCACTTGTGGGCAGAATGAAAGATCTCAGATGCTGCTTGCGGTTCTTATTCTGCCCACAGAGTACCAGTGTCACACTACGAAAGACCATCCGACTTGCCAGTTTATCCTTTACAATACACACTGTGATGATGAAATAACTTCGGCCCATGAGTTAGGCTCAGCTTCAAATGACCTATTCAAATACTTGTTCTCATTTTTATATTCAGCCTGACACCCGCTACCCAAGCAAGCCCCACCAGTCACGGACAGTTCACCGTCCCCCTGGCCTTAACTCATTTGTCCTTTCAGCTGGCCTTGTGCCCCCTTATTCAAGAGCAGTGTGGGCAGGAGTGGGGACCCCTGACATTCACAGGGAGCTTTTAAAAGAGGAGGATATCTGGGGATTAGGCGGTATAGGTATTTTAGTTGGAAATGTTGCCCCACCGATGGGGCTAAATATTTGCCATGACAGCTAAAAGTCTTCCTTCTGCTGGGCCCCTCCCACTGCCCCCAAAGGATTAAACAGCCTGAGCAGATAATGGCTGCCTTAAAAGGATCTTTCGCATGACTCAGATTAATGCTTGCTGTCTGTCGCCCAGGTTGGCAGCTAAACATTATTTAAAAAGAAAAGAAAAAAACCTCTAGATGACAACTCTTTTCAGACAAGGTGTGGAGTCTGTCTGCAAAGCAAAGAAAGACACAGAGCGTAGGTCCCTCCTGCAGAAGGAAGCTCAGGTGAGGCTGGGGCACTCCAAGCTAGCTGGGGGCAGGGTTCAAGGAAAGTAGGCTCCGAACTCTAACAGGCTTTCAAAGCATTGATGGGTAGACCTATGGCTGATTCTTGATGTACAACAGAAAAACCACAAAATTTGGTAAAGCAATTACCCTTCAATTAAAAAAATAAAGTGACAAAAGTAAGAATAAACAGAAAAAGAAAAGAATAAAACTTCACTTGATTAGGCTTAAAAAAAAAAAGCAAAAGTAGCCTCTTCTAAGTATCCCAACCCCCTCCTGCCTCCAGGCAGATGACACCCTTCAGGCCTGGACTTCTGGCTCCATTTCTCAAAGGGAGATCTGCCAAGTTGAAGAGCAGCCTCCCATGCTGTTCTCTGCTGCCACTGGTGAAAGCGCCCCTGGAATTCTCCTGGGTCCACCCTCCAAGACAGCGGCAGGGTCAGGCTTGAGTGCCGAAATGGGACCTGGCTTTTATCTCCTTCACACCCTGGGGCCATAAAACGGCCTTCCACGGCTCCCTGGCTAATTGAAGTCCAGGCTATTCAGAAGTATAACCGTGAGATGGGACAGGGGAGGGTGCATGTTAACTCATTCCTATTAAAAAAAAAATAAGTCACCCTCTCCTCTGAACTGGTCAACAGAGCAGCTGGCCCCAAGGGATAAGGTGCTGGAGATCCTGGGTGCTGACCAAGACAGAAGACTCGTGACACACATTCCAAGGGACAAGACCCGCAGCAGGGACACTTCCAAGGAAAGCAGTCATTGCTTCAGATGTAGGCCGTAGCCAGCAGGCAGAACAGTGCCACCAAGAAGAAACAACAAAAGACAGCCAGTCCCAAGGGAGCAGAGCTGCTGGAGCAACAAGCCGAGGGACTTCATGATTCCTACACCAGTCCCTTCACTCCTGGGCCCAGCAGGTGCCATGAAATTCTTGGCACCAGTGGCCGAAAATAATGTGGAAACTGGTCAAGTAAGTTGGCTTCCCTATTTCACTATCACGCCCAAGAACAAGTGAAGACAGTTCTCAACTGGGGGACGGTGTCAGCCCTCGGGCCATCTGGCAGCATCTGGTCATTTTTGGTTGTCGTGACTGGGGGCGGGGGGTACTGCTGGCATCTAGAGGCCAGAGGCACTGATGAAGACCTGGCATCGCACAGCGCTGCCCCCACAATGGAGACGAGTTACCCGGCCCCAGATGCCAGCAATGCTGCTGTTGAGAACTGGAGAGGCATTCTGTGAAGCTCTGAGAAGAAGCTGAAGCATTTGGTGGAAACCTTAGGTAATCACAATTGTCCGCAGAACACAACATCCCACAGCACTTGAAAATGACAGACATGACGCCTTTGCCCCTTTGCCTGCCCCCTTAATCTGATATAATCTGATCCCAAGAATCGAAAAGCAGGAACAGCCGCCCTCCCCCCCAACACACAAGGAGTGTGTTCGCAGGCCTCCAAAAGCTGAAGTTCTCTGAAGTGTTTTCACAGTTTGGTCCAGCTCCAATTTCAAAGCCCCAAACAGGGAGTTGCTTCTTTTTGCTTTCAACAAAGGAATTTTTCTCTGTAACTCCAGTTTCCCTGCCCACGAGCAAAGGTGAGTGCCAAGCCCAAAGGTCCCATAGGTTAAATGACTAATATTTAATGAGCTCGTATTAACAACAATTATGCCAGCCATGACACCTGAGCTCTCCAGGCTGTTCTCTGGCCTGGTGTGAGCAGCTCTTAGTTGGAAGTATCCCACTGGGGTAGATCTGCGTTGCATTGCACGTGTGCCCCAGTGCGCCATTCATGTGACCTGTGCAAGCTTGCCACTGCAATATGGATCATCCCATCTAACTCCAGAAGCTGACTACTTTGGCCTTTTCTATTATTGACCCTTCAGCTCCCACCCTTGCTTGCCAAATAAAGGTGAGCACCCCAAATGGCCCAAAGAATCTACTTTTTCCAAGCCACTTCTACCTCCACATCCATAATCTCTGCCTCTGAGTGTCAAGGAAAATCAGTGCATGGGTGTGAGACTTAAGAGACAGACAGCGTTGTCATTAACCACATTGTGTCCAGTTAAAAATGATTGCCTCTCCCCATGCATCTTATCTGGCCTCCAGAAACTTCCACAGCAGCCAGACTTCAAAGAGTATATTCTCAAGCAGCTTACTTGAAAGTCGACTGGAAAGCTCGGCTGAGAGGGTCGTCATGCCGCTGGCCCGCCCAGGCGAGATGGGTGTGGCTGGGTGGACAGAGGGAGAGGCGATGGATCCCAGGTACTGGTAGGACTGATCGTAGGTCCACGGTGGGGACGGCTGGATCTGCCTTGTATCTGCAGAGAATCGGGGAGGTCAGTGATGCATGGAGGGGGGGTAAGATTTGAAAAATGAAAGCATTTAGTAAAAAAACCCAGCTACCTTTGTTGAACTCTTAGACATGTTTGTGGCCTACTTACCAGTGTTTAATAAGCTTCCTTAAGTCCCAAGTATTTGCTTTTGTGATGACTTACCCCCCCCACCAAATGATACTGATACACAATTTATATTTAACTCTTGAAGATTTTCTGCTGCTAACTATTCCTTCAAAGGTTTTATGTAACCTCACTATCCCAGGTGGCTCAGTGGTAAAGAATCCACCTGTCAGTGCTGGAGATGCAGGAGACGTGGGTTCCATCCCTGGGTCAGGAAGACCCTCTGGAGGAGGGCATGGCAACCCACTCCAGTATTCTTGCCTGCAGAATCCCAGGGACAGAGGAGCCTGGCGGGCTACAGCCCACGGGGTCACTAAGAGTCGAACAAACCGCGTAACCGAACACACACACACACAACGATGAGAGGAGTTTTTACGCTTTCCAGGTGGAAGTGTTGCTATTCACACTGCTGACCTGCTGTGCATACTGACTGCCCAGGTTTACCAGCCATCACAGTTACCACTGTCGGGTCATCACCCATCTCTGTACTCAGTAAGCAGAAAAGAGTGCAAGGGTTTGGGTCTTTTTTGGTACCTTGGACAAGACTGTTCCATGGCTGTTTAATGTTTTCTGTCCAGGTGATCTCTGTCCCAGGGATAATTGATAAGAAAGTCTGGCTGAGAGACTGGCAGCAAGGCCTGATCACTGTTTCACTCACCCAGCAGTGCAGAGCTGGTTCTGTCATCCCCGACTAACAGAGATGTCTTGTATTTTTTTGTTGTTGTTAAGATCCCAAGTTTGCAACTTTTAAAGGGCAGAATGTTGAGCAAGTGTTTTATAGACTGCCATTAAAAGAGGCCTTCCTGGGATAGAGAAGAGACACAAATCTGACTTCAGAAGGTTTAGGTAAAAAGGATTTTGTAAATTTGACTCCAGCGCTCATAGACATCTTAGTTTTCAAAAGCATCATACTGTTTGCAGATGAAAAGGAGGAGGAAAAAAAATCCTTTCTATTCTTAGATCAAATGTGTAAGAAAATTAAAAACTGACCACTGTCCCACCACGGGAGAGCTTTACATTTCTGTCTTTGGATTAAACATTAGTTTTCTCTTTGTGTCCCACCTTCTTTGTGGACAAAGGTGACAGCAAACACCACTAACTCCCAGGGGTCTTTGCAGCCGCGGGTTCAGGGTGCTGGGAGTAAATACAGAAAGAGCAAAGTTCCTGAGGGAAACACCAGCTGTTAAGTTCTGTGTGTGTCGTCTGCCTCTGCTCCCTCACTTGCTGGGGGTGCAGAATGCTGGGGCTTTTCACTTGCAGCGGTTACCCTTTCCCTCGTCTTTAATGCCTTTGAAACCGTCACAGTGGAGGACAGAATGAGGCACCTTCTTATCCTTACTCTTCTCTTGACGGTCCTCACCCCAGTTCCTCCCATACCGACCGACTTCTTTCTTTTCTCTGAAGTAACTGGCCTAGAACGAATCTGATCAGTCCTTGTGAGGAGGATGAAGCCAGAGCCTGTTCCACAGAGCGAAGGAAGTCAGAAGCATCGTATTCATAACGCATATATATGGGATCCAGAAAAATGGCACCGATGAACCCTATTTGTAGAGCAGGAATAGAGACACAGAGAATGGATCTGTGGACACAGTGGGGGAAGCAGAGGGTGGGATGGACTGAGAAAGTAGCGTTGAAGCACGTCCATCGCCACGTGTAAAACACAGCCAGTGTGAAGTTGGTGTGCAACACAAGGACCTGAGCCAAGTGCTCTGTAGCAGCCGAGTTGGGTGTGATGGGGCAGAGGGCGGGAGGCAGTGTACTTAGGACTGAGCCACGCTGTCTTACGGCAGAAACCAACGCAGCACTGCAAGGCAATTATCCTCCGATTAAAAAAACATCTTCCTGACCATTTAATTGTGAATATTGACAAACCTGGGGAAGTAATTTAGAATCTTTGAAACCCAATGTTAAAGAAAGGTCTTTATTTCCATCTGAATTTGAGAGAATCTGAGGGAATGGCAAGGAATAAAGTACTGGTCCACTCCAGACTCAGTGGAAAATAAGTGCTCAACCACAGTCGAAGATCCTGCATAATCTTAGAGCAAACAGTGCTTCCAGTAATTGAAAGCAAATAGCAACAGCAGATTGTTTGATATTCCCATATTGCTACAAGGATTTTGCTTCAAGTGAAAATAAAAATTATACCCTCAGATATTTTCTATTAAGCCATATGTATGTCCTGGATATATACGTATTTACTAAGTGAATATATATGGTACTCAGATATTTTAATCATTTAAAAAGCAAACAAAAGAGGTTTTATAATTGTCATAAAGCCCTCTGGGTGTGAATTGCGGTACAGTAATTCATGCCCTGTTGTGTAGACAGCCCAGCACCCCTAACCCCACGTCTAAAACCACAGTAAGCATAAAGTATTATGCCATGATTCATGCTCTGTCATGTTTTACTGTAGTGAAAAAGTTGTGCTAGGCTTTTCTAAACTCATAATTAAACCATGCAAACGTTGCATAATGTTTCACAGCCTTTTAAAAATATGCTTTGGTAAAATGATCTTTATGATTAAAGTCTAGGTTCTGTGATTTTTTTTTTTTAACACAGGGTTTCAAATTCAACATCTTCTGAGTTCACACCACAACTCAGCCTTTCAGTGCTGGGAGTGGGGTGGGAGTGGGGAATGGATGGGCAGTACTAAAAGCCCAGTGGCCCCTGATCAGTTTTCATATCTGTGACCACAGTGAACTGTGTTTAGCTTCATTGGCAGTGGTGGGCCAGAAGGTGGTGATGGCGAGCTTCTCATGTCGGGAGTTTTGCGTGTTTTCTTCTAAATGTTACATGGACTATTAATGAAAACAAAACAAAACGAAGGGCCAATAATATGGTTTATGGTGAGTTTACCATTGAGTTACCATTCTTGCCATGATGGGGCCAACATGAATACATGAAGACAAGTATGGAAATGACAGTGCTCTGGGCTCCTGAGCGCTGGGCTGGAGGCAGGAGAAGTGGCCTGTCTGTATGATGGCTCTGGATCATGTGCTTACACTTTCTTATTCTCATCTCTGAAAGGAGATGATCGATCGCTAAGCCCCGTCCAGTGGTGACAGTTCAGTTCAGTTCAGTTCAGTTCAGTCGCTCAGTCGTGTCCGACTCTCCGCGACCCCATGAATCACAGCACGCCAGGCCTCCCTGTCCATCACCAACTCCCGGAGTTCACTCAAACTCATGTCCATCGAGTCGGTGATGCCATCCAGCCATCTCATTCTCCGTCGTCCCCTTCTCCTCCCGCCCCCAACCTTTCCCAGCATCAGAGTCTTTTCCAGTGAGTCAACTCGTCGCATGAGGTGGCCAAAGTATTGCAGTTTCAGCTTTAGCATCAGTCCCTCCAATGAACATCCAGGATTGATCTCCTCTAGAATGGACTGGTTGGATCTCCTTGCAGTATAAGGGACTCTCAAGAGTCTTCTCCAACACCACAGTTCAAAAGCATCGATTCTTCGGCGATCAGCCTTCTTCACAGTCCAACTCTCACATCCATACATGACCACGGGAAAAACCATTGCCTTGACTAGACGGACCTTGGTTGGCAAAGTAATGTCTCTGCTTTTTAATATACTATCAAGGTTGGTCATAACTTTCCTTCCAAGGAGCAAGCGTCTTTTAATTTCATGGCTGCAATCAGCATCTGCAGTGATTTTGGAGCCCAAAAAAACGAAGTCTGACACTGTTTCCACTGTTTTTCCATCTATTTCCCATGAAGTGACGGGACCAGATGCCATGATCTTTGTTTTCTGAATGTTGAGCTTCAAGCCAACCTTTTCACTCTCCTCTTTCACTTTCATCAAGAGGCTTTTGAGTTCCTCTTCACTTTCTGCCATAAGGGTAGTGTCATCTGCATATCTGAGGTTATTGATATTTCTCCCGGCAATCTTGATTCCAGCTTGTGCTTCTTCCAGCCCAGCGTTCCTCATGATGTACTCTGCATATAAGTTAAATAAGCAAGGTGACAATATACAACCTTGACGTACACCTTTTCCTATTTGGAACCAGTCTGTTGTTCCATGTCCAGTTCTAACAGTTGCTTCCTGACCTGCATACAGGTTTCTCAAGAGGCAGGTCAGGTGGTCTGGGATTCCCATCTCTTTCAGAATGTTCCACAGTTTATTGTGATCGACACAGTCAAAGGCTTTGGCATAGTCAATAAAGCAGAAATAGATGTTTTTCTGGAACTCTCTTGCTTTCTCCATGATCCAGCGGATGTTGGCAATTTGATCTCTGGTGCCTCTGCCTTTTCTAAAACCTGCTTGAACATCTGGGAGTTCACGGTTTACATACTGCTGAAGCCTGGCTTGGAGAATTTTGAGCATGACTTTACTAGCGTGTGAGATGAGTGCAATTGTGCGGTAGTTTGAGCATTCTTTGGCATTGCCTTTCTTTGGGATTGGAATGAAGACTGACCTCTTCCAGTCCTGTGGCCAGCGCTGAGTTTTCCAAATCTGCTGGCATATTGAGTGCAGCACTTTCACAGCATCATCTTTCAAGACTTGAAATAGCTCAACTGGTGACAGTACAGGATCTTAATTCAAACAGGCCCCAAACAGTACCTCCCTGGGGCTTCCCAGGCACTACCTATGCACCTGCCAGTGCAGGAGACGCAAGAGATGCAGGTTTGATTCCCGGCTGGGGAGGACCCTCTGGAGGAGGGCGTGGCAGCCCACTGCATCTGGAGGAGGGCGTGGCCGCCCACTGCATCTGGAGGAGGGCGTGGCAGCCCACTGGATCTGGAGGAGGGCGTCGCTGCCCACTGCATCTGGAGGAGGGCGTGGCAGCCCACTGCAGAATTCTGCCTGGAGAATCCCACAGACAGGAGCCTGGTGGGCCACAGTCCACAGGGTCGCAAAGAGCTGGACACGACTGAGATGACTTAGC
Source organism: Moschus berezovskii (assembly GCF_049115385.1). Taxonomy (NCBI): domain Eukaryota; kingdom Metazoa; phylum Chordata; class Mammalia; order Artiodactyla; family Moschidae; genus Moschus; species Moschus berezovskii. Next base: position 4,967,669 of record NC_142460.1, read on the forward strand.
ACGCACACACATATGCAGTACCTCTCTGCTTGTATGTTAATCAGAGTTAGGGAAGAATAAGGTGAAGAATGGTGCTTATAATAATAATATGTGTATTCCAGGAAGGGGAAGTGGGATGGAGGTAAGATGGCGGTTATAGAGAAAAGAAAGTCATAGGCCGAGGAAGAGAACCACTGTCTGCCAGTCTTCAGAGAAGTGCTGCTTGTTCTCAAAGGGAATGCCTTTGATAGGCCAGTCCACCAAAATGAACATGTTTCTTGAAACTTACTGTTAATACATGTGTTAATTTGTGAGTAAGACCAGTTATGTCACTGCCCCGTTGGAACTTAGAGTCTGATGTTAGTGAAGGTCCCAGACCTGCGTGAAGCCTAGAGAGTCTGTTTCTTATCGTGTTAGTCGTCATGCTGAGCTGCTTCATTCATTCACTCAGGCTCGTGGCGTTCCTCACTTCCTCATTCATTCAGGTCGCCAGTGAACACTTTTGCTTGATTACGGCCACTGTTTCCGTGACATATTTTCAGTTTCTATTGAAGAAGACAGCATGCAAAAACAGATGGGTAATGCAAGCAGGGAAGAAATTCTAAGATGCAAAAGGAAGTTCCAGAAATGAAAAGCACTGTAACAGAATTGAGAACTCCCTTTGATGGGCTCTTCGACAGACTGGACGTGAGTGAGAAAAGAATTTCAGTGAAATTGAAAATGCGTCAATAGAAACTTTCCAAACTATCAGGAAAGTGAAGGTGTGAAAGTTGCTCAGTCCTGTCCGACACTTTGCAACCCCATGGACTATAGAGTCCATCGAATTCTCTAGGCCAGAACACTGTAGTGGATAGCCTTTCCCTTCTCCAGGGGATCTTCCCAACCCAGGGATTGAACCCAGGTGGATTCTTTATCAACTAAGCCACAAGGAAGCCCTATTTACCAAACTGTGAGGTAAAGATAAAAAAGAAAAACAGAAAAATCAGAATATCCAGAAACTTTGGGAAAATTTACAAATATGTGTAATATATGTGTAATAGAAATACCAGAAGGAAACTGAGAAGAAAGCAGAGTGGAAGGGATCTTTGTGAACCTGCCAGAATTAATGACAGCCACCAAACCACAGATTCAGGTAACTCAGGGAACACCAGTTAAGCAAAATAAATACCAAGTAATTTACATCTAGGCATATATTGAAACTACAAAAAAAAAACAAAACACCCCAAAGACAGAGAGAAAATCTTGAAAGAGACCAAAAAGGAAAGGTGGGTGGGAGCACCTTACCCAGAGTCGAACATTGGTAAGAATTACTTCAGACTTTGCACCAGAAACCATGCAAGCAAAAATAGTGTGTTGTAAATAAAGTGTTGAAAGAAAAAAAGCTACCAACCTAGAATTCTATATTCAAAAAAATTTTTCTTCAAAAGTGAAGGAGAAATAAAGCCATTCTCTGACAAACAAAAACTGAGCTAATTTATCTAGCAGAACTGCCTTGCAGAAAATATTAAAAAAAATTCTTCAGGGAAAAGAAAAATAATATATGTCAGAAACTTGGATCTACATAAAGAATGGAAGAACAAATGAAGTTGAAGTCTTACGTTTCATATTCTTAACTGATCCAGAAGATAACTGTTTAAAGTGAGAGTAGTAATGTGTCGGGGGGCTGTAAGATACAGGTGAGTGACATGGATTACAGAGAGAGGAAGGAAGAAGTGGTCTCGTGTTATCTGATGGTGACTGACATTCACTGCACATGCATGCTTCAGACTCTAGGACAGTCACTAAAAGCATCTTTAAAGGATAACTGATATACCAAAAGCAGAGATAAAATGGAACGGAGTCATATAAATGCTCAGTTAAAGCCAGAAATGGCCTAAAAAGAGGCAGAAAAAGAACAGCGACAACAAATATAAAACAATTACAAACATGGTCCATGTTAATTCAATGATACCAGTGATCCCTTTAAATATGAATGGTCTGATGCATGTGTCAGCTGAAGGAGATTGTCAGAGTAGATTAAACACAAAATTCAACTATGTGTTGTCTACACAGAAACGAAATACAAAGCCTCAGGTTGGAAGTAAAGGGGTAGGGAAAAGACTGGGCTACTACTAATCAAAGCCAGAGCATCTGTGTTATTTTCGTGTAAAACTGACCTCAGAAGAAGGAAAATTTCAAGAAATAAAGAGGGGAATTGCATGAAGAAGTTATATACGGAATCACTTTTCTCTACAGCAGAAATTAACATTGTAAATCAACTATACTTCAATAAAATAAAGGGGAATTACATGATGAAAAAAGTTATGTCTAAGAAAACCTAAGAATCGTTAGTATGTATGTGCCTAACAACAGAATGTCCAAAGACATGAGATTGAAACTGGTAAGACCACAGCGAGAGACAGAAAAAGACACCATCACAGCGGGAATCCTCACAGCCCTCTTTCAGAGACTGATACATCAGGCAGGCAGAAAGGCGGGCTGCAGCTGATGCGGAGTGCTGTCAGTCAACGTCTTTGGAAAACTCCATCTGACAGTAGCAGAATACACATTCTTTTCATGCTCACAGGGAACGTGCCCCACAGGATATACCATAAAACACACCTTAAACAAATGGAAATGAATGGAAATCATAGAGGGTCCACTCTCAGGCCACAGAGATTTAAACGAAAATGTCAGTGACAGGAAGACAGCTAGAAAATCCCCCAGATACTTGGAGTTTCAACAGCACACTTCTAAATAACCCATGGGTCAAATAAGTCTCAAGAGAAATATTTCGAACTAAATGAAAATCCAACATCACAATTTGTGATGCAGCGAAAGCAGTGCTTAGAGGGAAATTTATTGTATCTTAATGCATTTATGAGAAAAGGAGAATGATTCAGAACCAATAAGCTTCCACCTTAGGAAACTAGATATGGTTTTTGAAGAGTTTAAACCTAGAGACTGTCATACACAGCGAAGTGCATGCGTCAGAGAAAAACAAATATCGGATGTTCACGCAGGTATGTGGAATCTAGAAAAATGGTATAGACGATCTTGCTTGCAAAGCAGAAATAGAGACACAGATGTGGAGAACAGCCGTACGGACAGCACGGGGGAGGGGCTGGCTGGGATGGACTGGGAGACTGGGGTTGGCGTATACATACTGTGCATATCGACATTGTTGGCGCCGTGTATAAAATAGCTGATGGGAACTGTACACCGTGCTCTGTGTGACCTGAACATTTCAGCTCAGTCCAGTCGCTCAGTCGTGTCTGACTCTGAGACCCCATGGACTGCAGCACGGCAGGCCTCTCTGTCCATCACCAGCTCCTGGAGTTTACTCAAACCCATGTCCATTGAGTCAGTGATGCCATCCAACCATCTCATCCTCCATCGTCCCCTTCTCCCCCTGCCTTCGATCTTTCCCAGCATCAGGGTCTTTTGCAATGAGTCAGCTCTTCCCATCAGGTGGCCAAAGCACTGGAGCTTCCGCTTCAGCATCAGTCCTTCTAGTGAATGTTCAGGACTGATTTCCTTTAGGATGGACTGGCTGGATCTCCTTGCAGTCAGATGGGAAGAGGGGTGGGGGATTGAAGTATAGCTGATTCTTCGCTGAACAGCAGAAACTGACCCCGCACTGTAACACAGCTATACTCCAATTAAAAATAAAACTCTCATTCTCTTGTGAAGAAGAGGAAAAAAAAAAAGTCCTACTTTGTCCTCTTGTTCTTGGAGGGCCGCAGGAGAGGATGGCCAGAGATGCCTCCTGGGTCTCTGAACACTCAGTCTGTCCATGGGCACCCTCAAAACCTGGCTCCCCAATGGGCCAGGAGAAAATTGATGGAGGCCCTGTTGCTGATTAGAGTTAGAAGGCCCTTTCTTTGGCTCTCTTGCTGTCCTCTTTAAAGACATGAGCTTTCAGTCACCTTTCAGAGCCACTTAAAAACAAAGACCAGACAATTGTGTACATGCCAAGGCCCCAGTGTCTATTTTTAAAAGAGCCAAGCCAACGTGGTGAACATATAAACCCTCAGGGCGGCGCCGGGTTTTTCCCTAGAGGATCTCTCCCCACTGCCACCCCACCGCACCCCCTTTTCAGCTTGGGAGGCAGAAGGGCAGTTCCCAGGGTGCCCTCCAAGTTCACCTCTGCCACAGGCAGCTGGTGTAATGCCCTCCTGGGTGCCTCAGCACACACAACAGGATGTGACTCAGGACTCAGAGATGTGAGTCAGTTTCCAGGGCGATGTGTCAGGGCGAGCCCCGGTGATGGCTCACTGGCACTCTCCCTGTCTGGGACCCTCGGACGGTAGATGCAGGCTTCCCTGGGAACAAAAGGGGGCACTCCCAGAGGCTCCAGTGCCACCCTCAGAGCCGGGTTAGGCTCTGCCATGAAAGAAGCATTTCCTGAAATGTCCAGCCATCTGTCTGAAGCCCTGTTTCGTCTGGCCTCTGTGATGCGGGTAGAACAGCAACACAGCAAGCAGGCATGGCGGCCCCCTACACGTGCGCCCAGGCAGAGACAGCTGGCGCTGCTATCAGTGAAAGCCCCTGGTAATGTGACTCGGTCCCCGCCAGCTCTAGGTGCTGGAATAAGAAACTATGGAACAGCTCTGGGGATCTGCCCACCATTTATTTGTCTCCTTTGGCCACAGACTCCTTGGTTAGTCATGTACAGCTAGCAGCATCCATGGTTCTAGCAATTACTCCCCAAGGGATGCACGCGGCCCCAACCAGGGGCAGAGACCCGCCTGAGGATGCTGCATTTTTTTAAAGACGGTTGGGGTTCTGAGGGATCCCATCCTCGTAGCTGACTGGCAGGCCCAGGAGGTGGTAGGCTGCCTACCAGAGGGCAAAAGGGAGCCATCTGGCCTCATCCCTATCCCCTCGTTGCCTTGGGGACCCACACTCTTGTGGGGGAGGTCTCCCTGGCAGGGAGAGGCTCCCCAATGTTGTCAGGGCGCTGGGAGTCCAGAATGCTGGTCCTTACCCAGAGCTATCCCCAGCTCCTCCCGTGGCTCAGCACAGCCTCTCAAACCTCTTGCTTCCTCATCTCCCCAAATGGGGGTGACCAGACTCACCTGCCTCACAGGTGTTGAGAGTTAATTACTGTTTGTGGAGCAGCTTTGAGCGCCACAGATGAAAGGCGCTCTATAAACGCAAAGAACCATTCCTCATTAGACCTGCCAGACAGTTCCCAGGGGAAACCATCCAAGCCTTTGCCACGAGGCCGCTCCCCTCGGCCAGATCAGAGTCTGAGCCACGTCTGGAAAAAGGCTCTGGACACAGGCACCGTCGTCTCTGAGGCAGGGCTCGGGGGATAAGTCACTGGCTTCTAGAAGAGACGAGGGTCTGGATAACACCCGATTCTCTGCCAGCACTGTCCCCTGCATCGGAGGGATGTTGGCCTTCAGGTCACACAGACGGAGGGACCTTGGTCCCAAGGGAAAGGAAGGCACCTTCTGCCCTCGGCTGTGTCCCCCCGCCTTGCAGACAAATTATTTCCTTGGACACTTTTAGACAAACATGCGTTGCAGACATCTCACCAGTAAAGACTTTTCTGCACCCTCACTTTCTGAACCTCTGCCCCCGCCCCCCAAACACACTTTCCAGGCCTGAACTGATGGTGCAGATGGGCTGGTAAATTCTGGTAAGGCCAGGCTATCACAGGCACATTCAAATTATTCCACAACTGCCCTGCTAATTTCTGTCCACTCCTCCACCAAAAAAATCTCAGAACGTGGAGGGTAAAGGTATCTCTCTGCTCCCAACCACTCATCTCCAGCAACTTTGCCCCCTTCACTGGTCCTGAAAGGGATGAGCCAGAGGGGAGACTGGGAGATCTCAGGCAGCTTCTAGCTTGGGACTGAGTGTGCCTACACCCCCATCCCAGGTGGGTAAATGAGGACCCTCCCTCGTAAGAGCCAAATTCCTGACACCTAAGGTGTGGGAAGCCATGTGTGGGAGACGCACAGCAGCCCCCAGGACTGTAATCGCTCAGTTGTGTCCAACTCTTTGCAACCCCATGGACTGTAGCCCACCAGGCTCCTCTGTCCATGGGATTCTCCAGGCAAGAATACTGGAGTGGGTTGCCATGTCCTCCTCCAGGGCTTTCCAGACCCAGGGATCGAACCCATGTCTCCTGTGCTGCAGGCAGATTCTTCACCGCTGGGCCCCTAGGGAACCCCCAGGACCGCTAAAGAAACGGAATTTGATGAAGGATCATTCCACTGAGGGCAGCACATGCTATAAAGAGGACTGTGCAGGTTTGACAGTCTTTCGTTCCGTGGCCCAGGGTATGAGGCTGTCAGAACCGAGCTACAGTCCCTTGCGGGTAGGGGTGGGGAGAGGGGACCTACAGGACTTTCAGGGAGGCAGCAGGGCCTCTCCCACGAAGTAGATACAGTAACAGGCGTCCCCTGTGCAGATCCAAGGTCCTCGAAATGCCTCAAGGTGGCAGCAGGCAAGAAAAAAAAAAAAAAAGTGATGTCACTGGGACCCGGGGGGGGCCAGAAGGTGACCATGAATTGCCAGTACTGGAGGATGTGCTTAAGGCTCAGGAGACTCGGTGCACAGCAGGTCCCAGGGAGGCCACTTTGCAGGCTGGCTGCCTCTGAGGTCCCATCCCACTCCTGCTCTGTGGTGAACTTTTCACTTTTAGCACTCCTACGGCTTTGTAAAAAGTTAGACCCTTTTGACGAATTTTACTATTATCATGAGATTTATGTATTTGTCGTAAGTGAAAGCTGCTCAGTCCTGTCTGACTCTTTGCGACCCCATGGACTATACAGCCCATGTAATTCTCCAGGCCAGAATACTGGAGTGGGTAGCCTTTCCGTTCTCCAGGGGATCTTCCCAAACCCAGGGATCGAACCCAGGTCTCGCGCATGGCAGGTGGATTCTTTACCAGCTGAGCCACCAGGGAAGCCCATTTGTTGTAAAGTAACAATAAAAATCCATCTCGCCACACACACACCTGCTCTGGGCTGTCCTCACGTGCATTCTAAGAGTGGCTCGAAGCCTGTTCAGGCACCCTCTGCATCTTGTGCTCTCAGGTGACATGGCCCCTGGTGCATGCCGAATGAATTTGACACCAGACACTCTGACTTGAAGCACACACAGCATCCCAATAAAACCAGGAGAACTCACATGAAAAGGGGGGAAAGCACAAAGAAGAGCCTCTAGAGGAGGGCGAACCGTAGCACGAAAGGCACTGAACCTGCCTTTGGTTCGAGTGGCTCCAGATACTTCTGGGTTTTGGGAACCTGTCCCCGAGCCGCCCCTTGGAGAGAAAGGGCCTGCAACAAGGGCTGGGCTTGGAGGGAGGTTTTGAGAGATGAGTGCTGAGCCCCCAGCTCTCTCCTTGCTCCCCGTGTGCTGAGGCAAGCAGCTTAAGCCATGGGAGACTCAGTTTACCCCCCACCTGTGTGGGGGGGCATTCCGGAAAGAGGAGACGGGATTCCAACCCCATCATTGCTCGTGCAGTATCTGGCTCCTAGTAAGCAAGCTGAAACTCCAGTACTTTGGCCACCTGATGTGAAGAACTGACTCATCAGAAAAGACCCTGATGCTGGGAAAGATTGAAAGCGGGAGGAGAAGGGGATGACAGAGGATGAGATGGTTGGATGGCATCATGGACTCAATGGACATGAGTCTGAGCAAGCTCTGGGAGTTGGTGATGGACAGGGAGGCCTGGCGGGCTGCACTCCATGGGGCTGCAAAGAGTTAGACACGACTGAACAACTGAATTGAGGTCTTCACTCCCTGTCCCTTCAGAGGAAGATTCCACATCCAGAGAGGACCTGCATGGTCCCACCGGAGGGAGGAGGGGGATGAAACCTGCCTTGGCTCCGAGGTCCGAGGTGAAAAATGCTCCCAGCCCCTCCGCCGGGAAGTCAGGGTCTCACCTACATGGGCTGCCTTCCCCTGAAGCACCAGCCCACCCCCGGCCACCCTGCTGAGGGTACCCATCGCCGCACAGAATCCAGAAAGTGGAGGATGCACATTAAGGATGCTTCTTCCCCTTAGTGGGGGCTAGGACACAGGCTCACAGCAGTGGCTCTTTAAGAGCTTCCATTCCACGCTCCCAGCCAGAAAAATGTCCCCACAGAAGACAAGGGAAGTGCGGGGAAGCCCCGAGCAGTGGGGGGGCCTCACCCCTCCCACGTTCGCTCACCGGCCAAGGCAGCGGGCCCCCCGGCCAGCATTCTCCCGTCCTCCCCTCCTGTCCCTGCCAGCCGCTCCCAGTGATCCTACACTCTCAGGCCTTTCCCTTTCCCACACATCAGCTCAGGCTCCTGGGAATCCCAGCTGTAGGACTAGGGGGGTTGGACCCGAGGGGCACCCCCCTCTGCACCCCTCTAGCATCCTTTTGTGGGGGACACCCCACGCCTGCCTGAGGACCGGCCCAGCGCTGTATGGTTCCTGGCCATCCCATCTCCTCCAACACCGCCAGTCCACTTTGCGCTGGGAAAGTCTCCGGACGTACAGAGCGATGCATTTCTCCCCTCTTCCAGGGCACTGCCAACCCCTGACCCTCCTCCCTCCACCGTGCTGTGCCTGCAGCGATGGCACATGCAGGCAGCCTGTCCTCTCCACGCTGGAGACAGGAGGCGCTGTGATTCCCAGACTCCCACCGTTTCGTTTGCTAACCTCGGGCGACCGCAGGACCGGCCGTCCTGACCCCAGCATCCCGCTTTCATCCCTGGAACAGGACGCCCTTCCAGAACCACCAGCTCTGGTTCCCTGTCCGTAAACATCTTTTGGGAGGAGGAACGTTTTATTAGACGTCTTAAAACACGAGGTTTCTCCATACACAAAGAACCCCACCACCCCTCCCTCCCCCAAGAAATGGCTCCTTTTATGCTTCTCATGGTTTTTTGAAAATTGCTCACTACTCAGACATTTTCCAGCAGAGTAGCAAGTGGGAAGGAAGAAGCTGAGCCGTCTGGTCACCTGGTAGCAGTTCTGTGAGCCAGAATATATCTAGGTGTCTTCGGCTCATGGGCCGGGGGCATCCCTGTTGACTTCCTCTGTGGGAGCCCATGGCTCCCCCTGCCTCCGCCCCCCGCCCTGCCATCTCCCCATCCCACCCCACCCGCCGCGAGATCCGCACGAGAGGAACCGGCTCACTTAAGCCTGCAGCCGTTTCTGCACACCCCGAAGAACTGACCTTGACGTGAACTAATTGGGACGGCAACAGATGAACAGCACAGGTTGCCGAGGTGGAGTTCTGCGGCAGGGAGGAGGCCTTTGAAGATAAGAGCTGCCAGCGCTTTCACAAGCTCATCCCTCGTGCTCTGAACAAAGGACGCAGACTAATAAAGTCAGACTCATCTGGGGGCAATCTGCGCTCACAGAGGAACATCACCCCAAACTCTGATTCAGAAAGGCAAACAAATCCGCCAGAATTCCTTTTAAACTGTGGCGCAGACCTGGATTTAAAAACTGACACATCCACATGCACAAAAACTCTTGGTAATAAGCAGACCTCTGATGATCTAAAGAGCCACAGCTTCACGTATTGACTTAGAGAAAGTAAATGGCATTTCAAATACAACCTTCACACTTTGATAGATGAGGTCACCCTGAGAAAGATGATACCGTGGGCCCGGCAGTGGGAAACCTCCCTCCAGAGAACCGCTTTGATTTTCAAGGTCAAGGAAGGCTTCCTCAGAGAAGCAGCAGGTTTTTCATGACTTGGACAAAAATGAAGATTTTTTTTTTTTTTTAAGAAAAAATTAAAAGCCAAGCCTGAGAGAGCAGACGATTAGATGTTCTTGCTCAGCAACAAGGATGACCCTGGAGAACAGGGTTGACCCCAGAGAACAGGGATGACCCTGGCCTGCAAAAGTCAAGGGTCAGCGTGGATTTAACTCCTGAGGTCCAGGTGGTGCCGTCTGTGGTTGACACCGACCTTGACATCATGGTAGAACAACTGAACTCTTGTGAGTTTCCCAGAGGGGTCTCAACAGGGGTGGTGTCTCCTCCAGGGGACACCAGACAGCATTTGGAAATGTTTTTGGTTGTTTCCACTGGAGTAAGGGGGATGCTCTTGGCACTGCATGGGTGAAGGCCAGGGGTTTGTATTTAACATCCCCCAGGGCACAGAACGCCCCTCACCACCGCCCCCCACACACACACAGCAGGGGATGACCCGGCCCCAAATGCCAGCGGTGCTTCAGGAAAACCCAGCCAGGGTAGGTATGCACCTCCCCAGTGTCCAACCATGATGACAAACCAGAACGCTGTGACTTCCAGAGTGCCCCCAGACTCAAAAGAGAATCTGAATGCAGTACAAGCCCTGGGCTGAGTACAAGTGGAACTCAGGGGTGTGAAAAGACAAGGCACCTTCTGGAGCCCTTATGGGAACCCAGGGGTGGCCGGAGGCCATTTGTCCGCCATCACGCTGTGGCCAGGGTGCCAGGGTTGGGGATGGCCGCTTTGCCCACAGTCTCACGGCCTGGCACCTGGTCTCGGACGTCTGGCGTGCCGAGCCCTGGGTGAGCCGCTGGTGTGCATGACCGACGAGACCGCTCCTCCTGAGCTGAGGGTCAGCCATGCCGCCTGGGGAAGGGGACAGGCTGGCACTTGCCTCCCCCGGACTCCCTGGGCGTGAGTCACATGTAACCAGATAATGATGCAGATCTCTGTCTGCATGTCTAAGGTTTCATTCCAGCATCTCAGGGGGTGACAGAGCAGAAAGCAACCTTGAGCCTTTGTGAGGCAGTCCCCAACCCTCTGCCGTCGGAGAAAACCGAAGCATGGCGAGGTGAGATGGCCCCCTCTGGCCCCCGCAGCAGGTTAGTGGCAGGCTGGGGACAGACTGGCTGGGTGCTGGTGGAGGGCTGTTTCTACTGTATGATGGCTGCAGCCAGCTGCCCCTACCCTGCGTCTGGTTACCAGACACTGACAAAACGAAGAAGCCGGTCGAAGCTTAACAAACAAACAAATATATATACACACACACACGGAAGTAGTCCCCAAGTACAGTGCTCTTTGGATGCCGGGGAGGGGTACGTTTTCCTGCTTACAGATCTGGGTTCTGAGCTTTGTGGGGCTGGCTGGGAAGTCCTGATTCCATTTACGTCTCCCTTCCATTCTGAAATGAAGCCCAGACAACCCCAGATCTCAAGTGCAAGTGGAAATCTCTCACTGCTGCTGTGAATTCATGAATAATGCAACTCAAAATTAGGCAGGGAGGATACCATTCCCCCTCCCAAGTTCCCTGTCCCTCACCCCCTGTGGTCTTTTGGGGGTGGTCGTGGGAGAGGCAGGCTTTCAGAAGCGAGGAGTCTGCAGTAAGGCTCACACGGTCACCCGGGTTCTGCCTTTTCTCCTAATAGCCTTCCACTGCCAAGTGGCTGCGACCAACGTGCTGCCTTTAAACCCCTTTATGGAAAGTGCCATACCCTCTTCTGCTCCCATCACTTAAAATAATGAGTTAGGCGCACTTGTATTAGTCTGTCTTTCAAGTGGATTAAATTCACGGGCTCATTCTCCTGCAGTCTCACAAGCTTTGGCCTGGCTGTCTGAACCTCCAGATTAGACAGACGAGCACATGCCAGACGGCAATGAAACGCAATTACCTAGGCAAACTTTTGAAGGATTTGAGCCCTGGGGCACAGGCTGTTTACGACAGACTAAAAGCACCGTTTGTACTGAGCAAGACCAGTTGCCTCTGTCTTTTTGAGTTCTGGATCCTGCCTGCCACTGGACTCCAGGCAGGATTTCTAGGGGCCTGATAACATCAAGCTTCTGTCCGCACCTCAGCACCTCAGGGTCTTTGCTCTGTTTTTCAACAAGAAATTGCAAGTACCAACAAAAGCCTATTATAACATCTCTCTTTGTGTTCGCTGACTCTCTCCCATTGGTTTGTTTTTTTTCGTATTGTGTACCACCCTGAAAAAAAGGCAGCAAGAAATCATCCTAGAGCTAGCTGCTTTGCTCTGTAATGTCTTTGGAAACGAACCACCTTTGCAATAAACAGGAACTTCCTGCCGGCACTGAAAAAAACAAAACCAAACCCCAGCAAACCAGTCTCAGCAGCACGTCCAACGTGCTTTCCCCTTGATTGGAACTAAGGGACCGAAGGAGAGGAGACAAATGTGAAAAGGAAGATTGATAATGCGGGTGGCAAACGCCTTTCCGGCCGCTGGTCCATGTTTCAGGACATTTTTTCAGACAGAGACCAGACAGATGTGTTGGAATCGTCCTCCGTCCACCAGCTGAAAACGATAATGTGACTGTGAAAGGCGGTCTGGAGGCAGGGTGGTTAACCGGACTTCTGTAGTCCTACCAGACACAGGGAGGCCCTCCAGGGGACAACAGTGAAAAGTTTCAGCACCTGGGGACCCGGGACCCTGAGGTCGGTCAGTGGGTCAGTTTGAGCAAGAGGCTGCGATCAGGGGTGGGAAGCTAAGATCGGCTAGCAAGATAAAAAAGTGAAACTTGGAGGGACGGATTTGAAAAGTGCTGGAACCCAGAGGGATCTATGTATGGATGCTGCTCGAGAAGGAGGGGACACGGGAACCCCTGAACGGGGTGGGCAAGGGGACAGAACGCAGGTGCCGAGGGGATGGCAGTGAGGTCAGGAGGGACGGTGTTAGGAGGAAGCCACGGACAGACAACCTCGTCTCAACTTTGGGGTTCTGAGCCATCATTAAATCTGGGAAGCCAGGTTCAGGCATCCAAATGACAGGCTCGGGTGAGCTGTCTGGGACGCTGGAAGGAGGGAAGGAAGACACAGGAGAGTCTGGCTTAGGTGGGCGGCTCAGCGAAGGGAAAGGGGCAGCACTCGAGTTAACCGGAGCTGTGTAAGGTGATGGGGGCAGGAGATGAAGAAGCGGAGGGACTTCTGGGCTCCCTCCTTGTCACAAAAGTGGAGGGAAAGGACCTAGGGAGGGGTAGTGGGTCCCCCAGGTGGGCCCATCCAGGCCCCCCCATCCCAGCTGGGCTCTGGGAATCACAGAAAGGGCAGATCGCGAAAGCAAGAGAGAAAAGCACCAAGGCAGCAGGTGCTTGGGGAGGAAGGAAATCATTTGGGTCAGGAAATGCTGAAGTTGGGATGAAAGCCTGCAGCTCTTGAAAGCAGGGAGAATGCTTGCTCGAGGATGCCCACTGACCCCCTTCCCTACCCGCCCCCCCCCGCAACCCCGGGCATCTGGGCCAGGGTCATGGGGCCTGGAGACATCCTGGAGAGAGTTCCCCTCCCTGGCCTGGGACCTTCTAGGAAAAAACTTGTCATACTCAGAACCACGATTCCGGATGGGGAGGACTGGGCACAGGTGCATGGGGTTCTGTGTTGACAGTCCGAGAGGCAGCCCTGGGGTGCGTTCTGAGGTTTCGATGAGGCCACAGTGTGGAGGGGAAACACCTCATGCGCTTGCTCCCGGGAGCCGACCGTTGGAAATGCAGCCAATCTGTACCCTCCCCGGGTCTCAACGGACAGTGTGGATGGAGGGAAGAAGGTGGGGAGAGAGGTCTCGATCAACAGGTCCAGGAGGAGGGAAATGTGGTCACTGGCATCTCAAGGAGAGCGGGCAGGATGGAGGAGCTGAGCGGGTGAGGGGTTGGGGCTTTCCAGGTGGGCCCCAGCATGGACCAACACAGGTGGGCAGGGCTGGCGATCGGTGTTCCGAGGCCAGAGAGAAGGCAGGGAGAAACAACTGCTCACAGCCTCAGCGCCCCGGCCTCCTTCTGGCTTATCTGCATGCCTCTTCGGTCGTTTTGGAGCGCTGATGGGCTCACTGTGGACCATCTCACGGCCCAGAGACAGGCCGGGGCTCCGATGGATGGAGAGCTATCAGGTCAGTGGGGAAGGTGCCCTGTTATTTCCAGACCAGCCCTCAGTGGTCGTCAGATCCTCACCAGGTGACGTGTCTAGACAGGAGGAGGAGCCTCGCAGCGGAGGCTGGTGACGCCACCTCCCACCACACGGGGTCTTCACTTGTGTGGTCAAGGCGGCACCCAAGGTCACAGAGAAGGGAACCGCGGCCAGGCTGGAGGGGAGCCAGAGTGAGTCCCCGGGTTCTCCTGTCTCTTGCTGTTTACGTGCCTCCCTCTGCCGCTCCTGAAAAGTGAGCCTCTCATCCCTTGGGGACTTTGGCTGATATTCACATAGACACCTCTTCCAGGCGACCTATGCGGGGCTTCCCTGGTGTGCTCAGTGGTAAAGAATCTGCCTGCCACTGCAAGAGACACGGGGTGCCATCCTCGATCTGGGAAGATCCCATAAGCTGTGGTGCAACTAAGCCCAAGCACCACAACTACAGATCTCACGCTCTCGAGCCCAGGAGCCCACGTGTCACCGCTACTGAAGGCCTAGCGCCCCAGAGCCCGTGATCTACAAGAAGAGAAAAGCCGCCATGGTGAGAGGCCTGAGCAGCACAGCTAGAGAAAAGCTCAGGCGGCAGCAGCCGTAAATAAATAAATGTATTTTTTTAAAAAGGTGATTTGTGCTAAGAAAATGCCAGACCCCACTTCCCCTCGGGTAAGTCCTAGGCCTCGGGCGTCCTGTGCCGTGTCTCCGAGGCTCAGGCCATGAGAACTGCAGGGACCTTGAATGCTGACGCAGTCGTCTGCCCGTGACTAGGATGGGGCCGCCTGTTTCTTGCAGAACAAGTGCCCAGATGCTTCCCAGCTCAGGTAAGAGCTTCGCTTACCTTAAGAGAAGGGGGGCTGGAAGGTGTCGGTCCCCCAAACATGGCAGCTCGGCGGGAGAGGAACCCCCAAGGTGGGCTCCACCCGGGGAGTCCGGCACTAAGGGGCGGTTTTTCTAACTCCGGGGAAATCCCTTCAGGACGGTTCTCCCACGGGCCTCCACACCACCCATCCCTATGAAGACAGAGTCATCCCAGGACGGCTCTGACTGAATAACGAGCACCCAGAGCCACTGGCCTTGAGGGGCACCAGCCTGGACCCAGAGACGGTCCCGCCCAGTGGCTGCCGAGAGTCAGGGGTCTCGGGGGAAAAAGTGGACTCGTGAAGGGTCTGCAGACTAAAGTGCTGGCAGCTGGCCGTGTCCTCTCTGCCGACGACAAGGGACACCATCTGCCGTGTCGTGAGTATCATGATACGACCTGAGCAGGAAGCTCCCTTCCGCTCCCATCACTGACACGTACAGCAATGGAAGGGGAAACCAGGAAAAGACCCCCGTCAGCACGGGGGGGAGCTCAAGCATTGGCCCTGGTTGAGGCGGGGAGGGGGTGCCTGCTAAGGCACCCCGCGAACCCACTTCCGCACCCCCACCCCCGCCCCGGGGCCGTGACTGAATTTAGTCTCCAGCAGGCCCTGGGCTGCTTGTTTTGCAGTAGGAAACTCTCCTTCATAAGGGTGCTACTGTTGGTATTGTTTATTTGTATTTTTTTTTTAATTTCCAAAAATAATGAAAGGTTTATAAAATGGGGTGGGGGGTAGGGAGGAAGGAGAGGGCGGAGGGGAGGGGAGGCGGCGACCCCAGCATGTCCCAGGCTCAGCTCTGCTTCTCCTTGCCCCCGCCCCCTGCCCGGGTGCACCCCTCCCTGTTCTGAATGTCGAGAAGTAAGCAGGCCGAGCCGCCTGGGCTAGAGATGCGTCTAACAAGGCCCTCATTGTCTCAGACAGGTGTGAGATTGGACTTGATTTGGGGCCAACATCTCCAGTCCCCGGAGCCAGCTCTGTGAGCCGAAAACATGCACCAACCCTCCAGTAATACCACTGCAGCCAGCCAGAGTCTCAACAATTTAAGGCTTAACACACACAACATAAATCAGAGGAGGATGGACCGGCCGACCGGCAGTTTCTTGGGCGGATGCCTGCAGACTGTCTGCAGATCAGACCCTGCCTGTTTGGGTTATTTGAGACCTTTTTTTTTTTTTGGTAATATAAAGATGAGAAACTGGGTGGAGCAGCGCGCAGAGGCACACTGGTGTTTGCCCTTTCTTGTTCCAACGGCCCCTGCTTCTTCCTAAGTGCTGTTTTGAAGGGACTGCTCAGGAAGCTTCATTTTCTTGCTTAACCAAAGACTCAAGACTGTGTTCGAGCTGGGCAGGACAGGCAGAGGGAAGCCGAGCGCTCCAGTATGGATGCTGCCCGTGTGACCTTCATGCAGTCACTCCTCCTCGCTGGGCTTCAGGCGTCTCCTCTGATGGGGTGGGGGAACAATCTCGTGCTGGTTTAGCGTTCTCTGACTCACATCTCCAGTGCTCAGAAGCTCAAAGTTGCTGCATAAACTGCCCGAAAGTGAAAGCGTTAGTCGCTCAGTCGTGCCCGGCTCTTTGCGACCGCGTGAACTGCAGCCCGCCAGGCTCCTCTGTCCATGGAATTATCCAGGCCAGAATACCAGAGTGGGTTGCCATCCCTCCTCCAGGGGATCTTCCCGACCCAGGGATTGAACCCGGGTCTCTTGCATTGCAGGCAGATTCTTTACCATCTGAGCCATAAGGGAAACCTCTGTAAGAACCGCCTAAAGGAGGAAATCGTCATCTTTGGGAGAAAACTTGCAAACCCTCTGAATGTTCTGTTTGTGAGTGGATGGGATTCCTGGAGCAAGAAACACCCATCACTGGCTTCCTCCTCTTATCTGTTCCTTAGGAACCTGGGATCTGCAGAGCCCAGAGCTCCAGGCCTCGGGGCAGGTGGTTGGGGCAGGTTGCGGGAGGCAAGGAGGAGATGGCAGGTCTGCACTGCTAACTAGAGCAGAGCCTCCGAGTCCCCGTTTTTTCCGTCGCCTGTGAATGAAGCACCATCTAGGAGAGACAGCTACCGAGTCACAGCATCTCAACCTAGGAAGGAGCCCAGAAACCCCGCCTCGGTACGGCGCCTCAGGGAGAGGCATCTGGACTTCACTCCTGGGATTCCTGTGACGCTCCCAGGTGGCACTGGCCCAGCCATTCGCGCCCTTAACCCTGAATTCACCACCAAGGGCGTGGCCACCGCAGGGATGCTGGGGCCTGGCCAGGCAGCCTGGCTGTTCCTGCCAGACACTGTTCAGGGAGCAAACGGCATGGGACTTGGCACTGTCCTGGCGGGGGACGCAGGGACCATCGCTCAGTCTGAGCTCCGGCCTGCCCAGGGCCCCCCTCGATGCACTCCCACGGCTGCGACCCCAGCCTGTCACCCTCCACACCTGTTTCCTGACCCCCTTCTGGCCCAGAGGCGGCACAGGTCACAGGCAGGCTTTCAAGGCCCAGGCTGGTGGGCGGACTCACACAGGAAGGTGAAATGCGGTTCAGAGAAAGCCTTTTGTAGGTAGTTCATCCAAAATGCAGAAGATGCGGACCATTCACATTCTCTGAATGCGTCCGATTCATAAGGGGACCGGCACGTAAGGAGACGCGTCAGGGGTCCCCTCCACCGGCCGCTGCCCACGTGGACCCGGTGGTCAGAAGCGTCCCTGCAGCTGTACCCATGTCTGCACCCTGAAGCAGGGCTTGGGGACACTCGGTGGGACTGAGGAGGCCAGCGGGTGGCCTTGAGATGGGAGTTCTTACTTTTTAACAAGATCCCTACTCCTTCATTAGGAAATTCAGCACTGAAAAGATGTTGACACAGAGACGCCGTGATACAGAATTGAACCAGGGGATCCATCATCTCATCTCATCAACTCATCTCAGTGAGGGGCAGAGCAGGAGTAAACATCCTGGGGTACCCTCTGTACTGACAGTGGAGCTCACGAGCTGTGCCCACCCCTGCCCCACCCCAACAGAAGGACGGGGGGCCAGCGGGAAGGCCTCTGGACCAAGCCCTAAGACTTAAGAGTTCAAGTCTGTCTCCAAGCAGGCCACTCACTGACACTCCCTGGGCCTTGATGCCTCTTGCATGAAATGAAGGACTTCCAGAAAGACATTTTTTGGGTTTCCCAGGTGGCGCTAGTGGTAAAGAACCCACGTGCCAATGAAGGAGACTTAAGAGACGTGGATTCGATCTCTGGGTCGGGAAGGTCCCCTGGAGAATGGAATGGCAACCCCCTCCAGTATTCTAGCCTGGAGAATCCCATGGACAGAGGAGCCTGGCGGGCTACAGTCTATGGCGTCACAAAGAGTCAGACGCGACTGAGTGACTTAGCACGCACACGCAGAAAGACATTTAAGGTCCCTTTCAACTGTAACCTGATGGCTCAATTGGCAAAGAATCCACCTGCAACGCAGGAGACTCTGGTTCAATTCCTAGGTCGGGAATATCCCCTGGAGAAGGGAATAGGCTACCCACTCCAGTATTCTTGGGCTTCCCTTGTGGCTCAGATGGTAAAGAATATACCTGCCATGTGGGAGACCTGGGTTCAATCCCTGGGTTGGGAAGATCCCCTGGAGAAAAGAAAGGCTACCCACTCCCGTATTCTGGCCTGGAGAGTTCCAGGGGGTCGCAGTTCATGGGGTCGCAAAGAGTTGGACACGACTGAGCAACTTTCACTTTGAACTGTAACCATTTCCATTCCATTTGACCCTGTGGAGCAGTGGGTCTGGGCTCTCCTGTTGGTTTACCCAAGGAAACCGAGCACGAACGAAGATGGCGCGAGGCCCACGCCTGCCCTTGTCCACCCCAGGGCTCTCATCGTCTGGAAGTAAGGAGACACACAAGGTCACTATCTCAGAGCAGCTGTGTGGCTCGCAGGAGAGAACAGACGTGCAATGCGCTGGTCACGCAGCAACACCACCAATGTGACGACAGCGATCCTAGTAAAAAGACCACTGGCTGCACAGGAGTGTTTAATGGGCACCGGGCTCTGTGCCAGAAACACGACAGAAATATATCTCTCAGCCCCCGTTCACGAGGAAGTGAGAGTCAATGCCACACGCCAGGTGTCCAGTGCTTTGTGTCTATTAGCTGAGTTCATCCTCACAACTCTCCAGTGATCCAAGCACCATCATTAGTGTGCCCATTTCACAGATGGGGATCACAGGGCAGAGAACTGAAGTAATTCTTGCAAGGCTACCTAATCAGGAAGTGGCCAACCTAGCATCTGAATTCCCATCATCCATATCCATACCTATGGGTCCAGATTCCACTCTCCTCACATAGAGCACTCGGGGGGCTTCCATGTGTTTTCGGAGTCACTCTGATGAAAAGGTGGGAGGAGCAGCTGACTGATGGGGTGGATGGACAGAAGAACTGGCATCCGCAGGCCACTGTGTGCTCCCATGAATGGCCAGGCAGGAAGTTTGAAAAATAAGAGAAATTCCTTACAGAGGCTCCAAGGCGTCTCCCCACTCCCGCCCTCCCCCAGGGCGTGAAAGAACCAAATGAGGAAATCGGGAAGAGATTCTGGAATAAGAATAACAAGATTTCCTCTCCCTTCCACCTGAATTGGCCGTCCGTAATTCTGCACAAATTCAATTGTAAAGTCAAGCTTTGTAATTCGTGGAGAATCATATTAAACAGAACCACGTCTGGGCAATGGTTTTTCCCATTTAGCAACATATGGTGGCTCAGAAAGCCCAATCACATAGCAAAAATATTATTAAAAAAAGAGCCTCTTAATCAGGGGAGCAGAGTCGGGGGAAGAGGGCTCTGGGCCATCCTTGCTGGCTTCCCAAGAACAATGGGGGTTAATCCTCGAGAGCCCCAGAATCTGCCCAGAATTACAACCTATTAGAGTTTAGGGCCACCTCGTTCATGGCCTTCACGATGGGCGAGGGCGGGGACTCACGTGGCTGACAGCCCCTGAGCCGGCGCAACAGGCAAGACCCCCAGGACCATGCCATATACGCTGTGGGTGGCCGGTGGGGGGGCTACAGCAGCCACCAGCATCAGTCACTCCAGAAACATGAGCCACAGCTACTTTGTGATTGCCTTCAGTCAACGTGCGAACCAGGCAATGTCCTCATCTTTCTTCGGGGGCCCCTGGCTCCAAAAACAAGCCAGGTGTACACCCCATCACAGACACACACTGCAGTTTCAAACCTGGGTGGCAGGAGGGGGAAAGAACTACACATTTCAGAAGTTTCCACACTCATCCTGAAGATCCCAGTCCCACTGAATGACCCACTGGATGGCCTACTGAAGCACAGCTTAAAACCCAGGCAACGCCGGCAGATCCACGTAGCAGGCGATTTACAGCCAAGGACGGATGAAGATTAGCAGACCCTGAGAGGAACAATCCCAATAAACCACTTAATGGGCAGAAATGCCAAGTTGAGCCCTTGAGCTTGTGCTGACTTTTGCAGATATTTTAATAACTTTATCATTATGTAATCTGCCATCTGATACGTACAGAGAGATGCGCTAATGGCGCAACGGTGGGATAACCCCCAGGAGATGAAATACAACAATGAGGTTCGCTTCCTCGGATGACCTACAACTCCGAGAAGTGCGATCACTTGTCAGATTATTTCTTCCTCCCTTTGTACCCTGAGATACTGTTTTAAAAACCTACCCAGCAAGTGTATGTGTGCAGCCCTTCCCAAGATGCACGGCATAAGCCCTCTGGGTCTTGATCTGGCCTTGGAATGACTTGTGCATGTAAAGCTGAAGGGCAGAGAGAACTTCATCCACAGTAGGAATCAGCGAGAAATGGGGTCTGGAGACTTCATGCCTTAGGACAGGTGAGCTGCTGCCAACCAGGGTCGTGCTAACTCCCTGGGGCTCCTCAGGGACCTTCCTCGCCCGCCTGCCCTAGGGATGCTCTGGTCTTCTGACCCCTCATGGTCATACCCAAGTGTCATGTCTGAAGGACCATAACTCATCCCCTTTCAAGATCCTCAAAGTTCACCACTTCGAGGACCCAAATCTGTCGCTAACCAGACCCGGTGACACTGACTTATGGAGGCTCAGATCCAGCGACGCTGGTTGGGAGGATCAGCGGTGTGCAGAAATAAGTCCTGTTGCAGCCCATGGGGCTGTTGTGTTTTAAAGCTCAAGTTTCACCAGCCGCTAAGTGACCTGAGGAAATGCTCGGGTCAGAGTCCCCCACTGCCTCCTCCACCCGTTTGTCCACATTTTTTCCAGAGAGCAAGGGGGAGGGTCCCATTGTTAGAAGGATGACCTCGCTACTGCTTACAATTGGAGGTTCTTTCCCACCATCTTGAAATGATACTTGGAATGTTCTTGACCCCAAAGCTAGCCCTGAGCTGATGTGAAATTACAGTGGGCCCCGAAGTGTTGGTACTTGAGCTTGTGTCTGGAGGGAAGGATGGTCTT
This sequence comes from Moschus berezovskii, assembly GCF_049115385.1. Classification (NCBI taxonomy): domain Eukaryota; kingdom Metazoa; phylum Chordata; class Mammalia; order Artiodactyla; family Moschidae; genus Moschus; species Moschus berezovskii. Next base: position 4,988,744 of record NC_142460.1, read on the forward strand.
TTCTGCCCAGTGACTGTCTTTCATACTGATGGCTCATTTGGGGGCCTGGGCCATGGTTCTGTTTTCCCTGGAAAAACACTTATTTCTTTTGAACAGTACATGTTTACATTCCATGCCGCTTGGAAGAGCCTGAATTAGACACTCAATCTGAAGATGCTCCAAAGCTTGATCATCAAAAATCAACTGGATAAGAAGTGGTACATTCCATCCCCCCCACCATAAATTATTAGAAGTGCCCAAAGAAACAGGAAATAAATATGATTGGCCAGTGTTTGTTATTAGGGTGAGTTCTATACCATTATTATCCTTATTTTATTTACTGTGGCTGGTAACTGAATCTCTAGTAGCAAAACATCACATGTTCTGCCAGAAAGAGATTACAGAAGAAAAATCTACAGGTAAAGAACGGGGTTCGTCAGTGAAGATTTTATTTACCGGAGGAGTTTGGCAATGCAGATCTTTAATCTCTGTTAACAATTGGGCTGCAGCAGCAGGACTTTGAAAGCAATTGTTCAATAATAAGAAAGCTCATGTGAGGCTAAAAGCTTTGCAAGTAAAATGTGAAACTACAAATATACCCTGAAGTGGCTGGGAAGAGTTGAGCGTCCCCCTGCCTCTGTTTTTCCCCAAGCTCTGTGCTCAGAGGGCCAGAGGGAAGTGAGGGAAGACAGGAGCGATGGCCGCTCCTCAGCGTTGTTTAAATCATGCGTGTTGAACTTTGAAAAGCATGAAAGTATCTGAACGACAGTGGACCTGCATTTCTCTTCCATGATGGTGGGTAGTGGGGAGGAGATAACGCAAATGAGGCAGACCAGCTCCGTTTGGAGACCTACAACCTCCCCTGGGCCTTTCTGTTCCTATCGGCTTCTGCTGTTTGCCCCCTCTCTGGGTACGGACTTCTGGTAAACTCCAATACTACTTCATGGCCGCAGTCAAAGTTTTGTTTTTAAATATCCAAATGTGAAAGGCTATCTTGGGGTGATTTGTAAATGTGGGATTATGAGATATGCAAAGTGAATCACCAGCCTTTCGCAATGGGTTTCTGGTCCACAGCGCCTGGCCATTAAAGCCATTTTTAACAAGGCAGCCTGTTTCAAAACAAGTGATACGCTGGGCTTCGGGCGGTCACATTCTTGAGTCCAGCCCAGCTGGCCGGCTGCGGTCTCCGTGTCATCTTCTGTCCCCACGCTTACTCCCAGCCACTAACTATGTCATGAGCTTTTGGGGGCCAGGGCGAAAGACACCCAGGCCTCCTGTCTCCTGCTTTTCATTGCCTCCATGTTCCAGGGAAGATGCCCTTTCTCTACCACCGCTGGGTCCTCTGGTTCTACCAACATAGGTAGGCTAGGAAATGTTAAGAACTATCGGATCTCATCTAGGGAAAAAAAAAAAAAAATCATGTGTTTTTGTGGTTGGAAATAAAAGGACCCTGATATGAGTTCCAGCAAGTGAGGGCCTGAATGAGAGTAGCTGGAAGATGTAAGTGTGGCATAAGATACTGAGTTCACATCTACCTGACCATCATGTCTGTTCTGGGGGAAACAGACAAGGGAAAGTTGCCTCCGAACTCAACCTGATGCCCACATCCTTTCTACCTTGGTGTAACGGGCAGAATGGTGTCCTTGAAAAGCTGTGTCCATGTTCAGACCCACGGGACTATGAACATGACCTTATTTTTTTTAAAAAGGGTCTTTGCAGGTGTAATGAAGTGGAAGATCTCGAGATGAGGTCATCTGGGTTATCTAGGGGGAGGTGGGTGTCTAATCCCATCACAGATGTCTTCAGAGACAGAGAGGAGCTGACACGGAGGAGGAGGCCATGTGAAGAGGGAGGCAGAGGTGGACAGTGATGCGGCCACAAGCTCAGGGATGCAAGGAGCCACCGAAGGTTGGAAGAGGCAAGAAAGGTTCCTCCTCTAGGAACTTCAGAGGGGGTGTGGCGCCTTGATGGTGGACCCTGGCCTCCAGAAACGGAAGACGATAAATTTCTATTGTTTTAAGCCACTAAGTTTGTGGCAATTTGTTATACCAGCCGTAGGAAATTAATACGCTTGGTTTGGTGATGCTGATCTGAATAGCCCACAATTACCAAGCCTTACCCATGGGCTGGCTCTCACGTCTGCTCTTTCACCTTTTGCAGTGGTTCCAGGATCGCCAAAAGTAATTATTACTCCCATTTTGCAGATAGGGAAACTGAGGCTTTAAGAAGTTAGGTAACTTGCCAAAAGTCCTACAGTGATGCATGGTGGAGGCCAATTTGGGGCCAAGGTAGTCTGCCTGTTGGGCTCATTCTTAGCCACCAAGCTCTGCTATCTTTCTTGGCCATGAGATTTTCAGCTTAACCTGCCTACTGTTTCACCAGTAATAGCAAGTAAGTCTTCCAGCTGTGTTAAAAACTTACTTTTCTGAACAAAAACCTTTGGGTGTGTGTGTGAAAATGAGAGAGAGGGAACTGGGAGATCACAGGAATAAGGGAACATTTTCGAATGTATCAAATTCACAGAAGGGATACTTTATCATTAGGATCAAGACCTAAAGTGAACTCTTCTTTCCTCTAATTAGGAAAGATGTCCACAGACATTAACAACATGTTCCGGAAAGCATGGTCTGATCACCTTGAACGACATCCATGAAAACGCTCAGTCTGAGAACGCCGTCCCGCTAAAATGTGGTTTATGATGACTAGGGTGCTGACAGCTCGCCAGGTTGGCGGCTCCTTTGAAGGGCTGGTTTATTAAGTACTTAGCTGAGAGGTGCTTGTAAATACATCACAGGCATTGGCGCAGCACTCTTCAGGGGAGTTCTGTGTTGGTGACCACACGGTCCATAAATAGAGTGTGGAGAAGAAGTCAGGCGGGCCACCACCAAGCACCGCTCCGTAAGTCACCCCAGGTCTCGGATGGAAAGCAAGGGCAGCCCGCACTGCTGAGACCACAGGCGGACTAAGAAGCAGCCAAGGCCTGAGGGCTGTTTTTAAAGGAGAAAAAAAAGACGAAAACAGCTTTTTCTCCATGCTTCATCCCCAAAGTTTTTAAATGTCTATGATACAACTGATGGGCATGAGCTTTTTAAGCGTTCCTTAATACTGATACATTGTATCAGCCAAGAAGACAGAAAACAGGACCTGGGTTCTGAGTTCCTCTAACTCTCCCCAGTCATCTGGTTCTAACACCTTATAACCTCTCTGCCCACAGGTGAGAAGAGGGGTGTGCATCGCCCACCAGGAGCCCAGGAGAGCTCTTCATTCTGTGTCCATTTCACTGTTTCTCCTTCCTTCCCTTCCCCTCTTTCCCCACTTACTTCTCACATTTATTTATGTTTATTTATTCATGGGAACACCTGATCCAGGCTTGTTTTCCGTGTAACATTCTGCGGCTGTAGACCTTGCCAGGCTCTCAAATTCTACTACACCTAGATAAGAGAGCTATGTTTAGATCACTCCCTTTTCATGTTCATAGCATGTCTTGTAAGTTGATTTCTAGCACCTTCAATATTTTGCTTTGTGTAACCATGACCATTTGTAGATTGACACAGGAGAATGACTGCAATCTCCAAGGTAATGCAACTGTCCCCAGCCCCCTGCTTTGCTTTTGAACTTCTAGAATTGCTGGAAGAGAGAAACAGAGAGAGAAGCCAGGGAAGGGAAGAGACATTGTGCATTTTATTTTACCCCCAAGGCTGGAAAGGGGATTTCTCTCTCCTCGTACAGAAAGTCAAAAGATTATTTCTTTTTTCTTTGGTCAATCCAGCTGACAGCTGACAAAGATTGGCATACGGAACCCAGTATGGCTGAGAAACAAAGTCGATTCAGTATCTCAAAAGGCTACCCGGATAATAAGTACCAGAAAATGGTGTTTCCAAAGTAACTTTGGGTAAATCACTAGCATAACAAAATAACTTGGAATACTAAAATTTAGGAGGTGATTTAAGAGGTCAAGCCCCGTCAGCCATATGAAAATCTTAGAGCACCCACACTCCTGCAGGCCGATCAGACATTGCTGGGGTTTAGAGGTTAGGAAGGCCTTGGTCCCACTGAAACCCACAAAGAGAGCCTGCCACGCAGGAAGGGTTGCCCCACTAAAGTGAATGGACGGGTAAGAAGCCCTCTGCCTACCCACACATCTTTCCTTCATGCGTGCAGTGCTCAGAGAGTCATTATTCTGAGTTCAGCCTTCTTTTCCCCATCTTCAAAAACACACGTTTCCAAAGCAGGAAATGTATTGTGGTGCCCACCCCCAAGTCTAGCCTAATGGTTCATTATTATCAATACCTCACGATTCTCAGTCTACTCAGGACTGCCGAGGGAATGGCCAGCCCAGCACTGCTCCCATCTCCCCATGGGCGACGGGGGTTTCACTTGATGCTGACCAGCCCTGTGTCTAAGTCCTTGATTCCAGGGTGGGAGCCTGGGAGAACCTGCCACCCACCAGCACTGGTTTTGGAGCCAGAAAGGGTCTCCGTTTGAGTTCAGTTCCCATCTTGGAGAATTCTGGCAATCGCTAACCTCTGAGGTTCAGTTTCTCTGCCTGTAAACCACACCTACAGGACTGTAGGAATAACACAATGTATAAAATGGTCTGACATATCAAAAGATAACTTTTCCCATTAAAGAGTTAAGCCTTGGGCCTTGATGCTGACGGCAAGACACACCAAAAACAAAACTTGGCTTCTTAAGTTTCTCTGGTTTTGACAGTTTTCTGCACCAGTAGATTTCACCCTGCTTTCCCCGAAAGGAGGGAGTTACATACATGGCTTAAACGTGGTTCGTCATTTTTGGTAAATCAGGAGTCAGATTCTTAAAACTACTTGCTCGGGTTGCCTGAAGCCATCTCTAAGGGGAGGTGTGGCTGACACAGTGGCAGCGGCTCTCTGTTTGTCTAGACTTTGCCTGGTCCATCTTTCAAAAGAACATGTGTCGAGTTTTCTTCCCTGTGACTGGGAAAGAAATCTAAAACTCGGCCGCACAAGTGCGTGATGGTGTCCTGACTTGCTTAAACGTGCAGCCATGACCAAATGGCTTTCTGTTTGATTTTAAGACCTGGTAAAGTAGGAAGTTGAAATTAACCTCAGCGCTTTTATAGCTGAAACCTCAACAAATAAACAGTGGTTTGGTGGCATGGCAACCTAGCCCCCTTTTCCATCTGTACTCTGCTTCAGATCACTTGAGGTGTCTATTTTGAGTGATTCTTAAGCACATCTGATTCTAGATAAACAGGCAGTATCCTGATCTGTGATTTCGTACTGCAGGAGTTAAAGGGCCAGGCACAACCCTCCAATGAAGCCCGAGAAAGACCAGGTCCATCAGCCTATCGACCCAGGATCTCTCAGAGCCCCTAACTGCCAACGATTCCGCCAGGCTGAAAACATCCACCCATTGGTTCGGCACGGCTGTAAAATTGCTCTTGTTAATACTATGGGGATGTTTTTCTTCCAACTACTGCGGCCATTTCAAAGAGAGCCATAAACACGTGCTGAATTTTTATACAAGCATCTTCTTAAATATAATATAGAAGCTCTAGTGCTAAGCTGGGAAAATAACCATTTTCATACCCATCAAGAACAAAATGAAGGTTTTGGCTGAAAGCGACTTTACTGTGATTCCTGTTAACTTTCTAATTTCAGGGGGAAAAAAAAAATCCCAAGGGTCTACTCGAAACAGGACGAAAGCAAAAAAGCATTAGATTCTAATGGGGAAAAAGAAAGGAAAAGGAAAAGTCGTTTTACATAAAACTCTCCCAGATACTTATTTTTTAAAAGCTGTTCCTGTAATTTTACAAGTGATGTCCTGAACGGCAAATCATATGTTGGAAAGAAAGGCCATCAGTGACATAGTTAACACATTCTCTACAGAGAGCAACTAAGACTCCAGGGCACTCTCAAAGCAAGTTATTATTACTTAGAGGTTGCAGAAGTTAAAAAGGTTTTAAAAGGAACAAGAGAGGGGGTTAAACCTGATACTGTGCTAAGCATACAGTATTCCAGTGAGCTGAGGAACGCCCGTCAATGGCGGTGCCTCCGACCCAGAGCTGCTGGCGGCTGAGGACAAGACTTCAACACCCCACCCCCAGGCCCACCATTTTCTTTTCGGTAAAGAGAGTGTATCTGACCAGGAAGAGAAATCAGATCTGGCTCACTCTTCACCAAAACCGAAACCAAGCCAGACTCCTGGTGGTGATTTCTACCGGCCCCCGTGTGGTTCAAGTTTCCATTGCCTTTCAGAAGGCCTCATAATTTTGGTTTCAAGAGCAGTAGAAAAAGGCAAATCCTTTTATCAGCCCAGAAGTAGAAATAGTGACGCCATGAGAGGATAAGAAAACAGACGTCTCCCCTTGAACGTTACAAGTGGAGTCCTGCAGGTGATACACATGTAAACGGCCCCAAACACAAGACCCAGCCATCTCCTAAAGAATTTTATTCTATTTAGAAGAAAAGCAGCAATTTCCCTGCCCTGCCAAGCCCATCTCACTTAATGGGCCATTTGATCTAATTTCTCATACACGCTTGCATTTTGGAATTTCAAAAAATCAATATGCATATTTTGAGTAAGTATGCAATGATGAAGCACCAGGAAACCAATGGTTTCATGGGACCTCTTCTTAAATACAGCTCAGAGGCAACTGGAGATGAGAGGCAGCCCTCCCAAAGCCAAGCTTGGGTTTCTGCTGTCCACCAAAGGGCTCATCTACAGAAAGACCCCTAAACAGCTGTCAACATACGATCTTACATGAGGGGGTTCTCTGGGGATTTTTCATGCAAATAAGAGAACCTTCCCCAGAGACATGAGTGTGACAGCGAACGGCATGGGCCATCAGGCTCTGGGGAAGACGATGGAATTCCCTTTTGAGACCCTCACATGTGCTAATCCCAAAAGAAAGCTATGGGCTGGAAACCCTCAAGGACGTGGGATTCTTGCACATCTCACAATAACAGCTTGGAACACAGAGAACGCCCGGGAAATCTAAGTTCTGCTGTCCCAGAAGGGCAGGTGCATGTCCCCTGCTGGCCACCTGCCCCAGATATCTTTTCCTGTGAGTCAAGCAAGCCTGCCCCTTTGAGAAAGGAATCTTACTGTGACCCTACCGTACACAGCTGTGTCCCGCACACCCTGAGAAAAACTACTGCATTTCGGAAATTTGAAATGGTATCACAGAGCAAATAATCACTGACGTCAGTGCTTTCTGCAGTGTAAATGAACTCTGGGCATTATCTCATTTGGCACAGTGGGTTTTATGCAATTACTGTATTTTACAGTGTTTTTGCCATTGCCAGCTAACCCCCATGGTGGTGGGAGCAGGGAGAGTCCACCTTCTGGACTGACTTCAAGTTCATTAGTTGCAATGAATACCCTGAATAGAATGGCGTCCAGACACTCCTATTTCCTTATATTTTCAAAAGGACGTGCACAAAATACAAACCCCACAAATAATCGGGAAGGACGTGAAACGTCTTGACCTGGCTTGATGCGTGCCATGTGTTACTTTCAAGCCAAGTTAGGTGAGAAAATGGCCAGAGCTCCTGCGTAAGAAATTCCAGACATGACCTACAGAGGGATATATACATATCTGGATATGCAGGACTTCCCTGGTGGCTCAATGGTAATGCAGGAAACATGGGTTCGATCCCTGGGTCGGGAAGATCCCCTGGAGGAGGAGATGGCCACCCCACTCTAGGATTCTTGCCTGACAAAATCCTCATGGACAGAGGAGCCTGGCGGGCGATGGTCCGGGGGGTCTCAAAGAGACGGACAGGACTGAGCAACTCAGCAACACCCTCTCTATATCCTCTGTAGCAGGGCCTTTCAGTCTGGGGGTCTTGTCACCAAGCAAATCTGACTCAGTAGCTCTGGGGTGGGCCGGGAGTGGGGTCGGGTGGGTGGACACTGCTGTTAGCAAGCTCCCAGGCTGCCTGCTGGCCTGGGGAAGTGGGGAGGAGAAGCCACGATGGGTCTGGGTGGGTTCTGCCCAAGGGCGCGGCGGCACGGGCTCCGTCCGGGTACTTACCCTGCATCTGACTCTGAGGCTGAGGGTTAAAGGCAGTGGAGTGGTTCAAGGAGGCCCGAGGGTTGGGTGTGGGGGCTGGGTGGTGTGGGCTGACCCTCATGGCCGTTCGCCGCAGCTGCTCCAGTTCACTGAGCCGCTCGGAAAAGGACAAGCTCCCGGGCTTGGTCTGATCATCTAGTTTCTGACGATGTCCTATTGCGGGGAGGGGATGGGGAGGGGGAGAGGGAGGCAAGGAAGGAGGGAGGCAAGAGATCAGAAAATGTACACTGCAGATTTGCTGGAAGTCGGGTGTTTCTGGGGCTCCCCTCCCTCTCCCCTCCCCGCCCTCCCCGCCACGTGGACCTGCTGGAGACCTGCTCATTCACAGGCACCCCTGGGGATTCGGGGCTGGCAGATGGGGGACCCCTTTCGTCATGTAGCTCATGGGGCGCTCCTTCGGTCTGGCCCCAGGTGCCTACTTCAACCTTCTACACCCATCTGCATGGGGCAGAAGGCAGAGGGCACACTGGGCTTGGTGGCAGAGGTGGTGGATGGCGGGGGAAGGGGGGAAGGGGCACGCCGTTGGCACTTGCTTGGCCCTGCGCTGTGGGCTGGAGAAGGAGCCCTAACCGCTTGCCCCCCACCACACACCCAAGCCCAGCTGGTTTCAGAGCAGCGAAGTGGGCCCTGGAGCTTCGTGGCACGCCCCTGCCAACAGGAAATGAGGTGTGGCTGCAAACCACAGCCCAGGGAGGTCAGATTTCCGGTTAAGTGCGGGGCAAGGGCCCCTTCTCCTCTCCTAGCCAGCTCTCCGAGAGCATCCTCTCCTCCCTGGAGCCGACTTCCCCGGGCTCGGCCTCCATGGATACGAGATTCGCAGCAGCCTGGGGCCCCAGGAGCCCAGAGCGGGCTGCCAGCAGAGTGGAGGCGCTTTCCTGGGGGGCCTCTGGAAATCCAAGGTGGGGAGGGGGACCCTCAGCACCTTGGGAGCCAGCAAGTGCCCTTGCCTGCCTGGCTCCTTGTCAAAGTCACTGTCACCAGAATGCAAGTGACATCCTTCACTAGAGAAGGCCAGGAGGGTCGGGCTTCATCTTTCTTCCCTTAGCTCTTCATCAAAACGTCTTTTTAAAAAATGTATTTACTTTCTAGCTGCACTTTGGGTCTTGTGGGAATCCTAGTTCCCTGATCAGGGATTGAACCCATGCCCCCTGCAGTGGAAAGGCAGAGTCTTAACCGATGGAGGGCCAGGGGAGTCCCCACAATATCCTTAAAGCAGAGATTCAGGCCCACTGAGCAGAGCTGAGGATCCCAGGTACCCATGTAGCCACGAGGGTTAGAGGGGTGGGGCTAGGCTTGGCCAATTCATTGGAAGAAAGAGTCTCTGACCAATTTCACAACTCTCCTCCTCCCCTCCTCTGTCGTCAAGGGACCTCAAAACAAGACTGGGGAAGCAGCCCCCTTGCCGGCACACTCCAGTGGCCTTCCCCATGCCTGACCCCCTCCTCAGTGAGAAAGATGATCCCTGGATTCCAGCCCTGCCCACCTGCCACCCCCAGCCCAGGGTGGGAGTGGAGTTGGGAGAAGTACATTTTAGCCCAGCTCCCAATGGCTACAATTATAAAATTAAATTTTATAACTTGTATTATGGTTCCAAATGTCTGTGGTTTGCCGTTTCTTCCTGCTGCCAGGCCCCTTGGCACAGCTGATGCTGTCTCAAATTCCAGACCAGAAAAAGGACCCACTATACTGCAGTGATTTTATCACGAGCAAGACCTGTTTGGCTCTGAGATGAGGAAAAATACTTAAGCATAATATTTGTGTAGCTCAAATGCAGTGCTCCCTCTTTTCATGTGTCACCAAGGCAAATCTGGTCTCTGATTCAGCCCCTGCAGCCCACAGCCCTCGGCCTAAACCAGGCAGCCCATGTCACATGGGCCCAGCACACATGCAAGTCCTCTTACCCGCTGAGTATTTTAAGCACCAGCCTTGTGGGTGAAAGGCCACAGGGCCAGCTCCCAGAACAACCCCTGCCACTCCTTTTCCTCAGAGGGACGAAAACAATCTTTTTCTAGAACATTCTATGTCAGTCCATCATGGAGTCATTTGTGGTCTCTGGATGGAGAGTCTCGGAGACTCCTTCCTCCTCTTATCTCTGTGACACATTCTTAGCTTCCTGATGGTCAGACTGAAAAATCTGAAGCTTTCTTGCAGAGGAGCAAACGATAGCGACTCAAAGGCCATCCCAAGCATATTAGTATGGTCCTTTCCACACCTGCCACTACCTAGCACCTGGAGTTAGGAGTCAAGGCGAGAAGAAAGCAGGACACATACTTCTGGAAAGTTCTACTGCCTCAGAAAGAATGCCAGTTGGCATAGGGGTGGTGCAGAGGCTTCTAGCAGGTTTTGTACCCATTTCAAAACTGCACGTTCCTTGGGCATCCAGTGGTGTTTTTGAAGAACAGTGTGTCAAGGACAGTAGGTGATCCAGGAGAATGATGTGTACCAGATCATTCTGAACACATGCATTTGGTGTTTTGGAGCCTCCGGCCAGCCTTTGAAGAGAGGCCTTGGGTTCTGTCTACCTCAGTCCCCAAGCTTGGGGAACACGTGCCACCAAGAAACTAAACAGGAATAAGTCATTTCAGGGAAGCCACTACTGTGGCCGGGCACAACCCAAGATATATATATATATATATATTATTTAATGAGACCCCTTCTCATCACCCTATGCTTGAAAAAGAAAGTTTCAATGTGTGAGCAGTTTTTGCACCAGCTGACACCTGCCAAAATCGCAGTCATTTACAGAGATTAACTGATGACTGTCTGCTTCAGCAGGAATGTTTGGGCATAGCTCTTAGAGAAAACAATTCTTCACTCTAAGCTCTGTTCTAAGCCCTGAGAGTCTCAGGGCTGAGTTTAATGCTGGAGGAGGGGTGAAAGTTCACCCCACACCCTCCCTGCGTGTGATCCTGGAGTAAGTCAGAGCGGTATTACTTTCCTGGGGACCCTGAGACCCTCCTCCCCACTTGAGCTGGAGAGCTGGAATACCGAGACATGGGGGAGATAAAAAGCATTAAAGGTGTGGTTCTGATGCATTCAGAAGCTAGATCAAAGGAAGACCTAATTCTTCTTTTCTGAAACCATCAGATTTCGTGTGCCAAAGAGCAATATTTTTTTTTTTTGCATGAAATATAGAAGCTTCCGATATAAACTTTCAAGCTGGGGAAAATGAATGCTTTTTCTGTCTCCAGTTTCCTGTATCTGTGTGCAATTAAGATGTCAGTTTGCTCCCTGAATTTTAAATACAGGAGTATGGAGAATGTCCATATCAAATTCATTTTTCTTCTTTCTTACTGACTACTGGGCTTTCGAGGGCAACAGGGAATTCAACCCTGGATCAAACCTTCTGGTAGAAATTATGTGACGCCTTGAACACACGTATGTTGGCAGCCTGGATTTTTTGGACACGTTGGCAGTCAACTGTGAATGTTTACAAGGTGGTCCTGAATACAGTCACAACCTCGAGAGGTCATACAGGAACATCTGATCCTAAATTATGTTTCTCTATTACTATTCCCACATTTTTTAAAAAAGTACTTGATTAGAGTTTTATATATATGCAAAACTATACAAAGCCAAAAGAACAACCACCAAAAAGAATAAAAACTAATTCATCCCATCTGCTAAATTTTACTTCTTCATTCCAAAGACATATGTCCTGCAGTCTTCTGGAATGGGTGCCCACTGGGCATCCCTAAATGTTAGGTATTTGTGATGGATAATGAGACCAGCTTTTAGTTTTATGCTACTGAAAACAAGGCTGAGAGGGTATGCATATTTCACTGACAATTGAAGTCCCCTTTTCAGGAAAGCATTGTTGATCTGTGGCTCAAAGTAACTGAAACACAATACAGATCATTCTCAAATTATGATGGCTGATGTCCCAATAAATCCATCCTCCACTGAAAATATCATAGGCTGAAAATGCATTTAAAACACCTAACCCACCAAATATCTTCAGTCAGTTCAGTTCAGTTCAGTCGCTCAGTCGTGTCCGACTCTCTGCGACCCCATGAACATCTTAGCCAACCTTAAACGTTGTCAGCACGTTAGCCTAGAGTTGGGCAAAATCATCTAACACAAAACCTATTTCATAATCAAGTGTTGACCATCTCAAGTCATTTATTGAATACTGTGCATAATGAAACTGAAAAACAGAACTGTCGTCTGAATACAGACGGTTGCAAATTTATCTGTTGTGGATCCCTAAGAGGTCACGGCTGATCACACAAACAGCTCACCACACATCGTGAGCCCAGGAAAAGATCAAAGTTCACAATTCAAAGTATAGTTTCTACTGAGTATGCATCATATTCATGTCATTGTAAAGTAAAAAAAAAAATTCCAAGTAGAACCATTTTAAGTCAGGGACAGTCTGTATATGATCATCTATTAAAGAAAACGGCTAAGACTAGGTTGTCACCTTTTCTTGTCAAGTTCTGTGTAGACAGAATCATTTTCTGACAGTAAACATGTAAGTCCATGTTTCTGATATAAGTTTACCGATTTTCTTGATGGATTCTCAGCAGAAAAATTAGAAAAGGCATGTACCCAAAGCACCGTCAACATGAGCAGCTGAGGAAAACTGATGCGAAATGAAAAGACCAAAAAGACATCTATCTATATACGTGTGTATACACACATCTCTGGATTCTCTGGTGGCTCAGCAGTAAAGAATCAGCCTACAACACAGGAGATGCGGGTTTGATCCCTGAGTCAGGAAGATCTTCTGGAAAAGCAAATGGTAACCACTTCAGTATTCTCGCCCGAGGAATTCCATGGACAGAGGAGCGTGCTGGGCTACAGTCCACAGGGTCAAAAGAGCAGGACATAACTTGGTGACTAACCACCCGTGTACATCTCTGTCTCCCTCCCTCGCTCCATCCATCCTTCCCATTGTGATTCTTCTAAAAGGGTGTATCTTTTTCAAAAGATGTTTGCCAATCAATCTGGTGCTAATGACAATACCTGGATATAAAAACATCAGTATTTCTTTCTTTAATATGTTATCCTTTATGGACTAGGGAAAAGAAACTGACGAGTAGAGAAGATAGCTCATTTTTCCTGGTATAACATTCTCACTTCTGGGCTCCAGAGTCAGCAAAGTCACTGGGACTCTAAAGCAATGATTCTGAATGTGGATGTGATCCTTCCCCAAAGCCCCCTGGCCGCTGGTGAAGTAAACCTTTCTAACTGCAAACCTATCCAACTGCTGGCTAATGAAACACTGGGAAATATTGTCCCATACTGTGTATAGGTTATATACACACAGATTTATATATATAATTATATAATAATGCACAGATTGCATATTCATTATATACACAATACATAATGCGATATAAAACATACGCTGAGATACGTTACGATATTGGAACACATACGATCAGTTCAGTTCAGTGAGTCGCTCAGTCGTGTCCGACTCTCTGCGACCCCCTGGACCACAGCACACCAGGCCTCCCTGTCCATCGCCAACTCCCTGAGCTCACTCAAACCCACGTCCATCGAGTCGGTGATGCCATCCAACCATCTTATCCTCTGTCGTCCCCTTCTCCTCCCGCCTTCAATCCTTCCCAGCATCAGGGTCTTTTCCAGTGAGTCATACTACAATACATGTTTATATATCACCCAACGGTACATACACGCAGGGAGCCTAACTTCGGCATGCTGCAGTTCACACGGTCGCAGGGAGTCAGACACGACTGAGTGACTGAACAACAAGCCCAGCTTTCCCGCCACCTCCTCCCACACCATTAAGCTTAGAGAAGAGCGCAAGGCTGAAGTCCTTCCGAACTGAAAGGCTAGAGGAATTAGCTTCATTTCTAAACTCCTACGTGGGAGTGAAGTTCAGAGAGACTGTCATTTACCCAATCTCACACAGCCAACTAGACAAACGGCAGGTCTGAAAACACACCCACTCCCTCAACCCCCGGCACCCACCTCACACTCCATGCACCTAGAAATACCCATTTCCCTGACTCCCATGTGATCAGAGCCACAGCGTCCCGTGGCTGTTCATCACAGGGACCCTGGGCGCTTACACGCGTGCACCCTCCGCCTTGACCATCCCACTTCCATTCCCGGCTTGTCCTTAGAACAGAAGATACCCAGAGCTGCGGGGGGGACCTGTCCCAGAGAGCTGGGTCTCACACATCTGAGCGGGCATCAGAGTCTCCTCATGTGCTGGCAGGTCTGGGGGCAGGACTGGCAAGTTCAGAAGGAGGTTCCGGCGATGCAGAGGTTGCTGGGGTTACCGGGGAGTGCGACGGTGAGTGTCGGCCCACTCCTCCCCGCCGCGCATGTGTTTTCAACCTGCTGCTCATCTGTCGTGGGCTGGAAACTAAAACACCAAATCTACCAGAACCATGTTTAGACTACGTGTCCATGGACACTGAGTGATGGCCTTGTTTTGGTGATAACTATTTTGTGGTCTTTAAAAACTTTTTTTTTTCTTAAAGATTCTTCATTGTGCTGTACAGAGTGCCTGAAAATGGGAAAACTCTGCCTGATGATGGCTATGACTGTCTCTCTCCTGCCATCCTGGAGAGGACCCCGTGAGTCACTGCTGCAATCAGCAGGAGGGTCTGAGAGGGGAACCCAGAATTCTCAAATAGGAAATGACTTCCTCCCCGTTGTCTAAGGAGAGGCTTCAGGGGACAGCAGAAAAGGGTTATGTGGATCCTATGAGTCCTTCCCAGAAATGCAGGGGTTATGACCTTGGAGCCCCTGCAAGGATGGGGGTGTTCATGTGCTGTGCTTAGTCGCTTAGTCGCGTCCGACTCTGTGGCCCCATGGACTGGAGCCCACCAGGCTCCTCTGTCCATGGGATTCTCCAGGCAAGGATACTGGAGTGGGTTGCCATGCCCTCCTCCAGGGGATCTTCCCAACCCAGGGATCGAACTCAGGTCTCCTGAACTGCAGGCGGATTCTTTACTGTCTGAACCACCAGGGAAGCCCAAGAACAGTGAAGTGAGCTTCAGTGGAGAAGGCCATCCCTTCTCAAGGAGATCTTCCCGACCCAGGAATCAAACTGGGAATCCTGCGTTGCAGATGGATTTTTTTTTTTTTTTAACCAGCTGAGCTACCAGGGAAGCCCGGGGGTGTTCATACGGATGCTTTAATCCTTCTCCCTGAGAGAAACAGCATGGCACCAGCGAAATGGGACTGCCAGTCTGGATGTTCATAACTCTCCATCCTAAATCTGCTTTTCACTCAACTTTCCTGTGGACAAGAGCAAGTCTCTTTCTCACTAGCCTCCTTATCTGGAAGCCTGGAATTAAAGGACTAAGACGGATTACTGCACGGGGCTCTGAAAGCATTCACAGCAATTACATCTGCAGTGATTCGACTCAACCGGATCCTGTTCGACGACTCTAAGCAGGGCTCTCTTGAACAACTTCACGTGACAGGACTCTGAAGAGTTTGCTTTCGGTCTCTTTTTCAGGCAGATCCCTGGCCTTTGGGAGCCATCAGGCTGGTCTTCCGAACTCTAACTCAAAAACGGGAATCTCTCCGGCCTGCCCTACTCCTGGGTGCGCTGATCGCTGGCAGCTTTGCACAAGGCATCCTGAAAACTCTCTCCCTACCCCGTGCCTCCTGCTGTTTCAGCCGTGGCCCTCTGAACAGTTACGAGCGACCTTGGACATCAGTTTTCACAGATCCTTTCCCCCTTTCCCCTGGAGCCTTCACTGAGCATTTCCTGGGACCTACCAGCCAGGACATCCCCTTCTGTTTCCGCCCCTTCCCCACGATGGCCCAAAGGCTGCATCTGGAGGGAATGGGCCATTCAAGTCACCTTAAAAACCTGCTAACAGGTTGTCAAGGGCTGCAGTTGGTGCGGGGGTTGGGGGGAACACCACTGTGCTGAACTTTAACCCAGGGTGTCATCTTCCTGCTTCCCTAATGGGTTAGAAAACAATGGTACTTTTCAGTGCCCTGGCCACGCCCTCCGTCAGCGGTCAGAGGAAAGTAAGGCTGAGATCAACGCCCATCTTCCCGCGTGTACAGCTGTCCAGCCCCCTCACCCACACTCCTGGTACATGGCTTCTCTTCCCTTCGTGCGTGAGCCTTCTAAATCACACGGAGCCGGTGGGGAGAAGCCACCAGGGTGCCACTGCTCCCTAGGCTGTGGGTTTCTACTGACCGATTCTATAGATGTGGTTTACCCCGGAGAATCTCCACCAGGGGCTGTGATGGGCGTGGTTGAGGGAGCTTTGGTTCCCTTGCAGGCTGTTGTTCAGTCACTCAGTCGTGTCCGACGCTCTGCGACCCCACGGACTGCAGCATGCCAGGCCCCCCTGTCCATCACCATCTCCCAGAGTCTGCTCAGACTCATGTCCACTGAGTCAGTGATGCCACCCAACCATCTCATCCTCTGTCGCCCCCTTCTCCTCCTGCCTTCAATCTTTCCCAACATCAGGGTCTTTTCCCATAAGTCAGTTCTTCGCATCAGGTGGCCAAAGCACTGGAGTTTCAGCTTCAACATCAGTCCTTCCAATGAGTATTCAGGGTCGATTTCCTTTAGGACTGACTGGTTTGAGCTCCTTGCAGTCCTAGGGACTTTCATGAGTCTTCTCCAACACCACAGTTCGAAAGCATCAATTCTTTGGCACTCAGCCTTCTTTAGGGTTCAATTTTCACATCTGTACTACTGCAAAAACCACGGCTTCGACTAGACGGGCCTTTGTCAGCAAAGTGATGTCTCTGCTTTTTAATATGCTATCTAGGTTGGTCATAGCTTTTCTTCCAAGGAACGAGCGTCTTTTAATTACATGGCTGCAGTCAACTTCCGCAGTGATTTTGGAGCCCAAGAAAATAAAGTCTGTCATTGTTTCCAGGTAAGTGAGTGAGCCTTGAGTCTGTGTGTAGCGGGGGGGCTTGTCTATCCTGGGTCTTCCCATCCACGGTCCTACACTGGCTCCTCAAAGGGCATATCATACATACTTTAAAGGTCAGGCTGGCTTTTGCTAAGCCTACTTTCTAGACTAGAAGGCAGACAGCCTGAATTCCCTGCTTTGCTCCAGTAACCTTATGACTGCCTGTATGCCTGTCTCAGGGCCTTTGCACTTGCTGTTTCCTCTTCCCAGGACACCTAGTCTCCAGATACACTTAAGTTTCATCTTCTCCTTGAGGAATTCCTGAACACCCTAGGTTAGGCCGCACCTTCTCTGGCCTGGCCAGTCCCAAGCCCTTTATCGCTGGTTTCTCCACAGCACTTATTAATGTTATTTATGGTTTGTCTCTGCCCACTAGCCTGCCAGCTCTATGAGCCAGGGACTTTGTCCCTTTTCTTCACAGCTGTATCCCCAGTGCATAGAAGAGTACCTGGCACACAGTAGGCTCACTGCACGTTCACTGCCTGACTGACTGACCAGCTGAATGCTGGCGCCAACCAACTGTCCTCCACTAGATTGTGGGAAAGTAGGATTATTCAGGGCAAAGGAAATTTGAACGACAGTTTTTAGCTGAAATGGAACTCTAGAGGGCTCAGAAAAACTACTTAGGGAGGAAAAATATCATCATGGAACACAGACAGTTTTGTGTGGAGAGCTGTCTTATGGGATGTTAAACAGTCCGTAAAACTGGTCTTCCCTATTTTTTCCCTTCGTTACACAAAAAGATAAAAAGGGATAAAAGGCCTTTTGTGTGGAGCGGAGTGTAGTACCCTCACATAAGCAAGGCACTGCTAGAGCTTCCTTGTGTTTCTGGAGAGTAACACACACACACACACACACTATCCCTAGACACAGGCTAGAGAGAGTAACACACACACACACACACACACACTGTCCCTAGACACAGGCTAGGACACAACTGCTAGAGCAAAGGCTTAAAGGAAAGGTGTAGAAGGTGGAGAGTGAAGCCGGCTGGGGCCACAACAAAAACAACTGACCCAGACTTGAGGCCAAAGGGCTGCACAGGGCCTGCCCCCCGCCCGCCCCTCGCTGAACCGTGCCCTCAAAATCCACGGGACAAAAACACGAAGCAAAACGGGGTTCCCTGAAGTGCCAGGCTCACAGTGACAAGCAGTGGGGTTCTTAGCTCATCCCCACGAGCTTTCGGAGACCTGAGGCCCCCTGAAAGCAGAGGAGTCAGGACGGGTAGTCATCGGTTGCCATGGTTACCCCCTGTTTCTGTCTGGTGACTAAGCAGGTAATTGCAGCTTAGGGCGGGGGACCCGCCTGGTTTCTTGCGCTCCTGACCAGAGGTAGCCCTCTGCGGGGGCGGGGGAGGCAACCGCCATGGACGGGTGCAGACAGCTCACAAGTTCGAGATTCTTTCTCCTCTGCAAGCTTGTGATTGCAAGTACTGTCAGCCTGTCCTTGGGGAAGGGACAGTCTGGAGAAAACGCCGTGAATGGGAAAGAAAAAGTAACCCCAGGGTGGTACCTGGGAGTCTGTGGATCCATTAATCTGACGGGCTCCTCCCCACAAGGACAGGCTCTGTGAGTGGGAGGTGGCTTTGGAAGGATGTGTTTTTGGTGGTGAAGCAGGGGTCGAGTTGAGAGGCATTAACCTAGCTGTGGAGTCCAAGCCTCAGTAGTATTAGCCCCGGGGAAGACAGGCAGGCAGGCTTGGAGGAAGGAGAACACCGTCCCAGACGTCCATAGGCTCCACCTGCTCCCTCTAGCTGCCTGGGTGATGCTGGTCTCCCATAAGCCTTCTGACACCCCTGTGGGTCTCCACTCCCCTCCAAGACCTGCACACACTATGCACAGAAGGCAGAGGGCCCCCAACCTGTTCAGACAGGGCTGCGGTAAACGGAGGGCTCTGGAGGTTGGCTGGTGTGCCCCAGTCAGTGCTGGGTGAATGAATGATGAATGAATGCATTCAAAAATAAATAGATAGATATCCAACCCCCTTCCTGGGCTAGACCTACTCAGGGACGAACATCCTACAGCAGTAAGGAAAAAGCCCCTTTCATTGCTAAAAGCTCTCCTGTTGGTCCCTGGTTGGGGTGGCGTGGGTGGGGGGCTTTCCCAGCAGCAGGGGAGGAGTGGGAGCGAACAGCATCTGATTCCCGTCTTCTCTCACGTCACAAATGCCCACTGACTTCTGGGCTGGCCTCACAGCAGCAGGAGGCCAAAAGGCCAACTCAAAGCCCTCACCCAAGTCTTTTAATAGATAGCCAAGCAGGTGTGAAAGGACAGTGGCCCTCTGACCACTCACTGAGCACATGCTCGTCAGAAAGCCAATAGTAACCAGCAGTCATTTGCAACCTGCCCTTATCCCTACCTCACACCATCCAGAGAAAACGCTGGCAGGTTATTTTGGGGATACTGGCCTCACTCAGGCTGTCATCATCCACCATTGCGCACACAGCTGAGAAACAGCACCGGGGGGGGGATGGTGGGGGACCTCTCCCCTCAGTTACTTGAAAGGGCGGTGGCTCTTTGTCTGGGACTCCCCAAGAGGTGCCGCACGATGACAGAAACACTGGTCCCGTGCTTGCCAGGCGATCTTGGGAGGGAAAGTTCTATTTATCCCAAGACACAAGTGCCCCCTATTCACCCCGATGACCCCATCTGAGCCAGCACTGGAGGGAAGGACAAGAAGGGTGTTGATACTTCCCTCCAAACCCCCTGCCCCTTTCTCCCATCTGAATCCTTTCCAGACTGGACAGCAGCAAACAGCAGGCCTTCCTCCTTCCGTCTGCACCTGGGGACTCTTGTCTCTGCAAGGCTGACTCTCATGGGACCAGGTTCCCTGCTCGCCTCTGCTACCAACGCCAACAGGAGAACCAATTTTGCGACGGGCATTTTGAACCTTCTCTCCTTTTAACTCCGTCCACAGTTCCCTCTTCTGTGCGAACACTCTGGTGTGTGAAAGCACAGCCTCCACTGGGTGAGGGTGCCCTCGTAAACTGCAGGTTACTCCCCGTCTTTTCTCAGCCAGACGGGGCGGCCCCCACCTCACTCCCTTCTGGGTCTCTTCCCTACCCCCAACTTTTTTTTTTTTTTTCTGAAACCACTTCTGCTTCCTTCATTTTCTCTGCAGCTGCGGCAGAGAGATATAGTAAAGCTACTGTATAGGATTTTGAAAGCAGGGCCTCTGAGAGCCTTCCAAGCCCTGTACAAGCCGGTTATTCTCTGGCTTGTTTTCTTTGGCTTCAGGTTAGTAACACAGAATGAGTCAAACAGTATTAACTTTCAATAGGGAAGTGGTGTGGTCAACCCAAGCTGTTTGCGGCTAGATGGTGCAGATAGGTAAGGCAGGTAGTGAAGAACAGCCCATAAGGCTGCGAAGAGGCAAAGGAGGGGAAGGCAGCCTCACTCAGAAACATCCAACAATTCGGTCAACAGGACTCTAACCATCTTTTTTTTTAAGTTGGCTGAGGAATGAACCCCGAGGTCTCTGGCCGGCCAGCTTCCGGAATTTGGCCAGGTTGGGGCTCTGTAGCTTGCACAATCGAGCACTTTGTGGGTAGAAGGATGACTTTTTTCCCCCCTTTTCTTTCTCTTTTTTTTTTTTATGATGCCAAAGTCATAGGAAATCAAGTTAGGATAATTTCCCCTCCTTAGGGCATGTCCCTCTGGGTGGACCTTTATCCATTTCTTCCCCCTGCTCGGGTTGTGAGTGGCTGTGCCCTCCACCTGGTCCTCGCCCATCTTCTCAGCCCTGAATCTGGCTCCCCAGGTTGGTGGGCTGGCTGCAAACCTGGGCTCTCCTCCAGGCCAGGTGACCCCCCAGGGGGATGCGCTTGCTCCTACAGACATCAACTCTTCCTTTTAGAAGCTGATAAGGATCTTCAAACCATCTGATCCTCTCTCTCTTGTTTGGCAGGTGAGGAAACGGAGGCTCTGAGAGGGGATGGGGGCTGCTGAGCTCTGCAGAGCCAACCCGGGGCCAGGATCTGCGATCTTTGCACGTGGCCGCCTCTCCCTTGCCCAGGGCTCAGGACTGCTCTTATGGCTCAACAGAACGGTTCCGAGAATGGCTCAGCTCTTGAGACTCAAATTTCAGCGATTCCCAGTTTCTTTCTCCCTGCCCTCAGCTACTTATTTATTTTGAGACCGGCTGAATCACCCACGGAATAGAGTGAGTTTCTCCTCCCAACTGGCTCCAACAGCATGTCAGTGAAGGAACAGGACAGCCAG
The DNA here is from genome assembly GCF_049115385.1 of Moschus berezovskii. NCBI lineage: Eukaryota > Metazoa > Chordata > Mammalia > Artiodactyla > Moschidae > Moschus > Moschus berezovskii. Next base: position 5,009,878 of record NC_142460.1, read on the forward strand.
CCAGCCTCTGGAGCCTTGCAAGGTTCTCACCTCGGAGTAGCTGCAGGTTTTGACTCCTCCTGGGAAACTGGCAGGAAGGCTCAAGGGTGTAATATTTCACCTCCCTGCAATATAATCCCTAAATCTCAGGCGAGCAGCATATATAAAAAGCCACGGGTGAAAACAAAAAAAGAACAAGGACTCGGCAAGCTACACTACAATCTCTGCAACTCTGCCTAAGCCTTTCACGGAAAGAAAATGAAATAACACAGAGAGGAAGAACTGCATTTTGTTTTGGAAAAGAAATAGATATTAAAATTAAACTCAGTTCTCTTAACTGTGAAGTTTGCCTTTTGTTTGTTTCCAAAATGCCTACAGGGTGTGGAACAGTAGGAAAGGAAGTATTAAGATATTCTGATGGCAAAAAGTAAAGCTTCTAAAAGTATGGATTCACAGTGGGGCTGATTTAAATGCCTTTATTTTTTCCCCTATCAATCCTAGAAGACAGGATGAGATGAAATGTACCTTTAAGAAGCCAAGTTTTATTTTAGATCCCTGAGATTTTTGTATAATGTACACAGCAATAATAACATTTCCTACGCTTTTCTGTTATCTAATTACGTATTTATAGATTTCTGATAGACTGATAGATTACCTGACAGACTGTTTACAAAGCATTTGGATATTTATCACCTCAATTCATGCAAAGCAATCTTCTGCATTAGAGCTATTATAATTATCTCCACCTTATAGATGACTCAATGGAAGCTTCTAGATGCTAAGTGTCTTGGCAGATCACACAGCAGCATGTTCAGTTAAGAAATAACTACATTTTGATAAAATCTTTGTTTGGGAGAAGAAACAAAGGAAGCAGGGCAATATGGTGAACCCGGTTTGGCTTCAGTGAGGAGAAAATTGGTGAAGTAATGCAGTATTTCTGCAGTATTTGGGGTTAAAATAGTATTTTATTGTAGTATTTGGGCTGGAAGGAAAAAGACAAAAAAGCCCTTACTGTCTTGTATCCTGAGAGTTCAATCTGCAATGATTAAAAAAAAAAAAACAACCCAAAACTTGGCAATGGCAAGTATCTGGCCTCCACTTAGGCAGAATTCTAGCTGATTCCCTGGTGAGGGGTATGGGATGCGGGAAGGGGGGTCGCCCTGTGTCCAGGGCATGTGCTTTAATAATAACAGCTAATATTTAAGGGGCACCTCCGTGCCAGGCAGCATGTGTCATCATGCGCTCCTTTCTTCAACAAGCCCCAGAATCCCCCGAGATGAACACATCATCTTCCCAGGGTGGCATGTGAGGAGGCCAAACTCAGGGAGACTGATGTGACCACAGGGCAGAGGTGACCTTGAATCAGGCCATCAGCTCTCCAGCCAGGCCGCCAACCGCTGCTCCAGCCTGTGGCTCAGACCGCCTCACATCCCTTAGCAAGGTCGGTGTCACACGCCCATTCTACAGATGGGGAAACTGACGCACAGGTATGGAAGTAGCAGGGCTCAGACACAAGGCCAGATCGGTCCACCTCCAAACTCCTCTCTCACTCCCCCAGCTCAGAGCTTCATTTTTGAAGCTTGGGGCTGTGCCCTTTAGCAATGCCAGAAACAAACAGAAAGATGTGACTATGGGTATTTCTCTGGAGAGCTTTAAAACGAGTGAATCAGAAATATCATAAAACCACTTCAGAGGTAAGTAAAAATAAGGTGATACCAGGAACACATCCAAAAAGGGCCATAAATGTATATAGTTCTTAAGAGCTTAGATATTTCAAATATTTACTTTTTATCTCAAATGACCAGAAGGCTGACTTCTAAGCCATGGTGAACAAAAACAAAAACAAACAAACGGAATCTCAAATGTTCGCCATTTCAGTGTATGAAAGTACTCTGAAAGATTCAATAACAGGCTGAGTTTTAGTCAATACTTGCTTTAATGGAACCTGAGTATATGTAAATCGTGGAAGCACCAAAGTAATGTATTGCCATTAACTTACTTTATAGGGGTCTAGGGAGTTGGCAGATTAATTCAACTGTATTCCTTAGAAAAAGGCAAACAGAAAACAACTTTGCTTTGGGTACTTCAATGTTACCTTGGCTTTCATCTACAAATATATAGCCAGAATATTTGGCTTGGCTATCAGGAATTTTCCCAATGACAATGCATAACTTATCTGCACAAAAACTCACTGTAAATATATCATGTGTAACCGAGAAAGGCATGTCGCACACAGCCAATGTCAGTGTTTGTGACATGTCTGATAATACAGTTATAATGCTCAGTAATAGGCTATACCTAACTTACCCCTTCTTCACAGTCAACTGTTCATAGCAAAAAAAGCAAACCTTTAAAATAGTTTATAAAGGAAAAGCACATGGGAAGAATGGGAGAACACAGAAACTGCAAGCTAGCTCAGATGAACGTAAGCACAGATCTAGAGCAAGGGGGGTTAATTCTACTTTACTTAAACTAAACCTCTTTTTTGGCAGTGTCAGTGAGTTCTATCTGACCCACTGGATCTAATTCTTACTAATGCTTTTCTTAGCTACATGGCTCACAGGAAAAAAAAAAAAATCCAAGCCTTCACTCAAGGAGAGTTTTTCTGAAAAATGGAAAGTGATTAGAGTATAAAAATTCTAAGTCCATCCCAAAGCCGACAAAAGGACGCATTATAAAATGCTGTGCTAACTGCAATGCATTGCTCCATCAGGTCACAAGGTGCACGGGCAGCTATAACGGAGGCACCGCAAGGCCCAGAAGGGTCTCTGATGGTGAAAGGTGGACGCGCGGTCACTGAAACGCATCTCTGAGTGTCTCTGGGGGAAATGAAGGAAACCCCTACCAAACACATACCAGAAGAGAAAAATCCAAATCAAGTCTAGAGAGGCATGTTGGTTTAGGAAACTCAGAGAGTGGCTGAGTGTCACGCCCATGAAGCTTTACTGTGGCTAACAGGGGGGGCCCAAGCACCCCAGGAGGTGAGCTCTGTGCATCTGATGTGAGGCTTGAGACCCCAAGAAGAGTCTGGTACATTTCATGTCAGTTTTCCTAAACAAAGTAGAGGAGCCTCTCCCAAGCTGTCATGCGTATATGTGAAAGGACCCACAGGTAAGACCTCAAACACCCACTTTTTCACTCAGACAGAAGTTTCTCCCCTGCTGCTAAGTTGCTTCAGTTGCGTCTGAGTCTTTGAGACTCTATGGACTGTAACCTGCCAGGCTCCTCTGAGTTTTTCCACCAGTCTCAATCTTTGGTGGCAAACCGATATGCCCATTGAGGGACTTAGAAATGGTGCCCAGAGTGTTTCAAGGGTCCATAAAAATGTAAGAAAAGAAATTTTACTGTGTCTAAATACAAAAGAAAAAAAATGAAAAAAAAAATCAAAATTTATAAATGTTTAATTAAGTGTCTAAAAAAATGAAACATTACGGCAACTTCATGAATTTTTAAACTTAGGAATCACAGATCGTTTTTGTTTCTAGTCCTCTCATTTCCAAAGGATACCAAGATTCAATGCAAATAACTGCTGCATCTCCCGAACACTGATTATGTGCCAGGCATTGGTTCAAAAGGTTGACCGAGGCTGTCGCATTCAGGTTCCCTGCCCTGTGAGGTTCATACGGCCACTGTCCTTGTTTTCCGGAGGCTGGGTCAGGCCGGCACTCCTTCCACCCACCCCAGGGTCCCCACACAGTCAGCAGATGCCAAGACGGGGACTGCAACCCAGTGGTAATCACTCTGCTGATGGCAATGACATCAGGGCTGCAGGAAATTAAATGCGCTACTCATAGCCAGATTAATTTCAACACCAAGTGATAAAAGCCATTCAAAAATTCACAGCAGAAAAAACATCTAACGTAGGACCTGGTGTATACGTAGGACCTGGTGTATACGTAGATGCGTGATGTGATGAAGGATACATCCCCCCGACGCCCCACCCTGTGGAAGGAGGCCGCCAAGGGTTGACCTCTAGGGGGCGCTGTTCGTGGGGAGCTCAGGGCTTGTTTTTCTGATGGTATTTTGCTATCCTTCTTTCAGCGGGAACTAATTTAGAGATTATCACTGGTCCTGTTGCCTGGTTGGACAGAAGAGGACAGTAAGGAGAAAGTACTTAAGATAATTGCATGAGTTCACACCCACTGGCCTGGTGGCGCCAGTCTGAAACCCAGGTCCCCAAGCTGAGGATCTAGAAACCTTTTCACATGTTTTAAGATTAAGAAACTGAAGCCTAAATGCAGAAAGGTTTTTTTTTTTCTTTTAGCACTTCATATACTAAATTCTAACAAGGACTGGGATGTTAGCTTATATCTCAACTTCACCAGGGTGGCATTTAAAATAGTGATGTGGGTCTCCAATGGTCCACAGGGACAGAGATATTCAAAGTCATGGTTTAAGATTCATTCCACGTTTCTTCTCTATCCCCTGCTCCCCTACATTAGATTGAGATGCTACCTAGGTCATTTCTTTATGCTCTCACTGGTACCTGGAAGGAACCATTTTTTCCTTCCTTTCTGCAGCAACACAGAACATCTCAGGACTTCTGTATAAGACAGGGCTAGTTACACCAAGAGGTCACAGGCCTGCCCAGGTCCTGGTGAGCTAATGAAGTGGCTTATCACTGCTTCCAGGGGCAGAAGCTTACTCCTTCCAGGGTCCTCTTACATCCCTCTCATCCAAAGGGCTCGTTCAGACCTTAGGCTGGATGTGAAGGGAATGTAAAGGGAAAGTCACTCAGTCGTGTCTGACTCTTTTCCAGAATACTGGACTGGGTGGCCTTTCGCTTCTCTGGGGGATCTTCCCAATCCAAGGATCAAACTCAGGTCTCCTGCATTGCAGCTGGATTCTTTACCAGCTGAGCCACTAGGGAAGCCCAAGAATATACTGTATTGGGTGGCCTATTTCTTCTCCAGCGGATCTTCCTGACCCAGGAATCAAACCAGGGTCTCCTGCATTGCAGGTGGATTCTTCACCAACTGGGCTATCAGGGAAGCTCTGATAAGTCCACTAAAAACTCAAGAGTCATGGAAGTCTTTGCTGTTTAGTTGCTAAGTCATATTCCACTCTTTTGAGACCCAGTGAACTGTGTAGCCCACCAGGTTCCTCTGTCTGTGGGATTTTCTAGGCAAGAATACAGCAGTGAGTTGCCATTTCCTCCTCCAGGGGGTCTTTCTGACCTAGGGATTGAGCCTGCATCTTTGGCATTGTGAGGCGGGTTCTTTACCACTGAGCCATCTGGGAAGCCTGTGGGAGTCTTTATCTATATAAATACTTCTTGGTCTAGTTTGATGCTACTAAGGATAATAAACAGAAAGACATTCTAAAATTCATTGGAAACATTTAGGCAGGATTATTAGTGCTTTAAAAACTGCTTTTGCCCAGTCATCAGATAATTGAGGAGCTTAGCACAGCGGGGATTATAGCTCCAGTGGAAGTCACCCCACAATGTCCATCTTAGCACCGAAGTGCTGTTCACAGTGGGGAGGAGGAATCTAAGTTGAACATTCTACCTCTCTGACCCTCTGTCTCCTTTATATCTGGGTGAGAGGGAAGAAAGAATTCTTTTTTTTTTTCTTTTCTTTTGGGGATCACGATTTCATCTAGAAAGAATGAAAGTCCACATCCAGCATCTGAAGAATCCAGGGAAAGAGGGATTAAGTAGATGATCATTCATTAGAGAACATGCTTAAAGCAATTCCCAGAGAACAAGGTGATTAGGGATTGATAATTACAATCCTGAGATCACAGATCTGGAAAACCACCTGGCATTCCACTAACCGGTCAGGGGCAAAAAATGAAAAATTTGCATCCTCCTAGCAGGCTTCATGGGCTTCCTGACGGCTCACTGGTAAAGAAGCCTCCTGCCAATGCAGGAGACGCAGGTTCGACCCCTGCCTTGGGAAGATCCCCTAGATAAGGAATGGCAACCTGCTCCAGTATCCCATGGGCAGAGAAGTCTGGCGGGCTACAGTCAATGGGGTCGCAAAAGAGTCGGACACAATTGAGCAACTAAACAATAAGAAGCAGGCTGCACTGTGCATGTGGGCCCTCTAGGAATCTCTTTGCTGAAGGGGGAACTGGACTTGGACAGCTCGTTTGGGGTCATTTTTGTCACATTACTCATTCTTCCTGCCTGCCTCTGCTGGAGGGAGAGGTTTATGTTGGGTACTTCCTTTGCTTCAGCTTCCCAGATGCCAGGCCCCTAAGCAGACCCTGGTGACAGACATGGAACCCATTGTCAGCCTGTATGGCAGGGTGGGTGGTACATCTGACAGCATCCTCACCCCAGGGAGAATGCTGATTCCATCCCGTTGGTACCAAAATGATGAATGTCAAGACTATGAGGCTCTGCTTTCTTGAAGAAAACTGAACTAGAATTTTATTGATAAGCTCTCCTAATAAAAAATTTCTGCACTGAAAATTTCAATACCATAAAGCTCAAGCAGCAGTTGATGTAGTTCTTAAAAACAAGAATTTGGCGTCTGTGGATGGCAGTGTCTGGATGGTTGTGTTTCAGTTCTGGCTTATGAACTAACTGTGTGACCTTGGGCAAGGGACTGGATTTCTCTTTGTGTAAGGATCTATCCTTACCTGATCTTGCAAAAATTATGTCAATTAAGGTACGTGTGGCTCTTTGTACAGTGCTGAGCAAACAGCACTATTTGAGTGTTTCATATTATTATTATTGAAAAGTGAAAGTGAAAGTGTTAGTCGCAGTCATGTCTGACTCTGTGACACCATGGACTGTATAGTCTGCCAGGCTCCTCTGTCCATGGAATCCTCCAGAAAGAACACTGGGTAGCCATTCCCTTCTCCAGGGGATGGAACCCGGGTCTCCTGCATTGCAGGCAGATTCTTTACCATCTGAGCCACTGAGGAAGCCCATTATTATTATTATCAGGCATTTTTATTATTAAGAGAAAATAACATTTTAAAAGAAAACTGTACGTTACTCAATTACCAGAGAAATTCATAAACATTTCTGCTCATCCCATACTCCTCTGGATAAACTTGATTTCAAACATTTTTAGGTCCAAGATCGCTGTAAGTTTATAGGCATCTTTCATGCATTTCTTTTTCATCTGAAATATACTCGCCATAAACAAAGATTCTGTTTCTTCTCTCTATATACCTTCTTTCTATATATATATATATTTTACAGCTTTGCTATTTGCATTCGACATCATGCTAAGTCACTTCAGTCGTGTCCGACTCTGTGCGACCCCATAGACGGAAGCCCACCAGGCTCCCCCGTCCCTGGGATTCTCCAGGCAAGAACACTGGAGTGGGTTGCCATTTCCTTCTCCAAAGTGTGAAGGTGAAAAGTGAAAGTGAAGTCGCTCAGTTGTGTCCGACCCTTAGCGACCCCACAGACTGCAGCCCACCAGACTCCTCCATCCATGGGATTTTCTAGGCAAAAGGAACTAGTGATTTTTTAAAAAAAATATTTTCAGATCTGTGGGCTATAAGGTCTCTGTTAGAACTACTGGACTCTGCTGTGGTAGGTGGAAGGAGCCATGGACAAATGTAGATAAGTGTGGCCCTGTTTCAATCAGTTCAGTTCAATCGCTCAGTCATGTCCAACTCTTTGCGATGCCATGAACCTCAGCACACCAGGCCTCCCTGTCCATCACCAACTCCCAGAGTCCACCCAAACCCATGTCCATTGAGTCGGTGATGCCATCCAACCATCCCATCCTCCGTCATCCCCTTCTCCTCCGCCCTCAATCTTTCAAGTTATATTCATGTGATATAGTTTCAATAAAGTCCTTAACAAAAGCAACTGATTGATGGGGAATGAAGTCTATTTTAAATTGACCAACTTCAACTATAACTCTCCATAAAAATGTCGTTAGTTGGCAAGAAGGCTAATGCCCCATAAAGTAGCGTATTCCAAAGTTTTTAAGTCACAGCTCCACCCCTGTTACTCTGAATCTCAAGAGTTCAAACACAGCAGGTACCGTGAAGGGCTCCATTAACTCGAGGGCAGAGGTTGTCCTAGAAATGGTGAATGTTTGTTTCATGAACCTTTTAAATTTTTAGTTACTCAATGTTCTAGATGTAACGGACACCTGGCCAGCCAGGTGATGGCTCATGCCCTCACAGTGGCTGTCCAATCCTGAGTCCACCCCACTGGGACACCCCCACCCCCACCCTGCTCCTCAACCCCTCCTTAGCAAAGGATCTTCCTCTACGGCACTAAGTCACGCATTCAAATTGTTCAGTGAAATATCTGCAGAGAATATGCTTTGGTATCTCAACATTATCATATTACAGACACATGGGCTAAATTACAGACACATGGGCTGAGTGCTGGAATTTCCCATTAGGTTCCCTGAAATATTAAAAAAAAAATACATAAAAGCAATCTCAAATATCTTTCCTTGAAAACTCCTTTCACTCAATCTTTCATGCTTAAAGAGAAGACCAGTTTTTAATATGTTGACAAGCTTCTAAATGTTCTACTTACAAACTGAAAACAGGTCCCACCTTGCGGCTTACAAGTACTACTCCAGCAGAATATACCTTCTGCTGGTGTTCTTTCTCCATAATAATTTTAATTTTTCAACAGTTAATCATTTCTCTATTCACCTGAGATGTACAAATAACCCTGCAAGATGTGGGAAAAACAAGTTTTTGACTTAATAAGGGGCAGGTCAGTTATGGAAAAGGGCAAGTGATCACCTGAAATGGAAAAAAAAAACATTTTCATTTCTTCTTCTTTGGAAGATACTTTTTGCTACTTCACCACTGAAAACCAGGAAATTGGTTGGGAAACATCAAGTGATTCCATCAGCCTGGCCAGCAGACTAGCAGTGGCATGTTCCTTAATTCTTTGTCCTTTTCTTAATTACCTTACTGGCAGGCTGAATGAGATAAGCTTTCCTTCCGGTTTTTGCAGAAATGCTTTAAGTTGAAGGCTTCATGCCTGCACTCAGGCACTGGCAATTGCCCTTTCTAGACTATCTTAGAGCTGGGACAAATGTGAGAAGTCATACAAGCCAACAACTCGCTTCAAAAATGAGAGTACTGGGGCCAGGTCAGAGAGTCTAGAATAGGTCATGTGCAGATGGTATGGTGCGGGATGGGGACGTAAATGCATGGATGGACAGAGGGATGGATGGACAGAGTTGATTAGTATGAAGCATCAGGAGCTCCTCATTGTAATTCTGGCTTTATCACCAACTCTTTCTTTCCAACCTAAGCAGATCATTTCATTTCTCTGGGGCTGTTTTCCCTTATCAATGAGGCAATTAGCCCTGAAGTCTCTCAGGTCCCTTTGAGCTCTCATAGTCATTAATTTCACAAAACAAAAGAACTTTTCAAAATGATTCAACTTGGCTATGCTGGAACCATGTTGCCAGAATCACTCGGAATTCATAGCGCCATAATAATGATGGAAGGGACTTGGGAGATCTTACTAACCCATAGATTTGACACTGCCTGGGCATTCTAATTTAGATGCAAGGACCTCTCTTAAAACTGCACTGAAAGTGAAAATCACTCAGTCGTGTCTGACTCTTGGCGACCCCATGGACTGTAGCCCACCAGGCTCCTCTGTCCACAGAATTCTCCAGGCCAGAATACTGGAGTGGTAGCCATTCCCTTTTCCAGGGATCTTCCCAAGCCAGGGATCGAACCCAGGTCTCCTGCATTGCAGGCAGATTCTTTACCATCTGAGCCACCAGGGACTGGAGTGGGTAGCCTATCCCTTCTCCAGGGGATCTTCCTGACCCAGGAATCAAACTGGGGTCTCTTGCATTGCAGGTAGATTCTTTACCAGTTGAGCTACCAGGGAAGCCCTAAAACTGCATTGGAAAGAATAATTCACAATACTCAAAACATGATAACAATCAGAAAATGTGTTTTACACATACACACACACACACAGAGGAACATTATTCAGGCATATAAAACATACCCTGCTATTTACCATTTGCAATATGGATGGACCTTGAGAGTGTTATGCTAAGTGAAATAAGTCACACAGAGAAAGACAGATACTATATGATCTCACTTATATGTGGAATCTTATTAAAAAAAAAAAAACCACACAAACTCACAGAAACAGAGAGTAGACTGGTGGTGGCCAGGGGTCGGGGAAAGGGATCAAAGGTACAAACTTTCAGTTAGAAGATTACAAAATTCTGGGGACCTCATGTATAGCATGAACTATAGTTAACAGCACCACCATATATATTTGAAAACTGCTAAGAGGGTAGACCTTAAAAGTTCTCAACAGACAAACAAACCGTCACTATATGATGTGAAGGATGTGTTAACTAATCCCACTACGGTGATCATTTCTCAAGGTAGATGTATATCAAATAATCATGTTGCAAACCTTGAACTAACACAATAAGTCAATGATATCTCAATAAAGTTGCGGGGGTGGGGGGATTCTGTTAACTTCTTTAAAAAAAAAAAAAGTGGCTGTGAACACAGTTTCATCAAAAAGTAGTTCCCACCATGAATCAAGACATCCAAATGATAATAAGAAAAATGCATTCTAAAAGCCTGCCTAGCTTCCAGGAGTGAAAAGGCAACATTACCAAAGTCACCCTGGGAGACTGTGCTTTTGACGTTTTTCTAGAAGTTCCTTGTGACATGGACACTCTCTACTTAAGCCTGTAACACCTCTTTCTATCATACTTCTATATATTCATTTAATTTAATTTGCTTTTTAAGTTACTTTTTCCCCAGACCCCAAATTCCATTTGGCAGGAAAGACTCCGTAAAAATGCGTGCCTCTTTAGAGCCAATCCCTTCTGCCTACTCCAAAACCCTTCTCAATAATGACTGTTTTCTTAAGTCATAAAGCAGCAGGACGTAGAGTCCACTGTATATACAGGCGGCCCATTACAATCACATATTTTTCCCCTCTGACTGCCAGTTCTTAAAAATTCAAGCGCCCATCATTTACTTTTTGAAGTTCAATGACTGTTAGTTCTTTGAATGTTACAGGAAAATACTGGCTATACAGCAAAAACTGTCCTTGTTTATGCACCAATGAAGAGGGGCAGTGGAAGGCATATGGAGGAGTCATCTGATTTAAGTTTCTTCCTCCTGGTAGGTTTGCCTTTGAACTCTCCCAGAGATGGCTGTTTTTTCTTTTACTTGAATGTTTTTTTTAACTGAGGTATAGGGTTTCCCAGATAGCTCAGTTAGTAAAGAATCTGCCTGCAATGCAGGAGACCCCGGTTTGATTCCTGGGTCGGGAAGATCCCCTGGAGAAGGGATAGGCTACCCACTCCAGTATTCTTGGGCTTCCTGTGTGGCTCAGCTGGTAAAGAATCTGCCTACAATGCAGGAGACCTGGGCTCAATCCCTGGGTTGGGAAGGTCCCCTGGAGAAGGGAAAGGCTACCCACTTCAGTATTCTGGCCTGGAGAATTCCACGGACTATATAGACCATGGGGTAACAAAGAATCAGATGCAACTTTCATTTTTCATAGCTGATGTACAATATTATATATGAGTAAGTTTCAGGTGTACAACACAGTGATGCACAAGCTTTAAAGGTTATATTCCATTTATAGTTACTATAAAATATACTCCCTGTTGTACTATATATCCTTGCGTGCATGTGTGTGTTGGTCGCTCAGTTGCTTCCAACTCCTTGTGACGCCATGGACTGGAGTCCACCAGGCTCCTCTATCCCTGGAATTTTCCAGGCAAGAATACTGGAGTGAGTTGCCATTCCCTCCTCCAACTACATGTCCTTGCATCTTATTTATTTTATGCATCATCATTTGTGTCTCTTAACCTCCTACGTCTATGTTGCTGCTGCTGCATCACTTCAGTCGTGTCCGACTCTGTGTGACCCCATAGACGGAAGCCCACCAGGCTCTCCCATCCCTGGGATTCTCCAGGCTAAGAACACTGGAGTCGGTTGCCATTTCCTTCTCCAATGTGTTAAAGTGAAAAGTGAAAGTGAAGTCGCTCAGTCGTGTCCGACCCTTAGCGACCCCACAGACTGCAGCCTACCAGGCTCCTCCATCCATGGGATTTTCCAGGCAAGAGTACTGGAGTGGCTTGCCATTGCCTTCTCCCCTCCCCAGTTCCCTGCTTCCATTTTTATTTTTTTTAATTTTGTAGGCTTATTTATTTTTTTAAAGTCTTCATTGAATTTGTTACAAGACTGTTTCTGTTTTATGTTTCAGTGTTTTGGTCACAAGGCATGTGGGATCTCATCTCCATGCGCAAGGACGGAACTCACACCCGCTGCGCTGGAAGGAGAAGTCTTAACCACTGGACCACCAGGGAAGTCCACCCGCTTCTATTTTTCAAAAAAGGGATTCTGCAGCCTCCTGAGTGAGCCCTTCTGGAAGTTTAAGTATCTCAAGGTCAACCGCCTTAAACCTCACAAGGGCCTGCCCCCCCAACCCGCGCCTGCTGTAATCTGAGCCTGCTTCCTCTTTGGTCCTCTGCAGAACGCCAGGGCGCTTGCGCGGTGTGTCTGGTTTGTTTAACGCAGGGTCACTAGGAGTCTTCAATTTGCCGTTCCTACTTTGGAAAGCTCCCAAGTTGGGTTTGGTTGGAACTGTGTGGTTCTGAGCCTGTGGTTTTCTTTTCACACAGAAATGGGAATCGGGGGTGGTTACCAAGTCCTGGAGTTTCCCGAGTCTGGGTGTGGCCAGAACATCTCTAGGTACTTAAAGAGAACAATCTGCAGGGCGGGGGAAATAAGGTCAGAAAGAAAACAGGCAAAGGGCACCAAAGAGATGGTGAACTGACAGCTTGTCCTCAGGGGTGGTCCCTGGTGGGCATGGTGTTCTCTGTGGGGCTCCGCCCACTTTGGGGGTAATAGGAAGGTTGACTGGGTGATCAAGGTAACATGAGGCTGGGGCCAGGACTCCAGGGAAGACTGCCACGAGTTGTAGGGCTCACAGGATGACCTATAGACAGCCATGCTGCAGGGGCCACTACAACCACCACAGGGCAGGTCCTCTTGGACTGGGGGGCAGAGGGTGGAGGGGCACCCAGAGACACAGGCAGGGAGGCACAACTGGGGATCACTGGCATTTCCTGATTTCATTCTCCATGCCAGGCACACAGCACTGTCTCCTTCAAGTTACAGAGACGCTCTCATTAACTTCTCCATTTTACAGATGAAGAAACTGAGGTTCAGAGAGGCTCCATAACTTCCTGAAAGCTTAAGAACCTCAGCCCTGCACTCCACTATGTGGCCCAGAACTCAAAATCCTTAACCACTTCGCTTTAAGACCTGACACGCCTGCATCTCAACTTCCTGGCCTAGCAGGAAGCCTTGTTTTTCACCCCTTACCCGCACCCTGAGAATAGAGGATAGTAATTTTCCACCGGGGGCCTGACATGGTTAGAAGGCATGCAGATGCCGGGCTGGGGCTCCAGTCAGCTCCACAGATCTGCAAGTATAACCCAGCCTCCATCCAAGGGAAGGGTGTGGTTCTGGAAAAGAGTGCTACTCTTGTGTTTACTCAAAGATAGTCATTAAGTCACCGTGAAGACATTTTTCTGCAGACTAAACAACCCCACTCCTTTAAAAAAAAACTTTTCTTGCAGGAGCTATTTTTCTGGTACCATCTTTCTATATTTGCTGGTTTTCCCCCAGGCATTCCTCCCGCCTCCCATTCTCTATTTTAAACATAAGATTTCGATCTGTGGCACAGAAAGAAAAGGGTCATTTGGGTAGATTTCATCTCCAGCCTCCAAATGAATAAAAGGCCAGCATGGATGGTAATCAGCCCCTTGTGGTCCACTCTGACCCTCTGGCCTTTTTTGGGCCACCTCTGTGCCTGGCCAGTCTTCCATGAACTTTACCACGTATTTGGTCCTTAGGCCCATGCTGTCCCCAAATGATTCTAACATGTACTTGAGTTAGTCTGATTTCCTTCTGCCCTCTAAAAGGATGCTTCGAAAAAAGAGCCTGGAGCCCAGAGACAGCCTTTGACAAGTGAGAACGTCAAAAGTAAAATTCTCTCTCTCTAAGGGGCCTGACATTCCCCTCTGGGAGAGGGTTCAGCCACATCTGCGTGAGTGATGCTGATTGAACGCAAGGTTTCGAAGACATGGTCCCTGGTGCCTGAGTGTACCAACTGGGGCAGGGGCGGGGGGCTGCCAGCCCCGAAGGGGGCCCACTTACTTCGAGGTTCTCGGGGTCCATCCACTGTGATTTTGATGGCTCTGTGGTAGGTGGCAACTTGCGGTGGGTTTGTGAAGACGGTGATGGTCAGAGTGAAGCTTTTCCCTGTTGGAACACAAAAGAGAGCAAAGAAGGATGAGGCGATGGCCTGATTATAGTTGCTAGGTAATTCAAAGTTAATGTATGCTTTCCAGCCCTTGTACTGGAAAGGGGGCAGGGCTTGAGCACGTTATCGGTTTTTCCAATACTCCTTTTAGTCTGGCTCTGCTGACATTCTGGAAAGTACAACTATGCTGTCTAGATGTGGCACGTCTGGTAGTCACATGGCTTTCATTTGGTCATTAATAACACAGGATCAAGAGAGATTCAGATGTGTTTGCTTTTAGGTCTAGAGCCCAGGAACATAGGGGCATACTGGCAGCTAGAAACCCCCATGTCCTCCCTTTCAGTAAGCTCAGGGCAAAAGGAGTAAAAGAACCCATTTTTGACTTTCCCCTCTAATGTTCTTTGTACCTCCAAGGATTAGGAGAGAGAGAATTTCTGAGGATAGGCTTAATTGGAATGATTCTCTCTGTATTTTGAAAATACTAATTGTTGGTGATTGAAAATATTATTTTGACTATGCCATAGGCACTCACGGGGTTGGCCAGACAGAAGGATATGTAAGTGACAGACTGAGATTCAGTGACAATTTGGAGCATAAATAAGCACACGGATTTCCATCTAAGTGTCTTATACGTACTCACAAAATGTGAATATGTACTCATTGCATACCTGTCATGCAGAGTTTTTAAAAATTGTTTAAAACATAATCTATAATAAAAATATTAATACATAAATACATTAGTTATTTAAAAGCATTTCTTCTTGGCAAAGTGCTTCAGAGAATGTCCTATGGGTTTGAATTCCGGCTAACAGACCTTAAACAAGTCACTAGTCTTCCCTGTGCCTGTGTCCTTACCTTGAAGATGAGTACACATAACTTCTCCTGCCTTATAGAGTTGTGCCTGTGCACGTGCTAAGTCACTTCAGTCATGTCTGACTCTGTAGGACCCTATGGACTGTGGCCTGCCAGGCTCGTCTGTTCATGGGATTTTCTAGGCAAGAATACTGGAGTGGGTTACCGTACCCTCCTCCAAGGGATCTTCCAGACCCAGGGATCGAATCTGTGTCTCTCATAGCTCCTGTATTGGCAGGCGCATTCTATTTGGAAAGCCCATAGCGTTATGGAGGAGGTTAAATGAGTTAATGTGAGTAAAATCATTAAAACAGCACCTGGCATATGGTATTCAGAGGTGCGTGTGTGTGTGTGTGTGTAGAGAGAGACAGGGAGAGGCAGACAGAAGGTTTAGGCTCCTGTACTGATGCTAGGAAAGGTTGGGGGCGGGAGGAGAAGGGGACGACGGAGAATGAGATGGCTGGATGGCATCACCGACTCTGTGGACATGGGTTTGAGTGTACTCCGGGAGTTGGTGATGGACAGGGAGGCCTGGCATGCTGTGATTCATGGGGTCGCGGAGAGTCGGACACGACTGAGCGACTGAACTGAACTGAACTGAACACATCTTTAACCTCTGCAGATCTCAGTTTCCTGGTTTGCCAAGTGAAGGCGTTCATGGGATACATACATACAATGTCACTGTTCACTTTGGTTTTGTCTTTGAGATAAATCCCATTGTCCATCTCCATAGGTAGGCGTGTGCCTGCACCCAGGGTGTTTCCCCTGCTGCCTGAAAAGCCAGCATTTCAGATTCCATTAAAACACTGTCTATCCTTCCCAGGGCTGCTGTAACAGATTATCACAAACTAGGTGGCTTAAGGGCTTCCCTGGTAGCTCAGCTGGTAAAGAACCTGCTTGCAATACAGGAGACCCTGGTTTGGTTCCTAGGTTGGGATGATCCCTTGGAGGACAGCATAACAACCCACTCCAGTATTCTTGCCTGGAGAATCCCCTTGAACAGAGGTGCCTGGCAGGCTACAGTCCATGGGGTCGCAAAGAGTCAGACACGACTGAGAGACTAAAGCACAGCACAGGTGGCTTAAGGGCTTCCCAGGGGGCACTAGTGGTAAAGAACCCGCCTGCCAAAGCAGGAGATGCGAGAGATGTGGGTCTGATCCCTGGGTCAGAAAGATCCCCTGGAGGAGGAAATGGCAACTCCAGTAATGCCACTGCAGTATTCTTGCCTGGAGAATCCCATGGACAGAGGAACCTGGCGGGCTGCCATTCACAGAGTTGCAAAGACTTGGATACGACTGAAGCAACTTGGCATGCATGCAGGCAGGTGGCTTAGAACAACTGGAACTTACAGTCTCCTAGTTCTGGAGGCCAGAAGTCTAAAACTGAGGCGTTGAGTGGGCCATCCCCTACCAGGAAAGACTTATTCCTGGTCTTGCCCCAGCTTCTGGTGTTACTAGCAATCCTTGGCTCTCCTTGGCTTGTGGCAGCATCACTCCAAACTCTGCCTCCTTCCTCACATGGCCTCCCTCCCTCTGTGTGCGCTGTCTTCAAATCTCCCTCTCCTTATAAGGACACCTGTCATTGGATTTAGGGCATACCCTACTCCAGTAGGACCGTCCCTTAACTTGCCTATATATAACTTGACTATATCCCCTATTTCTAAGTAAGGTCACATTCTGAGGTTACTCATGGACATGACTTTTTAGGGAATGCTACTCAACTCAGTGGGTTTCCCTGGTGACTCAGTGGTAAAGAATCCACCTGTCAATGCAGGAGATGTGAGTTCAATCCCTGGGTCGGGAAGATCCCCTGGAGAAGGAAATGGCAACCCACTCCAGTATTCTTGCCTGGGCAATCCATGGACAGAGGAACCCCCATGGGATACAGTCCATGAGGTGGCAAAAGAGTCAGACATGACTGAGTGACTGAGCGACAACAACATTCAACTCAGTACAAACACTAAGTGTCATAAGAGTTCCAGTCGTAGCACAAGTGACCACTGCTCTCTAGGTTTTACCTGTGGGTTTGACCCCTGGAAACAGTCTTACTCCTGTGGTGGCCCTCCTATTACCATCCTATTTTTTGTTTTCTAAAAATTTTTATTCAAGTGTAGCTGCTTTACAATGTTGTGCATTTCAGGTACATAGCCAAGTGATTCATATACATATGTATATATATATATAGTTTTCTGCAGATATATATATATATATAGTCTTCTTCAGATATATATATATATATAGTCTTCTGCAGATATATATATATATATATAGTCTTCTTCAGATATATATATAGAGAAAGTCTTCTGCAGATATATATATATAGAGACAGTCTTCTGCAGATTCTTTTCTGTTATAGGTTATTACAGGATATTGAATGTAGTTTCCTGTGCTATCCAGTAGGTCTCTGTTGTTTATTTATTTTATACATAGCAGTATGTATCTGTTAATCACAGACTCCTTATTTCTCCCTCTCTGCCCCTTTCCCCTTTGTTAACCATAAGTTTGGGCTTCCCTGATAGCTCAGTTGGTAAAGAATTCGCCTGTAATGCAGGAGACCCTGGTTCAATTCCTGGGTTGGGAAGGTCCGCTGGAGAAGGGATAACTACCCACTCCAGTATTCTTGGGCTTCCTTTGTGGCTCAGCTGGTAAAGAATCTGCCTGCAGTGCAGGAGACCTGGGTTTGATCCCTGGGTTGGGAAGATCCCCTAGAGAAGGAAAAGGCTACCAACTCCAGTATTCTGACCTGGAGAACTCCATGGACTGTATAGTTCATGGGGTCACAAAGAGTCGGACACGGCTGAGCAACCAAGTTACCAACCATCTTATCCTTGATTTCCTAAATGACAACAAAGATCACTGTCTTCCTAATGTTGGCATTTTCAGGACTGTGTAGAACTTACAAGTTTTCAAGCACTTTCCTCTATACTATTTATCTGGTCCTTCCAGCACTCTCATGAAATAAACAAGACAGATTTCATTGCCTTTGGTTAACAGACAACAAAGCTAAGACTCAGAGAGGGTGAGTGCTTTGTCCAAAGTCACACAGCCTGGATACACAGAAAACCCACATCTCCCAGCTTTGTGTTTCATATTATTGTCATGAGGTCCCCAAGCTCTACCTTCAAACTCAGTGGCAAGAGAACCAGGAATCCAGACTTGTGGTACCTTCGCCATGCTCTGCCACTGCCCTCAAAAGAGAACACAGTCCTGGGGAAGATAATGGCTCCAAACCGTATTCAACAGCTAATTGACATCCTGGGTTATAGTTCAAAACTACTTTCTTCCTGAGCTGAATTTAGGCTCCTGGCGCTTAATGCCAGTCCCCTGGTTAACCACAGAGACTGTCCTACTGAATCGGGAAGGAAATTCAACCAAAGTGAATATTTGCGAAATCGCTGCTTGTAATTATAATTAAAATTCTACTATTTTATGCCCATCATTTTATGTGCAGTCAAGAACTGTCTGTCCGGCAAAAGCTACTAGGTGGGGCGTTTTGGCCCCAGTAACCATGGCTTATGAAGGCGGAGGTATTCCGACTCACAACAGAGCCGTTGTGTACAGCTTTGAACACCACGACATCTGCTCATGACCTCATAGACAGCGGCGGTAAGTGATGACATTTGGCTCACAGGTGTGTGTGACATTTTTCCACTCTAGGAAAGCTCTGCCTTCCACTTCTCGTATTCTTCTATGCAGACCTGGCACCGAACTTGGCACCTGGGGACGGGCCTGCCAGTGGGCAGTCAGACCCTTGGAGCCCCGCCCTCTGCCCTGCCCACACCCCCACCACATCCTGGCCACGCCCCCACCACACCCTGGCCACGCCCCCACCACACCCTGGCCACGCCCCATCACACCTAGCCACGCCCCAGCTCATTTCGGCTGAGACACAGCCATTCTCGGCCAGCACCTACCACGATGGTAGATGCACCCACGGCCTAATGTGTTATTAGCCAAATTCCCTCATCAAAATGACCTATGGGCCTGGTATTTTAAGTGCGTAGGTGTGGAGAGTGAAAGCCTCTCAAGTGTTTTTCTCAGCAAGCTGTGGGCAGACTAGTAGGAAGGCAGAGGAGAGCAAAGAAAAGACAGCTCAGCTCCATAACCACCGCCCCGAAATCGGCTTTTCGGGATCAAACACGGGGCTAGGAGACGGGGCTGCCATAGAGAGAAAGGACGCTCCCTTGTGTAGCCTGCGCGGGTTCTTTCATGGAGAGGCTGGGCAGCTCCTTGTAGGCCATGGTGGGACCCGAGGTGCCCCTGGCTGTGTTGCTGAAAGACTGCATGGTCCTGGACTCCCGAGGGGACAAGGTGCAGGGTCATGGGGGTGGCCCTTTGTGGGTTCGCAGCTGAGGGAAACAAGGGAAGGGGAGCACTCAGACCTGCCTTCTCCTGCGCACAAACCTCACCCAGACAGCACCCTGAGTTGTGGCCGTTGGTTGGGTCCAGGAGGAATTCTTTAGAAGCACACACACTAGGACTGAACTAAGAAGGTGGAAGAAACCACGAAGGAGAGAAGGGCTGTCTTGACTTAGGAAGCCTGCAAGCAGCACAAGACGAGAACTTGATTACACAACCCCGCGGTAGTGCCAAGGCATGGGGTGCTAGTAGTTAACAACGAGGCTGCTTGGGTTCGAATGCCAGCTCTGCCCCTTGCTAGCTGTGTGACCCTGGGCAAGTGACTTAACCTCTCTGAGGAGCTTCATCATCTGTAAAACAGGGGTGATCATGGTCCTTCCATCTCACAGCGTTGTTATGCAAATTACATGAAATAAGGCATTAGCAAATATCAGTCTAATTATCATTAAAGACGTGACAAACACGATTCCACAAAGAGCACAGCTGGAGGCAGTCCCATGAGCCGGGGCTGGTGGCCATTCGGCATCGAGGTCTGATGGTGGGCAGTGAGGGAAGCCTTAGTGCTTGGTGGGTGGTGCCAATGGAGCTCCTTCAGGTTCATCCTCTCTTCTCTAGAAAATTCCAGCAGACCCAGGTGGAGTGCAAAGGACCACAGGGAGGCAAGGATGGGGCCTAAAGACCCATCAGAAAAACTGCACATTCAACTGGAACTTCAAGGTCACTCCTGCCTTGCCAGCTGGCCACCTTCATAAGGCACAATTGCAACTGGCAGAGCCACTTGACAATCAGCCAGCCAACCGCTCCCCCCACCCCCCCCACCCCAGAGCACGTGTTGTTCCCCTCGATGCCCGTGTGTTCATCCAAATGCCAGCACAAAATAACCAAGTGCTTTATTTAGTTGGGAAGAAGGTCACAGGGCGCGTCTTCCTGGACGTCGGCTGCCATGGACACGCTTTCCAAGGCGAGGCAGGGATGAGGCTCCAAGTCTCTGCTTTCTACGGCTCCACGTTTACCAGCCACGGGGCTGGTGGACTCGGGCAGCTGGCTGTGGTCTCATAAAGCCACGGCTGGACACTGCAGTTCCGCCAGGGCCCCGGGGCACCACGCCACTTCCTCACCACATCTGGAAGTGGCGAAACCTCAGGATTGCTGCAAATGGGCGCCCTGCTCCCCCAGCAAGGGCAAGGGTGGGGAGAGGAGCAGAAGATGAAAAGGTGACTCAAGATTATCTGGGGCCCGAGAGTCCTTAGAAGTTCATCAGGTCGCGGCAATGAGCTCCGACGGCCACGGGCGTGTCTCCCTCCTTCTCTCGTGATCATTTGGTTCCCGGGCAGCCAAGCTGCCTGCGTTGACTCCTCCGCCACTGGGCTCACTGTTTCGGTCACTCTCCTTAGTGAAGGTCTGGACCCCGTGAGTCATCTTCTCCTTTTTGGGACCAGTTTCGGTTGGGATGTGAAACTCGCCCTCTGTCACGCAAAGGCAGGCTGTGTGCACCGAACACGGGCTGCTGAAAGGGGTCACATAGCTAAGGAAACGCAATCACGGCATTTTCCATTCATCTGCACATCTTTGCCGGGAGACTGGGTGAGTTCACATACTTCAAGCACCCAAGACAGCGAGAAAGGAAAAGTAAAAAAAAAAAGACACCGAAAAACAAAAACGCAACTTTGGAAGACGAAGAAAGTCAGGGAAGGCTCAAGTTGTGCTCTTTGCAAATTCTGGAAATGTCAGAAGATTTTGAGATGTGGCACGAACGTTTCTCCCCTTACTATGTAGTTTGTGCCGGGTCTAATTTTGATCACCCAGTAATTAAATATTAAAATGAACAAATCGGCAGAAATTCTGGGAGAAATCTGAATCAGAGATGTTTTTCACAAAGTATCTTAATTTATGTTTTTCACTTTTCCACTGGAACAAGCTAATGGCCAAAATGCATGCTTTTGCTCCTCAACCATTTCCTTGCCCAAACACATACCACTATTTTTGACACTGGGGCTGTATAATTATTTATTTGGGGATTTCTGAATAGAGGGCAGATTCTTCAAGTGGTGCAGAACTTTCTGGTTTCTCTGAATTGAACTGAGGTGACGATGTCTGTGCGTGTCCACTTGGATGCAGAGTGTCCATGTTTAAGATGTCCTTTTCCCATAGCACCTGCAGCCACTCGGGAAGAATGCAGGGGGGCATCCCCAGCTATTGGCACAAGGACAACCCCCCAAAGTTGCCTGCAAGTCAAGTGTTTAAAATACAAAACTAAGTTTTCCAGAAAAAAATCAGCATGCATTGGATATGATGGAACATTTGAAAAACAGCAGTTTGCTTGGAGAAAAGCCAAAACATGCGAAGTGTTTTCTCTGGAGCTGCTCTAGAAAAACGAGTTGTTTGAGGACAGGGACGGTCTTTTATTAATCTTTGCATCTTCTGTTCTGAGGCAATAGAAAAATGTTTGATAAATGGATCAGTGAATTATTCTGTAAAGTTGCAGCTTGACAGCTGGTTCTTTATGATGTCTGACTTCACTTGGAAGGTTTGACTCTCCTTTTCAGTGGCCTGGATGTGAGCTCCGCTTTAGTAAGGGGATGGTTGGACAAGTCCTTCTCTTCATGAGAAGCATTAACCAAACCCCAAAGAACCATGATGCTCTCACATGATTTTTGCATTTCTTCCAGAGGAGGCTGGCAGGCTACAGATCATGGGATGGCCAAGAGTCGGACCAGACTGAGCGACTAAGCACAGCATGCCCGCTAGATATCACAGTCCCTTTCTGATCTTCCCTTTTCCTTTTGGTGTCCCAGTGCCTGCTTGTCTCGGATGAGCAACCAAGGTTAATCTCTGCAGCCAAACACCTCCAGGGCCTTGAATTCACAGCTTCTTTAGGTCAAGGCCATGCCTTCTGCCCTGTATTTCCACCCTGGGGAGCCCTCTGGTTGGCGTACTCCAATTCCCTATTCTCCACCCATCAGGCCAAAGGCCACACAGGACAGGTGACCACGGTAACCTCCTGTGGCTGGCCTAGTCTTGGCCCTGACCTGATGGCGCCCACAGCCCAGTGCCTGAAACACCGAGCCTGAGGCCACCTGGCGCCGTGACAGACAAGCCCAGGGGTGGGCATTCTGCAGGGAAACCGGCATCAGGGTCCTCAGGGCCTGCTTGCCAGACTGTTGGCACCCACGGCTCTGCTGCAGGAGGTTAGGAGGGTGGGTGGGGGGCGGAGGCTGAGCAGGAAGAAGAGGGAAGCTCCAGGCAAGACTGCAGGGCCTGGTAGGCGGGTCCCAAAGGGAGCTGATTTCTAGAAACGGTGGCATTTACCTCCGTATCTGCGGCGTCAGCACCTGCAAATTCAACCCCCAAACAACCTTGGATCCCATCTCTGAGCTCCCAGTTACACTCCCAAAGCCCTGTCTGCTCTTCAGCCTGCAGCCCCAGCCTCTTCACACCATTTGTATATGGTGATGTCAATTCCCTGATTAAAACCTCCATTTTGCCGGCATCAAACCAGATTCCCAGCGTCGGAGGTCAAGGCCCTCTCTGCTGGCTGGATGCTCCTCTCCCACCCTGTTTTCTCTGCTTGGACATCCTTCCTGATGCCTTCCCCCAGAGAGCCGCATCGTCACGTGGAGGTGTCCCCACTGAGATGACAAGTGGTCCAGAAAGACCCCTGAGCTTGTAGTGGGTGAGACACCTGGTGGTGCGTTTTGCCTCGGTCACTGCAGTCCTCTCACCCTGGCCCTGGCCCCTCAGAACAGCAACATCTGTTAACTGGGGGCCCCTCACTGACCCCTGCAGGCTGTGGCTTCTCTCTGGCTGACCTTTGTGTCCCCGGGGCTAGCCCAGTGCCTGGCACATGGCAGATGCACACTGTTCGTCTGATGAATGAATGAATGAAATACCCTCATGAAATGACCTCTGTGGGTGGAGGACAGTTCTCATAAAGTCGCCATGGGCGCTATACTTCTTTGATCAAAGCCTGTGAGCAACTCACCAGTGAAAACAGAGAACACCAGGTCAATCACAGGGTACGACTCTACCTGAGATGACTATATTATTATTATTCCTGTGTTTATGTACAGATAAATACAGCAAATGCCTGGGATGATTATATTATTATTATTGCTGTGTTATTTATGAATATTACGAAATTCCTGCTGTGTCTGACAGGCATTCTCATTTACAACCTTCCTTGGAAGATAAAGGAACGTAAATTCCTTGCCAATGAGGAGTGGAAAGTGGAAATGGTATCGTTCTTGCCTTGCTGATTCAGGGGGACATGGGCTAACACCTGCCTGGTCTCTGCCCTCCTCCCTTAAAGAGTCTCCTGTAGAAAGAAGGATGTTACGGAGGTGAGTCGTACCTCTTTCTTCCTAAGTCTTGTTACACACACATCATCTCCTTTGAATCACTCTAAAAACCTTTTGCAGTACGTATGAAGGGCACTGGTATACCTATTGTACAGATGAGGAGAGTGAGGCCAGCACACCTAAGTGAGTCCAGCAAGCAGGCCACCTGCTCGTACTTTGTCACACTACCTTCCAAAGAGCCACAGAACTGGCATGAACAGATGCATGCGTAGTTATCAGGAAATGGAGGACTATCAGTTGGGACTTGATGGCCATGGGGGCCTCTTGAGTCCATGGATTTTGGCAGAATGCAAGACACCTCTTCAAGCCAACAGTCAGGTGAATCGATTCTCTGCTAAGATGTGGCCAAAAAAGAAAAACACACACGGATGTTGGGTTGTGTTTTCTCAACACGCTGAGATACAACCTTAAGATGGCCTGCAGGGGAACAGCAAGGAGGTCCTGAAGTGCGTGGTCCAGGGTGCCACAGTGGAGCAACTATAAACCCCCCTCCATTTGGGTGGAGTCAGCAATTACGGAGCAGGAAGAATGCAATGCCGCTGGGTGTCAGCCTGGGGAGCCAGCGACAGGACAAAGGGACTATTCTGCCTCACTGTGAAAATGGCAGTGTTTATTGTTAAAATACGATTGGGAACTAAAGGGGCATGTATGAATCATAAATATTTGCATGCCGTTAATGTCTGGACAAAAGAGTTGCAAGGGCTAAGTTGGGAGGCCTTCTTTTCCCATGAAAAACAGTGCTTTGGATTACAGTACATATTTAATTTCGTCCCTTCCATTGCTGATCTGAAATTGCCGTGCCTGCCACGCATAACTCTTTTGTGACCTGAGAGCTAGCCCTACGGGGGACAACGGATCAGGATAAAGGCCTGATGTCTCAGAAAAGTCCCTCATTTAAACAAATAAAAAAAGCAGGTCCCGGTTGTATTGTTTGTTAGGAGCTCACAGAGTTGCCATCAGAAACTCTGCAGAATTAGGGTCAGAGCAACTGACCTTGCCATGACAAGTAATAACCCCTAAAGACTGTCTTATTTCAGGCAATCTTCACTGCACTTTGTCCCCTTTGGACAAAGTTTGAATCGGGCTCAGATAGGTCAAGGAACTTGCCCATGGACACACAGATCTGAGTCAGTGCTCCTTGCCTCCACCTCTCCCCCAGGGAGGGACATTTGGCAAATTCTGCAGACATTTCTTGTTGTGAGCACCCAGGATGGGGAGGGAGAATGCCGCAGGCTACTGGGTAGAGGCCAGAGATGCCACTAACCATCCCAAAATGCAGAGCACGGCCCCCACCATAAAGAATAATCAACCCTAAACGTTGCTGGTGCCCAGCTTGAGATGCTGTCCTCCCAGTGGCAAATCTAGGACTGTCCATGCAGTAACCACTAGGCTCTACTGCCTGGGGAGGTCACTCATTTGGATATTTAATGAGTCCCCACTCTGTATCAGGCACCGGTCCACCGATATCACACAGGGCTTCTCTAGTTCAGGGTGGAATCTCTTGTGTTTTGAAAATTCTTGGAAGGTAGTCTCCTGGGGACTCTTGGGCCCACGTTCATCCTTTCCCGGGTGCTGGGGTCTCAGCATCACCGTGCCCCCGTGCGTGCCTGCCTGCCATAGTTGGTCCTTCACACCTGCAGCCGCCCAGGATCTCCCACGTGGAGAGTTAACTCTTACCAGTCTCAGAGGATGTAACACACAACCGACCTCCATGCCGGATGTGGGAACTGATGACTTTCCTGAGGGAAATGCAGAGGAAGCGGACGGGGCAGGAAAGTTCAGAGTGAGGGTCCCCAGGCAGACTAAATGCAACCAACCAACCAGAGTCCACAGTCACAGCAAAGCATATTCAAGAAATTCCACCTGTCTGGATGAACCTAGAGCCTGCGACATGAAGTGAAGTCAAGTCAGAAAAACAGTGTACGTGAACACATACAGATGCAATTGAAGAAAATGGTCCTTGATGATCCTATTCGCAGGGCAGGAATACAGACGCAGACATACAGAATGGCCTCGTGGACACAGTGGGGGAGGGAGAGGGTGGGATGAACTGAGATCGTAGCACTGAAACATATGCACTACCATGCATGAAACAGACAGACAGCAGGATGCGGCTTTGTAACACAGGGAGCTCACAGGGCTCTGGGAAAACCTAGAGGGGTAGGGTAAGTGGGTGGGAGGGGGGTGCAAGACGGAGGGGACATGTGTATACTTACGGCCGACTCTCAAGATTGTACAACAGAAACCAACACAGCATTGCAAGGCAATTACCCTCCAGTTAAAAAGAAATTAAAAAAAGAAAGAAAATTACACCCGTAGGAGACACCACCATGATTCAATGAGAATGCCAGAGGACTCTTTTTTTTTTTTTCCCCAGACCTTTTTTTAAGCCATCTTTCCCTGAATCTTCTTGTAGCAAACAAGTGATGGCAGAACCAACATGGAGCTGGTGGGAGAAAGCTCCAGAAGAACCCAGCTCTCTGTCTGTCTGTGGTCCCTGCGAAGCTAGCCTGTCGGCCGCTAACCAGGGCTTCCCAGGGACGGATGGTAAGTCAGTCTCCATCTGTCTCTGCAACTCCCCAAGGTGTGCAAAGCGACTCCTTTTCGGTCTCTGTAAGGTACCGGTCAGCGATGCACACCAGGACCTTGCTTTTAGCGCCTTGTAGTTCAGATGGAGGCAATGGCAAGCCACTCCAGTACTCTTGCCCAGAAAATCCCATGGATGGAGGAGCCTGGTGGGCTGCAGTCCGTGGGGTCGCTGAGGGTCGGACACGACTGAGCGACTTCACTTACACTTTTCACTTTCACACATAGGAGAAGGAAATGGCAACCCACTCCAGTGTTCTTGCCGGGAGAATCCCAGGGACGGGGGAGCCTGGTGGGCTCCTGTCTATGGGGTCACAGAGAGTCGGACACGACTGAAGTGACTTAGCAGCAGCAGCAGCAGTTCAGATGGACACTGTCCACTCACATCAGTTCGTGTTCCTGGAGAGCGGATCTCTGGCCCCTGACTGACACCTGATGGATAGGGGCAGGCACTGAGAAGCCAGCTGTGCATTTTCACTGCTTGGACGGTCCCCATGGACCTGCACCTGCGTGCATTCCTAAGGGAGAGGCTGCAAGGAGGGGGGCAGTCCTCCAGGGAGAGATTTTCCTGCCGAGGGCCCCCCTCCGCCTGCAGTCTCTTTTTCCCGCAGCCACACACCCCCCCAACCAGGACATGCGGAGATGATGCGGTTCTGTGTATACAGAACTCTAGTATATTTTGATATTTAGAAAAAGACTTTCATATTTAGTGATGTCCTCTACTTTTTAAAATTCTGTGTGAACTTTCTGATTTCAGTTTTTCATAAATTTTGTGAAGAGGCAGAAAGTGCTAGGAAAAAAAGGAGAGACATTCTATCACTGATCATGATCAGCATGAGAGGCCAGCCCAGGGTTTCTCAGTCTCGACGGCGTGACTAATGCTCTGCATAGCAGGGCTGTCCTATGCACTGCGGAATGGCCTCTGCTCTCCCACCCCGGGGTGGGACACAACCCAAAATGTTTGAATATATTGCCAAATGTGGGGACCCACTGTAGGAGACCACCACGAAAATTGATAAGCAGATACACAGGTAAGATCTACCAGCTCTAACCAGCCCTGAGGTTTCAAACGAGATGGGGAAAGCAGAAAAATGTCTGGACCGATCCCGGGTCGTAGGTACTGGAAACACACCATTTAAAGAGGTGAAAGCTGTGTTGGGATACGAGTTTAAACTGTTTCTCATTCATTATAGACAGACAGACAGACAGTGACTATACTCCATACAATGATTTCAAATGGAATCAAGGAAAAACATCTCTAAAAACCCCAAATCAATGCCTGGAGCAACCTGGAGCACTTCCACCTCTGAACAGGCCCACCCCACCTAGCCTCCTCTGCTGAGATCTGATAAGCACACAGATCACCAACTGTGCTCAAACGCTCATATTCATGTGCTCTGCCTTTGTTTGAGCCAAGGAAGTCTCCTTTGTTTGCATAAGGTGACTCAGTTAAGGCCACACACCACCCGCAGGAGGGTGCTGGCCAGACCTCCCATTCACCAGACCCAGGAGAGTCCTTGGATGGGAGGCTGGGGGTGGGGCTGGGGGTGGAGGAGGCACAGCTCTGCAGACCAGGCTGCACCTACATTCTTTTGAACTGTGGTATTGGAGAAGACTCTTGAGAGTCCCTTGGGCTGCAGGAGATCCAACCAGTCCATCCTAAAGGAAATCAGTCCTGAATATTCACTGGAAGTACTGATGCTGAAGCTGAAGCTCCAATACTTTGGCCACCTGATGCAAAGAACTGACTCCTTGGGAAAAGACCCTGATGCTGGGAAAGATTGAAGGCGGGAGGAGAAGGGGATGACAGAGGATGAGATGGTTGGATGGCATCACCGACGTGATGGACATGAGTTTGAGCAAGCTCTGGGAGATGGTGATGGGTAGGGAAGCCCGGCATGCTGCAGTCCAAGGGGTCGCCAAAAGTCAGACACGACTGCGCGACTGAACTGAACTGACATCATTAATGATGCTCTGAAACCTCAAGGTAAAAGTAGGGATTCACTGAAGTTGAGAAATAGACAGGAAATGTACTTCCATCTTCAAGAAAAACAGTCTAAGTGGCTCCTACATGAAAGCTTACTCACCAAGGAAACCAGAGGAAGCACATTCTGAGTCCACTGATAGTATGGCCACAGGGTCTCCTGAAGGAGGTTGTTGGGATCACCTTACGATTTATGGGTCTTCAACAACCTGAAACCCTTGGTGATGGAGGAAGTTCGGTGACAAAATAGAGTTTTTAAATGAGATACACTGCCCGATATAGCCTAAGAGAGACTGGAACGTGCTAGACTCTCAAATCAGTGCCAACAACAGGAATGCCATAGAAAGCTCTGTTCTCAACATGGACTAAATAATACATCTCTGTTGAATACCGTACTTGCATCAGGACCAATGACAGAGGGTAAGTGTCCACTAATGCATGTTCATAAACATAAAAATCTTAAAGAGCAGCAATTCATCCTCCACACCCTAAGACCGAATGGATAAAACGAGAAACCTTTGAAAGTATTCATTCACAGGCAGCTCATTAAAGCTACACTGCTCACTTATTAATTTCTGTTAACTGCTTTTGGGGGGCCTCAGATGAGATGTTATTAGTATGGATTTAGTCCTCAAAGATAATTTGGTCCAGGAAGTCTTTTCAGTGGAAGTACATACACACAGACACACGTACACATACACACGAGTGTACACACACATACACACACATGTACACACACCCGTACACACACACAGCCCTTGTGACTGAAAGTCCAACAGATCCTTCAAAACTACATAACCCTTCCATACTAACAGTACATGGATAGTCATAAACAACCCCTTTTCTGATCTGACAATGTTTTATAATCACCAACAGAAAGAAAACAGTCATCAGGCAGTATACCATCTCTCTTTTCAGCAAGTCATTTTTCTTTAAAAATAATAAAGAAAAGGAAACAGCATGACCAGTCCTCACCACCCTCTCTCGCCCCTCACCAACCAGCACAAAAGAAGATACAAAACTGATTTATTAGAACCAGTGCAGCACTGAAGCCGTTGGCTGGATCACTGTTTGTGTCTATAATGCTTGCTGCTGAAACAGGAAGCTCTAAAAATCACTCAACCATTATTTCTCTCAGAAGCACTTTCTGACTGATAGTCTTCTGTCCCCGCCAAAAAGAGGTGCTTCCACCTAAAGCGAGTGGGCCAGCAAGGAAGTGATTTGCAGGGGTGGGATGGGAGGTGGGGGTGGGGGAGTGGTAGACAGAGTCCAGCTTCTGCCCATCAACTCTTACAAATAACCTCAACTTAAAAAAGCTGTCTAACACCATCAACAATACATAGCACTCCATAAAATCAGCAAGCAAACCATGAAGAGATCTACTGAGAAGCTACGTGTTCCAGGTACAAGCATTTTTTAAGAAAGCTCTTCTCCTTGGTCTTTGCCACGACACCAAGTGGGACAGGAACTGCTGGGTGGTGGTCGGAGGAGGGGGCCGGTGGACAGCAACTTGCTTTGAGGAAATGCTATTCTTTTATGCGCAAATGTGAAACAGAACGAGAACAGTGATCTCTAGAAATGAACTCTGCATCAGATCATGGATACCAGCTTTCAACCCGCCATCAAAAGGCGTTATCTGCTTGGGCTGCCTGAGGCTGCACATATCAGAGGCTGAGTCTTTTCCTATCCATGTTTGCCCACCTGGAAGTCTGAAAACAGATTTTAGTGTATATATTATCATTTTAAAAGGTAGATCTATAGCAATCCAAAAAAACCCAGGGGGCGGGGGTGGTAATGGGAGAGGTGACTTTAATACAACCCATGTCTTTTCCTTGTATTCTCTCCAGGAGGTCTGACTGCCAACTCATTATCTTGAATGTTATCCACGAAACAACGATGGGATTGTCAGATGAATTTTCCTCCCCCTATTATATGAGTCTGTGATAAAACAGAGAATGACTGGGATCCGATGATAATACTGTGAGTCATCCAGATCATTTCTTAGTAATAACCACTCCATAAAGACACGTCTTGCTTTGTTTAGAACACCGGTGCTCTCTCTCCTTTCCTGCATGTGCCTTTCCTTCAAGCGGTCTTTCACTCATCTGAAAGGCAGCCTCCCCATCCTGTTCTGCGAATACAGTCAAATACCTCAAGAATGAATATCCTTCAGTAACGAACATTACACAAATGTACAATCACCCTGATTGTGGCAGGGTAAATATTATGTCTGGGAAGTCGTCCACAGCAAGAAAGTGAGGAAGGAATTTCATTTTATAAAAGGGTTGAGAAGGGTACTATTTGGAAAGTGGGCAAGATTAAAGTTGCTATGGAGGTCAACATAAACAGACATTTCCACCAAGAAATTAAACCCGCTCCTAATGGACGGTGGGGGACCATGTGGCCTTGCTGGGCTGGTTGGGAATGCGAATTGCAGGTCTGTAGCACTCCAGTGTTCTTGCCTGGAGAATCCCAGGGACGGGAGCCTGGTGGGCTGCCGTCTATGGGGTGGCATAGAGTCGGACACGACTGAAGCGACTTAGCAGCAGCAGCAGCCAGGTGGCCAGGCAGTCACTAGAGAGGAGGCTGCCCCTTCAATGACAAAATAAGCCCTTCTCCTTTGTAAGGGCCCATCTGTGTGTATACCTGCTGGCGTCTTAAAGGTCTGGACCAGCAGTTTGAATGGGATCTCCTTTACTAATTATGCAAACCAGGCCCTGGATACAATAAGAGCAGGTGTAACCAAAACAGCACAGGGCGCAAGACTGTCTAACTCATGTGTTCATTCAGTTCCCCATTGTCTAGTTATCTGTAATGTGCAGCACCATGCGAGGCTGGCCCTCCACGGTCAAGGCAAAGTTCCAGATTCACAGATTCTCGCCTTGGGGAGAGCGGGTCCATGGGATCCCCAGAAGTTCTATAAAAGGAGCTTCAGCAGCCCTGAAATTGCAATTGTACAAGAAACTGGGTGTGTGAGTGCATACATTCATTCCCCCCCCCCTCCCCAGGGAGAAGGCTTTCAAGGATTTTCAAAATGATTCCTGATGTTCCGAAAATTAAAAATCTCAGTCTTAGAAAAATCAGAAGGAAATCTGCAGTGGATTCTCTTCCCCCATTTACAATATGATAGATAATACGGTCTGGTAGATTTCCTCTTTGGTTCTAAAATGAATTAACTAAGGCCGTATTCCCTGATTGATCGATTCCTTTCCAACTGATTAAGTACTCCAACAGGGGAGGAAGCACTCACGGATTTCACCGCTAAAATTTCTCCAACGTCTCTCGACTGCAGCCATGATACAATTTCTTATAACTGAAAATGTCCACAGCACCTGCTGCAACGGCAGATGGAAGCTATGTGAGTTGCCACTAATGAACGTCACAAAACAAGAGTTCCCCTTGATCCTGAACTTGGATTTTTCTGGAGGTAAGGGACAGTCCCCAGGACGTGTGTTTAGGTGTGAACGGTTCTGAACAACAACCCCCTCTCCTGGGATCTACTATCTCACCTTCCATTGTAAAGGAATGGTGGATCTATACAGTGATACTGAATCAAAGGGAGAAAATTCCCAGGGTGAGATAGGCCTGAAGGAGAGATTTAAGTTGTCAGGGACAGAAAAGAAAGGAAGGAGGAAGGCCTAGACTGCTGCAGCCTTCACCAGTATTTTTTAGGGGCCAGGGTTGTCAGCGAGGCCTTCAAAGCCGGATGGGCAGGTTTTCCCAGTTGCAGGCTGAACCCGAGGTTAGGAACCGCGATCCTGGACACGAGCCAGCGCCCAGGCAGATCGGTTTTGTGGAACAGAGAAAAGCCCTTCCATGTTCCACCTCTGACAATTTCTAGGAGGTTTTACAATCCCTAGGGACTGAAGGCTGAGAAAAGGAAAGGGAGTTTCTTTTTCTACCCTTTATTTAGAAGGGAGTACCAGGCCGCTTTGAGAAAACTCATCAGACCACTGGCTTTGGACAGAATGGGAAACTGGCTTTGAAACGTTCGGATGAGCCAGCAGCCAGGACCTTCCCGGCCCTGGTGTAGTGTGTTGATGCCAGCGTTGTATTTTCAGACACATTTTCAAAACCAGAAAATGAAATAGGGGATAGTCTTAAGATCACTTAATAAAACATTATGAAACTTTTAAAAGGACGAGATTCCGCAAGGGAGATTAAGGCTAATTGTTAAAATGAGGGAAAGTCATCTGCTCCCTTCGTAATGAGAAGCAAATTGCAAAAAACGAAAAAGAAAAAACCTGGCAGGCGCTGATGTTGACACTCAAGACTTGAAAGAGTAAAATAAAGTTGTATTTTACGACTATGGAGAGAAATTACCAGTCAGAGTCAAACTGGGCCTTTTGACAGCTCATTTTGTCTTGCAGTACTTAACCAAAAAAAAAAAAATCACTCAAGACTGACAATATACACGGTAACTAATTGGGTACAACATTTATTTGGGGGTTCCTCTGTTTTGGATTGTTTATTAGCATACATGGGAAGCAGAGCCTGGTCAAAACAGATACTGTTCATATTTGCAGCATTTCAATTAAGTGTCTCATTCCACACCATCAGAAGACAGCCCAGCCTGGGTTGCAGCTACTCTGCAGACTCAAAGGCATCCTGGCACTAATCAGGCAGCCGAACGCAAACAATCCACACCTTGGGGAAACAGTTCACTGTTCCCCAAGTCAACACAAGCTCCTCTTAGTCACCCACTCAAAACAGACATGGCCAGTGAGGGATGAGAAATGCCAGCGCAGAAAGCAGGCTGCTTTCAGCATGTCCTTCTTTATCATCACCAACCTCCTGGCCCTTGCTGGAAGGCCACCTACTGTGCTTCTTAGGGGAAAATAGCATGGACCACTAAAGAGTTCCCAGAACTTGCATAACCAAAACCCGACCCATAGACCTACATAGATGCACACGATGTAATGCTACTTCCTCTGGAAACACAACCCAGTGACCCTCAGCTGTGGCTTCTTAGGAATAGAAATCCACAGGAATTGAACTGAGATGGTCACTGGACCGGACAGTCGGGCATTTGTTTTTTATTGTCTTCTCACCCACTCTGCCAGCTACTCATCTGAAACCTCCGAGATGTTTTCCAAACATGCATCTCTGAAGCACAATGGGAATTCCATTTCCTGAAAGGCGAGGACTTTTAATATAGCAAGTGAACCCATAGACGAACTTGTGCCTTTATACTTTATAACATCATTCATGCTTTCAATAAGTGGATAGAATTTTCTTGGCCTTAGCCTACTATTAACATAGTGCTATAAACAAACATTTTCAACCATGTTATAAGTTAAAAAAATTTCTCTCCACCTATGATTCTGTTTTGAAAATTCCCCAGACAGCTAGGATAACACAAACATAACAGCCAAAAAAAGCAACGTGCCTTTACTCCCTTTCCTCTCTGACTAATCAAATACCCCAAGAACACAGATTTTCAAATGCCTTTATAAAGACTAATGATTAATCTTCCGTTTAACTGTCTGTTGGTTGTACTTTTACTTTTTTTCAAAACGAGTCATTTACTGTTATTTAGGTATTTTCTACGTCACTTTTTATCACACTCAAAATAACTTTTATTCATAAGCTTATTCAACACTGCATCCCAAAAATGTGATTTTCAAAACAAACTATCTTACCTCCTTCAATTAAACAAATAGTACTTACTTCTATTTATAAAATAGGACCAAGGTTCTTATAAAGAAAATACAATATTTGAAACTGATTGGAAACCAGAGGAGATTACAACAAACCAAGATTTCTCTTTCAGGTTGAATACTTTGATAACATGTATGGAGAAAGAAAACTACACATAGAAACGCATTGATATAACAATTTCTCGGGAGAGTTCAACCTTTGGTATTATTAGTATCTAAAATATTAACTGGGCCCAGCCCCTCCCTACAGATAATAATAAGCCATCCAAATTATATATAGGAACGTCATGTTACCATCAGAATCACCGAATCAGAATGTTACTAACACTATTTCTTCCTATTTCACCATAAAAAGTGCTTCTTTGAAACATATTGCAATAATCATCTACTATATAACCCTTAAAATTACCAGAAGTGATCATTTGAAACTTGGTCACTCATAGCCCATGGACCAGACGTTAAAGGCTTCCAGTAAAGAGATTTCTGAAAATTATCAGAGAGAACCCCAGTTTTATAATCTTAGCTTCCATGATGGCACGTTTTATATTTTTACATTTTAGTAAAGATCTGAGAGGTTTTCTTGGAATTTGCAATTCATGTCTTATCTGCTTCAAATCAGTCTTAAACCAGTTCAATAACAGAAAGCAATAATGTAAAGCCATATTCTGTTAGAAACATTAAATATTAAATAACAAGGCTGACATAGCAACAGCAATGGGAAGGAATGACTATGCTTCCAGGGAATCCCATCACAGAAACTTCTAGATGTTTTGAAATCTGGGTTTGTTGGCATGTAAATACTGGGTGTTTCAAGTTCAGTTCTGACAGATACATACCTCTTCCACTCCGACCGACAAACCTGAGGTCATTGAATCTCGCAACTTGGTTTTTCATGGCCGCGGTTGCATTTCTCAGTTCGGCTGAGTAGTTTTCATCATTCCCTGCCATCACGGTCACCAGAGTGCCATCCGGAACGTCCCCCAGAGCCACCACCTAAACACCCGTCAAGGGACAAACACAGACATCAGGCATGTTAGAAACTTTGACGTCATGTGTGTACCTGTTCTTAAACTGAATGGATATTGTGATGCTTTTTAGTTTGCAAAGGAACAGCAAACTAAAACATAACTTATATCATAAATTAAAACAACAGAAAAGTTACTAATAGGAAAATTTACTTTAAGTTCCACTATGTAAAATTATGGGCTTCCTTGGTGGCTCAGATGGTAAAGAATCTGCCTGCAGTGCAGGAGACCCAGGTTTGATCCCTGAGTGGGGAAGATCCCCTGGAGAATGGAATGGCAATCCACTCCAGTATTCTTGCCTACAGAATTCCACAGACAGAGGAGCCTGATGGGCTACAGTCTATGGGGTCGCAGAGTTGGACACAACTAAGTGACTAAGTACATGCATGCACGCGCACACACACACACATATGTAAAATTATAGATATTTAAATCATAAAACATTCACCTAATAAAGCCACATAAGGTCACAGGAAACGGCTGGAATAAGGTTCACTATAGCAAGGGCTTTGAAAAGCTATGGCTTCTCATGAATACAATCATCTCTTCTTAATTCTCCATATTTGAGAAACAGAACGTTTTTTTTTTTTGTAAGTTTATAGCCTAACCCATTTTTAATTTGTCCAGACCTCCACCAGTAGGCCTAAGAGGGTTGATTTTGCCTTTGAGGTGTTTAAATTTCTGCTAAAATTAAATCTGATTGCTACCACAGAATTGCTGACTGTTCGTGAATGACTTACACTCTCCCTTCACAATTAGTTCAACCTTATTGTCCCTACTTGATTCTATGATCTTGCTTTTCATTAACACTGAATTGCAGTATGCAAGAGAAAAAAATCAGAAACATAATATTAACTACAAAATCAATAGACCTCAGAGAAGAGCAAGGCTCACTTTGATGTGCTGCTCTGATTTCAGGAGCAAAATTTCAACACATTTTTATTCTGTGAGTCCCAGAGATGTCTTGCTGCTGCTGCCAAGTCGCTTCAGTCGTGTCCGACTCTGTGCGACCCCATGGACTGCAGCCCACCAGGCTCCTCCGTCCATGGGATTTTCCAGGCAAGCGTACTGGAGTAGGGTGCCATCGCCTTCTCCAGAGATGTCTTAACATAGACCTGATAGATGACTGAGATTTTTTCCAAACCCAGATGATGCTGAAGAATTCCTTCAATGTACCTGAATGGAAATGGATTTCCTATCAGGACTATTAAAGTAAATTAGTAAATAAATATTTGGCACTTAGGTAATTTTTTTAAAAAAGCAGGAATTTTAAGGCAAAATGCATGGCCAATGATGCTTCACGTAGGAGTGTCCATTTCTTGGGTCATCATTTGATCCTTCTAAAAACTATTTTCTTGGTCAAAACTATTTCCATTGTTTGTGTTTTTTAAAGTGGTCGTAGAATTTCAAATCAAAACAAGTTCTACTCGTGATCACGATCTCCTATCACTTGCAATATCCCTGATTGGTATTTTCTCAGTCACTAGCGAAATGTGTGCTCATCATTCCAATTTTATAATTGTTTGGGGGGTTTATTTCATTTTATATTTTTTAAACTTATTAAATACATTTATTACGAAAATAAACTAGTCTTTAACCCAATGTCCATAAACTGATAATGGACTTTAAAACAGTGATAGATCCATACAATTGATATCATCTCATCACAAAAGGGAATAAAGTTCTGATACATGCTGCAACACAGATGAACCCTTGAAACAGTATATTAAGTGAAAGAAGCCATTCACAAGAGGTTCACATGTGATTCCATTTCTATGAATAATCTAAAATATGCACATCCACAGAGATAGAAAATAGATGTCTGGTTGTCAGGGGCTGAGGGACAGAGGAATCGGGAGTGATTGCTAAAGGGCATAGGTTTTATTTTTGAGTTGTGTTAATAAAGCATTCCCCAGTGGTTATTCCTCCTCCTGTTTTCCACTTCCCCATTTTCCCCTAATATTTGATACGTAATTTTTGCAGGGGTAACACCTATATTTCAGTCCTCTGTTTCTGTCTGCATATAAGGCTGCCATAGGCCCCATTGTATGACAGAAAAGCCATGTTTCTCTAAATTCTCATCTCCATTGCCTGCTTAGTCATCACCCTTTCTCGTGTCATCCAGTTGACCATTTATTCCTTTTATTTCCTAGGGTGCTTCCGCTGTTGGATTCTAAGGCCTATGACGGGGAAACTGAACCAACTCACTATAAGAGGTAGGCATCCTTCCGACCCCAGGACTGTACCAGGAGACTCAATTCTTATAGCAACAGGCAGGCCTGTTCCTCACCTATTTTATCCAACTTGCACTCTTATCTTTCTTTCTAGTCCTTTCCATCCAAATGTTGGACGTGTTTTCTATAGAGGAAATTTAAAAGCGCAGCTATTTCTTCCCCAAGCACCCTCTAATTAGGTAGTTAGAGCCCATTATAAGTATGTTTGTTGCTGTTAAATTAAGAGCAGTAAGATGACAATTCCCTTTTGTTTCAAAACCATTATTGAAATAAATCTCCTTGATCAGTTATATAGCTCTTGTTACCGTGTTTTCTATTGCCATGAAATAGACTTGCTTTATTCTGCTCTCGTCAGTCTCTTAAAAATCCATCCCCAGTCTGTCCCCCCCCGACTGTTTTCACTTCCCTCTGTAAAATTAGCTCACAATGTTGAAATGTCCTCCTTGAAAACATATTTTTACTTCCTCATCCCCATCTCCTTGTGATGACCTGGCGTCTCTGTTTTAATCCCACACTCAGTAAGTAAGTATACAGGGACCGGATCAACTGCATGGTTTTCAAACTGAATAACTCATTGTTGGCTAAAGAGCTTAAAATAAGTGAATCTTGCTTTATAACCACCAAAAGGTATTCTCAATCACCTTCCTCCCACTGGCCCCTCACAGTGCTCCACGCCTGTGCCTCACTAGCCTCATCAGTAACGTGGCAACTTCACGAGGCAGTCACCAAAAATACAGAGTAAAATAATCACGGGGGCTAAACAAGAAAAAGCTGCTGATGCTGGCATTTAAGACTAAAGAAATCAAGAGTTTAACTCCTTTTCCCTGTTTCCAAACTGAAGCAGGAGTCAAAGATATTTCGGGGCTCAAAGATCATTTATTTGGCCTTTTATAGATTTTTTTCTTGGTGAGGAGGAGGGAAAGAATTAAATCCAGGAAAATTACATTAATAAAGAATACCATGTAATTGTTAGCAAGCATTCTTAGACTAGAAAAATATTTTTAACTTAAAAACTAACATTTCTGTTAATTTGATATAGATTTTATCACTGATAGGCAATATGCAGAGAATTTTTTTTAAAAAAATCTAACTTCAAACAGAATAAAAGAAACAACTGGAATGAAAAGCTATAAACAATAGGTAAGGAAACACAAACGTTTACATTTTAACACAGACCAAACAGACAAGAAGAGACTTGTTGGCCAAAGGATATCTCATTTTTTTTATTTTAACTTCTCTGTTTTTAAAGTATCAGGAAGTTGGGCAAAATATCAAGCCTCTTCTATATTACAGAACCTCCCCACACTGCTCTTGGTCAGCCTGTTCACGGCTGAAACTGGCATTTTAAACCAACACTAGTTAGGCTGAAATTATAGTCACAATTCATTTATTTCAAATTCCTTAAATTTCCAGTGTTTTAAAGAAAGCTGAGGGGTGGAACTTAGCATTCAGCTGAGATGACATTTACTGCATAGCTAGGAGACCATGATCTCACCGACAGAAACGTTACTTCTTTCTTTCTTATGAAAAGAATATTACTATCAGCGTCCAAGGCCTCTCAACTTGCTGAAGACATGTTTATGCCTTCGGACTCTGGTGTACCAGGGCCTAAATAAACTTTAATATTACAGTCTTACAAAACATATCCTAAGTCATCCAAACAGCTTTTTTGACTGCTTCGGTAATTAATGAGTAACAGGTAGCAAATTTAAGACTTTTCTCTGTAGTAAAATAGGGATCTCTCCTAAGCTAAAAAATAAAGGCAATTTCACCAGAGACACGGGGGCGTGGGGGATATTTTAGGGCCCAGGATAAGCAATTAGGATGGTTTTCATCTATTTTAAGGGAAACTCACACCTTTAAATCTCCCTTTAGTTTCAAAGATTAAAGCAGAGGATTTACACATATTCAGAAGATGCCTAAAGAATCATTTCAGTGCTCCTTCTCATTACTACTGTCAGATTTTATCATGGTTTTACATTTTCTCCCCCTTAGTATGGGGGATCTTAGTAATTCTTTAGTGCTTACCTTCTTAAAGAGGTTGTCTGGGGCTTACATAAAATCCAAATTCTAAAGTAGTAATTTCTATAGAAAGTGCTTGGGAGGTAGGTAGTGCAAGATGAGTACAGAGTGCAGTCAGGGACATGAAAGTTTCGCTTGCTTTATTCCTAATCTCTGTGCTTGCTCCCTCACTGGCAGTTTTGTCTGCTTCTTCCGTTAGGCGGTGAGCAGGTCTCCTTTAGAAAGAGGCCCCTCTTCCTGGGGACTGGAGTGGCGACAGATTGTTCACCAAGCGGTCTGAATCCTCTCCTGTCCTTTCCTTTGCCCCCAGAGTTGTCAAGACCCACTTGAACTTTTTTCAAGAGGTTTATACCTTGATCTTGATCCTAGAAATTATCACTCAGTAAAACAGATCTTTTTAAAGCAGTGAATTGTCAAAAGTCATTTTAAAAAGGAAACCTCTAGGGTTATTAAGATTTCTGCTAAAGGGAATTCCCTGATGGCTCAGGAAGGCAATTTACATGATTTTTTTTTTTCCTTTTTTTCCCCATTCTTTTAGAAGGAAATACTTTCCTGGGGTGGCTTGAGAAATGACCTGGCTCTAACTCCTTCAGATTCTTTCTTAATCAGTTAGTATTTGGGGTGTGGGTTCCCTAGCCGAGGAGGAGAGAGGCAGAGGAGGCTATGACAGCCCAAAGGAAGCCACAGATCTGTGAGAACCCACACTCCCTTGGTGTGTCCGTAGCACCTGGTTTAAAGGACCCTCTGGGTTGATTATCAGCCTGTCCCCTCCCCTCTGCACTTATCTGCAAGTGACCCAGGGCCCATCCCTGTCAGAGCCTAGGAGGTCTGCCCGATGAGTCTGTTTATATACAGGGATTAGAGTGATTTAAAATTGAAATGGGCTCCCAACCTAAATCTACAGAGGTGGCGGAAGAGACAGGATAGAGTCCAGCAGCTGCTCAGACTCATCCTCCTTCCTATCCTCCTCAAAAACTCCTTCTTTCAGAAAATTGAGGCAATTCTATACAGGCAGCCACCTGCACTTTTTGTTTATTTGTCTGTTTTAAAAACCATAATCTAAGTTTGGAAGGTGTCTAAAGCTTAAAAATAAATAACTCCGATAGTTAACTTGTTTTTTAAAAAGTGAACATTTATTCACTGTAACTAGCTAAAATCCATCCCAGGCTTGGAACCATAAAAAACTTTAATCTCCCCTTAAAGAGGACAATTATGTAGCCAGATTTTTTAAGAGAGAGAAAAAAAGAGTAGCTGATCTTTATAGCTTCCACCCCCAACCCCTTGCCTGCCTTAGCCCCTTTAAAAGAACAGGAAATGACAGCACTGATTGTATTTAAAAAGCTGTCCCTCCTTCAACCCACCCAAGACAGAAGAACTGAATCCCTACCGCCGAAATGAAACGTCTTCTGTTTGCTGCCAGGGGTGGTGGGACGGTTGTTTAAAAACGCCCGGGGTTGTTTATATAGCCCCTTTGAAGGCCAAGGTTTTTCAAGACAGCTGAAAGCTAGCGCACGATGAGCGGTGAAAAGGGAACGCGGACCTCTGAAACTAAAAGGCTGAAGTTGTCCTGGTCCACGTCGCCGTCCCCCTCCCCTCAAACAGCAAAGCCGGCGGATGAGACCCCCAGGCTCGCGGCAGCCCGCCTTGCCTCCTTTCTCTGACCGGGGCTTCAAGCTAGGTGAGCCGGCGATAACGTTCAGGAGGGTTCCCGGAAAAGAAACAGGATTCGCTACTTGCGGCTTCTGGCAGGAATAGGATAGAAGCTCAAAACAAAACCTCAACAACAACAAAAAAGCACTCCTCCGAAAACTTCTGCAGACTTAACAGAGTCCGTCCGCCGTGGACTTTGAACTTGCTAATTCCTACAGTGCTGTTAAAGAGGGGGTGGATGTGGGGAAAAGCCCTGAGTGTTTTCCTCGTCAAGTTTCTTTTCCTGGACCCAAAGGTATATCAAAGTATCTCGATTTTATTTCCTGATGCCTTCCTCAGAAGGGCTTGGGTGTCAAGCCGGGAGCAGACTGGGTTCCGGCCGGGTTATAACTTTTCTTACTTTGGATCAAAGCGAAGGACCGCTGCCCGGGGAGGAGGTCCCGCCGGCCCTCTGTGGACGTCTTTGGCCGGGGGGGGGCACCCTGATTTTTTTTTTCAACCATCCCCCGGCCGCGGCGGCCTACTGAAGCGGCCCCCCCGCCCCGCGCCCATCGAGGGTCGCCACGGCAACGCAGCATCCCCCGTGTGCGGAGCGCACAGGGATGGACCACGGGCCTCCGCGCCGGCCCCTTTCTAGAACCCTGCCCCGCCTGCCTGGCCGCGGCCCTCCCCGATCGCCCATGCGATCGACCGGCCTCTGCCTGTCCTCCCGCTACCCGCTCCGGCCCGAGTTACCTTGAAAGCGATGGGCAGGGTCTTGTTGCAGCGCCAGTGCGTGGGCAGCACGGAGCAGAGGAAGTTGGGGCTGTCGGTGCGCACCAGCTCGCCCGGGTGGTCGGCCAGCACCTCCACCATGCTGCGGTCGCCGCTCCTCAGCTTGCCGGCCAGGGCGGCGCCGGCGTCCGGGGCGCCCAGTGGCAGCGCCTCGCTCATCTTGCCCGGGCTCAGCGCGGTGGAAGGCGGCGTGAAGCGGCGGCTCGTGCTGGCATCTACGGGGATACGCATCACAACAAGCCGATTGAGTTAGGACCCTGCAAACAGCTCCTACCAGACGGCGACAGGGGCGCGGATCTTCAGCAAGCAGCTCCCGGGAGACCAACATACAAGTTCAGGGGCCTTTATTGCTGCAAGGTGGCTGGGGGAGAGGGGGAGACTAAGTTACGAACAGTCTAGGAAGGCGGAAAAAGTTCTAGTTCTGAAGATCGGCCTCAGCTCAGACCCGGAGAACGACCGCTTAGTGCTTTAAAAAGTGGGCGACCAGAATCCAAAGTCAAGTGCCAAGGGACCCTATCTTCTGAGTCTTGCTTTGAGAGTTTGAAGTTTCAGTCTTTGGCTGTTACAGAAGTTCCCGGAGGCAAAAATTCCCATACACTTCCTAAACTATTTATGCGGAGAGCAGAATGACCAGCAAATACAGGATTTGGAAGTTCCAGTTGTTAATTGCCTGTCAGTTTTTTTTTTTTTTCCCCAGGTGAGTTTTGTCTAAAGTCCAAATACAACAGAAAATACACGAGTGTCTTCAAATACGGCGCCAATTTTTATTCATGCAAAACTGGTTTCGGTCCTCAAAAGCGAGAGCTGAGACTTCCAAAAGGTCCTGCTTCTAATGTATGTGCACATATATATAAACATATACATATGCTCTACTTCATAAAATATTTACAATACAATCTGTAGAGAATTTAAACACAACAGAAACCCATTAATGTTCGCTGCAGGGTTTTTTCCCCCCCTTCTAAGTAGCCTTGAGAATCAGCTTCAGTAGTTGAAGAAGGGCTGGGCGAGAAGGACTTGTCATATTTTCAATAAATGCTCAGTTCAGAAAATTCAAGCTTTATCAAAGAAAAAGCTGATCTTAAAAAAAAAAGATCCAAGTCGATGACACTCAGGGTTCAGCTCTCCACATCTGAGAACTCGGGTTTGGGGATGTTGGTTAAGTTCGTGGCTGATCCTGTGGTTTGGTGGGAGGTGAGCTGCAGCGGAGTCAGACGCACGCAGGCACGCACTCTTCGGAAGCCAGCCGCGGTCTACATCGACTCCGGTGAGTCAGCCCCGACTCGGGCAGTAGCGAGAAGAGCTTCCTCCAATGTCGCCCCAGCGCCGGCTGGGTGAACTGCCCGGACGCGCCAGTTTACCCACACTCACCGCGGAACCGCAGCAGGTGGAGCGGGCCCTGGCGAGAAAGGCTCTGCAGCGCAGATCGCAACAGACGGGGCGGCTCGAGTTACACAAGCACGCACACCCTGCCACGCACACGCGCCACTTCACCACTCGCCACGAAGCCCGGCGCACTCTCTCCCGCTGTTGTCAAAGGACACAAACGGAGAAAAGTTCACACCCAGGAAAGAAATGGAACCATCCAGCCAAGAAACCAGTTCATTCAAAAGTAGGAAAAGGCAAAAAAAAAAAAAAAAAAAACCCGACACACACACAAATCAAAATCGAAGTTCCAACGCGGTTCTAGGAAAAACAGCAAAGATTGACTTTCTTCTGGCGTCCCCAGTATCCCCAGCAAGAGGTGCCTGCCGGCGCAGGGCCGGGCAGCGTGGTGCCCTGGCTGGGTCCGGCCGCGGGCGCTCGTCCCGCC
The DNA here is from genome assembly GCF_049115385.1 of Moschus berezovskii. NCBI lineage: Eukaryota > Metazoa > Chordata > Mammalia > Artiodactyla > Moschidae > Moschus > Moschus berezovskii. Next base: position 5,053,403 of record NC_142460.1, read on the forward strand.
TGCGCCCGCTGGCTCTATGAATGAGAGTGCCTGGAAATGAACGTGCTTTTACTGTAAGCCCGGCCCGAGGAATTCCATTCCCTCAGCTCGTTTGCATAGGGGCGGCCGCCGGCCAATCACAGGCCTTTCCGGTATCAGGCAGGGCGCGGCTCGGTGCCGCGGGCTCCTGGAATTGGCCCGCGCGCCCCCGCCGCCGCCGCGCGCTACTGTACGCGACCCGGGTGGAGAGTCCACCGCCTGTGCGGTGGCCACGCCGCGCTCCCCGCGTCCACATCCCCGCACGCACAAGCTCTCACGTTCGCTCGAGACCCCCATCCCAGTACGGACGGCGGCTCTACGGTTTTGCACACCCGCGGGCTTGCGCGGCCGGCAGTCCGCCAGCCCGCCCCGGGGGGCTGCCGTGAGCGGCTGCGCCAGGGGCGGCCGTGGTTCGGAGACCCAGGAGGTGGAGCAGAAGGCCGGTCGGCCTGGAGGGACTGGGGCCGCGCGCTGAGCTCCGAATGGTCCGGGCTCAGAGATCTGTCGGAGGGAAGCGTCCCGCGAGCCATGGAGATAGATGAAACGGCCGCCGCTAGGCTCCCGAGACCGTCCGGCCCCAAGGCCTCTGCCTTCCCGGCGTGGATGGGATTCGGCCGCGAGGGGGCCGGGAAGGGCCGAGGGCCCAGCCCGGGGAGCCGCTCGGCGCCGGTTGGCAGCAGCGGCGAAGTGGCGCTGATTCATTTACTGAGGCCAGACGGTGGTTGGTCTCCACGACCTGCTTTTTGTGTGTTGAGTTTTCTCTCTGGGTTTGTTTTCTTGCTGTTTTTCGCTGCGTCTTGACGCGGCGCGCCTCGCTCAGGTGGAGTTGAGCTTAGCGGCCAGCGAAGGACTTTCGTAGTTCAGAAAAGAACCCCCAAAGAACAAGCGCCTGGAAAGAAAGTGGAAAGCCTCCGGGCGGGCTTCCCTCGCGGGGCCCAGGTCGTTCGCGCCCCGCACCCACCTCCGGCTCCCCGGAAACGGCCCCCGGGCTCCGCTCCCCGCCCGCCCGCGCGTGCGCGCGCCAGCCGCCCCGGGAGCTGAAGCCACCCCATCTCTGCGCGCGGGCGGGAACGTCCCCCCTGCTCCCGTCCCCGCGGCGCCGCGGGCATTTTCGCGGGGCTTAGAGGGGCCCCGGGTCCCCCCTTCCCCCCACCGCCCGACCGCGGGGCTGCACCCCAACACACACACTCCGCGCGGAGCCCACCAGCTCCCTCCCTCGGGGGGAGGGCGCTCATCCACTACCCCGGTCTCCTGGTACGGAGCCCTCCACGTCGATCTTCCCTGGGCGGGGGTCCTTCGCCCGCCCCCGCTCCGGGGTGGGGGACCCTCCCTTCCCACCCCCCGCCTTGGTTCCCCCTGCCGACGTGCGATTTTGGGGTGCCGGAGCGCTGCCGCCTCGGCTCCGGCCTCCCCAGGCCTCCAGCGCCAAGGGGCCTGCCAGAGGCGGGGGCCGGGGCGGGCCAGCCCGCGGAGGCCTTTCCGGGCGCCGCGGCCGCTTCCCTCGCCCCAGGCCTGGAGAGGCCGGGCGGCTCAGCGCGGGCGCCAGGGGGCAGCAGGCGCCCGGCGGCCGGCCCGCGCGCGGGGGAACGCCCCCGACGGCGCGGCTCTCGCGCAGTACTTCTGGCGGCCTTTGGGTCTCGGTTAGGAACCTCAGCTCGGGAAGAAGCGAAAGGAGAAACGGCGGCCGGATCTTGCCTGCGCGGCCCCGTTCCGCCCCCAGCCCCGCTATCCCAGCGGCCGGGAGGGCAGCAGGGGAACCTTCGGGCAGGGGTCCCGGCTGTCCCAACCCGCGCGCATCGGGGTCTTTTTTCCCCGAAATCCCTTGGCCGTCCCCACCGTCGGGTGGTCCCAAGCCGTAGGGGCTGCGGGCGTCCCGGGCGCCCTGCGGCCCGGCCCCCTCCTTCCGGCCCGGCATCTCGCCTGGAGCGCCAGTCCCCTCGCTCCTCTCGCTCCGGGAAACCTGGGACATTCCGGCACTTCTAGCATTCAGCTGTATTTTGTTTGATGGGTCTGGGGGTTGGAGGGAGTCTCAGAAAACGCCCTTGTACTTTTATTTAAAAGTGGTTTTTGAAGAAGCCTCATTTCAGACATTGTGGGTGTAAAGACCCCCCACCCCCAGCCGTCTTCTCTCCACCCGGGCCGAGCGATCCCGAATACCGAGCAGTCCCCAGACCCCTCCCTCGCCACCGTCTGCACCGGAGCCCCGGGGCCACACAGTCTCTTTTCTGCGCCCGGGCTCGACGCTGCCCGCTCTAGAGGCGAGTTCGGGCCGAGTGAAATCTTTCTGCTTGGGCTCGAGTGTATTTCCTCAGGAGCCGATCAAGTGCATCCCCATACACCCCCGAGGACCGGGGCTGGGGGGACTCAAGAGTGTAGTGGAGGCAAAAATGGGCGCTGCCTCGGAGGATGTATCGCTGCGGGGTGGGGGGTAAGCCGCCTGCTCGGAAAGCTCCGAGAAAGCGCCTCTGGGGCTGCGACCGTCTGCCTGAAACCCTCAACCCTGCGAGGGGCCGCGGGTGCCCCATGCAACGCGGTCTTCCAGGCGGGGATCAGGTTTCCTTAGTAAGAGAAGAGGCTTAGCGATAGATGCACCCGGTTCAGACGCTGCTTAGCTCAGAATCTCAATCAGTAAATCCCGAGTTCAAACTCCAAGGACAGTAGCAGCAAGGAAAGCTGCTACTGATTGTATTTGAGTGGGGCCGCCGGGCATTTGGGGTTCTCAGGACCTTGCGCAGGCTGTAACTGCGCTAACGGGGTGCACGCTTGAAAACCAGCAATAAAATACACCGCCCTCCGTATCGAGGAACTAAAATGAATGGAAAGCTGGCAGCCTGGGATTCAACTAAAGGGGTACCGCGAACCCCTTTAATCTAAGGGCTTTGTACATATAGCGTATGGAGTTGAATGTACTCTTTTTCCACCAGGAGCGCTCGTTTAAGCGGCGATATAGAATTTCCCTTTCTTTGCTTCTCTGAGAGAAAAGGAAACATTTCTGTATACACTCGTAGTGTTCCCCTGGAATAATACTAATATTTGCTTTTGTCATAATACAATACAAAAATTACAACGAAGCAATATGTTGGGCGGATGGATGCTGTGTGACAGCTTCTTCCAAATTTGCTGCATGGGGGAAATTTCTAAAAGGCTCCTAGTTAATTGAATGAAATGTGAGTTTTCACAGTGAATTGAAAAATCAGTATTTGCTTTGCTGGAAGGGGAAAATAAAACAATATCACTGGAAAACAGCTTATTGACACTTTTTTCCCCTACAGCTTTAGGTAAATATATACTGATGGGGGTCTCAGAAAACATTTAAATATTACACATTTTTTACTCTTTCAAAACGCTCTCAAAAATAAGGATCTCAACCATTCTCTTAAAATCCCCTCTGTAATATATTTCTGAAATTATATTCCTAAAAATGTAACATTTCTAAAAGAATCGTTTCTGTTTTCAGTGACCATTTTCATGAAAATGGAAATCAGAAAATGTATTTTGCTAGAGATGGACCACATTATTTGGTACAAATGGCACAGGGAATGAGAATAATTTTGATGCAGACTAACATACATGTAAATATATGTATGATACACATTGTCCGGTTTTCAACATTGGAATTTAAATAATTAAACATCCCTTTCTCCCAGTGGGTTTGAGATGATTTCACTTTTGAAATATAATTACTTTGGGGCACCAGATCCCTTCGTTTTTCCACTGCATCCTTCCTGTGTGTGAACGTTTCCATGGGATCCTGTGGTTGATATATGACTATTTCACAAACTTTATTAATCAATTTACAACTTACAAGTAACAAACTGGGAAAGAATTTAATCTTTTTAAAAATTAGGGATGCTTGGTAAGCATTTTGCTCATAAAAATTTTTCATTAACACTGCTATAGCAAAAGTAATAAACAAGGTTATAACACATAGAAGCCAAGCTGTTTTTTTTTTTTTTTAGAGAGAGAGTTATATAGAGTCATTTAATAACAGCACAATGTATCTGTGGTAAACGCTGTAGAACCGAGGGTATCATTTAAGGCTTCATTGGAATGTTTTATACGTTTGACATTTACAATATGGAAAACATTTTAAATATTTTTGAATCAGCAAAAAAAAAAAAGTCTTGATTATTTGGGTTAATAGAGATACACAGGTAAAATGTCATATTTATGCATATATGAATATGCATGTAAAGAATATAATTTGGAATCTAACATACAGTGAACGTCTCTAGATGGATTCATTCCATGAACACATTCTGAAAGAGTAGAAAATAGGAAAATAAAAATAATTGTGTGAATATATTGACAGCAAACACCAAATTTACTGAAGTTGATTAATTGTAATTGGAACCAATGCCAGTGTGAAAACTAAATCCCCTCTCTCATTTTTTTTTGGAGCTTGTTGCCTCTCACACTTTTTAGCACTGGAGATTTTTATAGCATATTGTCCAACTTTGGGTCAAAAATAACTTAAAACAGTAAATCATCATATAAAAAATGAACTGTTACATATGCATATGGTTTTTATGTACCTTCTACCAATGTCTCTCTTTGCTAGCTAATACTGAGGTCTTTATCATTCATAGAATCACTTCTTTTAAGCTCTATATGGAATGCAAATGTGATTTATTTCATGAACATTAAAACTATATTTGGATAATATAGGGATGGATCACAATTCAAAGTGAAAACCAAACCCAAAGGGGAAAGGTGGGAGGGGGTATAAATTAGGAGTTTGGGATTAACATATACACACTATAAGATACAAAACAGATAATCAATAGGGACCTACTGTATAGCATATGGAACTCTAGTCAATATTCTGTAATAACCTATATGGGAAAAGAATCCGAAAAAGAATGGATATATGCGAATGTGTAATTGAATCACTTTGCTGTACGCCTGAAACTAACACAACATTTTAAATCAACTGTACACCAATGTAGAATAAAAATTAAATTGAAAAAACATTGTTGATAGGTAAGGAAAAGCAAACAACAACAAAAGCTCCCAAACCCTAACTTAATACAAAAACATTAAAAAATCTGTGACATACTAGAAGCTAAATGCAAAAAAGTAAAAATACAAATAGTTTTCAAAGTGATAAAAATAACAATTTGGAATATATCTTCTAAAAGAAACTAGTAGACAAACATTATGATCATTTACTTCCAATGATAAGATATTTTAGAAATATTTTCTTCCCACTTGACTTCCTTTCTTTCCCTTTGATAGGAGGGCAGATTGCTTATCCTGAAAGCTTTCATTCTTAAAGTGACAGATGATATCAATTGTTACTGAAAATAATTGTTAGGATAATTTCCACATATGGATCACCTACTATATACTATATAAATAATTGTTAGGATAATTTCCACATATGGATCACCTGTACAGTTACAGGTAAAGTCACAGGTAAATCCATTAAGTAAAGCCATATGAAGCTATTTCTCTTTCCCTTGAATATCTATGTATAATGTTCTGAATTTGAAATGATTTCATTAGCCTTGTTATGGATAATGGTCAGAACTGATTGATTAACATGGAGGAAACAGCATTTTTCAAAGCCTTAAGATCTGAACATTTCAAAGACTGCAGACTGAGAGCTTTCAACTCCACTGCACCATATTAGTATAATATTGCTTAAATAAAACCTTTAAGAAAGGAGGTAATTATTTCAGATTTCCAGATGCTGTTTAAATAGGCAGGAGAACAAGATTTTCAGCTCCTTAGTTTTATGGCTTTGCTAAGCAAAAAGGGCAACTTAAATAATAAGGGGTTCTGAAGGACTGCCCTGTGATGAAAAATGAAAGGAATTAAGTATGTATAGTCTCAAAGGAGGCTTCCCTGGTGGCTCAGCGTTAAAGAATCCACCTGCCAATGCAGGAGACGTGGGTTCGATCCCTGGGTTGGGATGAAGGAAATTGTCATCCACTAAAATATTCTTGCCTGGGAAATCCCATGGACAGAAGAGCCTGACAGCTAGAGTACGTAGGGTTGCAAAGAGCTGGACACGACTTAGCAACTAAACAACAACAAAATTCTCAAGAGAGCCTTCTTAAAGACACACACACACACAAGATTGTGGTTTACAAGTACATAAAGTGACTCCACAAAAATTTTTTAAAAACAGAGCAGAGAAAGTGTTATTTGCACTAATTGTGAATGTTAAGGCAGAAAATAACAAATACACCCTGAAGTTAGTAAATTTAGTTTTAATAGGCGTGGGGGTCGGGGGAAATTCACAGCAGTAAGATTGACCAGACAGTTGAGTTTATGCTAAAGAGACCTAACAGAATTAACCACCCTGGAAATTCTCTCCTGAGACCCTGAGAAGCCTTTCCATGTCTGAGACTGAGAAATAGGAGAAGCAGAGTGGAAAGGCAAGTGTTTTGTCTACACACCTAATATTTCAGTGATTCTGAGAGAAGAGCCAAGAATTTTTTTTATTTAACCTAAAAACAAAGGCAGAAGTGAGAGGACTTTGAAAGGTGTGCGGCGGTCTGTTGAGAGCTCTTTTTGTTTGTCCTGTGTCAGTAGCTTCAAGGAGACAGCATGCATCATTAAGCTGGGCGGTAAGAGGGGAGAGAGGAGGCAGGTGTCTGTACCCGCAGTCACACCTGTAGGAATTTGAAATGATTTGCCCAAGGAGTTGTTAATGATGCTAGAACCTGAGCTGTAAGAGAAGAGAGGTCTTGGGTATTCACAGCAGTGAGAGCTGACTTTGACCAGCGTTCGCTTTCAGTCTCTCCATGGCTGCTGTATGCCAGGCCATGGCCAAAAAGCTTACCTTGCCCAATTTATTCCTTGCAACAACCCCATTCCCATTCTAAAGACCAGAAACCTTACACTTGGACAGTTTAGGAAATCTGCCCAAAATTACTTCACTCTTGGTTCTCTGTGGATACGCACACATTCTCATCCCCACATCTGGGTCTACACACGTGATGAGCTATGTTTCTTTTCGACACAACTATGTATTTTTATCAGTGTCCTTTGTAGCCTTCTGAATGATTAAACTGATCTCATCTTTGACTTTTATCCTCCCTTGTCTCAAGGTCTCTATCAGAAAATAGCCCTGAAATTCTTTACTGAGCAGAATCGCCAAGTATTTAGGATTCATATCCCGAGGTTATTTCTGGCCATCTACAAAGTTTGAGAGCAGGTCAAGGTCCCTTTGGCCAATAAGTGGGAGCTGTGGAGTATCAAGCCCCCAATGAACATGTGTGTAGAGTCCAGGAAGCTGGAGGGAGCACACACAGGGATTGACATCACCTGGTGGGCTTTGAAAAGACCTGATTCTTGGTTGGAGAGATTATTGATTTGACTCTTGGAGGTCATGTAGATTTTCACCAGGTGGTCAGTAAGGCTTGGGGGTGCCTGGGGGGTTGGAAGAGAAGCCTTTCCAAACAGAAGGATGAGCATGAGAGAGGCACGGAAGACGTTATGACACAGACCCACAGCATAGTTGGGGCGTAAGTTGGGGATCAGGTTGGGGTGTGGCAGTTTGTAGGTGACACAGCCCTGGCAGACACAAACACAGGCAGGTCAGAGGCAGCTTACACAACCTAAAGCAACCTGAACTTCAATGTGAGGGCAGCGGGTTCTCTCAGAGCCTGGAAATCTGGGAAAGAACACGATGGAGATATATTTCAGGAGAATAAATCTATCAGAAGTGGACAGGTGAATTAGATGGAGTAGAGAAGGAGCAGACAAGCTACAACCTTGCCAAGCAAGACTTGTGAGCATTTAGGTGAAAAAAATGGAGACTGAAAAGGGGGGACTGAAGTGAGGGAGAGGGATGGACCTTCCCCCATTTCCCGCCCATGTGCCATTAGGAGCAGTCAAGACCAGTGACGATGGGTTGGACGTGGACATCAGCAATCAGCTTGGAACGGACAGGACAAGACACTGGTAGAATAAACAGGAGGAACCAGTGTTGTGTAAGCTGCAAAGTTGGTGATCATTTGCTAGTTTGGCTGCAATAGAAAAGTAGCACGCCAAGCATGCCTTCCCCTCCTCTTATTGTTTGGGGAGACACCGCCTGCGTCCTTATGAGTCTCTGTTTCTGGGGTTCAGGGGCAGGAAGCCACATGCCTAATTCCCTGTTCTCCAAAAGTCCTGTCTGTGATAAGGCTGATAGTTTGACCTCTGTCTGCTCTGCTTGTTTGCCTGTCTCACAGTTGGTTCTGGATCACGGGAGGGCAAGGGTGTCTTGCACTGGTCTCCCTCAAGCCACCTCTGTAACTGTCTCGTTCTCTTCTGATATCACCCTCAGCCCCTCACAAACACATAACCGCTAGGGTCTGAATGCTTTGCAGGGAGGTTCCCTCCTCTTCAAATCCTAGACAGCCCCATGTAAGCAATGTGTACCCCAGGCCCCTGGGGACCAGGTCAAGTGCAGACTCTGATTCACTAGGTTTGGGCGGGGGGACTGAGGTCCTGTATTCCCAGCAAGCTCTCTGTGATGCTGCTGCTCCTGGTTCAAGGACGCCACTCAGAGCTGGCAAGGCCAGCAAAAATGATGCCCAGCACCCACTAGACTGCAGTGTCAAAAAGGTGATTGTAAACAAATTGCAAATCGTCGTGAAATCTCTCTCTGATTGGACTTTTGAAATGAATGTGTTGGACTGAATGTCTGCCTCCACCTAGCCTCCAAACTCATATGTTGAAGCCCTAAACCCTAATGTGATGGTCTTAACAGGTGAGGCCTTTAGGAGGTCATCGGGTTTAAATGAGGTCATGTGTGTGGAGTGATCATGATGGACTTAATGCCCTTGTAAGAAGACACTGGAGCCTTTCTCTCTCCTGCTCCCTGCCATGTAAGCACACAGCAAGAAGGCAGCCAAGTATTAATACAAGCCAGGAAGAAGGGTCTCACCAGAACTCAACCATGCTGGCATTCTGATCATGGACCTCCAGCTGCCAGAGCTGTAAGAAATAATTTTCTGTTGTGGAAGCCACCCAGTCGATAGTATTTTGTTACAGCAGCTGGAGTTGCCCAAGGCAATCATGATTATTGAAGCTCCCTTTGATCAGTGCATCAAACCTCACACTAAAGTCTTGACATGCATTGTTCCATTTAGCCTTCTGGCAGTAAACAATCCACCATTACTCCCTACATTTTACAGATGAAGAAACTGAGATGCAGTTATTGGCCAGTTTGCCCCTACATTGCCAGTCATAGCCAACCAATTCAACCAGCTTGCAAGATTCACATCATTATGTCATTGTCACTCAAACTTCTTTACTAGTTCTTGACAATTTACCTTAAATCCTGTGGGCATCTCTCTTATTCTAGAGCAGCACTGTCCACTAGAAATGTAATATGAGCCATATATGTAATGTAAAATTTTCTAATAACAACATGAAGAAAGTAAAGAGAAATGGGTGAAATTAATTTTGATAATAAATTTAAACTGTACAAAAAAGATCTTCACGACCAAGATAATCATGATGGCGTGATCACTCACGTGGAGCCAGACATCTTAGAATGTGAAGTCAAGTGGGCCTTAGAGAGCATCGCTATGAACAAAGCTAGTGGAGGTGATGGAATTCCAATTGAGCTATTTCAAATCCTGAAAGATGATGCTGTGAAAGTGCTGCACTCAATATGCCAGCAAATTTGGAAAACTCAGCAGTGGCCATAGGACTGGAAAAGGTCAGTCTTCATTCCAATCCCAAAGAAAGGGAATGCCAAAGAATGCTCAAACTACCGCACAGTTGCACTCATCTCACACGCTAGTAAATTCATGCTCAAAATTCTCCAAGCCAGGCTTCAGCAATATGTGAACTGTGAACTTCCATATGTTCAAGCAGGTTTTAGAAAAGGCAGAGGCACCAGAGATCAAATTGCCAACATCCGCTGGATCATGGAGAAAGCAAGAGAGTTCCAGAAAAACATCTATTTCTGCTTCATTGACTATGCCAAAGCCTTTGACTGTGTGGATCACAATAGACTGTGAAACATTCTGAAAGAGATGGGAATACCAGACCACCTGATCTGCCTCTTGAGAAACCTGTATGCAGGTCAGGAAGCAACAGTTAGAACTGGTCATGGAACAACAGACTGGTTCCAAATAGGAAAAGGAGTATGTCAAGGTTGTATATTGTCACCTTGCTTATTTAACTTCTATGCAGAGTACATCATGAGGAACGCTGCGCTGGAAGAAGCACAAGCTGGAATCAAGATTGCTGGGAGAAATATCAATAACCTCAGATATGCAGATGACACCACCCTTATGGCAGAAAGTGAAGAGGAACTCAAAAGCCTCTTGATGAAAGTGAAAGAGGAGAGTGAAAAGTTTGGCTTGAAGCTCAACATTCAGAAAACGAAGATCATGGCATCTGGTCCCATCACTTCATGGGAAATAGATGGGGAAACAGTGGAAGCAGTGTCAGACTTTATTTTTTTGGGCTCCAAAATCACTGCAAATGCTGATTGCAGCCACGAAATTAAAAGACGCTTACTCCTTGGAAGGAAAGTTATGACCAACCTAGATAGCATATTACAAAGCAGAGACATTACTTTGCCAACAAAGGTCCGTCTAGTCAAGGCTATGGTTTTTCCCATGGTCATGTATGGATGTGAGTGTTGGACTGTGAAGAAAGCTGATCGCCGAAGAATTGATGCTTTTGAACTGTGGTGCTAGAGAAGACTCTTGAGAGTCCCTTGGACTGCAAGGAGATCCAACCAGTCCATTGTAGAGATCATTTCTGGGTGTTCACTCGAAGGACTGATGCTAAAGCTGCAACTCCAATACTTTGGCCACCTCATGTGACGAGTTGACTTGCTGTAAAAGAGTCTGATGCTGGGAGGGATTGGGGGAGGGAGGAGATGGGGACGACAGAGAATGAGATGGCTGGATGGCATCACCGACTCTGTGGACATGAGTTTGAGTGAACTCCAGGAGTTGATGATTGACAGGGAGGCCTGGCGTGCTGTGGTTCATGGGGTCGCGGAGAGTCGGACACGACTGAGCAACTGAAATGAACTGAACTGAACTGATCTGAACTTAGTACAGCCCAAACAATTTCAACATGTAATCAATATTAACGTTGTTTATAGATATTTTACATTATTTTTCTTTAGTAAGTTTTCAAATTCCTCCATGTATTTTGTATTCACAGTGTATCTCAATTCAGTTTCTTTGTGTTTCAAGCCCTCAAATGTCAGAAGGCCAGTGGCTACTGTATTAGACTGTGCAGTTCAAGGGCGATCACTCAAAACACAATTCCCTCTGAAGAGCAGTTTTGCTGCTGTTCAGCTTGTGCTCAAGCGAGCCCTGTTTATAACCTGCTATTAGCAAAGGCCATTAAGTAATGCATCTTTCTTGACTCATATTTTCCCTCCGAGCTGTCCTGAAGTTCAGAATTTTATTACAGCATCACTTGATTGGCTGTGTCATAAGGACACACACATACCCGGTGAAAACAACTAAGCTGCAAAGATTAGGGACCACTGTCATTGCCACCACTGCATTTTCACAGCCATGGATGAGCTATGGGTCTACCTCATGCATTGCTTGTTTCCACTTAAAGTTTACCAGCCACTGATGGCACAGCCTATACAATATGCTTTGGTTTCTTCGACTCTGAAAGAATACTACTAAAGAATCTCTTGACCCTTTCTTTTCCAACACCCTTGTGCTCCATGAAATTAGTACAGGCAACATGTATTAGAACAAGAGGTTTTATGTTTACCAGCCCATGACTTCAAAACAGAACTGCAAAGTGATAGAGGGATATTCTCAAATAGTGGCTGAGTGTTGAAGAGTCGATGCTTTCCAATTGTAGTGCTGGTGAAGACTCTTGAGAGTCCCTTGGACTGCAAGGAGATCAAACCAGTCCATCCTAAAGGAAATCAACCCTGAATATTCATTGGAAGGACTGATGCAGAGGTTCCAATCCTTTGACCACCTTATGTGAAGAGCTGACTCACTGGAAAAGAACCTGATGCTGGGAAAGACTGAAGGCAAAAAGAGAAGGGGGCAGCAGGGAATGAGATGGTCGGATGGCGTCACCAACTCAATGGACATGAGTTTGAGCAAGCTCCAGGAGATAGTGGAGGACAGGGAAGCCTGGCATGGGGTCGCAAAGAGTTAGACATGACTTAGTGACTGAACAACAGCAAATAAACAGGTTTATTTTGAAGTACTGCATACAGATTTTAAAACAAAACCAAACCACCCAAGATATCAATTTGGAAGCCATCTTCTAGTTTAAATAATGAGTTCCCATCAGTGGTGAGTTGGTTCCTGGCCTCAGCTGTGGAGTGGGCCCACCTGTTTTTCTTCTAGTTCTCAGAAGCAATAACAAAGAAGAAATATGGAGCCAGGTTTGTAACAGAAACGACAGGTCCCACCTCGTAGCTTTGGTTCCTTGGGGGCTGTTGGAATCTGTGAAGCTCCAAGCATCTCTTAGGAGCCAGCCGCCCTGGCCTCCACCCCTCGGTGCTGGGCTTGGATGGGACCCAGATCTCCCCCACATTCTCTCTTTTGCTGTTCAGTTGCTCAGTCGTGTTCCACTCTTTGTTGGCCCTGTGGACTGCAGCATGCTAGGCTTCCCTGTCCTTCACTATCATTTTCTTTGGCTCTTTAAATGAAGGGCTGAGAAACCACTTGTGACACATAAAATTAGTTCTCGGAGTGACTTCCCCCATCCAAGCAGTATGGAAAGTACCCAAGCGTCTAGGAGCTTCTCAAAGTCCACGACTCTTGAGAAACACACTTGAGTGTACACACTTTTCTGTGGCTTTGAGTCCCCCAACTGGGGAATGTTACAGCAGTCAAGTTTTCTAGCAGATCACAGAAGTAGCTTCTACTTAAAAAAATTACTTTCGGAGGCTGCTTTAGACATTTTAATTAATATTTTTAAAACCATTTCTGCCATTATGAATTAGAAACAAAATACAAATTTTCTACAAATTTATGGTTACTAGGGGATGGGGTAGGGAGAGGAATAAATTGGAGATTGGGATTGACATATACACTAGTACTAAATACACTATATTGCTGTAGAGTAAAGGGAACTCTACTCAATACTCTGTAATAACCTATACTGGAAAAGAATCTAAAAAGAAAAAAAAAGTGGAGATATATGTACATATATACACCTGATACAGTTTGCTGTATAACTGAAACTAGCATATTATAAATCAACTATACTCCAATAAAAGTAAAATAAAAACAAACAAAAGAGCCCCCAAAGAAACTAAAAAGAAACAAAACACACGTTTTCTAAGTTGAGGAAAGAAAAATAAATGAGAATGTCTGAATGAATATTTAGGAATTTCAGTTGTCATTTCCCAGGGTTCCTTCAACAGGGGACTCTCCTCCCCACAGCGAGCACTTTATTTTATTCTTTGTGTTTATAATTTATCTTTACTCTCTCACTGGGGCAGTTATGACAAGGGAAGGTCTGACTCTTTTCCTTCTGCATCATTTATGTTTAAAAATAGCTAGGTGAGTCAGTTTAACTGGTTCTTGAACTGCTAGACACAGGGAGGAGGGTTGGAGGTTAACTGTAGGTCTGTTTGATTAGTCACTTTGTGCTGGCCTCAGTTTCCTCCTCTGAAAAATGAGAGCCCTGGACAAGCTTTTCCAGTTTTGTATTTAAGTGCCACTTGGAACTGTGAGAAACTGACCTGGTCTGATACTGATGAGGTCAGCATATGGCTGGAGTGAACTTGGATTTTGAGTGGGAAGGGGAAAGAAAAGAAAAAGGGAAACATAGCATCAATTCAAGACAACACATTTTAAGAATGTTACCAGTTTACATAGGGTTCCTCCAACTGCACATATGTCATTTCTATTCATACAAGCAGGCCTGAGAAGCTGTGATTTAAATACACACACAAATAACTTTGAGATTCTCCATCTTCTGGAAAATAACAGAAATACATTGCTGTTCTGTACTGTAATTTACACAGGACTGAGGTCAGAGAGGCACTAGCAGTAAAGAACCCTCCTGCCAATGCAGGAGACATAAGAGACTAGAATTCGATCCCTGGGTTGGGAAGATCCCCCGGAAGAGGGCACGGCAACCCACTCCAGCATTCTTGCCTGGAGAATCCCATGGATGAGGAGCCTGGCGGGCTATAGTCCATTGGTTCACAAATAATTGGATACAACTAAAGCAATGCAGCACAAGATTAGAGAGAAGTAGATATTTACTCATAACTATTACCTATAATTTATTACCACAATTATTTAAAAATATTAAAATTCATCCTTTTTACTAATTCTGTTTTCTCTATGTCAACCCAACTAGTGAGGTTTCATTCTATACTGTATTATAAAATGATCACTAAAACATATGCATATATAACATACTTTAATTCTTTTAGAATAAATAGCTACAAAGTTCATCATCCTTATTATTACAACTGTGCATCATATTGGAGCTTTTTTTCCAACTGAAATAAAAAATTATCTATCTATGATCCCGTATAGCCTGTAGAGAAATTTCTCCAAATATAGCAGAACTGTCTAGAAAGAGAATGTAAAGGCCTGAGATAAACCTTAGGTGCTGACTCCCCAGTCTGTCCTGAACATGGAAATATACCTAAGAATCAAGAGTAAGCAGTGATATTTAAAATGGATAACCAACAAGGACCCCCTGTATAGCATAGGAAACTTTGCCTAATGCTGTGTGCCAGCCTGGATGGGAGGGGAGTTTGGGAGAGAAAGGACACATGTATGCATATGGCTGAATCCCGTCACTGTTCACTGAAATGATCACAACATTGTTTGTTAATCAACTATGCTGCTGCTAAGTCGCTTCAGTCGTGTCCGACTCTGTGCCACTCCATAGATGGAAGCCTACCAGGCTCCCCTGTCCCTGGGATTCTCCAATCAACTATACCCCAATACAATTTTTTTTTTTAAGTTTAAGAATTCTTTTCCTTCTTTATAAAGTTTTTTTTTTAATTGAAGTATAGTTGATTTTTGAGGCTTCCCTGATAGCTCAGTTGGTAAAGAATTGCCTGCAAAGCAGGAGACCCCAGTTTGACCCCTGGGTTGGGAAGATCCCCTGGAGAAGGGAAAGGCTACCGTATTCTGAAGAATTCCATGGACTATACAGTCCGAAATCAGATTGATTATATTCTTTGCAGACAAAGATGGTTAAGCTCTATACAGTTAGCAAAAACAAGACCAGGAGTTGACTGTGGCTCAGATCATGAACTCCTTATTGCCAAATTCAGACTTAAATTGAAGAAAGTAGGGAAAACCACTAGACCATTCAGATATGACCTAAATCAAATCCCTTATGATTATACAGTGGAAGTAAGAAATAGATTTAAGGGACTAGATCTGATAGAGTGCCTGATGAACTGTGGATGGAGGTTCATGACATTGTACAGGAGACAGGGACCAAGACCATCCCCAAGGAAAAGAAATGCAAAAAAGCAAAATGGCTGTCTGAGGAGGCCTTACAAATAGCTGTGAAAAGAAGAGAAGCGAAAAGCAAAGGAGAAAAGGAAAGATATAAGCATCTGAATGCAGTTTCAAAGAATAGCAAGGAGAGATAAAGCCTTCCTCAGCGATCAGTGCAAAGAAATAGAGGAAAACAACAGAATAGGAAAAACAAGAGATCTTTTCAAGAAACTTAAAGATATCAAGGGAACATTTCATGCAAAGATGGGCTCGATAAAGGACAGAAATGGCATGGACCTAACAGAAGCAGAAGATATTAAGAAAAGGTGGCAAGAATACACAGAAGAACTGTACAAAAAAGATCTTCACAATGAAGATAATCACAATGGCGTGATCACTCACCTGGAGCCAGACATCTTGGAATGTGAAGTCAAGTGGGCCTTAGAGAGCATCACTACGAACAAAGCTAGTGGAGGTGATGGAATTCCAATTGAGCTATTTCAAATTCTGAAATATGATGCTGTGAAAGTGCTGCACTCAATATGCCTGCAAATTTGGAAAACTCAGCAGTGGCCATAGGACTGGAAAAGGTCAGTCTTCATTCCAATCCCAAAGAAAGGCAATGCCAAAGAATGCTCAAACTACCGCATAGTTGCACTCATCTCACACGCTAGTAAAGTCATGCTCAAAATTCTCCAAGCCAGGCTTCAGCAATATGTGAACTGTGAACTTCCATATGTTCAAGCAGGTTTTAGAAAAGGCAGAGGCACCAGAGATCAAATTGCCAACATCTGCTCGATCATGGAGAAAGCAAGAGAGTTCCAGAAAAACATCTATTTCTGCTTCATTGACTATGCCAAAGCTTTTGACCGTGTGGATCACAATAGACTGTAGAACATTCTAAAAGAGATGGGAATCCCAGACCACCTGACCTGCCTCTTGAGAAACCTGTATACAGGTCAGGAAGCAACAGTTAGAACTGGACATGGAACAACAGATTGGTTCCAAATAGGAAAAGGAGTATGTCAAGGTTGTATATTGTAACCCTGCTTATTTAACTTATATGCAGAGTACATCATGAGGAACACTGGGCTGGAAGAAGCACAAGCTGGAATCAAGATTGCTGGGAGAAATATCAATAACCTCAGATATGCAGATGACACCACCCTTATGGCAGAAAGTGAAGAGGAACTCAAAAGCCTCTTGATGAAAGTAAAAGAGGAGAGTGAAAAGGTTGGCTTGAAGCTCAACATTCAGAAAACAAAGATCATGGCAACTGGTCCCATCACTTCATGGGAAATAGATGGGGAAACAGTGGAAGCAGTGTCAGACTTTATTTTTCTGGGCTCCAAAATCACTGCAGATGCTGATTGCAGCCATGAAATTAAAAGACGCTTACTCCTTGGAAGGAAAGTTATGACAAACCTAGATAGCATATTGAAAAGCAGAGACATTACTTTGCCAACAAAGGTCCGTCTAGTCAAGGCTATGGTTTTTCCAGTGGTCATGTATGGATGTGAGAGTTGGACTGTGAAGAAAGCTGATCACCGAAGAAATGATGCTTTTGAACTGTGGTGCTAGAGAAGACTCTTGAGAGTCCCTTGGACTGCAAGGAGATCCAACCAGTCCATCCTAAAGAAGATCAGTCCAGGGTGTTCATTGGAAGGATTGACGCTAAAGCTGAAACTGCAATACTTTGGCCACCTCATGCGACGAGTTGACTCACTGGAAAAGAGTCTGATGCTGGGAGGGATTGGGGGAGGGAGGAGATGGGGACGACAGAGAATGAGATGGCTGGATGGCATCACCGACTCGATGGACATGAGTTTGAGTGAACTCCGGGAGTTGGTGATGGACAGGGAGGCCTGGCGTGCTGTGATTCATGGGGTCTCAGAGAGTCAGACACGACTGAGCGACTGAACTGAACTGAACTGATACAGTCCAAAGAGTGTCACAAAGAGTCGGACATGACTGAGAGACTTTCACTTCACTTTCACTTCATAGTTGATTTATTCTATTAATTCCAGCTGTATAAAGTTGTTTTTAATTATGCTTTCCCAATGAAATGTCATTTTATAATTAAAAATAAATAATATTATTTATAAAAATAGTGAAGGAATTGTTGAGATAGCTGTGATAGATCCATTTTATTGATAAATTAAATCATAAATTGCTAAATGTTGATCTTAGAGTGTTTTTCCAGGCACTCAAAATGAATCTTTTTGTATTAATCCTTCTGTCTTCAGACTTGAAAAACAGAAGTTTGCATGGAATAATGGATTAAAAGACTATCATTATCCTACTTGCTGTGAGGTCATGGAATTATATGCCACGAAAACTTGGAAATTTTCATGTTATAGCATGCAATAGAAAAGACCTAAAAGAATTTGCAACAATGGAAGCAATCATTCTATGAAATTACATTTCCTAAGTTTCATAAAAATCTTAAGATCTGCACTGTAATGTTTACATATTTTTAGATTACAATAATACTATTAAATAATATATAATCGATGTTCCAGTAATAATCACATTTCTATGGATAATGTTCCAGTCAATGAAGTAAGATAATAACAATTCTGTTAACAACTAATAGGGACATATTGTATGACACACGGAACACAGTCAGTATTTTATAATAACTAAAAATGGAATATAACCTTTTAAAATCTGTATATAACTGGATTGTACAACTGTAACATATATATTGTACAGCAACTGTATGTCAATTAAAAATCTGTTTTAATTAAAGAAAACAATTTTGGGGAAGATTTCTTAGGAAACATATTGCCTATTTCTCAATCAAACAGTAGTCAAGTCAGATTTAAACTTAAGGATAGGATTGTCTTAGACTTCCTTAGAAAAATGCTATGCATGCATGCTCGATTCAGTTCAGTTCAGTCGATCAGTCGTGTCTGACTCTTTGTGACCCCATGAATCTCAGCATGCCAGGCCTCCCTGTCCATCACCAACTCCCGGAGTTCACTCAAACTCATGTCCATCGAGTCGGTGATGCCATCCAGCCATCTCATTCTCTGTCATCCCCGTCTCTTCCTGCCCCCAACCCCTCCGAGCATCAGAGTCTTTTCCAGTGAGTCAACTTGTCGCATGAGGTGGCCAAAGTATTGCAGTTTCAGCTTTAGCATCAGTCCTTCCAACGAACACCCAGGATTGATCTCCTCTACAATGGACTGGTTGGATCTCCTTGCAGTCCAAGGGACTCTCAAGAGTCTTCTCCGGCACCACAGTTCAAAAGCATCAATTCTTCGGTGATCAGCTTTCTTCACAGTCCAACTCTCACATCCATACATGACCACGGGAAAAACCATAGCCTTGACTAGACGGACCTTGGTTGGCAAAGTAATGTCTCTGCTTTTTAATACGCTATCTAGGTTGGTCATAACTTTCCTTCCAAGGAGTAAGCGTCTTTTATTTTCGTGGCTGCAATCAGCATCTGCAGTGATTTTGGAGCCCAGAAAAATAAAGTCTGACACTGCTTCCACTGTTTCCCCATCTATTTCCCATGAAGTGATGGGACCAGATGCCATGATCTTTGTTTTCTGAATGTTGAGCTTCAAGCCAACCCTTTCACTCTCCTCTTTCACCTTCATCAAGAGGCTTTTGAGTTCCTCTTCACTTTCTGCCATAAGGGTGGTGTCATCTGCATATCTGAGGTTATTGATATTTCTCCCAGCAATCTTGATTCCAGCTTGTGCTTCTTCCAGCCCAGCGTTCCTCATGATGTACTCTGTATATAAGTTAAATAAGCAGGGTTACAATATACACCCTTGACGTACTCCTTTTCTGATTTGGAACCAGTCTGTTGTTGCGATGGCACCCCACTCCAGTACTCCTGCCTGGACAACCCCATGGACGGAGGAGCTGGGTGGGCTGTAGTCCATGGGGTCGCTAAGAGTCAGACACGACTGAGCGACTTCACTTTCACTTTCTGTTGTTCCATGTCCAGTCCTAACTGTTGCTTCCTGACCTGCATACAGGTTTCTCAAGAGGCAGGTCAGGTGGTCTGGTATTTCCATTTTTTTTGCTGGCTCCAGCAGCGTGCACACTGTCATGTCCAACTCTTTGTGACTCCATGGACTGTAGCCCGCCAGGCTCCTCTGTCCATGGGATTTCCCAGGCAAGATTCCTGGAGTGGGTTGCCATTTCCTCCTCCAGGGGATCATCTCAACCAGGGATTGAACCCAAGTCTTTTTCGTCCCTTGGGTTCCCACATTGATTGGCACATTCTTTACCACTGAGCTACCTGGGAACCCTGAAAAATGCTACAATTTAAACCTACTCAAAAAAATGAAACAAATTTTTCTGTCTTTTTTGAAAGAATAATGGTGCTGATTCTAGAGAGTTCAGTTCAGTTCAGTGACTCAGTCATGTCCAACTCTTTGCGACCCCATGAATCACAGCATGCCTGTTTACCTCTTCTTAAAAGGTAGAGTGGAAGAGTGAAATAATCTTTAATGAAATTACAGCTGAAATATAACTATCTGTTAGGTAATTGCCAATTTGTACTTCTATGTTCAATGAAAGCAGTCTACAGAGATCATCCAAAACTTATTAGAAATGATTAAATACATAAACTCCAAGACTTTTTGTCATATATTTTTGCAGAATTGGTAGTTTTTTTTTTTTTTAATAGCAAGAGCAAAGGAACAGATGACAGTCCAAATATGATGACAAATAAACCCCTGAATGAACTCAGGTTTTTTCTAGTTGAATTACTGATTTGGAAGTTCACTAATGTTTCACAACTATAAAATGACTAATTCTTATTTCTCTTGTCACCTTAACAATGCCAATTCCATGACTATACCCAACCGAAGGAGAATTTCACAAGTATTATTGGGAAATAAAGTACTCCAGGGTAAATTTTGAAAAGGGGCATGTAGTAAGTATTTATATAAAAGTGGATTTGAATAGTTTTTAAAAAGCATTCAATTACAAGAAGTTTTTTAATTGTCAAGTTCTCCATTTAAGAAGTATCTCACTTTTTTTTTTTTTTGAGAAAAATATCCCAGATCAAGTCTATTTCCTTACCACTTATGAAATAGGAAATATTTGTTTAGCTAAGAACTCTCTTTTGCTGAAGACATGAGATAATGACATGGACTTCTAAGAGGAAAGAAGCAAACTTTACCAGGGTGCCAGTGAGGGCCCTCCTTTGTCCCTGTAAGCACCACGATGAGCTGTCACCCTGCACTGGCTCCAGGGTTAGCACAACCTGAAGGGAGAGTGACCAGAAACTGCCTAGTGCCCTCAGTGCAGGAGACCTAGGCAGACAGACCCCTTCGCTGGATCCACACACGGTTCTGGAGATCACTATTCAATACTGGCACATTAAACAATGACACGAAGTCAGGTTTTACCCCTCACTAACCAAGCTCGCAAGAGAATTCATTGCTTTTCTTTTTGCCTCAGGCATCTATAGGCTAGCCATTTCTATTCTGTTACTGAAATGATTTTCCCCCATCCTTCCCAATTAGAGTGGAAAAGGGTGAAGATATCAGGTTAACCCTTTGCTTACCGGGAATGAGACGGGAACTCACATGGAAGCTGGATGCTTTCTTTTCACTTTTGTATATGATTTATTTTTCTAATTATGGTAAATGATGTTTCGATTAATCATACTATCTCCCAAAGACACTCCTTTAGCAAAAATGTGATAATACCTTAAGGTAAAGCAGGAAAAAAACCCCAAACAAAACAAAAGCCCCCAAAACAAAACCCAAACTTCTTTTACGAGAATGTTATTGTTACTTATCATCTTTATGTGTTCTAGAATTCTTATGAATAAAACTAGATATAAATTTGGATACACCCTAAGAAGTTACAGCAACAAATGCACACTTCTTCCCTGTATTACAGGGAATAGATACAGTAAAAGTGGAATTTTTTGTTTGTTTATCCTAAGGTTGAAATATCTGGAGCTAAACAAGAGAAGTGTGGATAAATATTTAGAAGCATCTGAGACACCTGAAACTTACTAGGTAAGCTCTCCCCTCCACAAATCTAAGAGTAAAAACTTCTACAGAAAAATATCTTCTCTTTGTTGATCTTTAAAATTTTGGCATGTTGAAATCCAAAGTACATAGACTTCAAATAACTCCTCGGCAGAAACCTGTGAAACAAAAGTCTTTTCTCTGCTGAAGGTCTGTTTGTTTCACTTTCAACATAAGAGAAAGGAGCATTTCTGATGTGTGTTATAAATCAGCAGTCCCTCAAAAAGCAAAACTCCCCATGGGACAAATTTTTGGATATTTAAAAGCAAATATAATTTTTTTCTTATTTTTTTAAGGAAAACTAATATATAAGTGTTTATATTGACTTAGTAGGTTGAATAAATAATTGATCATATCAGGAGCAACCTGCAGTAGCTCAGGACACACAGCGACGTTGGATTTTGGCTATGCTAGGTTTTAACAGGTTTGGGGGATTCATTTACCTGAACACAAGAGAGTAGGTCACTTGACCTCTGGGGATCCCTCGTGTTACTTGCCTCTGAGAACAGAGAAAGCTGTAGAATTGATTCATGAAATCTGAAAGCTTTCTTTACACTAGTGAACGAATAAGAAGGATCGGTAACACTCATTCAGAACTGGAGCTGCTCTGAGGCCCAGGCAATGGGACAAGGGCTACCCAGGACTTGTTGCTGTTGTTCAGTCGCTAAGTTATATCTGACTCTTTGCGACCCCGTGGACTCCTGCAGGACACTGGGCTTCCCTGTCCCTCACTTTCTCCTAGAGTTTGCTCAAACTCATATCCTTTGGGGCTTCCCAAGTGGCGATAGTGGTAAAGAAGCTGCCTGCCAATGCAGGAGACTAAAGAGATGCAGGTTCGACCCTCTGGTCAGGAAGATCAGCTGGAGGAGGACATGGCAACCCACTCTAGTATTCTTGCCTGGAGAATCCCATGGACAGAGGAGACTGGAGGGCTGCAGTTCATAGGGTCGTAAAGAGTCGGACACGACTGAAGTGACTTAGCACGCTTGCGTGTCCATCGAGTCAGTGATGCGTTATCTCATTTAATTCTCTCCATGGTCTTACCGAGTTTGGAACTCTTACCCCCTTAAGTCTAAAGAAGTTTAAGAGCTTGCCCTCGGCCACGTAGAGATGGAGCAGCGAAAGGAAGAACTTGACTGGCTGCACTGAGAAGTCAGTCTCTGAATTGTATGTATTTTTAATAAACTTGCCGTCTTCACGTTTCTCACCGAAGAAGTTTCGTAGACAGTGACTTTCCAGAAGGACAGCCTTTGCTTCTGCCAGGCCGCCCGTCCCCAGTCCAAGGGCATGTGGAAGCAGGTCCCCTCGAGGAATGTGACACCAAGAACTGAGCTGCTTCCGAAGCTCTGAACTCAGAGAGATGGATTAATATTTCAACGGCTTATTCCAGAATGGTACTTAAGGATGAGAGCCCATCTCAATTTGGGTTTGAGCCCAGGGCCTTACGGTTTAAATATAAAATGCATTAAAGCCCTTTATTTAGAGAGCCAGATGCCATTTTTAGGGAGCAGCCCCGGTTCTCCTTCTGACTTTGTTGGGAGTACAAAGCAAATAGGTGTCTCAGGGTTGTCATTAGTATTCATTATTTATTAGGACTTGATGGTGTACTCATAGCCCGGAGGGTCATGATCTGCCTGCAGTGCAAGGCTTGACCCTAAGGACAGTGCTTCCCTGGTGTACAGGCTTGCGGGGTGGGGGCATTCTCGACAGAGCAAGAAAATCACAACAGGAGGAAAACACACAGCATCACCTGTGGAGGGGTCAGGGACTCAGCTGTACTTCTCTGATTTAGAAAGCAGCAGAAGGACATTGCCTTGTGAAAAGCTTTTTAACAGTGACTTCAAAATCATAGTCTGTGACCCATTCAATGATTTCAAATGAAACAATAATAATAACAACCATAACAGGCTTCCCTGGTGGCTCAGATGGTCAGGAATCTGCCTGCAAGGTAAAAAGTCCTTGGGTCAGGGAGATCCCCTGGAGAAAGAAATGGCAACCCACTCCAGTATTCTTGCCTGGAGAACTTCATGGACAGAGGAGCCTGGTGGGCTACAGTCCATGGGGTCACAAAGAGTCGGACACAACTCTAATAACTACTATTACTGTTATACATATGCAAGAAAGAGAAGCAAAAGAAATAGAAGGAGATAAATTAAAGAGCACTTCACAAGTAGTTAGAACAAGTATTGCTTCCTGGCCCTTTTTTCAATTGCTAGAACCATCTCCTGAGTCATGGTGGTGGTGTTTTAGTCACTAAGTCGTGTCCAACTCTTTGCGACCCCATAGAATGTGTAGCCCACCAGGCTCCTCTGTCAATAGAATTTTTACCTTCAACTTACTTCCTATGGTCACTTGCAATTCAAAAATGTTTGAAAGCTTCTGGCCTAAAATGTCTTTTTTTCTTGATACTTATTTTGTTAAAGTGACTTGGTGGGGGAGCCTCTGTGAGTCTCTGTGGGTCCTCTAGCCTGGCTGTGCCTCTGTTACCTCCCTGGCCAAGTTTAGAGCCTCTGACACTGGCAGAAGGTTTACAGAGAAGACCCCTCTCAACCATCACTGCTGAAGCACTTGGAAAAACCTGACATGATCATCAGAAGTCAAAGATTATTATAAAACAAATCAGAGGGAAACTGTTTTGAAGGCCACTTTTCCGTGGAATGGCCTCTGATCATTTTGAGAGGTGAAGACAGTTTGAGCAAACATTTTGAACAATCTATTCATTGAACTGTGGTGCTAGAGAAGACTCTTGAGAGTCCCTTGGACTGCAAGGAGATCCAACCAGTCAATCCTAGAGGAAATCAATCCTAGCTATTCATTGGAAGGACTGAGGCTGAAGCTGAAGCTTCAATACCTTGGTCACCTGATGCAAAGAGCCGACTCATTGGAAAAGACCCTGATGCTGGGAAAGATTGAGGGTAGAATGAGAAGGTGATGACAGAGGATGAGACGGTTGGATGGCATCATCAACACAATGAACATGGGTGTGAGCAAACTGGGAGAGATAGTGAAGGACAGGGAAGCCTGGTGTGCTACAGTGTATGGGGTCGCAAAGAGTCCAACACAACTTAGTGACTGAACAACAATGAACAATTCATTTTATACAGAGAAAAAAGGTTCCAAACAATGAGTGGTTTTTCCCAAATCCCCTAATAGTGACCCACCTGGGACCTCTGGACCGGTGAATTAATGTCCTGTCCCCAAACCTGCTACTGTTTCAATAGCCTTGCTGTTTCTCCTTTTAAAACAGGGATAGTCTTGTGAAATTTTATTTACAGAAAATTTACAGCTCACGAAAAAGTAAATTGATTTCTTCCCTTTCAAAGTGGTTTCCTGATTGCAATCACATAAACTAAACTCCAGCTCCCAGAGAAATTGCAGGGACTGAGTATTAAATCTCCAAGGAGAGATAACTGAAAATCTTTGGGAAATCTCAAGAAATAATGAAATAAGATGCAAAAAAGGAATATGACTCAACTACTACCTGAAATGTCAATCAGGAAGGGATTTTTACAATTGTATTGGAAAGGCAGAAGAGAGAACATCTCTTTTCTCTCTTTGCCCGTCTAAACTGAAAGTAGTGAACCAAAAACATGTCACCCCAAAATGTCCCATTTGTCTTTCCAGTGGGGGGAAAATGTGCTATAAAACAAAAGACTTGGATGATACAGCAAGGTCGTTGCTCAATGCTATGTTGTAACACTACTTTAACTGTCACTGAGGGCCAGGATGGCAAATATTGCATCAACTCCTCTGCAAGGTGTTTCCTGGGCTTTGCAGACAGGGTTGTTCAGGGGCGGTGCAATCTATTCTTGTGGAGGCCAGATAAAGCCTTGTGCTCTGGGCCACTATCTTTCAGTGCTGAGGCTGTAGATAACACAGTTTCACACCCGCTGCCCAAGTCCTGCTTTCCCAATTTGTAAGTCTTTATTGCTAAAGTCTTTTGTGTGTGTTTTATCAGACACATTTTATCATCCTTCTCCAAATGCCCTTTGTCAAAGTCAGCCTTTGAACTTCTTTTGCATATACATCGAATGTGACCAATGATGCAGTATATGTAAAGGCTTATCTTATAATTCGAAAGAAAGAGGAACAGAGTCATTGATCTTTCTGCTATAATAGACTTTGGGGGGGGGCAGTGTGTGTGTGTGTGTGTGTGTGTGTGTGTGTGTGTTTGTACAAGTGGGCATGGATGCTGGAGGCACAGGAGGTATAATCTTGTTATCTATCTTTTTAGATATTATGCAACAGATTACTCTAAGCAAATTGTTTGTCTTTTTTCTGAACAAATTAAACCTAAACATTAAGGCAGCACAAAAATTGCTATAAGCCTGTTTTGGATGGTGCTAAAAGATGGGGCTGACCTCGGGAGTCTTTTCACAGGACCCCCTGTGTGGACAGCACACCAGGACAACTCCATGTTCCTTTTTCTGTGCAGTTTGTGCACAAAAAAATGATTCTTGCTCTCCTCTCATTTGATATGGGCACCCATCCTCACAAGAGGGACTGATGCTCTCTCACATCATTTATGGGCTTCCCTGGTGGCTCAGATGGTAAAGGATTGGCCTACAATGCGGGATACCTGGGTTCAGTCCCTGGGTTGGGAAGATCCCCTGGAGGAGGGCATGGCCACCCACTCCAGTATCCTTGCCTGGAGAATCCCATGGACAGAGGAACCTGGCAGGCTACAGTCCATCACATCATTTTTATCTCCTTTACACGGCAAGCAGATGGAATTCATTTGGATCACACCAGAAAGGTTTATAACTTTGTCCCTCCCTTCTCATTTGTTTTCTTGCCTGGAAAATCCCAGGGACGGAGGAGCCAGGTAGGCTGCCATCCATGGGGTCGCAAAGAGTCAGAGATGACTGAGCAACTTCACTTTCACTTTCTCGTTTGTTTTAAGCAAAATTTCAACACTGCTCTGTGAAAATCAACCAGAAAAGGAGAGGTGGGGCCAGATGAGGGTGCACTGTTCCCTTCTGGGACACAGAGGCAACTTCTTTTGAAAAAAAAAATATATATATTTTATTTATTTATTTATTTGGCTGTGCCACGCAGCTCATACGCTATACCCAACACAGAGAAGGTTGACTGCTTATGGGGACAATATTACACTTCTTTAAAAGATAGACAAAGATCATGGCATCCAGTCCTATCAGTTCAGTTCAGTTCAGTCGCTCAGCCGTGTCTGACTCTTTGCTGCTGCTACTGCTAAGTCACTTCAGTCGTGTCCGACTCTATGTGACCCCACAGACAGAAGCCCACCAGGCTCCCCCGTCCCTGGGATTCTCCAGGCAAGAACACTGGAGTGGGTTGCCATTTCCTTCTAATGTGTGAAAGTGAAAAGTGAAAGTGAAGTTGCTCAGTTGTGTCCGACCCTTAGCGACCCCACAGACTGCAGCCTACCAGGCTCCTCCATCCATGGGATTTTCTAGGCAATAGTACTGGAGTGGCTTGCCATTGCCTTCTCCGTCTGACTCTTTGAGACCCCATGAATCACATCACTTCATGGCAAATTGATAGGGGGAAGTGGAAATGGTGTTAGAATTCATTTTCATGGGCTCCAAAATCACTGTGGATGGCAACTGCAGCCACAAAATTAAAAGACACTCGCTCCTTAGAAGAAAACCTATGACAAACCTAGATAGTGTATTAAAAAGCAGAGACATCAAATTTGCAACAAAATTCCATCTAGTCGAACTATGGTTTTTCCAGTAATCATGCACAGTTGTGAGAGCTGAACCAAAAAAAAGCTGAGCACCAAAGAATTGATGCTTTTGAACTGTGGTGTTGGAGAAGACTCTTGAGAGTTCCTTGGACAGAAAGGAGATCAAACTGGTCCATCCTAAAGGAAATTAAGCCTGAATATTCGTTGGAAGGGCTGATGCTGAAGCTCCAATACTTTGGCCACCTGATGCGAAGAGCCAACACATTGGAAAAGACCCCGATGCTGGGAAAGATTGAAGGCAGGAGGAGAAGAAGGGGACGATAGAGGGTGAGATTAGATAGCATCACTGACTCAATGGACATGAGTTTGAGCAAACTCTGGGAGTTGGTGATGGATAGGCAAGCCTGGCGTGCTGCAGTCCGTGGGGTCACAAAGAGTCAGCCATTACTTAGCGACTGAACAACCACGACAAAATCAAACAAACATAGATAACAGGTCTCATATCCTGCATGTCCCCGAGGGAGATGCAGAGGATGCTGAGGGCTGAGATGAGTCAGGAGGGTTGATCGTGGTTCTCTGGTGCCAGCCAGACCATCCTTCCTTCACTGGCGTGAAGGTGAGCTTCTCTCAAGGTTGGGAAGAGAAGCAGACACGCCCCGTGAAGATCCAAACCTGCTCTTTTGAGTTCTGGGTCCTCTCACCAAATTTCCTCACTTTTCATCACCTCTTTCCCTGTTTCTTTTTTCTCCTCCTTTTGAAAGCTTCCTTGCTGCCTTGCATGTGGGCCACTCTGCAGTGTCTTATGGTGGAAAGAACACCACCAGGCCAGTATGGACAGTGAACCAACGGATTCGGTTCTAAAGAAATCGAAATGTACACCAACTGACCCTGAAATCAGCTTCCATCAACCAGCTGGACTCCTGGCTTAGCTCTCCCTTCCCCAGGGACTCACAGACATCTCTCATCCTAGGCTGGCCATCCTGGAAAACCAAAGCTTCTGGGTGGGGTCCTGAGTCATGCCTCGTGGCTCCCTGGTGTCTGGCAAGTGAGCAAAGAGCTCGGCTTCTGTTGCTCCCTCACCTTCCCCCCTCCCCGCTAGCTGGAGGCTCTGGGCTCTCCCAGGTCCAGTTTTTCTCCTTTCCTGATCCAGTCGTCAATGACAGAGATCATTTTTAAGACATACCTACTTTTTCTAGTGGGGAATTCACTTCGGCTTCTGGGAACTAAGAACAAATGAGCTGGTTCTTTCTGAAGTCAAGAACCACATAATGAAAGCAACATGCGGAGGCGGAAAGCTCCCTTGTGCATTGTCCTGTCCATCATGAGTCCTCAATGTGGCACTAAAGCTCCCTGTCCCCCATGGAAACCCAGCACCAGACAGAAGCCTCCCCACCTACCCCGGGGCACACGGGGCAGAACCCTTCCCAGTGGGTATCATCCTTAGCACTGGGCACTACAGGTGGGCTTGTGAGTGAATCACACACCAGTTGGGACTCCTAATAAGCATGTTGGCACGGTGGTTGCCATGACCTCCTCCAGGGGATTTTCCTGATCCAGGGACTCTCATTAAGTACTTTTATGAACGAATGAATGAATGGACCATGAATGATGAGGACCAGTGGCAGCCACCTCCTCTCTGGCCTGCTGTGCCCTGAGGCAACCCAGGTCTCATATTGGTGGGGGGGAACTGATTGCAGGTGTGGAGTGGTGAAAAGGCATCTCCCTTTATGACTTGCTTCTTTTAATCTCCGGGTCTCAGTCTGGGAGCCCAGGGAACTGCCCCTCTGTTTCTGACTCTTGTTGCCTTGAGGGTTTTGGATGTTGACCTGGTCAGCAACCTGAAGAAGCACCTCAGATGGTCTGTGAGTTTCAGACACAGCAATAATCACAGCTGGCCCGCAGCCAGAGGAGGAAGCATCCTACTAACAGGAGCAGAGGATGCTTTGCTTATGCAAATATATGGTTTCTTTTTTCTCACTCGGATGGTAAAGGTTTCTGGTTAAATCAAAACCAAAGAACATAGAAAGCCTAGGCCCTCATCCTACAACTATAGACCATTGTTTCCCCCTGTTTTCCTTGTGTTTGGGGTGCAGGCTCAGCTGAGGAGGAAGGGATTCT
Organism: Moschus berezovskii; assembly: GCF_049115385.1. Taxonomy (NCBI): domain Eukaryota; kingdom Metazoa; phylum Chordata; class Mammalia; order Artiodactyla; family Moschidae; genus Moschus; species Moschus berezovskii. Next base: position 5,082,601 of record NC_142460.1, read on the forward strand.
CTCTACCTTTGGGGAACCCACGTCTAATGGTATCTGAAGTGCCAGGCCAGTCTCAGCATTGTTCCTGGATACGCAGGACTCAGATGGATGAGTGTCTTTGGATCTGAGCTAAATAGTCTGAGTTAATACAAACCAGGGCCTGGGAAAAGCTCTGGCCTTTCCACCCGGGTGGCTCCATGGGCCCAGGCCAGGCTGGAGACAGGCCTAGAACTGCAGGTGCAGGGAGAGTGGTGGGCCTTGCAGGAGCTTGTCTCTGGGACACATGGGACTCCAGCAAAGGAAGAAGCCTGTAGGGCTTTGCACAGAGCTGCCCATCTACCAATGAATGAAGATGAGCAGACCAGAGTAGACCTTCTACAGTCTTGTCTGAAGGCTTAGGGACACATGTTGCCAACCCACAGCTGGCTAGCATCATGAGGTAGCCTTTAGCAGCATCAGCGTGTTCCTACTTTTCTGCCCCATGCCTCCAAAGCTTTGTCACTTTCTCTCTCCCTTCCTCTCTCTCCTCTTTTTGGCCCCTTCAACTGTGTATGATTTTCATTTGGAATTCAGTGCATCTTTTGAACCGCCCTATGACACAGGGCTTCAGGTAGGGGTGGGCAGTGGGGACCTTTAGGTTATATTCTTTAATAATTCAAATGGCAGCTTTGTAAGGATACTCTTAACTACTTCTTAAAAGTAATTAATTGATTTTCTGACATATCAGTTAACCATGTATTCCACTGACACGAAGTTGCATTGAGGTTCTTGATTAGGTTGAAGAATAATGTGACTTAAATTCAGCCCAGAGTTTCGCTTCAGAGATTCTAAAAATATGCATCTGTAAAAGGACAGGTTTTTTTATTTTTTTTTTTAACATGGAGTGTTGTCTAAAAATCTAAACCATATGTACTTTCCTGGCCTGTCAGTGGGCTAAAATATAGGTTCCAGTGTGTGTAGCTGCTCAGAGGTCGAACATTCAAGAAGCATGGAATAACCTACTGTTACTCAATATGGTCAGCATTCTGGACGAACATCCGTGCGGGGTCTGCAGGGGGGATTCACTCTCTCAGTCAATGCCTGACGGGAGGAACGCCATCCAAACACAGTTTGCTCAGGACTCTTAGAAGAAGGCAGACCAGCTCTCTACTGGGGGTGGTCACCTGTCTCCCGGCAGACTGGGTCTTTTTGTAGCTGAGTTTGGAGGTTGCTTTACGGCCGCCCATGGTGGAGGCATTCTGCATGGAGCGGATTCCCATCCACGGTGCAGACTTTATTAATGGGGACATGAAAACACAGACTAGCTCAGTGGCTTGCCCTGGGCCATGCAGTGAGTCAGAGCAAGGACTTCTGACATCGCAGTTTCTGGAGGGATTCATGCGACAGAATTTTGCAATGAGGATGGGGGGATATTAAAGGGTCACACCTGCCAAGAAGTTGTCATGTATATTTGAACGATGATGATGCCTGTGATATGATACTCCTTAGCATAAACTTTCAAGGAACCAGGACTTCTTCCCCATTCCTAAAACTGGCTGCCACATGGAGGCACCCCCCGACCCCAGGGAGATGGCTCTCATCTCTTCCCCTCACTTGGTGAGTTGGTGGGTTTGGGAGGAGGAACTGATGCATGTGGGAACGTGGTCCCCTCCTTTCTTCTCCGGGGGTTGGTGACTGTACACACTTTGGTCTGTGTCTTTGTGTGGTGTGTTTGGCAAGGTGCCTGAGACAGAGAGTGAGTCTGTTGGATATTGAGTGCCTTGTTGCGGGGGAGGGCGGGCATTAGCATTGCTGTCCCAGGTCTAAGCTTCGTTCTGCAGCCTGGCTTTGAGCAGCAGTACAGCTGGCCTTTGGACCTATGTTTTTGCCACTCCTTTCTGTCTGTCACACTATTGATTCAGGATTCAGGAAGGCTGTCATTGATTGGACGCGCTTCAACCTTCAGTGTTCACAGAGTATAGAGCATCTGAACATGAAGCTGGGATGCAGGCTCATAGGAGAACGAGCCCACGTGAACTTGATATACGCAACTCAGAGAGCTGAATCTGACTTCCTGGCTCTGTTACTTCTCTTGGATTGGTCAATGGATCACTTTCCTGAATCACGGAATGGAAACAGTTCTTCCCTTATAGCCCTGTTATGAGGATCCGATGAAATATCCTGTAAGACTAATCTTCGACTATATTTAGGCAATCTGTTGTCTTATTATGGCTTGGACATATTGAACTTGAACTATTTCTATTGAAAACTATCAGAAGAGGGAAATATAAAAGTATTTAAAAACCTTAAAACATTTCTACATCATGCTGCTTTCTGTTTAGTCACAAAGTCATGTCCGACGCTTCGCAACCCCATGGACTGCAGCACGCCAGGCTTCCCTGTCTCTCACTGTCTCCCGAAATTTGCCCAAATTCATGTCCATTGCATTGGTGATGCCATCCAACCATCTCATCTTCTGTTGCCCTTTTCTCCTGCTGCCTTCAATCTTTCCCGATTGTGCCACTTTAATTTTTACTAATTTGAGAACATTTTAAGCTCTGACTGAGTCTTATGAGGAGGAAAATTTAATGGAAGGATGAAAAGCCAGGTGGAAAAAAAGGGAGTGAACCTTTTAAGAGGTGGGAGAGCAGTAAGAAACACAACACAGGTAAATTTCAGCTCATCACCAGTCTGATACTGCTGAGAACGGACTTGGACTTGAAATTTCTTTAGTGATTATTCGAATTATTGTTCCTTTCTCCTTGTTGAGCCCAACCCAAGTGGGTGTAAAGATGCATGCTCATAGCACTTGCTTTGATTTCATAGCAGGATTGCCCCATAGTGAACCACAAAGGAGAAAAGCATTTTAAACTTATCGAAGAAGAGTTATATGCAAATGTAAAAGGTTCTTATTGACACGTATATGCCACTCTAGTTTGATGGCATCTGTTACTGAGTTTGTTGCTTCTTGGCAAAGTGCAAGGTGTTGTCAGACTAAAGAAATAAGGGCAAGAGATCCAGAATGTTTGGATGACTTATTACAAATTATCTTCAAATTTTAATGCTTGGCAAATTCCATCTTTTTCCTAAGTCAGTGTTATTTTGCTGACGTGGATAACAAACCATAACATTTTAAATATATGAAAAAAAGTATCCTCAAGGGTCCCAAGTGTTGAATATCAAGAGCCTCTTCATGTTGTTTGTCTTAGGAAGTGAAAAGCTTTTACCTTGAAATGGAAGGTGTTTTCTTTATTCTTTAAGTATGATAATAGGAGATCCAAGCAGATTCAATAATGCATATTCTGAAAGTTACTCAGGTTTAAGAATAGAAGACTTTTGGGGAGAGGGGGTGGGGAAAGGGACATCAATTATTTACCATGGCCCTGGAGATAGAAGACGGTCTCGAGATTTTGCTGAAGTCACTGATTGATTTTCTGACCCAACAAGGGAAATGAAACTTCAGTGGCTCGTTGGTTTTACACGTCTGACACACCACCACTTGGCACAGCTGCATTTCAGGTTCTAGAAGTTTGTATCCCAGGGCAGGGGAAAGAGTGGTGATCTCTGCTGCCTTAAAGCGATTACAACCAGACTTCCCTGATGGTCCAGTGGTTTAAGAATCCGCCTACTGATGCAGGGGTCATGGGTTCGATCCCTAGTCCCGGAAGATTCCACGTGCCGTGGAGCAACTAAGCCCATGTGCCACAACTACTGAGCCGGTGCTCTAGAGTCTGTGTGCTGCAAGAAGGTAAGCAGCTAGAGAGTAGCCAATGCTTACTGCACCTAGAGAAAGCCTGCGCACAGCTATGGAGCTCCACCACAGCCAAAAATAATAAAATAGACAGGTAATAAAACAAAAAATGAATACCTTTAAAGTTCTTGATGCAATCAATAAAATATGAATTCCATAGTCATGCAAGCACTTTGCACCCATATACAAAGACCTGGCCTGGATAGTCTCAAGGGGTAATATCTACTAAAGGCACAGCCCTAACCCTTATCCGATGCACAGTTCAGAAGTGGCTGTTTGATCGCCAAATACTGTTTAATGTAGATTATAATGAATGTGATGATGGAGGGATAAACACAGTGTCAAGGGAGCTTAGGAAAGGGGAGAAACGAGCTCCATCTGGAAGAGGGCTGGGGACGCGTTGAGGAAGAGATGGAGGGAGGTGTGAGCCTGGAGAGAGTGTAGACTTCGGGAAGGGACTTTAAGATAGCTCACAGGACGTGAGCAAGGGAGGAAGCCCTCACAGGGGATGTGACGGATGCAGGACGCAGCTGCAGCACATGCTGGCCTGGAGAACAGAAGGTCCAGGGGGGATTGGAGGCTGCGGGGAGGCCAGCCACATCAAGGGGTCACATCTACTGGGCGCTTACTGTGGGCTGCCAGGCACTAAGTCAGTCCTGTATGGATATTATCTAGTTTAATGATCATAATAACCCTTCAGTTAAACAGCAGATTTAGAGAGAGTCTTCCCTAGTAGCTCAGTTGATAAAGAATCCTCCTGCAATGCAAGAGATTCCGGTTCGATTCCTGGGTCAGGAAGATCCGCTGGAGAAGGGATAGTCCACCCACTCCAGGATTTTTGGGCTTCTTTGGTGGCTCAGCTGGTAAAGAATCCACCTGCAATGCGGGAGACCTGGTTCGATCCCTGGGTTGGGAAGATCCCCTGGAGAAGGGAAAGGCTACCCACTCCAGTATTCTGGCCTGGAGAATTCCATGGACTTGATAGTCCATGGGGTCACAAAGAGTTGGACACAACTGAACGGCTTTCACTTTCACTTTCTTTCAAAGAGAGTCAGTAATGTCCCCAATTCCACTGAGACCATAAGTGCAGAAACAGAACCTGGACTGTTCTGTCTGCCATTGGCCAAGCCCCTGCCCCAAATGCATTCTGCTCCCTGCATAATGTGAAGTCCTATAACCAAGTCTGTCCCTAAAGGGTTTGGAGATTAAAGTTCTGACTCCAGTTCCAAAGTATGTATGGGGCTGGGGGGGTTTCCCCACACACTCAAGGAATTCTTTCTGTCTCTTTTTATTTTTTAAAATTTTTATTTAAATTTATTTTAACTGGAGGATAATTGCTTTACAATATTGTGTTGCTTCTGCCATATATGGATGATTATGATTCAATATATGATTCAACGTGAATCAGTCATAGGTACACATATGTCCCCTCCTTCTGAAACCTCCCGCCCACCTCCCACCCCATCCTAGTCCTCAAGACTGTTAGAGCACTGGATTTGAGCTCCCTACATCATACAGCAAATATCTACTAGCTATTTAATTATACATTTGGTAATGTATATATTTCAATGCTTTGAACTCTCAATTCGTCCCACCCTCTCCTTCCTTCCCCTGTGTCCAGAAGTCTGTTCTCTGTGTCTGCATCTTCACTGCTGCCAGGTTCATCAGTACTATCTTCCTAAATTCTATGTATAAGTGTTAATACATGATATTTGTTTTTCTCTTTCTGACTTACTTCACTCTGTATAATAGGTTCTAGGTTCATCCACCTCATTAGAACTGAGTCAAATGCATTCCTTTTGTATGCCCAAATAATATTCCATTGTGTATATGTACCACACTTTCCTCTCTTTCTAACTGAAATACATTTTATTTACAGTGTTGTGTTAGTTTCAGGTGTTCAGCAGAGTGATTCAGTTACATCCATATGTATGTCTTTCTCTTATTTAGATTCTTTCCCTTATAGGTTACTATAATGTATTAAGTATAATACCCTGTTATACAGTAAGTCCCAAGGAATTCTCTGACACCAGCTGGTGTCCTGCAAGTCAACTCAGTTCTGACACTACCTACCTGGAGACAATGTCAGATCTCACCAGTTAAGGGCTCAGTCTTACAAGACTGCCCACATCTCTCCCACAAGGCAGATGTCAAATGCAAGTCCAGGTTGTCACCGGCTATGAATTGGAGGTTCCGAAGACCTCCCTTCTTGGGTGTGATTACTTTGCTAGAGTGGGTCAGGGAACTCAGAGCAACATTTTACCTACTAGATCACTGGTCCATTGGAAAAGCCAGATAGAAGAGATGCCTAGAGCAAGGTATGGGAATATGGCCCAGAGCTTGCTTGCTCCTTTTTCAGCATGCGGCTCTCCTCACCTCTGTGTGTTACCAGCCCAGAAGTTCTCCCAACCTTGACCTTTTGGAGTTCTGCGAAGAATTCATTCGATAGACAGGCTGATTAAATCATTAGCCATTGGGACTTGAACTTAACCTCTAACCCTCCCCCCTCATCCCCCGCTCTGCCCAGAGGTTGGTGGTTGGCGTGGGACGGATAGTTCTAAACCTCCAATCACATGGTTGATTCTCCTGGCAAACAGCCCCCATCCTGGGGTGCAGTCCCGAAGTCACCTTATTAATACCACAAGAGACCTCTTTATCACTCTTATCACAGGAAATTCCAATGGTTTTGTGGTGCTCTGTGTCAGAAACAGGACAAAAACCAAATACATGATTCTTATTATAAATCACAATGTCACAGGAGACTTGTTTCCCAAGAACAGGCAGGCATTACGGAGGCACCACAAGACTGATGCTGAAGCTGAAGCTCCAATACTTTGGCCGTTTGGCACGAAGAGCCGACTCATTGGAAAAGACCCTGATGCTGGGGAAGATTGAAGGCAGGAGGAAAAGGGGACGAAAGAGGACGAGATGGTAGGATGGCATCACCAACTCGATGGACATGAGTTTGAACAAATTCTGGTGGACAGTGAAGGACAGGGAAGCCAGAAGTGCTGCAGTTCATGGGGTCATGAAGAGTTGAATGCGACTTAGAGACCGAACAACCACCGCAAATAGTCTTAAGCACACCCTTGCTTCAGGGAGAGCATCGGGGAAGGACGAGTTTGAGCCGCTGGGATTGGAAGCCCATAGATCATTTAGGAGGTGAGAAGGTGGACTTGGTGACAGGCTTGTGGCAACCACGGAAAAGGAAGGCAGATGGAGAAGAGCTGGGGTAAAAAAGAGTCAGAACTTGGAACAGAACGTTGGGGTGGGGCTCGGGCACAGGAAGAGATGTCCAGGATTTCAGTCTGGATGGCTGGGAGATGGAACAAACCCATGTAACGAATCACTCAGTGGCTTTTGGTTGATCTCAAAGCGTTCAGTTCAGTCGCTCAGTCGTGACCGACTCTTTGCGACCCCATGAATCACAGCACGCCAGGCCTCCCTGTCCATCACCAACTCCCGGAGTTCACTCAAACTCATCGAGTCGGTGATGCCATCCAGCCATCTCATTCTCTGTCGTCCCCGTCTCCTCCCGCCCCCAATCCCTCCCAGCATCAGAGTCTTTTATGCGAGCATTCTACCTTCCACTTCTGAATGCATGAGTATTTGATTCTTAGGCAGTAAAAGATGTTGGGCAGGGTCATAATGCTGAGTCGAACCTAGGGTGCCTTTATCCTGGATGAGAAATGTAATGAAATAATTGTATCCCTTGGTATTCCTTCCTTGGAAGAAATATCTCAAAGGTGAGAGACAGATGGAGGGGTGGACAGACACAGAGAAAATGAGGGAGAAAGTCCGCTCTGTTTAGCCCTCATGTAAGTGCTGAAATGAATGTGGAGTCTGGCAGGTATGAAAGGCAAGCCAATTAGCACCACTGGAACGTGGAAGCAGTGTGTGAGATGGCTCAACAGAACCCCAGACACATAAATGGGAGAATAAGAGACGGTTATAAATCCTTGGCTCTTGGCCAAGTTATGAAGCTGTGGTAAGATCAGCTTGACCTAAGAATCACCCTGCAATAAACTGAGTTTTTCCCCTGTGGGCGCTCAGGGGATGGTGACACTTCTCACCTTGAAAACCTCTTGGGAACATTTCTCAACACAGGTCTATGACAGCTGTCCTCTGGCTACGAGTTGAAAAAGTCTGGCCAGTCATCAGCACTGAGAGATGGACATTTCATTCAGTGAGGTAGTTAGCCCCAGATGCAACAGGTATGTGGAAAGATCTACATTTATCAGATGATTTTCAGATTGTTTGCTTATTTTATGTACTCTGCTCTCTTACAGATGCTTTGAATTTTTTCTTTGTTGGGAAGAAACATCATGGTTTTATAATCCTGAGGGCTGTATTGTCGATCTTTCACAAATTTAATAAATTACATAAAGCAAAAATTCATAAAATAGATGTAAAATCATAATACAGTGTATTTTGAGATGAAAGTGAAAGTTTCTTAGTCGTGTCCGACTGTTTGTGAGTTCATGGACTATACAGTCCATGGAATTCTCCAGGCCAGAATACTGGAGTTGGTAGCCTTTCCCTTCTCCAGGGGATCTTTCCAACTCAGGGATCGAATCCAGATCTCCCACACTGCAGGCAGATTCTTTACCAGTTGAGCCATAAGGGAAGGCCAAGGATCCTGGAGTGGGTAGCCTATCCCTTCTCCAGGGGATCTTCCTGACCCAAGAATCGAACTGGAGTCTCCTGCATTGCAGGTGGATTCTTTACCAACTGAGCTATGAGGGAAGCCCAGTTTTTGAGATTTGGCATAATATTTAATGCCAGATGCTATTGCAGTGTATCAATTCATTACAAACTAATATACCAATCCCTTTCACATCAGTGCTATCAGGTAGGTATTATTATCATTATACATACTTTACGTATGAAGAAACTGAGCCACAGAGGTGTTGATTAACTTACTTAAGGTCACTTAGCTAGCAGGGCTTGGAATCGAACTCAGTTTGGCTCCAGAGCGCACACTCTTAATCACTTTCTTAAAGTGCCCACTCTTGATACCAAAACTTAGTCCTTGGTGTGGATTCGGAAGTACAGTTTTTGAAAAGTGATGACCCCCGAGACAAGACAGTTAGAGGGGAGAAAGAAGGTCTGATCCAGTAACCAATGAGATGACTATGTGTTCTCAGTCGTGTCTGACTCTTTTGAGACCCCATGACTGTAGCTTGCCAGGCTCTTCTGTCCATGGAATTTCCCAGGCAAGGATACTGGAGTGGGTTGCCATTTTCTTCTCTGGGGAACCACTGAGAACCCGATGACTAAATTCATTTATGACTGTATTTAACATCTGCACTCTTTTGCTGGAGACCAGATAAGAGACCTCCCCAGTTCTTTTGACTTCTTGACCTATTGACCCAGCACACTATTTTACTAGCTTTGCATGGAAACCCCTGCTGTATAAGGTTTCATCAGCACCATGGCCTGTCCTTTGCTTCAGTGGGTCTGGTGGTCTGCCCTCATTCCTCTGGGGCTTTTTCCCCACCCCATATCTGCATGTGTTCAGCAGAGCTTGACTCTTCTGGGGAAAAATGATTGACCAAATTAGTGTGGAGATAAAAATACTTCCTTCTTTGATTGGGTGGTCTACTTATAGAACGGAAAAAAAATTAGATCCAGGAAGTGGCAGGTATTTTGGAAACTGATACTTGAGTATTATTAGATTTAGGTTTTTGACCCAGGCAAACTTTGGAGATTTTTAGGAAAGACTATTTCAGATGAACACTTTTAGGGGTGAATCAAATAGTAAACAGGACAGGCACACCCTATTCTGTATTAGTGCTGTGAGTTTGAAACATCTTTGAGAACTAGCTTTAAGCATCATTCATGAAATCCATTGTTTTGAGCCAGTCCTCCTGGCCAGCACTGTTTTAGGAACCTGGATAAGAGCCCGTGAACCAAAGAGCAAAAACCTCTTCCTCCAGAAAGCCGACCTTCTCGATTCAGAAAGGGAAAGCTGAACAGATTCAAGGTCCATGTTTTGCACGTGGACAAAGCAAATAACCGCTTTCAAAATAAAAAATGCTCTTCGACTTTACATCCTCGCCTTCACACTATTTGCCCCGTTATGTCCGGGATTCTCAGCTATTTTCTTCCAAGGATATATTTCAGCATCTTAGCACATTTTATGGCCTCACCCCCAAACCCCCTTCCAAAACTCTCCGTTACTTTTCCAGCAAAATATTTATTTCTGATTCCACAACCAAAGGCTTCCCCAAGACCCCAGGTTTCCCACCTTTCCAAGCTACTTATGTCCAAGTCATCAAAGATGGTGATAGTCCCAAGTTTCTAGCCAAAAACAGATGAAACAGACATAAAAGCACTTGAAGCTCTTGGTACCACCTATAAGGGGATAACTCTCAATCAGAAACACACCAAGAACGTTTCCAGTTTCTGAACAAATGGGACCGTGAGTAATAAATCCCCACGAGCAGCCCCACTTTTGCTCTTGTCGCTCACGCCACACACGGTTACACTCCGGAGGACACTGGAAGGCATCTTTCAGATGAATCTCCAGAGAAAGTCTTCACTCTTTGCAGAGTAAAGGCAGCATCCTGTTCCTCATCTAAAATCTAGAATTAGAAGCCTGGGTTCTCAGGCCGCCCCGATCCTCTGATGATACTGCAGAGGTTGGAACAGTTCCAGACGTGTGCACATGGACAAATCACATATGCTCTAAATAAGCCCTTTGTGCAACTACCAGGCGCTCCTTAACATGATTTCCCCCTTTTGTGTCGTAGTAAAGTGTTAGTCGCTCAGTCGTGCCCGGCTCTTTGTGACCCCATGGACTGCAGCCCACTAGGCTCCTTTGTCCATGAGATTTTCCAGGAAAGGATACTGGAGTGGGTTGCCATTTCCTTCTCCAGGGGATCTTCCCAGCCCAGGGATTGAACACAGGTCTCCTGCACTGCAGATAGATTCTTTACCGACTGAGCTACAAGGGAAGCCCATGTATTATAGTAAACTGTACATAATTCACCATTTAAACCATTTTAAGTGTGCAACTCCGTGGGATGAAGTACACTTACTTTGTTGTACAACCATTCATCTCCAGGAAATTTTCACCGTCCCAAACTGAACCTCTGCACCCACTAAACACTAACTTCCCATTCCTACTTCCTCCTAACCCCTGTCACCAACATTCTGTGTTCTGTGTCTATGGTTTTGACTGCCTAGGCACCTCATCTAAGGGCAATCATGCAATATTTGCCCTTTTGTGATGGGCTTATTTCCCATAGCATGACATCTTCAAAGTTCATCTGTGTTGTAACTTGTGTCAGAATTTCTTTCCTTTTTAAGGCTGAATAATATCCTATTGTCTGGTTAGACTGTATTTTTTTTTTAACCTATTCAGTGGTCGATGGACCTGGGGCCGCTTCCAACTTTTATTAATGCTGCTCTGAACATGCTTGAACAAATATAAATATTCTTATTCACTCTCTTGACAAACGGATTTTTTAAAATGTGGTAGGCTCAACTGTGAACACACTCCTGAAAATCTGTAACAGAATAAGGTGAACTTAACTTTTCTAGGACACTTTGTACCCTTTAGATAGACAAGTGCCCACCAGGTACTAAGCACTCTATGAGATTTGGGGAATTCCAGTAGGTATGGTTCTGGCTTTTAAAGGAGACAGATGTGTAACTGACAGGTTAGCCTGGCACCCTGTGTGCCTTCAGAAAGGTGTGTGTTGGCTAAAAAAAGGGAGAATGCAGCTACGTTTCACCTGTTCTGAATTGTCAGTGGAGGTTCTGAGTGGCGGTGATACCAGATCTAAAGGAGAAGCCCCTGAGATATGTGGTCCCTGATGTATACTGTTTGGTGCAGTTCTCGCAATAGTTTTATGAGGTAGGTGCTTTATTTGACCCTATAGTATAGATAAAGAACCAAGGCTTGGAGAGAGTAAGTAATTTATCCAATGTCACACACCTAGTAAGAAGCACAGCACTTTACAGTTAACTACTCTGTTATACGGGTGTTCCAAACCAGAACTCACAAAGTAATGTGGAGGGTAGGGCTGGAGGAAGGACATTCCAGGAAGAGGAAACAGTAAACTGGATGCATGGACTAAGGAAGGCATATGGAGGAATTAGAGAATGTCAAAGCATCCTATGTGACTTAAAAAGCAATGGGCATCTTCAGCAATAGGGATGGACCTAGAGATTGTCGTCCTGAGCGAAATAAGTCAGACAGAGAAGGAGAAATATTGTATGACACCCCTTATACGTGGAACCTAAAAAGAAATGATACAAATGCACTTACAAAACAGAAAAAGACTCGCAGACCTGGAGAATGAACTTACGGTTGCCTGTACACACTGCCATATTTAAAATGGATAACCAACAAGGACCTACTGTGTAGTGCAGGGAACTCTGCGTAATGTCATGTGGCAGCCTGGATGGGAGGGGAGTTTGGGGGAGAATGGATATATGTATATGTATGGCTGAGTCCCTTTGCTATTCACCTGAAACTAACACAGCATTGGCTATAGTTAGTTAGTGTTACTTTCTCAGTCCTGTCAGACTCTGTGACCCCATGGGCTGTAACTCACCAGGTTCCTCCATCCATGGAATTCTCCAGGAAAGAATACTGGAGTGGTTCAGGAGGGGGAACTTTTGTAAACCCGGGGCAAATTCATATCAATGTATGGCAAAACCAACCAATATAATATTGTAAAATAATTTGCCTCCAATAAAAAATAAATTAACTACAAAAAACAAACAAACAAAAAAAAAGAATACTGGAGTGGGTAGCCATTCTGTACCCATCATCCCGACCCAGGAATCAAACCCAGGTCTCCTGCATTACAGGTGAATCTTTTACCATATGAAGCCCCAGGGAAGCCCTAATTGACTATACTCCAATACAAAATAAAAAGTTTAAAATAAATTGTAGACATTAAAAACAATTGCCTCCTGAAACCCTCAGTGTTTAGGTTTGTATCCGTCCTTCATTTTCCTTCTGGGTAGGGACGCAACTGTGACCTCTGGAGAACCCTGACAGTAGGAAACCACACGATATTTTCTGCCTGATTTGGGTCTCTGCCGCTTGCAAACTTCTGGTATAAACATATGGAAAATATAAAAATCATTTTTACTGAATAAATACGTATCTACCATGGACTGATGGTTTTTTCTAAGTCAGACACTCTTCCAAGTACTTCTCATGTATTAACATTCTAATTCTTCACAGCTAGCCTTAGAGGTAGGTCCCAAGATGGTTCTCTTTTACAGAATAAAATAAAACCCAAGGAAGATAAGCAACTTGTTTCTGGTAACACAGCAAGGAATGGGCAGGGCCACGATTTGGAGCACACAGAGGTCCCCCAAATTGCAGATGGACTTTGCCAACATCCTCCTTTTGTGTCAGATTCTCAAGGCCAACTTTCTCTCCATGGAATTATGCAGTGAGGTTCTCGGTCCACTCTCTCTGAGACTGCCGATCCCTGGCCGTTAGGACAGGTGTCTACCCAGCTCAGGGTGCCCAGAATACCAAGTGGAAATACTGAGCACTTGAGAGTTGTTGATCCCCTCTCATCCTGTGCAGCAGCAGAGACGAACCATCTGTATTTAAATGGACCTCTTCAAGAGGCAGGCAGTCACTGTCCGTTAGCTTTGTGGTTTCCATTTCTTTCCAGGTTACAACTGGACTCGTGAAACAACAGAGCAGGGATGACCTGGGTCCCTCTCGCCCTGAACTGGCAGCTGTGTTCATTTTAAGTCACGATGTTATGAAAATCTGAGGCACACTTCTCCAGAGTCAGAACTTGATCTCAAACATGATTCTAATTATAGTTCTTACTAAAAAAACAAAACAAAACAAAACAAAAAAACCCCACATGACCTCCACAACCCCTACCACTTAGTTGCTAACTTTATAAAACCTAGATGTCCCATGGGAATTCAAAGTACGCAAGAGCAAAACGAAACTTGGGGCCAACCCCACACCTTCCTGCCGTCCCCATTTCTCTGAGCAGAAATTCTATCAGCCATCCCTCAAGGGAGTCGCTCACTTCTTTCTCTCTCAACATTGCGATCCTGTCCATGCTACCTCCTCATGGGTGGTTCACATCCCGTGACTCCTTCCCGCCCTCAGTGTTTCTTTGGCCTGCCCTGTTCTCTCTGGGGTTGATTAGTTTTTTCCCCTGCATCTGGCTTTGACCGCAGGATGCCATCGCCTTCCATGTCGCTACTGTAACATCTCCTATATTCAGACCCAAATGCATTTCCATGCCAGGAAAAATTCTGCAGTCACTCATCACTGAGGCCCTGCTCACTGGACCTCTGTGTCTCCTGCCTTCCTCCTCTTGAGTCTCATGCTTTGGTTGTATTGACTCTTTTGTGTTTTCCTAGCACATCAGGCCTTCACTCACTCACACACTGACCCCCTCCCATACCCATGGTATGTTTTGAGCCTTCCCCAGTGAGGACTTACTTGCTTGTCTTCACCATGGCTCAATCACCAGTCCATCTGCAGATCCTGGCCCTCGGCTAGGCTGCAGTGAGGCTCATCCCCTCATTTCCTGCCCACGAAGAGTTCAGTTCAACTAGATTTCAGTAAACCTTTGGTGAGCAATGACAGTGCTAGGCTCTGTGCTCTGTGTTGGGAATACAGAGACTCCTGGGGCATGGTTCTCATCCTTAAGGGACACCAGGCTATGAGTCAACATCCACAAGGTGTGCTGGTGGCCCTAGGAGAATGGTGACTAATTCTCTCCAGGGGTCTGGATTCCCGGAGCTATGATGTCAAGGTTGGGCTTGTGGAAGGGTGAATCGGAAATTGGACGGGGGTGGTGGTGATGGCAGGAACTGGTGAGGGGGCATCCTGGTTAGAATGAGCAATATGTGGACAGGTGTGATGGCGCAAAAGAAGAAGATGTCTGAGGGACTCCTGTGTGGTTTAGCATCGCTGAGCAAGTCTCCTGGGGCCTGAGACTCAAGAGGAGGGCAAGAGCTAGCTGGAAAAGTACCTTGTTTACTATGCCAAAATTAAAATTTAATTTTTAAAGTTATAATTGTGTCCCCTTCCCTGGAGTGTCTGCTTCTCCCTCTATCCATCTTTCCTACCAAGATCCACCCAAGTGTAATGAAATTCATCAACCTTTTCGGAACTATCTCGTCCTTCTAGAATAATTCTATGAATTTCCATAGCATTGGTAGATTGGGTCATGTAGCTGAACACTTAATTTTACAGGTCTTTTATTGTTCTCTAACTGAATCCTGGGAAACTTTTTGCTTCCTCAGTGCTTTGGATCGAATATGTTGAAGATCTAACTCCTAGTTAGATCTGTGAAGGTGACCTTTATGGAAATAGGGTCATTGCAGTTTAATGAAGTTAAGAGGAGGGTCATTAGTGTGGGCCCTAATCCAATATGACTAAGGTCCTTATAAGAAGAGGAAATTCCATAAGATGACACAGACACTCTAAAGGCTACATGATGTCAAGGGTAGAGATTAGAGTGATGTAGCCAGAAGTCAAGGAACCCCAAGGATTGCCAGCAACCACCAGAAGCTATGAAGAAGTAAGAGCTATCCCATAAAGATTTCAGAGTGTGGCCTTGCTGACACCTTGATTTCGGACTTTGGGAACTCCGAGACAATACATTTCTGTTGTTTTAAGCCTTGCCGTTTGTGGTACTTTGTTAAGGCAGCTGCAGGAAACTAATATTCCAACTAAATCATAAGTTCCTTAGAGGCTGAAAATAGATGGGATATTTTAGCATCGTTACACCGTAGCTCAGAAAGGTGTTCAGGAAACCTCATTTACTGCCCGAGTGCTTGGAGTGGGGGTGGGGTTTACAACGTTTGGAAGGGCAGAGAGTTTTGTGTGTTACCCAAGTGCCAGTGCTGCGGTGGGTCTTCCTGGGCATCTCATTTAGCTGTGGAAAAGCTGGGTTTCTCCCCATTAAACTTACCCTCTTCCATGGAGATAAAAGGCAATACTAAGGGTAGAACATGCACACAATTGTTCTAGAAGGTGAAACTTTGAGTAACTGTGATCCACTTTTTGCTTGGTTATAATTTCTAGGTTTTTAAAAAATGAACAGGTATTACTTTTATAATAAAAGGCACGTATTGTCTTTTTTAAGGCAAATGTCTTATGTGCCCAATATGAAAAGACAGCACATTTTTATTCTTGATTGATTAAATCTGTCAGCATTTGGATCCACAGCAAACACAAACTTGGGTTTTTCTAAAGCTCTTTGGGGCTTCTCATAAGCAACGTTTTGAACAGATCAGGTGAAGGTATGTGAAAGAGTCGTTCCAAGTAGGATTTTTTAATAATGCAATAAGAACTGAAGATTTAGTAGGGGGATTTTTTTCCCCTAAGCATAGGAAGAAGCAGGTAGTTGTTAATCATTCTTCGTATGCAGCACTTCAGTTTTTCTCTTGGACACACAGATAAAACAAATGTTCCTTGTAGACATCACACCTTCCATAGAAAATCCAAATTGCTCAATAGAAAAATGCAAGGAGGACGAGAGAAGCAGCCAGTGTCTATAATCAGCGGCTCAGTAGCTCTGTGATTTTTTTTTTCCTTCCCCCTGCATCTCTTTCCCCAGATGTCCTGGGCTTTTCCACTTGGCAAAAGTGCTGTCAAGGGCTTCCCAGGTGGCTCAGTGGTAAAGAATCCTTCTGCACCGTAGGAGACACGGGTTTGATCCCTGGGTTATGAAGATCCCCTGGAGAAGGGCATGGCCACACACTCCAGTATTCTTGTCTGGAGAATCCCATAGACAGAGAAGCCTGGTGGGCTACAATCCACGGGGTCACAAAGAGCTGGACATGACCGAGCAAACAAAAAACAACAACACAGTGCTGTCAAAGGATGAGCTGTTGGAGCCAGTTGCCCGCACAGTGAGTTGCTGAGCCAGGAGTGGACAAGAAAACAAAAATGGTGACTCAAACATCAGAAAGTTCGGAGCAGGGAGGAAATTGATGAAGGAAGCGAGTGCGTTAAAGAACAGCATTTGGGGGTGCTGACCCAGGGAGAGAACTCAACCTGGAAAGCAGCACTCAGGAACCAACGACAGTAGCCTGGACTCCAGCTTTCTCTCCCCTTGCCACCTGCAACACAGAATGTGCGGACACAGCGCTGCGTGGGTGGCTTCTTCTGGCGCACAATTGTAGGGCGACCTGATATTCAATCCGTAGTCAGTTTACCATTTGCTGACTGGATAGCTCAGCTGGTAAAGAATCCACCTGCAATTCAGGAGACCCTGGTTCCATTCCTGGGTTGTGAAGATCCACTGGAGAAGGGATAGGCTACCCACTCCAGGATTTTTGGGCTTCCCTGGTGACTCAGCTGGTAAAGAATCCGCCTGCAATGCGGGAGACCTGAGTTCAATCCCTGGGTTGGGAAGATCCCCTGGAGGAGGGAAAGGCTACCCATTCCTGTATTCTAGCCTGGAGAATTCCATGGACTGTATAGTCCATGGGGTCACAAAGAGTCGGACATGACTGAGCGACTTTCACTTTTCACCTGTGAGGCAATTACTTTTCCAGAGATGTTCTGTTTGGGATAGAAGTCAGTGGGTGGTATGCAAAGGCCCTGTTCCAAAGGTGGTCCCTCTTCTCTTCTGTACGTTGGGTGGACGGGGCACCTCCTTTCTCTCGAGGCTTTTCCTTTGTTTATAGAAGACTTACTTGTATGTTTGGACTCTGAACTCTGTATGCTTCCCTTGCGTTGACTTGGTGATTTGCAGAAGCACCATTTTTGAGCATTGTAGCATTGTACACTGGCTATGTTAGAGCATGGCAAGGATGCTAGTCGAACAGATTAGACATAGTGTCTGCTGCATAGTATATACTTGCAACAGGTTGTCTGAAAAGAGTTTGCTTTAGGGACACCACCACACCACCTGTTGAACTGATGATATTCAGGGGTTTGAATGCATCCGTTAATGTATTGTCTAGTCTGCTATAATAACTCTAGTAATGTCCCTTCTAGAACAGTGATTCTCACCTTTGACCATACATTAATGATTATCTGAAGAGGTTTTAAAAATCATGATGCCAAGGCTACTGCCCAGACAAAATGAAATCAGAATCCTTCGGGGTGGGACCCAGTCATTGGAATTTTTGAAAAACTCCCCAGTTAATTTCATTAAGAAGCACAATTTGAGGACTATTTACTACTCTAGACTAGAGTTAGATTATCTAAAAGTAGCTACTAGTCTCATGCGGTAATTTGAATTTGGTATCATTTAAAATTAATTCCTCAGTTGCAATAACCAGTTCTTAAGCACTTAATAGCCACATGGTGGCTACCATAAGGGACAGAGTCGATTGTTGAAAGTGCTCATCATGGCAAAAATTTCCTCTGGACAGCATTACTCTATAGTCTAGACTTTTAGATTTATGTCTAGTTCTTCACCCTAAATGAACACCAAACAACTACATAATTGATAAGAATTTTAAGTAAAATATTTTTGAGTATTGTTATCATTTCTCTATCTTGACCTCCATCTCTGAAAGGGTCAAGTTACAATTAGAAAGGTAACTAAAACAATTTAAGATTTTCTGGACAAAGCTACATCCTTCTTGGGAGAAGGGGATCTGATGTACAGGCCAAAGCAGTAGTGTGCTTTCTTGAATCACAGTAGTGGTTGGGGTCCATGGTGGTTGTCAAGCCCTGTAGAAGTGGTACTCCCTCCAGAATGCATTGATGAATTCTGGGGCTCAGAAAGGTCCATACAAGCTTGTAAGTTTCTTTCTCTATATCTCCTTGGGATTTCACTTTGTGGATAAAATCCTCTTTAGGACTGTTCTTATTCTGCCCCCATTCTGGAATCTGTAAGGAAGCATGCCCCCCTTCATGACAACTCTGGATCAGCCTGAAGCAACTTACCACCAAAAACTAGAAGGTTAGAAGCAGATTTATCCTCAAAGTTAATAATGCAACTTATTAAATGCAGTCTTTATTTGGAAAAATCAGATATATAAGTCAGCGGGTTGCTATTTCCTTCTCCAGGGGATCTTCTTGACCCAGGGATCAGGGTATCTAGAATTGCAGGTGGATTCTTTACCACTGAGCCACCAGGAAACCCCAAGAAGAAAGGTGTATTTATTTAGGGGTTTGATTATAAAACACTCCTAGAGCAACACTATTGATCTAAGGGGAAAAAGCAAAGTGGAATCCAGTAGTCAACTTGGAAATAGCATCACTTTGATAAATTCACTCCATTTAAACTAATGGAAATAAATTTATTCCCAGAACTTTTTTTTTTTTTTTTGGTAGGGAGAGGGATAGGAAACAACAGAAAAAAAGGCATCCAGGGAGGATACTGATCTCTTTGCTCTTTACCTAAGGTAGATTCTCAAATTTTTGACTTTTTATGGAGCTTACCAAGGTGCCCAGATCAGTCTTTCGGTGGAAAGGGATTTTGGCTGAACAACATAATCACCAAGGGAAAACTAGTGCTGGTTTTGATAAAATACTGATGAGGACAATTTTTAAAAATACTCAATATATGATTCCTGTAAGGAGAACAAGTGACACGAACAAGAATGTTGGTTCTTCATGAGATAAAACTAAGAACCATCTTGAGCCCTTCAGTAAGGTCCAACCATAGTAAGTTTTACTTAAGTCACTTTTCTTCTGTCCTTTTCTATTCCCCTTCACTAAATACACACAATACACACACAAGCATGTGTGTAGGAGATTCCTCACAGTGGCCTCCTGAGAGCTCTGAATGGGGCTATGTATTCTTTGAACTGTCTTGGAAAATTTCTAATATTTGAGTATTCATGTATACACTGTAGCAGATACAAAAAAGTATCACACAAGTCTTCATTCTTTAAGGATAAAAGATGCCCCATATCTAGAGCCAGTTACTCAATTCTAAGGTCATACCCATTTTTTTTCTCGATTTGTAGAAAGATGATGATAGTTTGTCTCCCAGGAATTTCATGGTTGTTTCTGCTGGGTTTTTCATATTTATTAACCTACAAACTCAGGCATCCCTGGTAGCTCAGCTGATAAAAAATCCACCTGCACTGTGGGAGACCTGGGTTTGATCCCTGGGTTGGGAAGATTCCCTGGAGGAGGGCATGGCAACCCATTCCAGTATTCTTGCCTGGAGAATCCCATAGACAGAGAAACCTGGTGGGCTGCGGTCCATGGGGTCACAAAGAGTTGGACACGACTGATCGACTAAGCAGATCACAGCACAGCATAAGGCTTGTCTAATTTATCTCTGAGTTTTTCTTTGTGATTCTTGGAGCCTAAAGTCTTGACGAATGTATACAGGGGATTTTGAAGTGGTTTGTGGTAGTTATTCTTACACACCTATGCCAAGAGATGACTGACTCCTTAAAAATGTCTCCAATAATATTATTATTTTTCTAAGTGTCTGGAAGATAGAGTCTTTGGTTACTAGGGATTTTTTATATTTGAAAACAGGTTAATCAACATATCTTGCTGTTAAAAAAACAACTAACAGTAGCAATCAAACAGTCTGAACCTAAGGTAGATTCTAGATTTATTTTTTTTTTTCTCTGACCAGAGGAACTACAGCAGGGATGGCCAAATAAGGTTCAGCTGGAGTCTCAGTTCTGATCAATTGGTACAATCTGAGGATTCTGAGACCATGACTCAGACTCAGGAGCAAAGGGTGCTGTGATCAATTATTGATGTCTGCAATAGGCAAGGGGTGAGGGGAAGGTGTGGTGGTATACATGCCAGATACTTCCAATCTCCAGACTAAGGAATTTGGAGAAGATAGTGGAAGATAAGGCAGTACAGGAAGGTTGGGTTCATGTTAAAATTTGTATCTCTTTCTGTAGGCAGTGGAGAGTCAAGAAAGAGTCTTGAGCATGATGGAAATATGATCAGATTTGAGTTTATAGGCAACCAGGTTGGCCATATCTGTAAGATAAATTGAAGTGGGACAGTGTACCCAAAGGACTAGGAGTTCATAAAAAGAGACATGGAAAAGGCAGATGTAAGAAACATTAGAATTTCCCAGGAGCCAATGAAAACCATGAAATTTCCATTTTGGATGATTTATTTCATAGAGAGTCTTCTCAGTATCACTTCCCAAATAGAATGCTTTGTATATGAGGGGATGAAGGAATGAATGAGTTAGTGAATGGAAGTTAGGAGGAGAAGCTGTAGAAGTTTTTACTATGTTCTGAGTTCGGGGTGTTGGTAGAGCCTCTATGGAGGTGCCCAGGCCAGATTTAGTTCCCCAAGTTTCTCCAATCATGACACCATTGAAAGAGTGTAGATCCTTTTCTCTTAGCAACTATTTTCAATGCATCACTTTCCCCTATAGCTGGGCCAAGATGCTCCTTTAGGAAACCACGCCAGAGGTCTTTACCCATCTAAAACAATGACTATTTATTGAGGACTCAAACTACATATTTTGTGTGATCCAGTATGTCATTAAACCTTTATGACTACCTAATATTTTATGCATGCTCCGTCGCTTAGTCGTGGCCGACTCTTCAGACCCCATGGACTGTAGACTGCCAGGCTTCTCTGTCTATGGAATTTTCCAGGCAAGAATACTGGAGTGGGTTGTCATTTCCTTCTCCAGCAGATGGGGAGAGTTTATTTCCACTTTCTGCAGAAACAGAGACCAAGCCTTGGAGAGGTTGAGCCACCTGCCAAAGCCCGCAGAGCTGGTTGCTAACTCAAGTAGCAGAGCCCAGAATTAGACCCCAGGCCTATTTCATTTTCTCATGCTGCCTCTCATTTCCAGGCGATCTATTCTAAAACAATGCTCATCCCAGGCTGTTAATTTCATGTCAACTGATCATGTATGGTGACCCCTGCATCACGCTTTGCATTTTCTATGCTTTCTGCTGCTGCTAAGTCACTTCAGTCGTGTCCGACTCTGTGTGACCCCATAGACGGAAGCCCACCAGGCTCCCCAGTCCCTGGGATTCTCCAGGCAAGAACACTGGAGTGGGTTGCCATTTCCTTCTCCAGTGTGTGAAAGTGAAAAGTGAAAGTGAAGTCGCTCAGTCGTGTCCGACTCTTAGCGACCCCACGGACTGAAGCCCACCAGGCTCAACCATCCATGGGATTTTCTAGGCAAGAGTACTGGAGTGGCTTGCCATTGCCTTCTCCGTTTCTATGCTTTCTACTTACTTGTTAATTTGCCTCATCCCTACTTCTGTAACCACTTAGCTGTTCTTCCCTGTTTCCCAGATCCATCTGGGTCCTCACTGGGTCTGGGTTCTCTTTTGTGTTCTCACTTTCTGCTATTTCTCTCATCGGTACAGATGCATCTATGTGCATAATGATCACGCATCTTTGGAGCAATGCAAGGTAATCTGTGTAAGAAAACATGGGACAAACATGGGTGCATTGCGGTATGGGTTCAAAGCTGCTGGCTTTTACCAGGGATTGGAGAGGCTTATGCAGAAGACATTGACTGTTTATTTTGGAAAGTTATTGGTTGAGACCATCTTGATGGTGAAGTTGTTTAGAACTAAATGACTTTTTTCTAACCTATAGGCCACTT
Source organism: Moschus berezovskii (assembly GCF_049115385.1). Lineage (NCBI taxonomy): Eukaryota > Metazoa > Chordata > Mammalia > Artiodactyla > Moschidae > Moschus > Moschus berezovskii. Next base: position 5,104,801 of record NC_142460.1, read on the forward strand.
GCCTTCTACACTCAGTACCGTGAGACGCATGATTGTTACACGCTACAAAGAGCCCTGCAGGTAGGAGTCCATATTTCCCAAACCCACATAACTAGGTCAGAGGACATCCGGAGCTAGGCTGTGATGAGGTGATGCTGTTGACATTGATTCGTTTCAGTGACTCTAACACGGTAAGTTACTAATGATACACTTGACATGGGATATTTTAGAAGTGGTGGGATGTCGTCCATCCTTCATCAAGTTTTGGTGTGCTTTTTTGAAAACCGACTTCTGACAAGTTGGAGTCATTAAGATTTATTACCAGAAAAGGAAACCGATTCCATTGTTTTACTACATTCAATGTGTACCGAGGTGAAGGTAGAAAATTATCAAGGCCTGGGTTCCTATTTAAATAAAAAATTCCTGTGTCTTGCCTTAGTCTTTGGTTTGACTGGGCATGGAATACACTGCCAAAGGGAGTTCACCGAAGCGGACAAGGCTCTCTCAGTTCAGCTTGGTTTTGACCTTCATGTCATGCCCAACTGGCTACCTGTATCTTGGTCTGGCTTGCTTTGTCTTGCCAGGTGTTGGGAACCTTGGCCCTGGAGGCACTAACAAATTAAAAGGATTCCAAAATGTGAATGCATAGGCTGACTCATGTGCTGGTGTTTTAGGGGTCACTGGGGCCATGTCAGGGCAGCAGAAGGGCAGTGTGGAGGGCCATGGTTTGTGGCTGCTGGCTCTGCAGGTCTAGCAGTGAGAGCGGAGGGTGTGATGGACTCAGAGAAGGTGGCTGTGTGGCTGTGAATCATGGCAAGGGTTGTGAAGTCAGGGGTGGAAGCCGGGTTGGAGAATAGGCATAGGACCCAAGTGTTCCACGGAGGTCTCATGTGCCAAAGGCATCCAGCCGCCCACCAGGAAACAAAAGTCCTTGCCTATTTTCCCCTCTTTCCTCTCTGCCCTGCTCCCCCAGCGTTATTCGTTTACTCTCGCTCTGCCTTTCTTTCACACTTCTGTTTCTGTCTTCAACATCTGACGATTTAAAATACGATCTCTTTACAGCTAATGAATTCTTAAGCCAATGACATTTAAAAGAGTGATATTAATAAAAAGGATTAGAGAGGAAACCAAAATATACTTCTATAATTAAAATAATGTGTTTCTCACATGCCCACTGACTCTAGTTGACTGCTCTTGAGGAACATAAAGAGAACCAAGAAATGGATCACACGGTTGTGGGCGCTCCTTCTACACCACCCTTTCCCTTTGCAGAGTCATATTGGGGGTCATTTCTCATCAGGATGGAAGTTGGACTGAAACCTGGGCTTAAATCCCGACTCCAAAAATTCAACATTATACGACCTTGAGTGAATTACATGCTTTCTTAGCTTCTCCTTTGCTACTCAGAACATACATAATATGGAAGTTTAAGAAAGATAAATCGTCTGGTAAATGTGACTTTGAACATTTTTCAACAGCACTCTGGATTCAGGGATTTGGTATTGGTGGTAATCACATGGATGTGAGAGTTGGACTATAAAGAAAGCTGAGTGCTGAAGAACTGATGCTTTTGAACTGTGGTGTTGGAGATGACTCTTGAGAGTCCCTTGGATAGCAAGGAGAACAAACCAGTCCATCCTAAAGGAAATCAATACTGAAAAAGCATTGGAAGGACTGATGCTGAAGCTGAAACTCCAATACTCTGGCCACCTGATGCGAAGAACCAACTCATTAGAAAAGACCCTGATGCTGGGAAAGATTGAAGGCGGGAGAAGAAGGGGATGACAGAGGATGAGATGGTTGGATGGCATCACTGACTCAGTGGACATGAGTTTGAGCAAGCTCCGGGAGATGGTGAAGGACAGGGAAGCCTGGCGTGCTGCAGTCCATGGGGTCGCAGAGTCAGACATGACTGAGCGACTGAACAACAGCCACACTTAGAAGAAACCAATACTTAGGAGACCACACTTAGAAGAGGTCCAGAAGACCCCCTTCTAGATCAGAATGCCCGTGTGAGCACTGACCGTGAATTTATTTATAACCCAAATGCTATTTGTCCACATCCACCAAATAAAACCCGAGACTTAAAGACCCAAGCCAAAGTGTTCATTCATCCTCTTCATTTCTGATAACCATTGAAACCATTGAAAATTCAGCCTCTCTGTTTTTTTTTTTTTTTACAATAGCCTTCTGTCATTTCCAGAAAATGTTTTAAATTAGTATAAAACTTGGCTAAATTTAGCTTTTATAGAAGAACGAATAAAACATAATTAACTGTTTAAAGAAGAAAACAAAAACCACATGAAGGCATGGGACTTGCTGGCGAGAAATCTAACAGTAGTGTTTGGTAGCTAACCCGTCTCCTGTGTAACAGATGTTCACGGATTTAAATGGAAACAGGATGGGCGTCCGTGTAGAGGGCGTTGGTGATAAAAAAGCTGGTAACTGCATACACGTAGGAGTCCGGTACAAGTGTGCTGTTTTAGCTGTAATTGCCCAGAGATGGGTTCTCAAGAACACTGTGGTGGACAGAGGACTCTCAGTGTAGTCAGAAACCTCGGTAGATAGATGCTCTGAGAGCCTTGGCAAGCAGGTTGCCCCCTTAGTAACTTTTTGCTTGCTAATAATTGCCAGCCCATGTGGAAGATCATGCATTCTATTTTAAGGCTCTGGAAGCATTCGTCTCTGATTTTAGCAGAACATATACCATCTCCTGTAATTTCTATGTAAATACTTGCGAGTTGAACAAGTTTTTTTCTCCCTATCCGGACTACTATTTATGACTGTTCACTGGGAAAAGGGGTTAATTTGATTTAAAAGCTAAAAATGATTCTCTGTTTGGCTTCAAAAAAGGTATTTAAAAAATTCTCCGTAGAACAGAGAGAGACAAAGGATTCTATTGTACCCCTGACCTAGGCATGCCGTGTCTTTTTCCTCCATGCACAGACAGAAGGTTTGGCCCAAAGCACAAACGATTATGCACAGATGGGTCCAATCTTTGTCACCTAATAAAGACTCATTAAATCAAAGGCCAGGTTATCATTTATTCTGCCTGACTGACTAATGCAACATTCTCTCTTTCATGCAGTCTTTTCTTAATACTCAAACGATTATCGTTATTATTATTATTGTTGGTACTGTAATTTTTTAAGACGCCGATGGACCTGGGAGAGTGCCACTATGACATGATGGCTCTGAGCCAAAAAACTACAGTCATCTATTGTTGAGAACTGGAATGCCCTGGGTGACTCGCCGAGGCTCTGGGGTAATGTGTCTGCAATGATCCCAACAAGTTCATTGACTGGTTCTGCTTATATTCCTCAGTCTCTGCATTTTATCTCTTTTTGAATAAATAAAATGAATAATAATTCATTTTAAATACATTAATAACATATGAGATAGATTTAAAACAAATGGCATAACCCATAAGCACCTTGTAAGATGAACTCATTAACAATCACTTTTAACCTGAAGTCCCTCTAAACATTCCATGGGGCTTCCTTAGTGGCTTAGTTGGTAAAGAATCTGCCTGCAGTGTAGGAAAACCGGGGTTCGATCCCTGGATCGGGAAGATCCCCTGGAGAAGGAAATAGCAATCCGCTGCAGTACTCTTGCCTGGAGAATTCCCTAGACTGAGGCGCTTGAGGGCTACAGACCATAGGGTCATAAGAGTCGGACTGACTTAGTAACTACACCACCATGACTAAACCTTCCAGGAATGGTTTTCTTCAGTTGGAAAAATCTAAAACACTGGATCCTAAAATGCTCTGAGGCTCAGTGTGGGGCTCTGGGGTTCACCTTTTGTGTCATCCCTCATTCCATGAAGTAATGCAGATTCATAGTGAAAAAACATAAAGAAAAAGTACTCTGTCCCCTGGGATGGGGATGGTAAGGGAGCATCCTCTTCTGCATCAGTGAGCCTACTTTCCATATTTGGGGTTTTTATTTTTCAAAGTCAATCAACTTTATTTTTTTAAAGTGAAGATAATCTTTTTTAAATAAATAAATAAAAAAACGCCAGGTGAGATTGACCTTCCTATCTCTAAAAGTGTTTTCTCTTCAACTCAGGTAACGCAAAAGGCCTCTGAGCTCCAAAGAAATGAGACATTAAATTTGCTATTTTTTTTAACATAATTCTCCCCAAAGATGCCAAACCTTATTATGCAAGCTTTTAAGGGTGTTTATTGTGCAGGCAAGCCTGCATTTCAGAACCTGCGCAGGGCTAATTTTTTTCTTTTAAATTTACTTTTAATTGGAGGATAATTGCTTTAGAAATTGTGTTGGTTTCTGCTGTACAACAACGTGAAGCAACTGTAAGTGTACACACATCCCCTCCTTCTTGAGCCTTCCTCCCAAGCCCCCATCTACAGAGTGCTAGTTTATGGCTTTTGATTAATTGGAGAAATTAATAAACCATGAGTTATATAATATTCACAGTGAAAAGACCCTCTGTGACCAAGAAGAAACTGAGATACTAGATGCCTGTATGTATCATACATAGATTCTTTCAAGTAGTCACATGCCAATTGCATTTCCAGGAGAACTACAGTTCTTATATTCTTTTTTCACTGCGGAGTAATCTCTTCCAAAGCCAAAAGGAAGTGAATTCTCTCAGTACTTGGTATTTAACTGAACTATTCCAGTCTCTAATTTATAACCAAATTAGTTCTCACTGGAATGATCTTCTCTCTTAAGTTTAGTTACAGTCTGTCAGTCCAACATCTTGCTGAGGGTCTGTGCAGACAAGTTTTGTTTGTTCCCTTGTTCCTTTCCATTTTCGTCCTGCTCTGCATTTGCCCTTCCTTTTTCTCTTGGAACTTCATGCTTGTCTATCCGTGGGATCCTTCTGGCCACATCTGCCAATATGCTGAACACACACTGTTTAAAATAAGGATGGATTTGACCAATGGTACTGGGACTACTGGATATCCATGTGCCAAAAAAAGTGGTGGTGGGGGGCGATCTAGATACAGACCTTACATCCTTCACAGAAATGAACTCAAAATAAATCAGAGGCCTAAATGTAAAACACAGAACCCTAACACTCCTAGAAGATAATGCAGTAGAAAATCCAGATGAGCTTGGGTTGGTTTAGCGACAATGCCAAAGGCACAATCCAGGAAAAAAATAATTGATATGCTGGCCTTCATTCAAATTAAAAATGTGTGCTTCTGTGAGAACGAGAAGAGAAGCCACCAAAGGGGAAAAATCTTTGCAAAAGTCACACCTGACAAAGGGCTGTTATCTGAAAAAAAGAACTCTTACAACTCAAAAATAAGAAGCAACCCAATTAAAAAAAAAAAAAAAAACGGGCCAAAGACTTCAACAGATACCACACCAAAGAAGACACAGATGGCAAATAAGATGCTCCACATCATATATCATCAGGGAAATATAAACTGAAGCAACAGTAAGATATCACTATCCTCCCATTAGAACGGCCAGAGCTCAGAACACCGATAACACCAAATGGTGAGCAACAGGAACTCTCATTCATGGCTGGTGAGATTGCGAAACGATATAGCTAACTTTGGAAGGCAGTTTGGCAGTATTTTTTTTTTTTTTTACAAAGCTAAACATACTCTTACCACATGATCCAGCCATCTCACTCCTTGGTATTTACCCCAAAGAGGTGAAAACTTATGTCTGCACAAAACCATGCACAATAATGCTTATAACAGCTTTTTTCCCCCCCATAATGGCCTAAACTGGAAAGCAACCAAGATATCCTTCAGTAGGTAAATGAATAAACTGTGGTACCTCAGACAATGGAATATTATTCAATACTAAAAAGAAGTGAGCTATTGATCTACAAAAAGAATCTTAAATGCATTGTACTAAGTGAAAGGAAGCCAATCTGAAAAAGTTACATACTGTATGATTCCAACTCTATCTCAATATTCTCGAAAAGGTAAAACTATAGACAGAGTAGAAAGATCAGAGGTTGCCAGGGGTTGAGGGCAGAAAGGAGGGACTGAATAGGGAGGACACATGGATTTTTAGGGCAGTACAAATATTCTATATGATACCATAATGGACACACATTATTAGACATTTTCCCAAACCCATACAAGACCAAGGTGAACCTTACTGTAAACCAAGGGCTCTGGGTCATAATGTAGTATCAATGTAGGCTCATCACTTGTAACAGATGTTCCTCACTGTTGGTGGGGGATGTTGATAATGCAGAAGGCTGTGAGTGTATATGGGCAGACAGGATATGGGGAAACCTTGTATCTTCCCCTTCAATTTTGCTGTGAACCCAAAACGGCTCTAAGAGTCTTAATTAAAGAAGATGATTATAAACCAATAATAATAAAAGGCTAGAAACTTGGCCTTCATTAAAATCTATGTAACAAATGCCATTCTCTTTTTTTGCAATATTTAATTTTTAAATTGATTTTATTGGAGTATAGCTGATTTATAGTGCTGTGTTACTTTCTGCTGTATGAAACAGTGAATCCATTAAACGTATACATAAAGCCACTCTTTTTTAGATTCTATTCTCTTACAGACCACTGGGACTTCTCTGACCATTTGAGTGGAGTTCCTTGGGCTACACAGTAGGTTCTTATTATCTATTTTATTTATTTAGTTATCTATTTTATATATAGTGGTGCATAGATATCAATTCTAGTCTCCCAGTTTACCAATACCTTTTTGTATTTGATATTATCATCTGTAATAAAATTTTGTTATGTCTTTGCCTATATCTTTTCTATGTCAGTTATACAGAGTAATAAAAAGGAATAAGCCTCTGATGAAACTCTTTATCAGATAGGTTCCTGAGAATATTCTGATGACAAAGTTTAATCTTGGTTTTGTTACTTATTTTGCAAATTGTTGAGACCAAAGGGACTTATGCATTTTACTGGTAAAAATTATTCTAAATAAAATTTATATTTATCACTCTTTTTCTAGATTCAGTTCATATAAAGGCAAATTTCATATTTTAAATGTTTTCTTCACAAAGGTTTTATAGATGAAATTTGTAAACAAATTGGATGATTAATTAATGATCATACTGTGTCAGCATTCGATACTTTAAAGTACAAGAAAATTATTAATATAATAGATGGGTAGTTTCTGTATTAGATTTCTAATGGATTTTTCATTTAAAAAATTTACCCCAGAGAACAAAAAAATCCAAGAAACATGATTTAATACCTCACTAGGCTCAATAGGTATATTTTCGTTTTCCAACATCTGCTTCTGTGGGCAACAATAAGAGATGAATACATGTGATTTCACAGCAGAAATGGTCACATTTATTGGATTGGCAATTGTCAATAGTATCTGTTTGCTACCATGTTGTCCATCAGTGGACTTTATTGCTAAAAGATAAGAACGTATGATCAAGTGTAGGACACACACTCACACACATATGAAAGAACAGAGTCAGAAGGAGAGGAGAAACAGGGGTGCCTTAGTCTCAGTCTTGAGTACCTTAAACGAACATCAAAACTTGGGGTCCAGGGTCCAGCCTCCCAGGAAAGTATCTAGTATAAGCATCAAGTATCATTTCTCTAAGACAAGGGCTACTATAGATTACTTAAATCTTCCCACCCAGGGATCTAAACATATCTACAAAAACGAGAGCTTGTGGAGACATAGCTACACCCTTAGTGGGGATGCTAGAACCCCACCAGGGGCTGCCCTGAAGGGGTTGGAGAACTCTGGTACATTTCAAGTTCTGTGATCTCTGTATCACTTTGTTTCCAGGTTTTGTTTTGCTTTGTTTTTTTCCTTGCTCTGGTACAAGACCTTTCAGGTTAGCCTAACAATTGTTCAATCTATAACCAAGTATGCCTCTCCCATTCATGTTTGGTTTTGTTTTTCATTTAAAATGAGGAATAAACAGCCAACCACCCATTTATTGATCTGCAACAAAGAGATTGGGATGTTTCACTGTTATAACTTTCCTGGATTCTTTCCCATGTTAAAAAAACAATGTTAGTTTCTTCTGGTCCACAGTCAACCCTTACTGCTTTTGCTTTGGATGTCCAGTGGGTGCTATGACTTGAGAAATAATGCCAGAAATTGGCTCCTGAGAATCTCAGGAATGGAAATTGCCAATGGGATAGAGAGACACTAATGACTTAATGAGGCAAATTAATAATGGCAGCGCCCACAGAAGCCACAGCCTAGAATTCTTGAGCCATAAGTGAAGTGTTGCTTGTGGTTCCCCAAGTGGCTGAGGACTCATTGGTTCTTTAGTGTCCCAGTTACATGGTTTCTGTTAGTCATCAAAATCTGGAATTTCTCAAACCAAGTTCTTAACACACAGAAAATAAATGGCACATGAAAGGAATAATTATCCTCAGGATTTTAAAACTCAGTCTTTTGATAGCACACTTCCCATGTTCCTATAGAGTGCAGGAAAGAGACGAGTTGACTACATTTAGTTTTGTGTTAGGAGCAAGAACCTTGTGAGCCCTTTAGAAGCCTCACCAGTAGTTAAACCCACTTACCCCTGAACTGTTCTGCTTTTCAAATGAAGCAAGACGATGCTTCACCTACACCTTTCACAGGGAAGTGTAGGAACTTTCTGGTGCTCTAAAGACTGATACTGAGTAGGTATCTCTCACTGGGCTCAGAAATGTTCGATTTGTGCTTTCGGCTCCTCCAAAATGTATTTGCCTTCTTCAACTCAAAATCAGATGAATGCAAACCTAGCTTTCCTTCTTGATGAGAGCAATGATCCAGCACTACTCAAATGGCAGAGAGCTGGAGAGGTCTAATTTACCCTGGAGGGATGGCTGTGGCTTACCAGTACCCTGGAGATGCCAAGAAATGGCCCTTCCTCAGCTCTCTCTAACCTAAAGATTCTGGCTGAGGGTATTTCAGTGCCTTTCTCTAACCTTAATCATCTGATCAACATGTGAACAGCCAAAGGATGCTTCAGACAAACCTTTATCCAGAATTAGGATAATGCCTATGTTCGCTCTGGTGTCCAGGAGGCAACCTGGCTCCCTTTAGCCTCTGTGCCTCCAGGGAGCCCCAGACAAGGCTGGCAAGTTGGCACTGTTCTGCCTCCGAGGGAGGCATGGGTTTATTCATGGGACATGGGTCTAAATAAAGATGGAGAGAGAGAATGAGTGCCGAACCAGGAGTTAAGAGCCACTTTTCTCCTCCTGGCTTTGCCACTAACTAGGAATGAGATATGGAGAAGGACATGGCACCCCACTCCAGTATTCTTGCCTGGAAAATCCCATGGATGGAGGAGCCTGGTAGGCTGCAGTCCATGGCGTCACTAGGAGTTGGACACGACTGAGCGCCTTCACTTTCACTTTTCACTTTCATGCATTGGAGAAGGAAATGGCAACCCACGCCAGTGTTCTTGCCCGGAAAATCCCATGGATGGAGGAGCCTGGTGGGCTGCAGTCCATGGTGTCGCTAGGAGTTGGATATGACTGAGCGCTTTCACTTTCACTTTCACTTTTCACTTTCATGCATTGGAGCAGGAAATGGCAACCCACGCCAGTGTTCTTGCCTGGAGAATCCCAGGGATGGGGGAGCCTGGTGGGCTGCCGTCTGTGGGGTCGCACAGAGTCGGACACGGCTGAAGCGACTTAGCAGCAGCAGCAGGAATGAGAGATGGGGCAGTTTCCACTTTGGGACTCGGTTTCTGTGTCTTTAAAATGGAGGCTATCCAGTCACATCCACGAACTGGAACTGTGGACCGTCTGTATGAACCCCTTCTCTGGGCTCCCCTGGTGGCTCAGACAGTAAAGAAATCGCCTGCAATGTGGGAGACCTGGGTTTGATCCCTGGGTCGGGAAGAACCCCTGGAGGAGGGGCATAACAACCCACTCCAGTTTTCTTGCCTGGAGAGTCCCCGTGGACAGAGGACCCTGGTGGGCTGTAGTCCGTGGGATCACAAAGAATGAGAGACTAAGCACAACACACTTTCAGAATAATCGTGTGCGATGCATTATTTTGTACCCCTATGTGTTTTAGAGAAACAGGTAAACGGAACACAACGGCATGTGTTGAGGGAGAAAACTGAGGTTGACTGTGGATGGTGCCTACCGTGGGAGAAGAAAGAGCTCCTGGAGATTTCTCTCTGATGCTGACTGTATTCTCATCTTGGGATTTCAGCCTCTCTGTTCTTACAGAAACTCCCAGGGCTTCTCCCACATACCCTGTGTGAATAGTTACTCTTCCATATGGGCTCAGATTCGCGCTCGGTCCAACCCATCCTGAGTGAGGTATCCAACGATACTACACAGAAAGTGTCTGACAATGAGACACAAAGATCGACCCAAACGTAAGTCCAAAGGCACATGCTTTACTTCGTGATTCTTAACATAATCTTCCAATCAATCTTTCAAAACTCTTGTCTTTTCATGTATGACATGTTAAGACTCTTACTAAAAAAACTCTCTTAAATGTCAGCCCAGATACTCTGCAGAAAATATTTTACCTCTGTTCACCCACATTCTTTTTGAAGGTTATTTTACTAAAGCTAGACATCTGAAAGATGAAGGTATAAAATCTAATTTCTTAATGGTATGGAGGGCTAATAATAGCTTTATTGTTTGATGTTTAGCTATAGATGATGACTTGATTTTCTTTTTCTTTCTTTTCTTTCTGTTTTTGAAGTTCAGTGGATTATTTAATGAGAGACATATGCAGCAAGTTAAAGCTTGCAAGCTTACTTCATCTCAGCAATGCATAAAACTCCTTAAATGGTGGATTTTCTTTCAGAGGGCACTCTGAATCATGCAAATGGGGTCTGATTTCTCAAGGAGAATGACAAAACAATGAAGAAAAAGTACCTTCAACGCTTATGAGTTCATCACCCCCCTGGTCCTTGTAACCCAATCCAGGATTGAATTAATAAGATTCAAATACCAGAGATGTTATGATAATGGGTTGTTTAGAAGTCATTCCCTTGAGGCACCGACCTCTGTTGGGTTGGACTGCTGGGTTCCTGGGGATGGAACGTGAAACCAGGCCCCAGTGGTTTGATCACTAGCCTAGGTGATCTTCTATAGGCTGCTTATATTACAGTTTTCCAAGATTTGTGAGACTGTACCATCTTTGGACTTGCGTTAACGAAATAAAGTAAAAGTTTCAGGTTCAATTACTTGTACACTGATGACTATCTGGTAAGATTGTCTACAAGTGTCATTGTGGAGAATTTTCACAGTCCATTGGCCCACTATGCAGATTTCATAGTCACCTGACAATCACTCGACAAATGCCTTAAGGAGCTTCTTTCCTTCAAGCTCAGGTAAATGTCCATTATGGCTCTAAGAGCTCTTCTTGATTGGATTTAATTGGTATTTCCAGTAATCTTATGAAGACAGATGGTGATAAATGCTGCAACTGGTCACAAATTGAGTACAAGATATCCTTTGCATCCACATGGGAGGGTGAGCAGGGTTTTAATTAGTGGGGTTCATGTGCCCTTTCCGGGGATGAGATGATGCCAGATGCCCTTCTGTTGCTGGCATTCAGTGTACACTCATGTTTGGGTTTTCCTGTGTAGCAGATCACATTCTTTTGGACCCAAGAGGCTCCATTCGTCAGTGGTATAACTTTGAGCTGGTGTGCTAAGACAGCATGGCAGCAAGTGGCTTGAAGCCTTGGGTCAGGTTGGAGGAAAGTTTCCGTCCTCCCCAAATGGATGGCCACTTCAGGCTTGTAACCTGAAGTTCCTCAAAGCTGTCATGACTGCCCACTGCCCTGAGTTCAGAGCCCCAGGTGAGTCTGTTCAGCTTTAATCCCCTTTCCTCAGGCTGTGTTGGCACACTCTAAGTCTCCAAGTAACTGGGAAACAAAAATGGAAAAGGTCCACAGGGGCCATCAATCTATATCGTCAAGATCAGATTCTGAAGAAAACAACTAAAAGTGAAAATAAACTAATTTCACCCTGAGTCTTCTACTATTCTTGGTTTTATGACCATGGTTTTCACAGTGGGTGGAAAAATACCAATTGCCCAGGAACTAAACACAGAAAAGAATCTGTTTCGAGGACAATTTTCCCCTGTTGACTTCTCTGCTGTATTGACCAGACTTAGTCCATGGGTTCAAAAGGAATCGCATAATGGAGCTTAGGTCCAGTCCAGCACACAGTACCTAAAAATGTAGATTCTTAAAGCCCAAAAAGCATCTTTAATGTCTATTTGGCAGAGTACTTCACTTTAATTGCCAGTTTGCCAGTTGTTACACCAAAGAGTAATCAGGGGACCAACTATTCCAAACTATTTTACTTAATACAAAAGAGAAAAATAATTGTAGAAGGCCAGTGGGGAGAGAATAGGCCCCAGTGTTGGTCCAAGTATTAGATCCCATCATCTGCCTTACGTTATTTATGATGGTGTTTTCCCACTTCTCTAAGCAGGCTCAGAGATTTATAAGATTCTGCTTTGGGGCTTGTTCTAATGAACTCAAATAAAAATCCCATACATCAACAACGGGGTATGGTAAAACCTCTGACCTTCCCAAGTCCATTGTATACAAATGTGTTTGAGCCAAGCATTTTCACTTCTAGTCCCTTGATAGGGGTTTTCCTGGTGGCTCAGTGGTATAGAACCTGCCTGCCAATTCAGGAGATGCGGGCTCTATCCCTGGATTGGGAAGATCCGCTGGAGAAGGCAACCAATGGCAACCCACTCCAGTATTCTTGCCTGGGAAATCCCATGGATAGAGGAGTCTGGCAGGCTGCAGTCCATGGGGTCACAGAAGAGTTGGACACGACTTAGAGACTAAACAATAACAGTCACTTGATAAGGATGCTGGTGGTAGATTTGCCTAGAGTATATGTTTACACAATAACTTTTCTCTTTTCCCCAAATACTTTCTTTTCTTTCCTTTTGTAATCAGATAGGAGGAAAGATAGGCGATTTACGAAATTATTTCATGTGCTTACTATACTCCCCAACAATTTTCTTATTCTTTGAGTGTGTCAACCTTATTGGATAAAGTTTCCTTGAGCTACATAGTGATGAGGGAGAAGCTGTGTAAAACAAGATCAAATTATACTTCTTTTCTTGAGCAGTTCTTCTGAGAGTTTAGGTGGGGCAAGTATTCCTCTGGATTGGTTAGTATTGGAGTGCACAAGCATCTCAATACATGAAAATGTGGTGAAATATTATGGTGCTTTGGGTGCTTCATTTAAGGTGAGTGCTTCTTCTAGCATGAAGCTCATTTGGCTAACTTGATCCTCCAAGTTCAAATGACCTATGTGGATGGAGAGTGCTAGAAGGTCCATGTTGCATTGGGAATATTAGATCTATGGAGAATTGTGTTTGTATTTATATGACTAGAGAATATATTAACCATCATAATTAGGTTGTGTCTGTGAGTAAAGAGAAGTATTTTATTTTCAATAGTATCAATGGCTAAGTAAGCATTTTGAGAATAAGTCTATAACTCAAATATCTTCACTGGCTAATGTTCATCAATCAGCTAAGAGCTAATTATATTAGCAACATAATAAATAATTTCTTTTTCTTGCAGAGAGTCTTGGTCCCTGTCTCCTGTACAATGTCACAAACCTCCATCCATAGTTCATCAGGCACTCTATCAGATCTAGTCCCTTAAATCTATTTCTCACTTCCACTGTATAATCATAAGGGATTTGATTTAGGTCATACCTGAATGGTCTAGTGGTTTTCTCCACTTTCTTCAATTTCAGTCTGAATTTGGCAATAAGAAGTTCATGATCCGAGCCACAGTTAGCTCCTGGTCTTGTTTTTGCTAACTGTATACAGCTTCTCCATCTTTGACTGCAAAGAATATAATCAATATGATTTTTGTGTTGACCATCTGGTGATGTCCATTTGTAGAATCTTCTCTTGTGTTGTTGGAAGAGGGTGTTTGCTATGACCAGTGCATTCTCTTGGCAGAACTCTATTAGCCTTTGCCCTTCTTCATTCCGTGCTCCAAGGCCAAATTTGCCTGTTACTTCAGGTGTTTCTTGACTTCCTACTTTTGCATTCCAGTCCCCTATAATGAAAATGACATCTTTTTTGGGTGTTAGTTTTAGAAGGTCTTGTAGGTCTTCATAGAATCGTTCAACTTCAGCTTCTTCAGCATTATGGTTGGGGCATAGATTTGGATTACTGTGATATTGAATGGTTTGCCTTGGAAGCGAACAGAGATCATTCTGTCATTTTTGAGACTGCATCCAAGTACTGTATTTCGGACTCTTTTGTTGACTATGACAGCTACTCCATTTCTTCTAAGGGATTCTTGCCCACAGTAGTAGATATAATGGTCATCTGAGTTAAATTCACCCATTCCAGTCCACCTTAGTTCACTGATTCCTAGAATGTCGATGTTCACCCTTGCCATCTCCTGTTTGATCACTTCCAATTTGCCTTGATTCATGGACCTAACATTCCAGGTTCCTATGCAATATTGCTCTTTACAGCATCGAACCCTGCTTCCATCACCAGTCCCATTCACAACTGGGTGTTGTTTTTGCTTTGGCTCCATCCCTTCATTCTTTCTGGAGTTATTTCTCCACTGATCTCCAGTAGCATACTGGGCACCTACCGACCTGGGGAGATCACCTTTCAGTGTCCTATCTTTATGCCTTTTCATACTGTTCATGGGGTTCTCAAGGCAAGAATACTGAAGTGGCTTACCATTCCCTTCTCTGTAATCACTCACCTAGAGCCAGACATCCTGGAATGTGAAGTCAAGTGGGCCTTAGGAAGCATCACTACCAACAAAACTAGTGGAGGTGATGGAATTGCCGTTGAGCTATTTCAAATCCTGAAAGATGACACTGAAAGTGCTGTACTCAATATGCCAGCAAATTTGGAAAACTCAGCAGTGGCCACAGGACTGGGAAAGGACAGTCTTCATTCTAATCCCAAAGAAAGGCAATGGCAAAGAATGCTCAATTCTCCAAGCCAAGCTTCAGCAATACATGAACTGTGAACTTCCAGATGTTCAAGCAGGTTTTAGAAAAGGCAGAGGAACCAGAGATCAAATTGTTGACATCCGCTGGATCATGGAAAAAGCAAGAGAGTTCCAGAAAAACATCTATTTCTGCTTTACTGACTATGCCAAAGCCTTTGACTGTGTGGATCACAATAAACTGTGGAAAATTCTGAAAGAGATGGGCATACCAGACCACCTGACCTGCCTCTTGAGAAACCTGTATGCAGGTCAGGAAGCAACAGTTAGAACTGGACATGGAACAACAGACTGGTTCCAAATAGGAAAAGGAGTATGTCAAGGCTGTATATTGTCACCCTGATTATTTAACCTATATGCAGAGTACATCATGGAAATGCTGGGCTGGAGGAAGCACAAGCTGGAATCAAGATTGCTGGGAGAAATATCGATAACCTCAGATATGCAGATGACACCACCCTATGGCAGAAAGTGAAGAAGAACTAAAGAGCCTCTTGATGAAAGTGAAAGAGGAGAGTGAAAAGGTTGGCTTGAAGCTCAACATTCAGAAAACGAAGATCATGGCATCTGGTCCCATCACTTCATGGGAAATAGATGGGGAAACAGTGGAAACAGTGGCTGACTTTATTTTTTGGGGCTCCAAAATCACTGCAGATGCTGATTGCAGCCATGAAATTAAAAGACACTTACTCCTTGGAAGGAAAGTTATGACCAACCTAGACAGCATATTGAAAAGCAGAGACATTACTTTGCCAACCAAGGTCCATCTAGTCAAGGCTATGGTTTTTCCAGTGGTCATGTATGGATGTGAGAGTTGGGCTAGAAAGAAAGCTGAGTGCCAAAGAATTGGTGCTTTTGAACTGTGGTGTTGGAGAAGACTCTTGAGAGTCCCTTGGACTGCAAGGAGGTCCAACCAGTCCATCCTAAAGAAGATCAGTCCTGGGTGTTCATTGGAAGGACTGATATTGAAACTGAAACTCCAATACTTTGGCCACCTGATGCGAAGAGCTGACTCATTTGAAAAGACCCTGACGCTGGGAAAGATTGAGGGCAGGTGGAGAAGGGGTCGACAGAGGATGAGATAGTTGAATGGCATCACCAACTCAATGGACACGGGTTTGGGTTGACTCCGGGAGTTGGTGATGGACAGGGAGGCCTGGCATGTTGGGGTTCATGGGGTCACAAAGAGTCGGACATGACTGAGCGACTGAACTGAACTGGAGTAAATAATTTCGGTGTTAACACTTCCACTCTCAAATGAATTGCTTAACAGATGACTTCTGACTTATTTGGATGATGAATGGCATCACCAACTCTATGGACATGAGTTTTAAGCAGGCTCCGGGAGTAGGTGATGGACAGAAGCCTGGCGTGCCCCAGTCCATGAGGTTCCAAAGAGTCAGACATGACTGAGCAACTGAACTGAACTCTGACTTATGTGGGAACTGTTATAACATCAAAACCTGGTTTATAAAGCTTGGCAAATGATGCCTCGTGTTTGAGTGTAATCTTTAGTTTCCAATGTTATTTCTAAATTACCTTTTTGGATACCTAAGGTTAATGAGCATGTAGGAGCTTACCTGTGCACTCAGTCATGTTCCACGCTTTACCACCCCACAGGCTGTAGCCCACGGTCTTCTCTGTTCATGGAATTTTCCAGGCAAGAATCCTGGAGCAGGTTGCCGTTTCCTCCTCCAGGGGCTCCTCCCCACTCAGGGACTGACCCACATCTCTTGCCTCTCCTGCATTGGCAGGGAGATTCTTTACCAGCTGAGCCACTAGGGAAGCCCAAGATTAACGAGTACAGCTAAATAAATCATTTCACTGAGAACAGGCAGGCGAATGTAGATATTATCAAGGCAAGTAATTTGCTAAAAAGTACTGGTTGAGTATCAGCCATGTGCCAGCCATATAGTGGTGAATATTTATTGATCGTTCACAGCTATTGGATATAACATTTGTATAATCTATATTTTCAGGTGGACTGCTGCTGCTGCTAAGTTGCTTCAGTCGTGTCCGACTCTGTGCGACCCCATAGACGGCAGCCCACCAGGCTCCCCCATCCCTGGGATTCTCCAGGCAAGAACACTGGAGTGGGTTGCCATTTCCTTCTCCAATGCATGAAAGTGAAAAGTGAAAGTGAAGTCGCTCAGTTGTGTCCAACCCTCAGCGACCCCATGGACTGTAGCCTTCCAGGCTCCTCTGTCCATTGGATTTTCCAGGCAAGAATACTGGAGTAGAGTGCCATTGCCTTCTCTGTCGGGTGGTTTAAAATATCCTAATTACATAAAATATAGGAAAAAGCTTTTTTAGAGTTTATTTCTTTTTCAAGAGTAAAACGATTCCATGTTATCTGGATGCAGGTCCATTTCCCTGTGATTGAAAACAAGTATTTTTTTTTTTTTTTTTTTGCCTTTCATACTGTTCATGGGGTTTTCAAGGCAAGAATGTTGAAGTGGTTTCCCTGCAAAGAGATCAAACCAGTCAATCCTAAAGGAAATCAACCCTGAATATTCTTTGGAAGGACTGACGCTGAAGCTGAAGCTCCAATATTTTGGCTACCTGATGGGAAGAGCTGACTCTTTGGAAAAGACCTTGATGCTGGGAAAGACTGAAGGCAGGAGAAGGAGGGGATGACAGAGGATGAGACGGTTGGATGGTATCACCGACTCGATGGACATGAGTTTGAGCAAGCTCCAGGAGATGGTGAAGGACAGGGAAGCCTGGCGTGCTAGACCATGGGGTCGCAAAGAGTCAGACACGACTGAGCGACTGAATGATGACAACAAAGAAACAAACTGGGGCTTGCCTGGTGGGCGTGTCTCCCACTTTTGCGTGACCTCACTCCCTCCCTCTTTTGAGGGCAATTTCCTTTCTCCACTTCTCTGCTAGATCCTCCACAAAAGTGCTCCCACCTTCCACCTCCACATTCTCACCATCTCCTCATTACGCAGCCCAGCATCCTGCTTTTTACTCCCACTGCTCTCCTGAAATTGCTTTCTCAAATGTCACCAGTGTCAACAGCTGCTGATTCAATTCTTCCCTTCTAGATTTCTCTGCAACATCCTTGACCATGCCCTCCTTGAAATATCCTCTACCCTTGGTGTGTCCTTGACACTGTAGTAGCTGGGGGTTTCTCCACCCCTCTGATACCTCCTTCCATCTTCTTTGCTTTCATGCCCTGATGGAAGCCTTCTTTAAGGCTTTCTTTTCTCTGTACACAGATTCTTGTAGATCTTGGGTGTTTCCTGAATGCTGACTACTGTATATATGAAAGTGAAAGTGTAGTTGCTCAGTCGTGTCTGATTCTTTGCAACCCCATGGACAGTATCCCCCCAGGCTCCTCTGTCCATGGAATTCTCCAGGCAAGAATGCTAGTGTGGGTAGCCATTCCCTTCTCCAGGGGATCTTCCCAACTCAGGGATCGAATCCAGGTCTCTGGCATTGCAGGCAGATTCTTTACCATCTGAGCCATCAGGGAAGCCCTTTCAATCCTTGCCTCCAGACTTGCCTTCTTCAACTTCAGCCCTCCGTCACTATTTGTTAGCGGAATACCTCATCTCTCTTTCTCTCTTTTTTTGTATCAACATCTGAAGAAATAGAACTTATTCCTTTCCTTCTTTTACAAATGTACTCGGCCCTACATGCTACTAACACTTTTATTAGGAACATTAAAACATGAGGTCTGCATGAAAAGTAGCAGGGCTCTGGGGGTGTAGTAATACCACTTCCTAGCTTTCAGTGTATCAGAAAGAATATTAACAGGTACATTGTTGGCACACTTAGAAGACCAGAAAACTGATCACCTGTTTTTTTTTTTAATTTTAGTTATTGACAAACCCAAACTGCCTTGAGTTATTTTAGATTAAAAAAATACATAAGTTTGGATGGAACAAGTTATTCTCTTACTGCAAATCAACTATTGAAAACACATAGAAATTAAAAGATTATAATCCACCAAGTGATCATTCAGAAGTTCCTCGAACTGTGAGCCTTATGATACTCCCATGCCCAGCTTTGAGCCAGGCAAAAAAGTCAAAGTGTGTACACCTTGTCTCTTGATGAACTTTGGAATTCAACTTATCCCACGAGAAACCCATCGACTCCTTCTCCCTGGTAGTCTCCTTTTCCAGGATTTCTGGTTTGGACCTGGCACCCTCTTCTCCCAGTTGCCTATGTAGTCATGGATGGGCATTGTCCCCATCTGCTGGTTGTCCAGTTCTGTCAGTCCTCCCCTCACTGTGTCTAGTGATATGTTTCACTTCCTGGTTTGCCCTGGCACCCCCTCCATGCAGTCCCTCCTGGATTCTCTCTCTGAACTGGTCTCTCCAGTTCCAGTGCCTTCCCACCCTCCAATGTCTTCCCGTCTCTCAAGGTCTCTAGGCTAATCTTTCCAAAGAAATTATATCACTGTGACACTGCTCTCTTCTCAAATGCTTTGCTGTGTTCTGACTCATAAACTCATGTTTAGGAGCCTTGTATCTGCTCTTCCTCAAACAGGTAACGTGTCCTTCAAACCCAGTGGATTTGGTGATGGTCTGAATCACTCACGGCATTCCCCTCTCTGCCCCTTTGTCTCTGCTGTTCCAGCTGCTTGAAATACCCTCCTTCACACGTTCCTGCCCTTGTCATCCTTCAAGTCCCAGTCACACTTTCCACAAAGCTTGTGGTGATGCTCTGAAAATTAGAATAAAGCTTTGCACCGTTCCATAGCTGGGCTTGTTGAATGCTCTGCAGATACAAAGTTGGTCGGGAGCATCACATCACACAGCAAGACGTGAGGACAAATCAACATCGGAAGTGGTGGAGGAGAACGGAGGTTAATTTAGCAAAGGCTATATAGCTCTGCAAAGAGAGGGTATGAGAATACATCTGGCCAGGATCATCTGGTGACTGATGAGCAGACATGGATGGCAGTCCGAAATGAGTTTGAGCGGTGACATCCCAGCTGTCTCCAGGCTCTGCTAATCATCTCGAAGGGACCAGTGAACCCTACAGGACTCTAACGCGTGGGTATCACATGTCTCCTGAGCTTAGAGGAGAGACAAGCTCTTCCACCTTCAGATTTACCCGTATACACTGCACTTGGTCTTATCGTGGTCTATAATAAATTATTTATTCCCATCTTGGCCAAACTTTGGCCACCTGATGAGAAGAGCTGACTCATTTGAAAAGACCCTGATGCTGGGAAAGATTGAAGGCAGGAGAAGAAGGGGACGACAGAGGATGAGATGGTTGGATGGCATCACTGACTCAATGGACATGAGTTTGAGTAAACTCTGGGAGTTGGTGGTGGACAGGGATGCCTGACGTGCTGCAGTCCATGGGGTCACAAAGAACTGGACATGACTTAGCAATTGAACAACAACATCTTTAAAAAGAGAATATGAGTTTTTTGAACGGGAGACTGAATTGTATTCATTATGACCCCAATGGCTTCAGACACAACTGATGTGACCTCTTTTTCCCTCAAAAGGCCAGGCACCACTTCATCCAAGAGAGCCGTTCATTTCATTCATCTGAACGCACCTCTAAGTGTTTCCTGTCACAAGAAGCGTTTTAGAAGACTCTGTTCTAGAAAGGAATGGGCTTTGGGAGGAGGATTTCTCAGAGGAAGTCTCAAGGGCTCTGCTTAGGTTTCCCAGGGCCCAGACTCTCTGGGCTATGAGTCCAGGAAGGGGACTGAGGTTGCCTTGTGGGCACAGTGATTAGCATCCCAATTTGGGAATGACCCATTGCCAAGGCTGGGCTACATCTGGAGCAGTGCAGAGCAGACCACCGCCCACTTCTTGTGAGTCTCAATGGTGCAGAAACCAGGGAAAGTGCAGAATCTGGTTTAGAGATGTTCATTTATTTATACATTACTTCTCTGATCCATCTCCCAAACAACTCAACTATCTAGAGAGTTGGAAGATGGTAATGAACAGATGTTTGTGCATTAAACAGAGGTTTCAGTTCAGTTTGGCCTAAAAGTGGGGGTGTGAACCATGCATGCTTGCATGCTAAATTGCTTCAGTCATGTCTGACTCTTTGTGACCCTATGGATTGTAGCCCGCCAGACTCCTCTTCTCTGTTCCTGGGATTCTGCTGGCAAGAATACTGGAGTGGGTTGCCATGCCCACCTCCAGGGGATCTTCCCAACCCAGAGATGGAACCCGTGTCTCTTACATCTGCATTAGTAAGCCGGTTCTTTACCACTAGCACCACATGGGAAGCCCGGCATGAATCACACAACACGTCAAAATCCTTCCTATTCATCAACTACTAGGATAGCAATCAGTTTGAATATTTCTATTAAAAAAACTACTTTTGGGGTTCACTGGGGGCGGCTTTACTAATGGCAGGATTTAAAGACAGCAACATGGGGACTTCCCCAGTGGGCCAGTGGTTAAGAACGCACCTGGCAATGCAGGGGACACAGGTTCAATCCCTGGGCAGGGAACTAAGATCCTGCATGGTGCAGAGCAACTAAGTCAGCGTACCCCAACCACTGAGCCTGCGTGATGCAACCAGAGAATCCGTGTACCGCGACGAAAGGTGTGCATGACTCTACATGCCACAACTAAGACCCAACACAGTCACATAAAAAAATAAATATTAAAATAAAACAAACAGCTCCACTCCCCGCCCAATCAACCTTTGTCTTCTTGAAGATATGCCCTCCAGCTGCAGAACCATAGAGCGAAAATATACGAAGTAAATGGTGTGTGTTTTTTATTCCATGACAAAAACAGACATGCGATCTTCATCCCAAAGAGGCTAGGTTGAAAGCTTTGGTCAGAGACTGAGGAAGGGGACATCGTGAAATTGTCACAAGCCAACGAGGAATGGGGACTGGCTGCCCTTCCGCGGTTGCTCTCATCCATTAAGGGCAAGGTCATGAAGGAGCCCCAAGGCTGGAGACAACCACAGGGGACAAGACCACCACACCAGTGAGAAAAAAGGCCAGTCAGGCCCGTCCTGAGATGTGTACTCAGTCACAGCCCTACAGGGGGTGAGGGGGGGACATCTCTAGGCTGTCACCCAGCCCTGTTCAGCCAACCGATAGCTAACATTTATTGGTCATATCCCTTCTGGCAAGTATTGAGCTAGGCCCTGGGAGCACAAAGATGAATAATACATGAAGACCTCCTTTAAGGAGCTTAGAGTTCCTCCAGGCTAACCAAGTTAGGGTCCTCCTGAATGGGCTGGACACCAGTGAAAGTTGCGACATACTGCATGCAGCGTTACAGAATCACCGCTCAGTAGCTATCGCAGGACTGCAGAATGTTCTAAGACTAAAGGATCTTAAAGATCTTGTAGCAAATTGAGGCAAAATCAAATGATTGTTATAGTTGCTTATAATCTACCCAGAGCTAAACAAACATTTAAAGGAGATCAGTCCTGGGTGTTCATTGGAAGGACTGATGTTGAAGCTGAAACTCCAATACTTTGGCCACCTGATGCGAAGAGCTGACTCATTGGAAGAGACCCTGATGCTGGGAAAGATTGAGGGCAGGAGGAGAAGGGGATGACAGCGGATGAGATGGTTAGATGGCATCACCGAGTCAATGGACATGGGTTTGGGTGGATTCCAGGAGTTGGTGATGGACAGGGAGGCCTGGTACGCTGGGGTTCATGGGGTCACAAAGAGTTGGACACAACTGAGTGACTGAACTGAACTGAACTGAAACAAACATTATTATCTGGTCTAAGTCACACAGTTTATGAAGGAGAAAGATGGACACAAAGTTAAGTGATTGTCCAGGGTCTTATAGCCATCTCATTACATCTGAAGTTAAAAATCACAACTCACACTCTATTTCTTGTTTAGTATTCAAAACCAATATCTTATTTTTAAAACTATACTGTGAATTGGGCTTACCTGGTAGCTCAGACAGTGAAGAATCTGCCTGCAATGCAAGAGACCTGGGTTCAATCCCTGGGTCGGGAAGATCCCCAGGAGAATGAAATGGCTACCCACTCCAGTATTCTTGCCTAGTGGGCTATAGTCCATGGGGTCACAAAGAGCCAGACATGACTGAGCTGCTAACACTTTCATACTATGAATAATAGAAATTATACATAAGTGCATAGAGATGATGGGAAAAATTGCATTGAGGAAATAACGGAAATGCAATTTTGTTCTGCAAAAAAATCAAAATACGTGTGTATGAGCTTAAGTAATAATTGATTATACATATAATTATGCATTTTATAGAGTACAATGGTAGGCAGAATCTTAAGATAGCCCCCTAAGATTTCCCTTGTGGATCAGCTGGTAAAGAATCTGCCCACAATGTGGGAGACCTGGGTTCGATCCCTGGATTGGGAAGATCCCCTGGAGAAGGGAAAGGTTACCCACTCCAGTATTCTGGCCTGGAGAATTCCATGGACTGTATAGTCCATGGGGTCGCAAAGAGTCGGGCCTGACTGAGTGACTTTCAATTTCACTACGATTTTCTACCCCAATCCCACCGGTGTCCTTCTTTGTGCTAACTTCCAGCATGATTTAGGGGAAGCACTGACATCCTGATGAAGTCTACAAAGTATAAATAAGGTTCTGTTTATGAATCCTTTATTGACATTTAGTCAGTGATTACAGGACTACATACTGCCCTGTTCTGTAATAGCTCATTATGAAGTTTGCTAGAAAAGACATTAGAAGAAATTTGTCCACAGCCCCTATTGACTTTCCAGGTATTTATGTTTTACAGTGTTGCCAACTGTTAGGTATCCCCTAGCAGGCAGAGCTGTTTCATCAACTCATCTTCCCAAAGGGACTTCATACAGGTGGTTCAGATGTTTTCAAGACATACCGTAGTGAATTCTCCAAGTCAGCTAGGAGCATAAGACACAGTTCACATTTTTAGGTATGAGTTAAATAGCTGTTTTTGAGGTGGGAGGAGAAAATAAGAGAGGAAATGCCATTTATAGGGGATCCCATCTGGGATGATGTTAAGAAGTAGGACTAGATGCCTGTGTCCCTTTCCCCTACCAAATTCGTATGTTGAAGTCCTAAGCCCTAGTATGTTAATATTAGGAGGTGGAGTCTTTTTATTTTGGGTTAGATGAACTCATGAGGGTGGGGAACTCATGATAGGATTAGTGCCCTTATAAGAATAGATCCTCCAAGAATTTGTCCTCTCCCCTGCATGCATGCACGCTAAATCACTTCAGTTGGTGTCTTACTATGATCCCATGGACTGTAGCTGGCCAGGCTCCTCTGTCCATGGGATTCTCTAGGCAAAAATACTGGAGTGGGTTGCCATGCCCTCCTCCAGGGGATCTTCTGGACACAGGGATCAAATCTGCATCTCTCACATCTCCCGCATTGGCAGGTGGGTTCTTTACCACTGTGCCACTTGGGAAGCCCTTTGGCTACTTGAGGACACAGCAAGAAGACAGCTGTCTACAACCTAGGAGGAGAGTCTTCACCAG
The DNA here is from genome assembly GCF_049115385.1 of Moschus berezovskii. Classification (NCBI taxonomy): domain Eukaryota; kingdom Metazoa; phylum Chordata; class Mammalia; order Artiodactyla; family Moschidae; genus Moschus; species Moschus berezovskii. The sequence continues at coordinate 5,129,080 of NC_142460.1, forward strand.
AATCTGATCATGCTAGCACCCTGATCTTGACTGTCTCAGCCTCCAGATCTGTAAGAAAAAAATGCCTGTTGCTTAAGCAACACGGTCTATGATATTTTGTTGTAACAGCTTAAAATGGCGAATATGGATGTCTTTTATACCTTTCTGTGGGGGAAGTACTTTGCAGACAGTTTCATTGCAGGAGTCATGCTGGAGGTGAGCCTGAAAGGCAGGAGGCAAAAGGAGCAGAAAACAGAGGATGGAGAAACGAGGTCCAGTCCCAGTGGTTAATGAAACCTGGGGTGTTTGGACACTGATACCTAGTCTCAGATCTCTCACTTGGGTGTCACTAAACAGACATGTGATCCTACCATTTCCTCAGCCTCTCTCACAGTCAGACTGGGGCCACCTGGCTGAATTATGACCAATGTGATGTAGGTAGAAATGATCTAACCTTTTACAGGTGGGGCCCATTAGTATCCCGGGTGATCATCCAGCATTCTCTCTCTCCACTGGGGTGACACTGGATCTTGTATTCCAGGTGGCATAGTGACCAGGTGGAAGCAGCCTGGAGCCCTGGGTCACTGGCTGGAGGAGATCCTTGTGGATGAGTTACCCTCAGAAGAGTAGCCTTTGCCAAAGCGAGAAATAGTCCTTGGTTGTGAGAAGACACTGGAACTTGGAACTGTTAGCAATGTCACCTAGAGTTAACGACTCTGACATTGTGGAAATCACTATCAGTCCTTCATAAAGTGCGTGAGGACTGGTGCACCTTTGGGTAGGAGCATGGAATTCAGAGTTGGCATCATGTAGGCTCGGTTTGATTTCTGAGTCAGCTTGAGCAAGTTTCCTACTGTCTGCCCCAGATTTTTACCAATAAAATGGTAATAATATTTGAACCTGCTTTCTAGGGCAATATTTTGCAAAATGTAATCTCATAGACTACCTATCCGGACCCTACTCAACCTAAATATTTGCAGTGGTGGGAGAGCTGGAAGTCTTGTTTGTAATAAGCTCCCGCAGTTGATATTCCTATACTCACTAAAGTTTAAAAAATGTTTGTTCTCAGGGGTTTTGAGGATTAGATGAGATCACATGACCAAATGCACAGCACAATATCTGGCATATGGCAAGGGCTTCATAAATGGGAGTAATTACTTTCATCATTAGAAATCACAGTGGTACAAAACTCTTCTCAGGAAAGTGGGCAAGTACAGGAAAAGTAAAGAGGAAGCAGACTTTGTGTTTTCTCAGGCTCATCACTCTGGCCTCAAAGGAAGCCAGGAGGTCAGGCACACTGAATGTGACCTGATTTGACTTAAATGGAGAGTTCACTGGAAAAGAGTCTGACGCTGGGAAAGGTTGAGGGTGGGAGGAGAAAGGGACGACAGAGAATGAGATGGCTGGATGGCATCACCGACTCTGTGGACATGAGTTTGAGTGAACTCCGGGAGTTGGTGATGGACAGGGAGGCCTGGCGTGCTATGATTCATGGGGTCGCGGAGAGTCAGACACGACTGAGCGACTGAACTAAACCGAACTGAGGCAAATTGCTGTGATGTGGTGCATATCCAGAAACAAAGCAACAAACTGAGAACAGAAGAAGGAGAAGGTCATTCCCCTTCAGCAAAATCCCTGAAGACCCCTCGGCTTTAGGAAGGCGGATTTTTAAGCACTGATGGAGGTGTGTTAATGAGCATGCACAAATGTGGTTGTCTGGTGCCCACCATGCCTGAAGCCCTGTTGAGAAATTATTGACAGCTATATTGCTTATTCCTGTAGTGGTTAGGAAATGAAATGCCTTTCTCTCATCAAGTAATTGCATTAAGGAGCTACTGGGAACATTGGGTCGCTTTTCCGGAATAGGCAAGAAGTCAACTGCACTTCAACCAGGTTAACTGTCAAGAGGAGTTTGGCTCAAATTTCTTTTAGTTCAAATGACATATTTTTCCCCCTCATGCATATGCAAACAAAAATAGAAAAACAAAGTGGACTAATACTTAAAACACAACAGCACATTTGCAGTAGGTCTTTGCATGTTTGTGAAATGAAATTTAGCAAAAGAAGTGTTTTTTCCCTTCTATTTGGAGGGGAGATGAGGGGTGATTTTGGACACAGTAGAAAGCCCTGGAAAGAGCAGTTGCAGAGCTGGGGTGAGAAGGATCTCCAGTGACTTAAGAGAGGCAGCTTTGGGAGGAGCCTTAACAGCAGGGAGAGTCACTGTACGCTTTGCTACGACCCAGGTGCAGAGAGAGAGATTTTCTAGTTAGGATGGTTTCCATTGGCAGCATTTTCCTGAAAATACAAAGTCCAGCAAATTTCTCACTTGAAAAATCAACTGAGGGAAAATCACAAGCACACAGAACAGTAAAGGAAATGACTGGAAAAATGGTCAGTTTTTGGTGAACCTGATATTATGCAGCTTCAAGTCTTTGCCCGCTGATGTCTACACTTCTTAAACCTATGGCCACTAAGCAAGAAAGGAGTTCCTGGCCGGTTTATTCACATAGTGTCAGGTTCCTGGCCACTCCTGCCTGTCACCCACTTGCCGATGACGGGCTTTGTTTTTACAACACACACCAGGCGCGATGTTGTGAGTTTGTGTGTTCTCCCACCAGGAGGGGTGGCCACCTCACTCGTGGGCTATGGTTCCAAGGCCCCTGGAAGCTGAGCGTGGTGGGTCCGAGTTGCTAGAACTTTTGACCTCATGGTCTCCAATTTCTCCTTTTTCTCTGCCATTTATGACAGTAACATGCAGGGCGTACCAACACCGCATACAGCTCATCCCTCTCAGCTGACAAAATTCCCTTCCTGAGGTCAGTGTTCTCTTTTACTTCAGCTTTGAGTTTTGCCCACCAGCCTTAAGGTGAAGAAGAAAGGATTCCCACGTGGCAGGACAATAGGTTACAGAGCACAGGTGGGCACCAGGACAGGTCTCCACATCTGTTCTTGTTTGAAAAGACGGTGTTCTGGAAGGGGATGCCGGAAGAAGTGACTCCAGAAAGAAGCTGGCACTTTGTGCGCCTGAACTTCGGGAGGTCGTGTGCCTCCAGGTGCCAAACAGGGAGCAAAACACCGACTTTGCCAACATGGGTGTTAGGAGGGTTGACTCGTGTTTGCTTTGAAGACGAAAAGTCTTATGGGGCACTGAATGTGATCATGATCAATTATAAATCCTCACACGACTCCCTGGACAATTAGGGATGAACGGGCAGGAAATATAAAGGTTTGTGACAGGAAGCTTAGAGCCAGGGTGGCTTGTAAAATGGGGGGAACTCAGCACAGTGTCATTACCTGGAGTCAGCCAGGGACTCACTTGTTTTTGGAGAGTCAACGCTTCCTTGAGCTGAAGTAGTAATATTGGGAGCTCAGAGAAGAGGAGATCTGTTTTAGGCACCCAAGGCATCCTGAGCTGACTGTGTACTGACCTGCGCCTCTTACTTCCTGAGAGGAAGCACCTCTTAAGCGTGCCACCTCCCTGAATGCTATGAAAGGGACACCCTGTTTAGAGTTTGGTCTTCACTTTCTCCTCAACCCTTTTTTATAATTAGATGATGGATAGAAGACCTTGTCGGTCTTACAACATCTCTAAAGTTTATTTCTCTCAGTTTTATTGAGATATAATTGACATGTAAGCCTGTTTAAGCTTAAAGCATTCAGCATAATGATTTGATATGTGTATATATTCTGAAATGATAATGGCAGTAACTTATGGTTAATAAGTCAACCATCGCCTCACATAGCTACACATTTCTTTCCTTGTCATAAGAACTTTTCAGATCCACTCTGTGAGCTACTTTCTAATATACAGTTCAGTTCGGTTCAGTTCAGTTCAGTCGCTCAGTCGTGTCCGACTCTCCGCGACCCCATGAATCACAGCACGCCAGGCCTCCCTGTCCATCACCAACTCCCGGAGTACACTCAAACTCATATCCACAGAGTCGGTGATGCCATCCAGCCATCTCATTCTCCGTCGTCCCCTTCTCCTCCCGCCCCCAACCTTTCCCAGCATCAGAGTCTTTTCCAGTGAGTCAACTCGTCGCATGAGGTGGCCAAAGTATAGAATAGTATAATTAGCTACAGTCATCAAGCTGTACATTACACCCCTGAATTTATTTATCCTATCACTGAAAGTTTGTCCCTTTGTACTACCTTCACCCAATTCCCTCTCTGAATGTACTAAAAAAGACAAGTGTGTCTGTGGACACATTGGATCAGGTGGGAGAGATGGCCCTGAGTGAAGCGTGGACAAAGGGGTGTCATAAATGTCCTTGGGTGAGGAAGGATGAGAGGGGAAGGGAAAGTTGGGGAACTATCCTGCAAAGTTCCTCTAGGATTCAGGAGCCATATCCTTTCTGAATTAGCAGATAACTGTAAAGGAAAAATATCCTTGTGGCATAAGATGCCATAGCAGTCATAAGAAATTGAAAGAAAGTCAAAGTCAGTCATGTCCATGGACTGTATAGTCCATGGAATTCTCTAGGCCAGACTACTGGAGTAGGTAGCCTTTCCCTTCTTCAGGGGATCTTCCCAACCCAGGGATCGAACCCAGGTCTCCCACATTGCAGGCAGATTCTTTACCAGCTGAGCCACCCGGGAAGCCCAAGAATACTGGAGTGGGTAGCCTATCCCTTCTCCAGTCCATCTTCCCAACCCAGGAATTGAACTAGGGTCTCCTGCATTGCAGGTGGATTCTTTACCAACTGAGCTATCAGAGAAACCACAAACCTAATGAGTTTTAAGGAATAAGGATAGATAGTCCATATCCATGGACTGGAAAAATTAATATTGCTAAAATGTTTGTGTTATCCAAAGCCATCTACAGACAATGCAATTCCTATGGCTTGCCTGGTGGCTCAGATGGTAAAGAATCTGTCTGCAATGCAGGAGACCCGGGTTCAACCCCTGGGTTGGGAAGATCCACTGGAGAAGGAAATGACTACCCACTTCAGTATTCCTGCCTGGAGAATCAATTGACAGAGGAACCCGATGGGTCCATGGAGCTGTAAAGAGTTGGGCATTACTGAGTGACTAACACTGTGTATCTAAGTATCCATGATATTTTTCAGAGGACTAGAAAAATAGTGCTAAAATTTGTATGGAACCATAAAAGACCTGAAAAGCAAAAGCAATCTTGAGAAAAAGGAAGAAAGTTAGAAATATTATGCTCCCTAACTTCAGAAGGTGATACAAAACTACAGTAACCAAAGCAGTATGATTTGACACACAAAATGGACACAGAGATCAATGGGGCAGAATCAAAAGCCTAGAAATAGACCCCTGTACTTACAGGCAATTAGTCTACAACAATGGAGGCAGGAATACATAATGGAAAAAAACAATCCCTTCAATAAGTGGTGTTGGGAAAACCGGACAGCTATATGTAAAAGAACAGAATTCAAAAAAATTTCACACCAAATACAAAAATGAAACATAGCTGTACTTTTTTGGATCTGTTTTCTAAAACAAAGGAAACAAAGCCTAAACAAATGGGACCTAATTAAACTTAAAAGCTTTTTTACTGCAAATGAAACCACCAACAAAATGAAAAGACAAACTATTGAATGACAGAAAATATTTGCAAGTGATATGACTTATAAGGGGTTAATATCCAAAATATATAAATAGCTCATACAATGGAATATCAAAAAAAAACATGATTAAAAAATGGGCAGAAAACCTGAATAGATATTTTCTAAAGGAGACATACAGATGGCCAAATATGGATGAAAAGATGCTCAACGTTGCTAATCATCAAAGAAATGCACATCAAAATCTCAACAAGATATCACCTCAAACCTGTCAGAATGGCTATCATCAAAAAGATCACAGATGCTGGTTAGGATGTGGAGAAAAAAGAATCCCAGCACACTGCTGGTGGGAATTTAAGTTGATGCAATGGCTGTGGAAAATGGTATGGAGGTTACAGAATAAACTAAAAGTAGAATTACCATATGATCCAGCAGTTGCACTTCTGCATATACATACAAAGAAAACAAAAAGACTAATTCAAAAAGATACATGCGCTCCCATGTTCATAGAAGCGTCATTTACAATGGCCAAGACACAGAAGCAACCTAAGCATTCATCATCAAATGAGTGAATAAAGATGGAATATGTACACACACACACACACACACACACACACACACACTGGAATATTATTCAGCCATAGAAAAGAATAAAAGTTTGCTATTTGCAAAAACATGAATGAACTTACAGGGTATTATGCTTAGTAAAATAAGTCAGACAGAGAAAGACAAATACTGCCTATTATCACTTACATATGGAATCTAAAAACAAACAATTGTATGTAACAAAACAAAACTAGACTCACAGATACAGAGAACAAATCAGTGGTTGCCAGTGGGGAGAGGGAAGGAATAAGGGGCATGGGGCAGAAGATTAAGAGGTACAAACCACTGTGTATAAAAGAAATAAGCTATGAGGATATATTGTATAGCACAAGGAAAACAGCCAATATTTTATAATAACTTAAATGAAATATAACCTATAAAAATACTGAATCAGTATCTTGTACACCTGAAGCTAGTGTAATAATATAAACCTGAATGCAATTTTTGTAATAAAGTAAAAAAAAAAAAAACAGGAAATAAGGAAATTCATATACTTCTTCCATGTTTTGACTGCCCACTTGAGAGAGTCATAAATAATGATATGTGATGAAAAATTGGGGTGACATTTCTGCAATTCATCTAGATATTTAGCTATCCTGAAACTCTGGCTATGAAACTTTCCTTGACAATGGTACTAGTGGGTGACGTAGGTGATTTCAAGGTGACTCTTGGGTTTTATTGATAACGGTGTGAACCTACATCTCCTTTTTATTTCTGTCTCTGCAGTGAGCAATGACTTCTGTCATGATGCACACATGATAATCTTTCCCAAGTAAACCTTCTGTGAGAAATAGGGGAAGGGGTGGGCAGGCATATTTGGTCTTTTCTCAGCAAATTATCTTTCTGAATCAGTGTCCTTCTCTAAGTAAGCCTCTTTCTGTGTTTCAAAGTTCTTGCCCAGTTTGATGGAAGTTCTGTTTATGTGTTTTATTAATTTATAGTTTTTTGATGTCTTAAGAAGTTCATTGCACTTTCTGCTCCCACTAAACATTTTTAAACATTTAGAAAGAAGAGGCTGTGTTTTGCCAAAGGCAAAAGGCTGAGCACCCTTTTTGACTTAAGAGCTTGCTTGGGACTCAAAACAGGATGTTCTGTTCGACCAAAAGAAATTTCTTTCTCTGCTTTTAATGCTCTGATTAGCTCTTCTTCTTTGATGAGATTTGAGACAAATGTCATCAGGCAGCTGGTAAAGAGAGAGCTTACAGAAATTTGCACAAATGAGGTAAATATCCCACTCCCACATTCTTTTCCCTACAGAGAGTTGACATCTCGCTATGGCTCTATTAGTGCTGTTTTGTGTTTATTTCTTTACTGCTTTTCTCTGGCACTTGGAGGCTATGTTGTTATCATTCAATTGTGTCTGACTCTTCACAACCCCATGGACTGCAGCACGCCAGGCTTCCTTGTCCCTTACCATCTCCCGGAGTCTGCCCAAGTTCATGTCCATTGCATTGGTGACTATGATTGGAGGCTATGCTTGAGTTCAGACAACCAAGTCAAAGGATTTTGGCCAAATGGATCCGATTCAGATTTAAGCACCAGGTAACGTTCTATGTCCTCAGACCCAGACATACACATTTCTACTGCAACCATCTAAAAGAGGGTGATTAAGAGTCGAGAACCTGGCGTTTCTTCTGAAAAGCAAATGAAATTCACCCACAGTTGTCACTTTCCCTAAAACCTTGAATGGCGCGGCCGTGGGGATGATATTTGAGTATAGGTTTTTGTGCTTTGGCAGTCAAAACTCGTGCCTGCCCCGTGGTCCTCAGGAGAGGTCCCAGCAAACGGAGGAAAGAAACAAACAGTCCTATTGACACCAGCACTTGGCTCTCAATGTTTTTGAAAGGCTCCCCAAAGGATTGTCACGTGGAATCAAGGTTGAGAGTCCGGATGACAGCGTGTTTGGCATCTGTAAGACTGTGGACCCCCTGAGGGCAGGGCCGTGTCTCATGGCGTTAGTATCTCGGTCATGTGATCCAGAGCATCATGGCAGGAACTCTCACTAAGCACTTGCACTGAAGACACACCCACATTCCTGCAGAGCCTGGCACCCCGAGCTGTGCCCTCGGTCTCCCAATATTCTCAGAGCCTGCTTTCCTCTAGCTCAAGTCAGTAAAGGTTAGTTACAAAGATGGAAGGCTGGGCTGCTGTTCATTTATTCATTATCTCCAGATCCTGTGCTCATGTGGCTGATGGCAGAGGGTCTCTGCACTTGGACTGGGGGGAACACAGAGAAGAGTCAACTGACGGGGCTCAGGGTCCTGCGGCCACTGCGAGCAGCCTGGGAGCCGCGAAGACCGAGGGGGAGGCTGTGGTCCTTGTGGCATTCAGGGTGTTTCAGTGCCCACCCTGGACTGCAGACAACTGTCTAGACCCGGGTGCATGTCCCCCAGAGCAAGGGCTGGAGAAACACACCGTTAGCATAGGGGGACATGAGAAAATAGCCCAGAGGTGGTGGCGTCTCAGAGGTCAGCAAAGAGGAAGGAAAAGGAGCACGATGGGAAGGGAGGTGTAAGAGGAAACTGCTCTCGGATCAGGCCTCTGCCTCAAACCAGCTCTGCCATCAGGTGAGCTCCACCCCTCTCCTGACATGACGTCAACGACTGATGCCAGGTGGTCTCGAGTCTCTTCTGGAAGAACATCCTGAAGGTGTGATGGGTGGATGGAGCAGAGTCCACACGCAGAGTGCTCTCACTGCACACACACACACACATGCACACACAGGTACACTCCAACTCATAGTTTTGTGGGCATGCGAGCCAGGAAAGATTGAAGGCAAAAGGAGAAGAGGGCGGCAGAGGATGACTGAGTGGCATCACCAATTCAAAGGACATGAACTTGGGTGGACCCTGAGAGATGGTGAGGGACAGGGAGGCCTGGCGTGCTGCCGTCCATGGGGTTGCAAACAGTCAGATGCGACTTAGTGATTGAACAGTGCACAGTCACATGCACGCACGCACACACATACACACACACACAGGCTTATAGACACGCCCACTTCCACGCACATGCAACACCCACACAGCTACACTCATACACACACACAGACACACGCACAGACCTCCTGACACGCACTTCGACCCATGCACACACTCTCTCGTGCACACAAACACATCCGTGCAAACCAATCTGAGTCTAGATTCCACGCTTCATCTCCAAATTTTCAGAAAATGGTAATAGACCCATCAGGAAACTAAAATAAAAATTATCTGGTGTGTTTTCATCGGCTTCTGATGCACTTCTGCCTCTGGTTTAGCCTTTCTCCACTGCAGAGGGCTGGGGACTTCAGCTTTTAGGTAGGCACCACTTTCAGGGCAACAAGATGTTAGGAGAAGAGAGCAAAGGCATTAAGGGCGCAAAAGGAAAAAGCTCTCCGCCCGCATCCGTAGGGGGAGGGGAGGAAGGATTTTTGGTGTGTTCTTTGAGAACATTTGTATAAAGAACTGCATGTTCTTGTTTACTTTCCGTGGAGCCCTATTTCCTCTCTAGAACTCCTGGTGGTCAGAGTCACCAGCTACAGCCTCTTCAGATGAAAACCCCAGACACAGAGAACGCACACACGCACTAGAGCAGGGCATCCTCTGGGTCTGGGTCTCCCTCTGAGATCTGGGGCATTTCCGGATGAAGTGTCTACCTTGCTCCTCACTGTTCTCTGACCTGACCTCAGGCTGCAGAGAGAAGTTGAAGAACATCTTTGGGGGGTCACACCTGGAGACACCAAGGTGTCCTGTTGTAGCAGCTCAGGAAATCCGTGCAGAAATGGGGCAAACCTGCTCCTGCACACCAGGGCAGGGACTGGCCAGTCACATCCCAGGGAGCCTTGCTGGAACTCTGTCCTTTGCAGCAATTCCAGTGCCCCCAGGAGAAAGGTGAATTCTGAGGACTCAGGTTCAAAGACAAACTGCTCTCCCATTTCTTACTCAATGTCGTCAGTCAGCACATTAGGCAAACTGATAGAGGCCCATTTTACAGATAAGGAAACTGAGGCTTCGGTTTACTGGCCCAAAAGAACATGGTCAGAAAACAGGAGAGCTTAAACTCAGATTTGCAACTTAGCCCAAATCCATTCCTATTACCATTGATTCATGGATAATAAATAATAATAAGACATAATAATAACAATTAGCTAACATTTTCAGTTAGCCAACTACCTGGTACCTCTTTAAGTGCATTATTTCTTTTGTTGTTGATTTTCAGTTGCCAACTCTTGTCTGACTCCTTGCAACCTCATGGACTGCAGCACGCCGGGACTCCCTGTCCCTCACCATCTTCCAGATGTTGCCTGAGATTTAATCCTTACAACTGTATTTTATCCTTGTTTAATCATTACAACTCACCCAGGTAGGTACTTTTAGAATCATCAATGAGCAGATGAGAAAATCGAGCCCCAAAGGCTCAAGAAACTTGCCCAAAGCCACCTATCAATGAATGGAGAAGTGGACGCCTCAGCCTAGAGACCATTCTGCAGTCTAGAGGAAGCCCTGGGTGGGTGGGAGCGGTCACCACCAGTCCCACCGGATCCCCCACTCCTTCCAGTTTCAGTGGACATCATCCATGCGTTTCCTCCTATCCCACATGGGCTTCACCCACCAATCAATGACAACCTACTTTCTCCCTGAGGATCTGATAACTGATTCAATTATGGGTTTGCTGCAAATGGAAATTAATGTCATTTGACCTTCTATTTATTTTTGCTTTCTCGGCTGAAATGGCTATTATGGTTACACATGCCATACAAAGATTGTGGTAATGTTGTTTCTAAATTAATTTCCACCTAAGAGTTTTCGATTTCCACTTTTCGTGGTGATGGAGGCTACCAACAAGAAAACTGCGATTACGGGAAATGGTTCTCGTCCCTGAAGCACGTGGAGGAGGTGAGGAAGGGGAGGATCGGGAGCCTGAGAAAGCACGGGCCTGTTTACAAATACATTCAGACAACCATCTCATTTCTTCAGTAACTAGAAAAAAAATATCTTACAGGTGTAATGAAAGCTAGTTTACAGATCCTCAATTTTTAAAAAATTTGTGTTTTACTTTTGCATTGAGCTTTGGGCCGGATGAAAGGAGTGGTTGGTGGACCCCTCTAACCAGGTCACTGTGAGTGTAGTAACCCATCTCTCTCTCCCATAAATGTGTTGGAATGAGCCGGGGTGGCTGACTCCCTCCAAAAGCCCCTGAACCATGAGGGATTCGTGTTGTTGCAAATCCACCCTTTTGTAGGCATGCATGGGGGTGTACAACAGTCACTTCTGGTGTTATGTTGAGCAGGTCTAATTTAGTGTTCTAGACAGAAAGATTCTCCAGCCCCATTGTGGTGAGAAGTGACACACAGTCACGCTAAGTAAACTGACAGGGCGTGATGTCCTTGTAACAGCGAGGTGACTGACACTAGTGCCGGTGTCCCCTGAGACCCTGGGAGCATCCCAAATACTGGATCGAGAGGCTGCATTTGGAGACTGCCAGAACTAGGCTGCACTCTCCCAGTTTGTTGTTTAGTCGCCAAGTTGTGTCCGACTCTTTTACAACCCCATGGACTGCAGCCTGCCAGACTCCTCTGCCCATGGGCTTTCCCAGGCCCAGATGTCTGGAGTGGGTTGTCATGCCCTCCTCCAGGGGATCTTCCCTCCCCAGGGATTGAACCCATGCCTCCTGCATTGGTAGGTGGATTCTTTACCACTGAGTCACCAGGGAAGCCCTAGGACCGCAGGCATTTGTTTCTAAGGCAGCTTCCATTCAAGAGAGCTGCAAACTCGCTGTGTCACGCCTGTTCTGGAGAAACAGGGTTTTTTCCATTCAGATCAGAATCGACTGGGAGCCCTCTGAAATGCAGCTGCAGAATCTGAACAAGGCAGAGAATAAATGGACGGCTCCTCTGCTCTAAGCCCTCTCTTCCCAGGGCCTGAACGTCCGGGGGGAAAAATACCGATCTGCCTTGGTGGGCTGCCGAATTTCCCTCTCCACCGCTACACCCTGGATGCAGCTCTGTGCCATCTTTTCAGGTCCCAGACTGCCTCAGGAGGCAGGCTGCAGGGGCATCTAGGGCTGTGTCCTGGCCTGCCTATCATACCTGAGCAAGTGAGTTGGTTCTAAGCTCTTAGCACGACTCTGGCTGGCTTGCTGCTTTGGACACTCTTCTACAAAAACACAACCCTCCACAGGGACCCTTAATTCCCAGGCAGGAGGGGAGAAGCAGGAGGGACCCTGAGAAGCCTTAGAAATTGAAGTCCTGGCTAAAAGGACCCTTTCACCTTATCCTCTGAAGGGGTTGAGCCTGGGACAGGGCCCTCTGAAGGCAGTGGCTTGTGGAGTCATTAGTGGACAGGCTCGCCTTGGGAGGAGGACTTACACTCCACGTCCTCACAGATGCAAAATCCATTCAGGCGGCCTCCCAGGGACTCCACTTTCTATTCAAGGTCAAGACACTCTTTTCTAGAATGTTCTTTCATGCTTAGTCCAACTGACAGCATCGGTATGGGGTGCGTATGAGGAGGGACGCATTTCCCAGTGGCCAAGTGGTAAACAATCTGCCTGCCGATGCAGGAGATGCAGGAAATGCAGAAGACATGGATTCAATCCCTTGTTGGGAAGATTCCCTGCAGGAGGCAATGGCAACCCACTCAAGTATTCTTTCCTGGAGAATCCCAGGGACAGAGGAGCCTGGCGGGTGACAGGCCTTAGGGTCACAAAGATTCAGACATGACTGAGCGCACGCACATGAAGAGAGATATATGACTTGCTCCCAGGCTCCTCTCTCATGAAATCCCAGGTGGTCTTTCAGGGAGGAAGTTTCTGGAACATTCTAACACTGCTGCAAGATGTCCATGACCTGGGGAAACCTTTAGTGACTCACCCAAGGGACAGAAACTGCCCTTTGTGATTTGAAAAAGTAAGGCCGATACTTTTGTCACTTCCAAATTTGTCCCCTCCTTAGTGAGGGCTGAATTTGTATATATTAGGAAGAGGCCGTATTTGGGTTTACATCCAGCTAAAACAATTCTGTATCCGCACAGTCAATTCTGCAATAGGTCTTGGTGTGGCGAAATCAAGAATGAAAAGTTCTCTTTCCCTGTTTAGAACAATTGAGCTGAGGGATCTAAGTCAGGCCTTTTGTATCAGAGTCTCCTGTCTGAGGATGAGGTTCAGTTTTCATTTATCTCCTGTGTGCCCTTTGAAGTACAAGCCTCTGTCTGCTTAATGCCCTAAGCCAGTGAGACTCCGATGAATTCCTTTTACATGAAACAAATCCAAGTCTGGAAGGGCAGTAATATTTCTAAACAAGCAAACCCAGCCTTGACTTTGGCTTCTGCAAAGCTCAAGATGGTTATCCAGACTGTTGCTAACGGAGTAAAAATCTAACACACAACTAGCAAGGACCTGACGGAGGTGCCTGGAGACCCTCTGACGGGTTTCTGGCTATAAACCCACCTCCTCTTTGAATCCATCCTATTCACAAGGCAATCTGTCTCCTTCAGGGGCTGAGAAAAAAATGGGACAGGGAGTCCGGAGAAAAAGCAGGCAAAAAAAAAAAAAAAGGAAGAAAAGATGAAATAGCAGAAGGAAATGAAAAGAACTTTACTGCTCAGTTTCTTCTCCTGCCTGACCCAATTATCAGATTTTGCATTTAAGTTTAAGACAGTAGATCAAACAGCAAGAGGCACTTTGTACTTCTGCCAGGAGACCATATGATATCTTTCAGTGGCTCTCCTGCATGCCAGCAATACGGAACCATGCCTCTCTGCCGGGCCTGCATATGGTACAATGTGCAAAAAAATAGCAAAATTCGTAAGCGACTGCACTCATGGATGTTGTCCAGGATTCACGGCACTTTATCAGTTCAAGGAAGAAAAAAGGCAAATCACGATCTAATTATAACTTTCCACAAATAAGTCAAAAGTAGAACAAGAATGAAAGAGAGACAGAAGGAGAGGGTCGTGCTCACTCTGCGAAACTGATCATCTCCAGGCTTGTTTTTATGCGACACAGGACGTTTTAGAAGTGATGGGTCATATCTTTTCTGGGTATTTGGACATGGCTGCTGCTGGCCGTGTGCATTCTCCAAGAAGGCCTGGATGGCAGACGTTATCGTCTCCCAGCCCTCATGCTTTGCCTCTTGAGAGAATTTGTCAAAGCGCATCCTTTGCTGTGTATAGAGATGGTTTCTGTGGGCTGCGCATGGTATTTAAGTGGTTTTCATACCTTTGGACAAGGATTTGTCTTTGTGGAGCTAGATGAATAGACTCTTTGGAAAGGCCACATCTCACTTCTGAGAACGGTGTTAAGTGCTGGGAAACTGTGATTCTATTCCAGGCTTGGGGTTTGCAAGGAGATGGGCCAGAGGGTGTTCGAGTCTTCACAGTAACCCTTTGGAAGCGCCGCAGATGACCTCTACTTCACGGATGCGGTGGATTTAGCAGCACTCACTCACTTCTCCAAATTAATACTCCGCGAATAGCCTTTATGCAGAAGGAAATGGCAACCCAATCCAATATTCTTGCCTGGAAAATTCCATGGACAGAGGAGCCTGGCGGTCTATAGTCCACGGGGTTGCAAAGAGTCAGACGTGACTGAGCGACTGAGCACAATATTCTTTAGAAAGCATCAGTCTCCAACCTTTTTGGCACCAGGGACCAATTTCATGGAAGACAGTTTTTCCCTAGACTGAAGGGCAGGGATGGTTTCAGGATGATCTGAGCCCATTACATTGATTGGGCTCCTTGTTTCTAATCTAATACCACTGCTGGTCTCACCAGTGGCACTGGTCCACGGCTCTGAGGCTGGAGACCCCTGCTTTAGAGATTTTGCCAATCCAACCATTTCTCTGGGTAAAGACAAGGAGTGGTGCATGGAAATCACTGTTTTTGTTCTGATCCTGGATGTCTGGGTGTTCAAAGACTGACCTCAGGGGTCACCTCCTGTGTGGTGGGCTGCCCATTGGTTGGAGGTCCCTTGAGGCTTTGCTGCAGTTTTTATGTTTATGGGTCTTCTTTTTCACATCTGTGAACTCATCCAAATCACACAATGGCCCTCTGAGGTCAGCACAATGATCACACCTGCTTTACAAACTCTTCTAGACCCCATCACACCCTGATGGAAAATATCAGCTCGTGGAGCAAGAAGTGAACAATTAGTCAATCTAGGTGAAAAGTATACAGAAGTTCTATGTATTACTCTTGCAACTTTCCTGTATGTTCAACTCATTTCAAAATAAAAAGTAAAAAAGAAAAAAAAAAGCCTCAGGACTTAGGCAATTCTGAATTTCAGCACTGGCGCCACCACTTACCAGCTGTTTATAAACTAAGGGTTTTACATAGATAACCCCTCTTGATCTTCATAATCCTAGAAGGTGAAGTAAGCATTATATGTTTATCCCACCCAACTCTACACATGAGGAAACTGAGGATCCTAGAGGCTGAAGAACACGTCAAAAAGGCCAGTGCTTATGTGCACCATGCTGGTTGTGCAGTTTTAATTGACTTATTAACACAGTGTTCAGCTCCCTAGAGCTCTGGGAAAAAAAGAAATAGAATGTTGGGTCAATTCCTTTTACCAAAGAAATCTTATGGAACACGTAATAGGTTTCAATCAAGACTCTGACCTTAAGAAATGGGGTGTGTAACTTGAAATTCCTTTTGTTAATTCATTTTTAGATAGTACAGCAATAAGAAGACTCCAGGAAAGGCTTCCCTGGTGGCTCAGACAGCAAAGAAACTGCCTGCAATGTGGGAGACCCAGGTTCAGTCCCTGGGTTGGGAAGATCCCCTGGAGAGGGACATGGCAACCCACTCCAGTATTCTTGCCTGGAGAACTCTGGACAGAGGAGCTTGGTGAGCTACAGTCCATGGGGTCGCAAAAAGTCAGACACAACACAACTAACACGTCACTTCAGGAAAGGCTAAACATTTGGAATTTTGTTAATTCTATCCTTTCTTTTATTCATTACAGTTTAAAGAATGATATTTTTTTTAATCTTATCTTAAGAAACACTTTATCATCTTATTGGCCTTAATTGCTTTCTGCTGCTGCTGCTGCTAAGTCACTTCAGTCATGTCCGACTCTGTGTGACCCCATAGACGGAAGCCCACCAGGCTCCCCCGTCCCTGGGATTCTCCAGGCAAGAACACTGGAGTGGTTGCCATTTCCTTCTCCAATGTGTGAAAGTGAAAAGTGAAAGTGAAGTCGCTCAGTCGTGTCCGACCCTTAGCGACTCCATGGACTGCAGCCCACCAGGCTCCTCCATCCATGGGATTTTCTAGGCAATAGTACTGGAGTGGCTTGCCATTGCCTTCTCCGTAATTGCCTTCTAGGCACATGTAAAATTTTTGTTATACTTCCTTCCTTCCACCAACCACCGATCCATCTATCCATCCATTCAACCATCATCCGTCCACCAATTTATCCATCCATCCATTCGTCCACTCATCATTTCACCAACTTACCCATCCACTTATTCATCCATCTACTCATCCATCCACCAACTTATCCATCCATCCATCCAGCCACTCATTTGTCCACCCATGATCCCACCATCTGTTATGATGGAATTCATGGTGTATGTACTATGAACAAGGTCTTTGTAAAGGGGAATGTGCATATTTTGCCTTCACTGAATTGAAGAAGATACATGTACAACCAGACACAAAGAGGGAGGGAAACTCTAGCAGCTTAGAGGAGGGAGAAATGATTCTTCTATGAGGCCCATGAATTGCAGCAATCAAACCTCAAGCACCACATATTGCACAGAACAAGCATAACAACATGTTGTGTGGTTCACCAGCCCCTTTTAAAGGATTTCTGTGGCCTGAACTGGATGGAACAGTACATTGCACCGATGTCTCTACTGGAAGAACATTTTCTGGGACAATTTTAATAATCTTTTGTAGAGTTGTAACTTAGAGACCATAATTTTCTAAACATGGTTCAAAAAATCTTTTCCTAAAATAATAGGCCAACATTTAAGTTGATGTGATATTCTCATATCCACTACCCAGATCTTTACTTACTTTATTCCATTTATATGGCACCAGGATAAGCTCATTTTTCACTAGGAATAAAACCTGGAGATTTCATTGCCCACTGCTCCAGCTTCCAAGTGATTAATGAAATATTGAACTAGAGAGCCCAACCGTGATCTCTGGGGCACTGAATTAATACTTTTCATCTAGAGAAATGTCCATATGGTTTCTGCCTCCATATCAATATTCTATAGCAAAATATCTTCAAATCCATGGTGATTAAACAAACAGAAGACTTTACTAGGTTCTGTGCCAAAGACCTTCTGGAAGGAGAAATTGATGTCTGTTGGCCCCATTTATCCATTCAGAAATTTATAATATGCATTGACTTAGAAAAGCAAACATATGAAAATAAGCAAAGGCAAACCTGTTCCCCCAAAGTGTGGGCAAAATGTAATTTTCGTTTTGCAACTTGAGAGGTGAGGCAGCTGCTACCATCACCAAAGACATTTGCCATTTGATAGAATTCCACTGTGAACGCTATCATAAAATATGTGATCACCCTTGATTGATCTTTTATGTAAATAAGGTATTTATACCTTAGGTTTGGTATTTATGATGGACGATCCTATAGTGGATGTGATTCCCTGGTGGCTCAGCAAATAAACGAATCCACCTGCAATGCATGAGTTACCAGAGTTTTGGGTTTTTCTCTCTGAGTCAGGAAGATCCTCTGGAGGAGGGAAGTATGACAACCCACTTCAGTATTCTTGCCTGGAGAATCCCATGGACAGAGGAGTTGGTGGACTACAGTCCATGGGATTGCAAAGGCTCCGACACAACTGAAGTGACTGAGCATGCACACATAAACGCCTCCTGTAGTGGATAGTAGGATGTGACTTACTATTATACTTAAAGGCAAAAGTGGTTTGGGATTTTGCATGACCAGCTCTGAAGGATGACAATGAGAATGGCCCCTTCAGTTGATGGCACGTGGCCCTGGCTAGCAGCCATCATTTACTAAGCCTGTTCTCTTAGGTGTCCTGTGTCATCCAGTTGCTTGTATAGGACTTGGGGGTCAACCCCCCATGCTCCCTTCTTCAGCAGACTGTCCTGGGGGTATTGCTGACCAACTGCCTCGACATCGTGCTTCTGCCGGTGTGCTCAGTCGTGGCTCTCTGTGACCCAGGGGACTGTAGTCCACCAGGCTTCTCTGTCCATGGGATTTCCCACGAAAGAAAGCATTATGGAGTGGGTTGCCATTTCCTTCTCCAGGGGATCTTCCCAACCCAGGTATTGAACCCATGTCTCTTGAGTCTCCAGCATTGGCAGCCAGATGTTATATTCTTTACCACTATGCCACCTGGGAAGCCCATTCCCAAATCCATGTCTCCAGCCCAGAATTCTTTCCCTGAACACTTATACCTAACTTTCTAGGGGATCTTGAGAGCTTGCCTTGTATATTTCACGAGACCCTCAAAACCAATATGTTCAAAACTAAGCCTGCCACTTGGATGCCTCACAGAATGGCACCATGTTACAAATCTCGTTTTCTACAGCTCTGTCTCCCAGAGAGATTCTAGTTTTCTGTCCTGCATTCTGTTGTGTAGAAAGAGAGGAGTGCGGGGATCTTTAATTCCTGCCCCTTAACTCTTTATAAGATATTCCCACCCTGGGACATTATATTGCAATGATTAGTACATGTGATTGTCTCCTTTTGCTGTATAGCAATTCTGCCGGGAGAAATATCAATAACCTCAGATATGCAGATGACACCACCCTTATGGCAGAAAGTGAAAAGGAACTAAAAGCCTCTTGATGAAAGTGAAAGAGGACAGTGAAAAAGTTGGCTTGAAGCTCAACATTCAGAAAACTAAGATCATGGCATTTGGTCCCATCACTTCATGGGATATAGTTGGGGAAACAGTGGAAACAGTGTCAGACTTTATTTTTTTGGGCTCCAAAATCACCACGGATGCTGATTGTAGCCATGAAATTAAAAGACGCTTACTCCTTAGAAGGAAATTTATGACCAATCTAGATAGCATATTAAAAAGCAGAGACATTACTTTGCCAACAAAGGTCCGTCTAGTCAAGGCTACGGTTTCTCCAGTGGTCATGTATGGATGGGAGAGTTGGACTGTGAAGAAAGCTGATCGTCAAAGAATTGATGCTTTTGAACTGTAGTGTTGGAGAAGATTCTTGAGAGTCCCTTGGACTGCAAGGAGATCCAACCAGTCCATTCTAAAGGAGATCAGTCCTGGGTGTTCACTGGAAGGACTGATGCTAAAGCTGCAACTCCAATACTTTGGCCACCTCACACGACAAGTTGACTCACTGGAAAAGACTCTGATGCTGGGAGGGATTGGGGGCAGGAGGAGAAGGGGACGACAGAGAATGAGATGGCTGGATGGCATCACTGACTCAATGGACATGAGTTTGAGTGAACTCCGGGAGTTGGTGATGGACAGGGAGGCCTGGCGTGCTGCGATTCATGGGGTCACAAAGAGTTGGACACGACTGAGCGACTGAACTGAACTGAATGAACTGAACTGATCCTGCCAAGGTTGTGTCATTGTCTGTGCGTGCTGCATGTGTGCTAAGTCTCCTCAGTCATGTCTGACTCTGGACTGTAGCCCGCCAGGCTCCTCTGTCCATGGGATTCTCCAGTCAAGAATACTGAAGTGGGTTGCCATGCCCTCCTCCAGGGGATCTTGCTGACCCAGGGTTTGAACCCACATCACCTGCATGGCAGGAAAATTCTTTTTTGCACTGAGCTACCTGGGAAGTCCATTATTGTCTGTGGATGGAGGTAAATGAGAGAAGATAAAATTCCTGCAGTATAATAACCTCTTGACCTGGATTGGACAAATACATCATCTTTCCAAGGTCTTCACTGATTACCTCATGGATTTTTTTTGGGGGGGAGATGGGGTGAATGATCCAGTATGTCAATGTGGGAAGTTTTGTGTGTGAATTTTATAGTATTACACAGATATAAGCTCTTTTTCAACAGGTCATTTATTTTCTCTTATTGTTAATCTTTTAAATTTTGCATTTATTGATGTAAAAATGCTTATTTATAGATCCAATCCATTCTTCCATGTGTTCACGATTATAATCCTCTTATAAATCTCCAGCACTCATTTAATTTACAGAGAGAACAATGGTGGACTGCTTTAAAGTCAAGGAACACTCTGCTTTAGAGTTCCTTCACATTAATCCTTCTCCAAATGTCATCACCTCCCAGGGAAAATGGCTCATCTGACACTCTTGGCTTCTAAGAAGGGCTTTAATCTCCTTCTAAGGAAAGGAAAGGGCTTCCCAGGTGGCTCAGTGGAAAAGAATTCTTTGGCCAATGCAGGACACAGGAGACACAGGTTCAATCCCTGGGTCAGGAAGATCCCCTGGAGTAGGAAATGGCAACCCACTCAAGTATTCTTGCCTGGGCAATCCCATGGACAGAGGAGCCTGGCGGGCTATAGTCCATGGGGTTGCAAAGAGTCTGACACTGCTGAGTGTGCACGCGTGCACACACACACACACACAAGGAAGGAAGAACTGAGTGGTTTCATCGCTCCATACACTCATACAGGCCACTTTGCGTTTATTATCTTACTATGTCCTGTGAAAGTGGAATTTTGGCCTTGATTACTCTAAGAATTTCTTCAAATCTCCTCTTTGCCACCATACATAGATAAATCTTTAGACTTTCCCAACTCTTTTTGATTCATTGCTTTTCAAAAATTTTCTTCTCTGTTTTTGTAAAAGCTAAGTACAAAGAGATGAACTGATTGATTGTATTTCTTATCAATTCATCTTATGATTTTCAGTCATCTTAATGATCATGTGATTAAGATTGCACAAAACCTGGGCAGTGTTTGAAGGGCAGAATGAGAAGAAATTGCCTCTACGCAGGCTGACTGAAGCTGCCAATGTCACAGAGTCCATACTAGCTGAAGCCTTGCCTGTACTCTGCCAAGGAACTCCTCTGAAACTAGGGCAAGCTTTGCATGAAACCCCGTTTTCAAATCGAAACCATAAAAAAAATGGTGGTTCAGTGTGGTTTTTACTCAAAACCAGGTGATGCTTTGTGGTTCAGCCACGTTTTGACTTGAAGCCAAAGAGAGCTCACTGTGTTTAGTTGGGTCGTGTTTTATGTTTCATGGGCCATTTGGTTTTGTTTCCCAAACCTGAAATCTGGGGTTCAGATGATGGGTGCAAACAGAGGAACATGAAGGTGGAATGAAGTCTGGGGCAGATCAAGATGGCACCAGGTTTGTAAGGGCCACCCCACTCTCCTGGGTTACTGTCTGCTCCTGTTTTGTTTCAACATTCTTCCTGAAAAGAATTATCTGCACACTAACTAGTTCCTTGGGACTTTCTTTCAAGGAGCAGAATTATCAATACTGTGCAAAAATAGCAAAGCCTATCTCACTTGTCTTTTCTATAGGTCCATTGAAAATTTTGTAATTTTGGGTCAGCCATTGAAATACTGGGGGAAAACGTTTTAAGCAACAGATTGTGACATTATATATGCATGCCATGCTTTAAGCTTCTACTTTGTGTTGGATATCTTAAGTTGTTAAATTCTCACACTGTATCACAATATTTTATAGAAGTGAGAACAAGGCTCAGAGTGATTGGACAACCTGACCATAGGGCAAGTGTCCAGCAAGCAGTAGAAGAAAATGTTCCTCCTTAATGAGCTTCCCTCATAGCTCAGTCGGTAAAGAATCTACCTGCAGTGCAGGAGACCTGGGTTCAATTCCTGGGTCGGGAATATCCCCTGGAGAAGGAAATGGCAACCCTCTCCAGTATTCTTGCTTGGAGAATCCCATGGACAAAGGAGCCTGGCAGGCTACAGTCCATGGTGTTACAAGAGTCGGACACGACTTAATGACTAAACTACCACCACCAGGGTTTTCTCTAGCTCTTTTCATGATACCATGTTGCCTAGTATGTGCGTGTGTGTGTGTGCGTGTGTGTGTTAGTCATTCAGTTGTATCCAACTCTTTGCAACCCCATGGGGTTCCTCTGTCCAGGGGATTTCCCAGGCAAGAATACTGGAGTGGGTTGCCATGCTCTCCTCCAGGGCATCTTCCTGACCCAGGGATCGAACCCATGTCTCCTGCAAGTCTCCTGCATTGCAGGTGGATTATTTACTGCTGGGCCACTGGGGAAGCCCCCAACAGAGACCTTCTGCATAGCAAAGGGAACTATACTCAATATTTTGTAATAACCTGTAAGGAAAAACTATATGAAAAAGAATCACCAAATCGCTTTGCTGCACACCTGAAACTAACAATACTCTAAAGCAACTCTACCTCAATAAAAAGTAAATTAAAAAATATTTTCATAAAATAAAAAAAAACTAAATAAATAAAACCAAATTGTTAAAGTTTGAGAGAGGTTGAGTATCTAATTATTTGTTTGTTTTTTATTTGACTATGGCTATTGTTTGAAATGTTCAGAATCTTCACCAAGAAAACACTGAAGAGTACTTTACGCCCAGTGAATGATCTGTCCAAAAGGTCTACCACAATCACTTGCTTCACACGGATGAGTATGAAGGTGCTGCTTCTAGGTTAGTTTTCTGCTGCTGCTGCTGCTGCTGCTAAGTCGCTTCAGTCATGTCCGACTCTGCACGACCCCATAGATGGCAGCCCATTGGGCTCCCCTGTCCCTGGGATTCTCCAGGCAAGAACACTGGAGTGGGTTGCCATTTCCTTCTCCGAGGTTAGTTTTCTACTGAACTCAAAATTCAGTGGTCCTCACAGGGGAAATCAATGGGAATACTATTCCATAAAGTAAAAAAATAAATAGACACATTTTCCCTTTTAACCACCTTCAAGTATATGTCAAAAAGCCTAGTTTTATTGTGTTATTATTTGTACTTTCACAGGAAGAAAAAACTATTGCCAAACTTGAGGATTCTATTTTTTACTGGAATAACAAGATGTCACTGGGAGAACATTACTTTACTGGAAAGTTTTTGTTTATTTATTTATCTTACTTGTCTACTGCAGCTTCACATATTTCATCGCTGTGTGTTTATTGGTTAAAAAGCACTAAACTTTGCAACATTTTCTGCTCCTTTTGTGAACCAGATCAGCGCTAAGAGATTCCAATATTTAAGAACAGCTGTAGAGGGTAATTAAGGGATTGTCTGATGTTTCTGCCAGTTTTGCTGATAAAGCGTGGGCTGCCTTATCATTTAAACCTCTACATGCTTCAAGTCTCCCTTTTCTGATACTGAAGCATGTTTTCCTAAGCCACCTGGATTCAAAAAGGAGTTTTTAGGTGGCCATGGAGTCTCCCTGGCCAGAGTTCTCAGACAAAAATAACTCCTTTATTCATGCTGGACCAGGTAAGCTCTTCCTGTCTTTTAGGAGACGGATGTTCTTTCTCAAGTTGGAAAGTTACTCTTTACTAGCTCCATTGAGATTCCCACTCTTATCAGTAGGCTGTGAGCACTGAAGTTTCAGCCATGGGTGGCTCAGACAGTAAGGAATCTGCCTGTAATGCAGGAGACCCAGGTTTGATCACTGGGTCAGGAAGATCCCCTGGAGAAGGAAATGGCAACCCACTCCAGTATTCTTACCTGGAGAATCCCATGGACAGAGGAGACAGGTGGTCTACAGTCTATGGGGTTGCAAAGAGTTGGACATGACTGAGCAATTTTCATTTTCACTTTCAAGGCTAACTGGGAGCCATGAAGGCTTCAGGATGCTCTGCATATTCCCATGCCCAAGTTGTAGGGTACCAGCTGTGACTCACACAGTCCATGGGATGAGAGAAAGATGCTTTCTGGATTTGGCCCTGCTCTTAAACATATGCTCCAAGCTTTATATGCTGTAAACCTTCTTCATTTTTTCCTATAAGTTCTATGGTCAATACATTTTATTTTTGCATAAGTTGGCAACTCAGAGGCAAGTACTGAATATTATCACCATCACACAGTATTTATTAACAGAAACTTTTCCATGGGTGCTTTACCAGCTGCTCTGCAAAGAGAATTATATAAGTGTGTACATGATTTGTTCGGGGGCTTATGGTATCATTCAGCAGAACTTGACAAACAAATGCTAACACGAAAAGCACAGGGCTGGGACTTCCCTGGCAGTCCAGCAGCTAAGACTCTGTACTTACTTCCATTGCAGGGGGTACGAGTTCAATCCCAGGTCAGGGAACTATGATCCCGCATGCTGCACAGCATGGCCAAAAACTAAAATAAAGTTGTAGTTAAAAAGAAAAACGTCACAAGGCTGATTTTTAGCCAGTCCCTCTGGGGTGGCCGTCTCGGCCATCTTACTGCTGCCTTCCTTCCAAGTGGTTGTACCAGTGAGTGTTCTTGTGGTTCAACATTGTGGTTATCTTCTCTGAAAACGTGTTTATCATCTGCTACAGACAGTTGCTCAGTCGTGTTCAACTCTTTGTGACCCCATGGACTAAACAGTCCATGGAATTCTCCAGGCCATAATACTGGAGTGGGTAGCCGTTCCCTTCTCCAGGGGATCTTCCCAACCCAGGGATCGAACCCAGGACTCCCGCATTGCAGGCGGATTCTTTACCAGCTGAGCTACTGGGGAAGTTGTCTGGTAAGTCTGTGTCATATCTATTTTTAAACCTTCTCTGTTTTTAAGTGACTGTGGTAGTACTTGGATGACGGTCGGAGTAATAGAAAAATATCAACTTGGAAAACTCAGGCTAAGTTTTCACTAACAATCTTTTCTCTCCTTGGTCCAAAAGCAACATAATACAGAGAAGAAGGTAGGAGCAAGAGTCAGAAGTGTTGGCTTTGGATGGAAGAGTGAGGTGTGGAACTCACCAGATGCTAGAACCAGGCGGCCTGTCTCCTAGCATAGCCTTGCCCTCCACTGGTTCATGGCCTGGGGCAAGCTGCTTGTAGTCAGACAGGATAACAATTGGACTGACCCTGCAGGTTATTGTCAGGATTAAATGAGTCAATGTACACAGAGGGCTCAGAGCAGCACCTGGCTTGACAGAAGGCGCCATATGAAGATTTGCTCTTATTACTCTGATCCTAGCTTTGTCACTGAGGAGCAGGGCTTAGACCCCTCAGGGTCTCCATCTCGCCATATGAACAATGGACTAAGTTCTCTGAAACCATTTCATCTTATTATTTTCTGTCTAAATAAGGCATCTTGCAAACACCTAGGGGTAAGTCTTGGAAAGTTCTTTGGAGAAGGAAATGACAACCCACTCCAGTATCCTTGCCTGGGAAATCCCATGGACAGAGGAGCCTGACAGGAAACTTATCATCAGAATAGAATATTTTCCAGCTTGACTGGAGATATGTGTGCTGTACTAAGTTGCTTCAGTCATGTCCAACTCTTTTTTATACTATGGACCATATAGCCTGCCAGGCTCCTCTGCCCATGGGATTCTCCAGGCAAGAACACTGAAGTGGATTGCCTTGCCTTCCTCCAGAGGATCTTCCTGACCCAGGAATTGAACCTGCATCTCTTGTGTCTCCTGCATTGGCAGGCAGGTTCTTTACCACTAGCGCCTTTTGGGAAGGTGGTGCTATTACTAACTAAGAACTATTGGGATGGTCAAAAAGCTCACTCATATTTTTCCATAAAAACGCCAATGAGTGTTTTGGCCAACCCAAGACTCTAGGACAATGGGTATAAGCCAAACCAGTGTGGTCCCCCACCTATAGCAGAACATTGTGAGCCATACATAAACTGGGGACAGGGGATTCTGCTTTGAAGATACGAAGAGCGCATTTTCTGTTTCAGGTTGTAAGGGTGGCATTTAAATAGCACAAAACTGAAACAACAATTTCCAAAACATGTTGTACTGTTTGGCCTCCCACTTTTTTCAATTTCCCTCTTCATTTATTTCCAGGTCGCTGGCAGAATAAGGATCAACATCACTAAAAAAAAAAAAAAACAAAACACGCAGATTAAAAATCAGCTGTGCTGATTTTTATTTCTGCTGAGTTTTCTTTTATAAATCTACCTCTACCGTCCTGAGGGAAACCATTTTCCCCATTACTGTTGGAAAGTTAAGTCTTCTCATAAGGAGGATTTCCCTTCCAGAAATTTAAAACGAGAGAAAAAGTACCAGACAATGTGATTTTGCGCCAACAAACAGCCCTTTCCAAAGATTTGAATGGAATAATTTGTTTTTCATGGTTTATAGGTAGCAGATAAAACCTACATGGAAAAATGGACAAGGAGAAATGGAAAATAAGACACAGAATCTGGACCTGTAAGCTTAAAAAGCAATTTATTTTATTTCAGCTGTGCCCAGAAATAACTTGAGGTTAACAAGTGAGTATTTCTACTGGAAGCATCAGCTACAATTAGGTCACCAACTTAGAGAAGACGTAGGCAGAAATTTAAACGCCAAGTCTATCATTATAAAGGTTCTTTATCAGCAGAACTGTCAGCTATGGATTGTTGACTTAAAATGATTAAGAGGCTAAAATATCAAAGAGGGAGATGAAGTTTGTGGAAAGGCCCCCGTTAAGATCAACAGCAGCTGAGGGTCTAAATGGGAGAGAGTTGTTTTACTAACATTCCTTGGGAAGTGAATTTTGAACTTCTTGATTTCTACATTAGTCTGATGTGAAAGAAACATAAGTGCTTCCTCTTGAAGACTCTGCTGTGGCCACATAGCCCTGGAGTCACACATTTAATTCTGGTGATGATAAAATGACCTATCTGTGATTGTTTAGGATAGCTGAGATGTGGTAATACTCTTCTGATTTCCCACTGCTAAAATTAGATATGAAAAGCCTATAACAGTACTATTCGAACTTCCTAATAAAAATAAGCAATAGGGACTTCCCTGGAGGTCCAAGAGTTAAGACATCACCTTATAATGCAGGCAGTGCTGGTTTGATCCCTAGTTGGGGAGCTGAGATCCTACA
Organism: Moschus berezovskii; assembly: GCF_049115385.1. NCBI lineage: Eukaryota > Metazoa > Chordata > Mammalia > Artiodactyla > Moschidae > Moschus > Moschus berezovskii. The sequence goes on from NC_142460.1 coordinate 5,156,055, forward strand.
TACCTCCTGGCCAAAAAAACAAAGCATAAAACAGAGGCAGTATGGCAAAACATTCCATAAAGACTTAAAAAAATGGTCCACATCAAAGAAAATCTTTAAAAAAGCAATAAACCAATAAAAATACGGGGTTCTTTGATCTGGCACCAAGAATTGATTCTGTGTGGATCGTCTTAGCTCATCCAAGAATGAATTTTTTTTTCCTGAAAGTTTATTTGAGAGTCTGAAAAAGGTTTAATAGTTAATTTACTACCTATCATTGGGTAGTTTAGTCATGGCTAGACTTTACAAAGATCTGGATCCACATAGCCATGGAATTCAGAAGAATATTATTTCCACTTACATTGAGAACTGAGTTTTCCTGGTGTGTTTCACTTGATCATGAATCTGATCCATTTAGTTTGATCGTTTAGATGTTCCAAACTATTAAACAATGACCTAGTTTTTAAAGTTTCTGTTCACCATGATGACACAGCTTTAAGTTTCACAATGGCTGTGTCTATTTCCTTAGAGAAAATGTCCCGAGACCTGTTTTCTCATTATTTGTAGGTCATTGCCATCACTGCAGTGGGAGCCCCCATTTCAGATTGCTCTTGTTAAGATGGGGCTGTTGTTTGAACAAAAGTCTGAAAGGATGGGTCTTAGAACAGCTGCTAAACATGCTTCTCTAAAGGGAGACTGCAGTGCACCTTGCCGGCAGCTGGCTGGGCATGTTCATTAGGATGTGTGGAGGTTGAGGGCTTCGTGCAGACAGAAGGGGCTGACCCTGGGACCCTCGTAAGAGCTACACTTTCACCAACAGCAAATCTTCCTTTTACTTAACGTCTGGTATCAGTGGTAGTTGCATGGGTAGATTGAATTTAGAAATCTGTCCCAGGACTTCCCTGGTGGTAAAATGGATAAGACTCTGCCTGCCAATGCAAGGGGGTTCGATCCCTGGTCCAGGAAGATGCCACATGCTGCAGAGCAACTAAAGCTGGTGTACCACAGCAAAGAGTAGCCACAACGAGAGAAAGCCCTCGAGCAGCAGTGAAGACCCAGCGCAACCAAACACCAGTCGGTTAATCAATTTTTAAAACAAGCAACTCAAAGAAATTCTGTCCCTGAAAGAGCTCTCTATAACTTGTACGTGGCAAAAGAGACCTTAAATCTTCAATGGGAAGGACAAGGGCAATGTATAGTTGCAATGATTCCAGGAGATAAGCATTGATGTACTTGTGACAAAGGGAAGTGGAGCCAGGAGCTCAGTGAATGTTGGACAAAAAGCCCCTTCTGTTTGCACGAAGCCCTCAACCTCCACACTAGTATAAAAGTGTGTGTGTGTTTGTGCACGCGTGCGCACACACTCACGTGTGCCTGAGAGAGAGACAGATGGATTGGCTGGGAAAGCTATCATCCACTGGGTTCTTAGCTTCATTGTCGATTTTTCTCCTTTATAATTTAAAAATTTAGCCTCATGAATAAAACTGTGATATTATCTCCACTTTGTAAAAAAGGAAATAAACTTAAAGGACTTAAGCCATCCCCCAAGATCTCACAACAAGGATGTAATAGAACCCAGATTTGAAGCCAGGTTGACATGTTCTGGTGTCTACTCCATCATGCTGTTAACCAAGTGAGTCTTCGGGAATGTCCCACGCACCTAGTTCTCTGTGGCTCTTCTCTGCATCCAGCAGACTACACAGGGAGAAGGCACTGAACATACCTGTTGTCAACCAGCAAGTTTGCGAAGTTGAATCTTTGGAAGATTCAGGCCTTACGGAACAACCCAGATTATGCCCCCAAGCATCTCTCTTGTCTTTCAATATGACTTCTAGGAAGGTTAAGCATTAGAAGCTCCAAAGGTGATGTGAATCACAGGAAGCACGAAGCTAAAATAATGAGTGAGTCATTCTTTCCAGAAAGAATGGCCTTTATTTCTCTAAAATGCTTGATAGACTTTTATTAATCGGGGTAAAAGAAAAGCTAGTTAAATTTAATATTGTGACTATTACTAATACATGCTGAAATAAATTGACTTTTATTTATTAAAAATAAATAAATTTGTGCCGACTACTAAATGGCCTTCGCTCTTTGATAAGTTATCATGTTGGATTCTTTGCTCATTCACACAGCTGATAGCATGCCACATGCCTTCTGGGAGCAACGTAAAGGTTAATTACAGTAAGTGGAACGATGCAGTCTCGTTACCGTGTTGTCCTACATGGTCTCTCTCTTGTGTTCCGGACCTACAGCACACTTGGTTCTCAGATGGGAGGGAAGAGTTTTAGAAGCTTCATGGAGTTGGAGTTTATAGAGCTCTGCCGTGGTTGGGTGTGGAGTGAAGGATGAGCATTCACGTAAGTCAAGTCTGAAATTTCAGCCCTGGCGACTAAGGGCTACTTTCTAGAAAGAGGGAAGTTTGAAAGTGTGAGACAATGATGACAGTTTAGAATAATAATAATGAAATTGTGTCCCTCGCTTAGAGAACCAACTTATGGTTGCTGGGGGGGATGGTCAGAGGAGAGGAATAGTTAGGGAGTTTGGAATGAACATACACACTGCTGTATTTAAAATGGACCTACTGTCGAGCACAGTGAACTCTGCTCCATATTACCTGGCAACCTGGATGGAAGGAGAGTTTGAGGGAAAGAATGGATACATGTATATATGGCTGAGTCCCTTCCCAGTTCACAACATTCTTTGCTAATTGGCTATACCCTAATACAAAATAAAAAGTTTTGAAAAGATTGTGTCCAGGTGGTTTGGTAATTCCACTAATACTTAGGAGGCTTAGAGTGAGACTAGATAAAGGACGTTGTGGAGTTTTTACCAGTAGCCCTTAGTCACCAGGGCTGAAAGTTCAGACTTGACTTACGTGAATCCCCATCCTTCACTCCACACCCAACCATGGCAGAACGCTATAAACTCCAGCTCCATAAAGTTTCTAAAGTTTGCCACAGCCCTTCTTTGTGACTGAAGAACGAGGGTGAAGACTTCAGAACTCTGCCGAGAGGTAGAAGGGAATTCATTTGAATGTTGGGTTGAAAGCGCTCATGGTCCAATTGCAGTGTCTTGCAGTAGTGTTGATGGGAATGTAGGTGCTGGTGAGACCTTCAGGGAATGATGGACTGCAGGGTCCAGCCCATCGTGTCTGGACAGTGCTTATCAAGGTGCTGACTGGCTTGAGAAAAGGGTTGGCCAGAGACCTCTGGGGTCACCATGAAGGAGTGAACATGGTGGATGGAAAGAGTGGAGGCTACAGATGGAGGAACATTCCAGAATGTAAGATCTTGGAAATGGTACCAATTTTTGCTCTGAATGCTAATAGCCAATGGTGCACATTAAAACATCCCAAAGCCATGGTTTCTCTAACCTCCATCCTGATTCCTTGCTCCAAAAGTTAGAGGGAATCCTTGGGATACCTTACGGGAGTTCCTGCCACGTTCCTTAGTGGGAGTATCTTCCTTTCTTATATGTGGACAAGGACTATAATGTGTGGGGTAGATGAATATCTTATTCAATCATTTTACTATCCTCTATTGCGATTGTTGTTTTATTACGATCAACATTTCCTTCTTCAGTGAGGGCACATCGGATTAACTAACAGTTCTGAGGAAGCGTGTCTGCTGGTCTATCAGGACATGACTCTTTGACCAGACTATGCCGACTGGGAACTGCCCACTCTTCCAGCTTCTAGATTTCCCCACAGAAACGCTCAGTGCTCTTTCCACCAAACCATACCAGTCGTGTGTCACAGGCTGACACTGTTCTCTCAAACATGAAAGTCAAAAGGTCAGGATTCAACATTACACACCGAGTTGCTCAGTCGTGTCTGACTGTTTGCGATTCCATGGACTAATTCTCCAGGCCAGAATACTGGAGTGGGTTAGCCTTTCCCTTCTCCAGGGGATCTTCACAACCCAGGGATTGAACCCAGGTTTCCTGCATTGCAGGTGAATTCTTTACCAGCTGAGCCACAAGGGAAGCCCAGGAATACTGGAATGGGTAGCCTATTCCTTCTCCAGCAGATCTTCCTGACCCAGGAATCAAACTGGGGTCTCCTGCATTGCAGAGGGATTCTTTATCAACTGAGCTATGAGGGTAGCCCAGGTTCTAGTCCAGGAGGCTCCAAAATCAAGGCCAGGAACAACGAAGTCTGCAAGATGGACAGGGGATGATGTGGGGAACACAGCCAGTGAGCCATGGTCTCTGTCTCCGAATATGCATGTCTATCTGGAACCTTAGAATGTGATTCTGTTTGGAATTGAGATCTTTGTAGATGTGACTAATTTAAGTTAGGATGTGGTCATGCCAGATTAGGGCGGGCGCTGGATCTAACGATGGGTGTCTTTGCGAGAAGAGGAGACACGCATACATGAGAGAATGCTTGTGAAGACAGAGGCAGAGGCTGGGTGATGCAATTACAATCTGAGGAATGTCAGGGATGACTGGGAGACATCAGGAGCAAGAAAGGACTCTTCCCTAGAGCCTCAGGAGGGACTCTGCCCTTGCTGACACCTTGATTTTGAACATCCAGCCTCTACAGCTGTGAAACAATACATTTCTATAGTTTTAAACCAGCTCATTTTTTGTTACCTGTTACAGCAGCCTTGGATCCTGATACATCCCCTCACTCTGTTGACTTCTCACTGCCCAGCTGGGAAGCTCCTCCCTGGAGCCAGTCCTCCTGTAACTAACACGATTGAAAGTCCCGGACACCTCACCCCAGAAGGCTTCAAGCCCAGGTAAGTGTATTTCTTCAGGCTGCCCTTGCCATGATACCGTTCTCACTGATGTCTTTGTTCCTTTGAACTTCATTCAATGGCTGAACCAGGAACATTGTTTTGACTATGCTGACAGTTTCTAAACTCCCCACTGTGTGGTTTCCAGGTCAGACGGTCGGGCTTTTCTTCTGTGAATCATCGCCAAGAGATTCAATTAAATCTCGTTTTGCCCGCCTTGTGGCCAGGGTTTCAGTGACTTAGTGAGAACAGGGGCACTCAGGGATTTACTGAGGAAAGCCAGACACAAGAGGGGAGCCGAGTGCTGACACGAGGCAGGGAACACGAAGATTAGGAGGTTTGGGGGGGGGGTGCTGTGACGAATGAAGTCACCAGGAGCTCAGTTTCTTGGCTTCGTAGGCAGCTGTTGATTCCTGACATACTATTTTAGGACCCGAAAGAGAAAGTGAGGGGGCTTTGTAAAATCACTTGAAAGAGACTGCATGTCAAGGGGGAGATGAGACATGTGTTAGCACCACCGTCCTTTCCTCCGCAGGAATGAGAAAGAATCGCTAATGTGAGTCTGGTCGTGATCTTTACGGTGGGAGGCTTCCTTTGAAGTCTGACATTGCACACACACACACACACACACACACACACACACAATCCTCATAAAACCAAAAAGAAAAAAATAAAAGCATCTCATCCTGACCAGGAGCGCTCTAGACACCAAAGAATACAGGGATGAGAAATAGTTATGGCTCTGCTGAAACAGAGGTTCAGCAGAAGACACTAGGAAGAGAAAAGAAAAAGACAGGTGTTTTTCAGTGGGTCCGGAGGATGCTGCCTTGGTGGGGAGGCTCACTCTAGAGGAGAAGAATCCCGGGTGATGCCAGGATAGCCTGGCCAAAGAACAATCCCCATCCTGAGTGCCCACGTGGCCTTGGGCAAGTCATGAAGAGTTGGAAGCTTGTGTCCTCACATGGAAGAAGGGCCAGGACTCTTACTTCTAGTTTGCTGGTGATGCAAGTAAGGTCTGGACCCTCCTAACCATGGTGATTGCTGCCGGAGGCTCCCCACGTTGAAACCGGGGTCCTCGAGATGGAAGAGCTGCATGTGTGACCATGTGGTACCCATGTGTCTAGACCTCGCATTTCAAAGAGAATCAGGTGTGCGTCTTTGCCTCAGTGGGGAACATGAGCAGATGTGATGGGTCATAAAAGTAGATCAGAGGCGCTTCCCTGGTGGGTCAGTGGTAAGGAATCTGCCTGCCAATGCAGGAGACATGGGTTCCATTCCTGGTCCAGGAAGATCCCACATGTCTCAGAGCAACTAAACCCGTGAACTACAACTACTGAAGCCCGTGTGCCCTAGAGCTGGTGCTTTGCAGCAAGAGAAGCCACCACAATGAGAAGCCCCAGCACTACCACGGAGAGTAGCCTTTGCTTGCCACAACTGGAGAAAAGCCTGCGCAGCACTGAAGACCCAGCACGGTAATAAATAAATAAATAAAAGTATTTGCTTAAAAGGTAGATCAGAAGGACAGGTTTTAGTTGCGAGACATCAAGACAGTAAGCCTCATTGCCCTACTGTGGTCGTATCATAAGTCAGGCTCACACACACACGCACACACACATCTGGGATGCCTCCTTTAATAGATACAACACCGGGAGACACACTGAATTTTTTGCTGATGTTTTTCATAAAATTAGATGAAAGCTCAGCAACTCTTTCACAGGAAACCTCACCTCTGGGCTTCCTTTGTGATCACAAAGTCACTGGCAACCCGTGTATTGGTCCTGAGAGCTGGGTAGTTCAAGGGAATACTGGTTTATTCTGACCAACCCAGGGCTTAGATAACTACTGATGCTATAGACTGAATGGAAGTGTCCTCCACAAACTCATGTTAAATCCTGATGCCCCAGGTGATGCTATTTGAAAGTGGGGTCACTGGGAGGTGAGAAGGTGGAGCCCTCAAGGACGGGATTAGGGTTCTCACAAAAGAGACCCCAGAGAGCCCCTGACCCTTCCAGAAAGCCCCTGACCCGTCCAGAGAGCCCCTAAGCCTTCCATGTGAGGACACAATAGAGACGATAACATCTGTGAACCAGGAAGCCAGCCCTCACCACTGAATCCTCCAGAACCCTGGTCTCGGACTTCCCAGCTTCCAAGACTGTGAGAAGTAAAAGTCTGCTGCTTATAAGTTGCCCAGTGTATGGTATTTTCGATAACGCAGCCTGAACGGATTAAGGTGTCTGAAAGCCAGAAGCAACCTTTGAGAACTCCAGGGGCCTACCCCCTTGACTCCTCTGCCTCTCTTGCTAACTATCTCGACCAGTGACCATTTCTGAACATGCCAGGTCCCTCCTGCCTCCTCCCCCTTCCTACTCCCACCACCCCCCACTCCAGATGAGATGCCCCCTTTCTCCTCTCTTTCCTTGGCTCAATTCTTCTAGATAAAGAATATTCCCATGTAGCATGGCTTCGACCTGGTTGGGTGTCCTGCCCTGTGCTTCCTGGCTGGCCCTGTGAGTCTGTTTCCTTTACCCGTCATCCCCAGAGGGGTCCTGGATGACACGGATGTCCAGTTCACCTCTGTGAAGCATCTACAGGCACTTGGCTGGCCACATCTTACCCTACGCAGCTCTCCAGGTGTTCCAGTCACCCTACTAAGCACATGACAATAACCCAGAGAGGCAGGGATGGCTGGCATTCCTATTTTACAGCCAAAGACACAGAGCACAGGGAGGGCATATGACTTACAGCAAGTAAGTGTGTGGGGTCCACTTGCCTGATCTCAGTTGGATAGTGTCTCCAAGATGCACGCCCACCCATAGCCTCAGAACACAACCTTCTTTGGATATAGGGTCTTTGCAGAAGTAACTAGCTAAAATGAAGTTATTGGATTAGCTGCTGTTGCTGTTCAGTCTCTCAGTCATGTCCGAATCTTTGGGACCCCATGGACTGCAGCATGCCAGGCTTCCCTGTCCTTCACTATCTCCTGGAGTTTGGTCAAACTCATGTCCATTGAGTCGTTGCTGCCATCCAACCGTCTCATCCTCTGTCGTCCCCTAATCCAATGACTGATATCCTTGTAAGATGAGAGAACAGCATCCCACAGAGGAAAGAGAGATGCATATGATGATGATGGAAACAGAGACTGGGGTGATGGCCGGACACCAAGGAACACCTATTGCTGGGAACCAGTAGGGGTGAGAAGGGTGCCAGGAAGGAAGCCTTCAGAAGCAGGGTGGCCCTGCCTCAATTTCAGACTTCTGGCATCTGGAACTATGAGAGAAAACACTTGCGTTGTTTCCACTCCTCTGCCCTATGATCAGTTGTTACGGCAGACACAGAAAAGTAATAAACTACCTCTCAGAAAGAGAAGCGGGGGGCGGGGGGCTGTGACATCCCTACCCTTTCCCTGGACAGGGGAAAGGGTGGGCCTGCCTGTCCTTTCATGAGACAGCATTTTGGGAGAGACACAGGCAGGAGCCTGGGGGGACATTCCCAGCAGCTGGACTCCAGGAAGATTGGAGGCAGCCACCTGGTGCCTCAGTTTTTATGTTTTACAATGTGGAGCCCATGAGTGAACATGAGTTAGGCATGGGTATAGGCAGTGGGAGACTGGAATAGACAGTGAAACTGATCAGGTCTCAATCTCTGAGGGAACCGATGATAAGAGTTTATGCAGAATCTTTATCCTTTAAGCATGCTGCCCCGTTTATTCAGGCTCCTCGGACCAGAGGAAACATTGAATGAGATTTAATATAAAAATGGTTCTTTGCAGTATGCTTTTAAAATTCTTCTATAGCTAACTTTTTATGTCCAGATGGTGCGAGTTGTGGAGAACCCACATGCCAATGCAGGAGATGACATAAGAGATGCGGGTTCAATACCTGGGTTGGGAAGATCCCCTGGAGGAGAGAATGACAACCCACTCCAGTATTCTTGCCTGGAAAATCCCTTAGACAAGGGAACCTGGCGGGCTATGGTCCATGAGGTTGCAGTGTGGGACACGACTGAAGCAGTTCTGCATGCATGCACTGTCCCCACGAAATTTACATTCTAGGGGAGACAGGCTGTGACTAAATCAGTAAACAAATGATTTCAGAGAATCACTAGGGATGGGAAGAAAAAAAATTCCCATCTCTAAAGATAACGAGGCTTCACAAAATTAAACATTCTAAATAAAAACAAAAAACTGAGTTGAATGGTTTGCCTGTGATAACGATCGGACAAATGTCTGCCCGGTGGTCCAGGCAGGAGCCTGCGAGCTCTGACTCAGAAGGGCCTCGGGCTGGCCCTGCTAGACTTATGCCAAAGGCCAGCCTAAGGTGCAGCCAGAATGTGGCCCATCCAAGTCTAGTTTCTCCATTTCGGGGCCAGCAATAAAAGAGATGACTGGGCAGGCAGCCTGCCCAGACCTCGCAGGAGGGAGAGTACATACCCTGGGCCAATTCTCCAGGCTGAACTGGCAGAAAGGCTGACTGTTCCCCGAAAGGGCCATGCTCCTTCCCTGCCAGGAAGAGCATCTGCAGGCCCTGGAGACACGCCTATGAGAGGTGCCGGTACTGGACATGCCTCTTGTCTGTAGATTTCACCCCCCTGAGGGTGCAGTGGGGTGGCCTCTTTGAGAAAGGCACATGGAGCCAACTTCAGGAAGAACAGAAGGCAAACTTTCCAAATCAAATGAACACGGTCGCGAACATGAACAAGGATGGTTTTAGAGGCAAGCACAGAGATGTAGCTATAGAACAGGACAATGGAAAAGACAGGTGCCTTTAGTCATGGGTGACAGAAGCAATGGAGAAGGCAACGGCAAGCCACTCCAGTACTCTTGCCTAGAAAATCCCATGGATGGAGGAGCCTGGTAGGCTGCAGTCCGTGGGGTCGCTAGGGGTCGAACACGACTGAGCGACTTCACTTTCACTTTTCACTTTCACACATTGGAGAAGGAAATGGCAACCCACTCCAGTGTTCTTGCCTGGAGAATCCCAGGGACGGGGGAGCCTGGTGGGCTTCCGTCTATGGGGTCACACAGAGTCGGACACGACTGAAGTGACTTAGCAGCAGCAGCAGCAGCAACAGAAGCAATGAGAGAAATGGAACTGTTCTGGAGAGAGGAGCATATAAAAGCTGCTTCTGGGCTCCTGTGTCCGCAGTGACTTTTCACCCAGTTTGTCTTCTCAGGTCAAACATCCGAACCAGTGTGGGACTGGAGGAGAAAACTGGCCTGTTTGCTTATTACTAGACACACACATGGAGAAGGCAATGGCAAGCCACTCCAGTACTCTTGCCTAGAAAATCCCATGGATGGAGCAGCCTGGTAGGCTGCAGTCCATGGGGTCGCTAAGGGTCGGACACGACTGAGCGACTTCACTTTCACTTTTCACTTTCACACACTGGAGAAGGAAATGGCAGCCCACTCCAGTGTTCTTGCCTGGAGAATCCCACGGACGGGGGAGCCTGGTGGGCGTCACACAGAGTCAGACACGACTGAGGTGACTCAGCAGCAGCAGCAGCAGCAGACACACACACACATGACTGAGGAATGTGGGGGAAAAACATGGAATAAAGGCACTAGTCTAATTTCTTCCGTGTCAATCATTGAAGTTCCCCACTCTCTAATTGTCCTAAAAGCCGATGTTCTTTTATACTTTGAATTCAGGCAAGTGGATTTGGGGAAAGCCCCTCTGAGGGGCTTCCCAGGTGGCTCAGTGGTAAAGAATCCTCCTGCCAATGAAGTAGACACAGAAAACTCGAGTTCAATCCCTGGGAAGATCTCCTGGAGAAGGAAATGACAGTCCGCTCCAGTATTCCTGCCTGGAGAATCCCATGGACAGAGGAGCCTGGTGGGCTACAGTCAGTGAGGTAGCAGAGAATTGAACGTGACTGAACACACACACACATACACACACACTCACATGTTCCCTCTGAGGTGGCTCTTAACATGTCAAGTTACCTCAAGAGCTACTTCAGCAACAGAAGAAAGCTCCCTTTATGAATGAGAGAATAAAGACTGTGATTCTAACTGAATAACTATGGAGCTTGTTTTGACAATCTCTGGATCACTAAATGCTTCCAGAGCAACCAGGAAGAACAGGGTTTTCTTGACCATTGACATTCAAATTTTTCTTAAGTTAAAAATATAGCCAATATTTTCAAATAACTTTAAATGACGCATAATTTGTAAAAATATTGACTCACCATGCCATACACCTGAAACTAATATAATACTGTTAATTAACCACAGTTCAATTAAAATAAATCTTTGAAGAAATTTTATAAACTTGGAGATAGGTAAACTGTCTAAATGAAATGATGCTTTATCTTTTTCCACTGGTGAGTATAGAATGAACGTTTTCCTGTTTTAAACTCTTACACATATATATCAACATTTTTATGCTCATAGAGAAATTGCTCAATAAATTAAGTTGACCTAAAAAAAATCAGCATTGGTGTTTTGTATCTATATGAGATGGTGGATGTCAGCTAATCTTATTGTGATAATCATTTCACAATATGTGTAAATCATTATGCTGTACATCTCAGACTTACACAGTGATGTATATCAATTATATCTCAGTAAACCAGGAGGGAAAAGAATGGAAGAAAAGAAACAAAAAATGGCCTTCACTCCTAGCCTAAATATTGACTGAGAACCTCTGTTCTTGTCCACCCTCAGAGACTTCAGCCAAATTCTGGGGCGGTTAATTTGGTTTCCTGGCTGGAATTGCGACACCGATGGGGCAGAGTGTCTTGTAGCTGCCGACAAGCCCGTGAACAGGGTGTCAGGAAGTCCGGGAAAGCATGAGTCAGCTCAGCCTTGGCACCCTTGGCACTGGGGCTCCAGGGGAAACTTGACCAGTAGCCGAAGTCAACACAGGGCGTCAAGCAAGCCATGCAGATGCAGGGAGGTGGGGGGCAGGCAGCTGGCTCGTGAGCAAGGGCTGGGGAGGGCCTGCCAGTGTGTCCCCATGATCCCCACACAACCACACTCCACCCTTCCCAGCAGAGCCGGTCCAGCCCTTTCGGCTCTGACCACAAAGGGTGGAATTTAACGACCTGGGGACTAATTCCTTGCTGGTTTTGGTAAACTAAAAATGACAGAATGAGTAATGCATTAAAATCATCTTTTTCCTAATTGAAAAAAAATTTTTAAAAAAAGCATTACAATTCCGTTGGAGACGTGATGTCTTTGGAATATAGAGTATAACTTTCTGGGAGATAATTTGAGATTTAAATATGTAAATGCTCTAATTGACTCACTGCCCTGTGCTGACACAGGGGCAGGATTTCCAGAAAAGATTCACAGGAACTACGCGTCTCTTAGTTCTTTCCGTCTCTTCTCTGCCTCTCAGCACGCATGTGTAGGTATTTCTTTGTATTCTTGGTTTCTTCTATCACTCGTCCCTTCTAAAATATTGCTGCCCCACCTTCAGCATCGGCTTGAATGCTGAAAATTATTGGAAGCTTTTGGTCGTTTTTTTTTTTTTTTTTTTAAACACCTTGAACCTGATATATCTGTAGCCTGCCCCCAGGAGTGCAGAATAATAGAAACGCAGATTTGGTAGGACCATGGAGCCAGGGGACCTTCCATCTTACTGGGCAGGGATTCCCCCCAGAGTACCGTACTCCCAGAGTTTGACCCCACTTCACCAGGTTCCATCTCTGCTTCTGCCTTTCCACCCAGCTGGGGAGCTCAGACGTGTAACTACTGCAGACAGGATGAGGAGGCGGTTAAACTGAGGGCCAAGCGAGAAAAGCCCACAGTCTGGTGCAGGACAGGAGCTGACATCAGTGGAGATCTCGGGAGAGGTTGCGCCTGCAGGGCTGCACTTAGAGACTGGGGGCCTCTTGGCCTAGAAGCAGGCTGGAGAGGTGGTTCCCCAGATGCTGCCTCACCTGCCTCTGGCCCATGGCTCCTCCCTTCTCAGACCCCAAGGATGAATCTGTCAAGTCAGCCCATCACACACCTCTAGAAGTTTCTGGGTGTGCAAGGAACTTATAGACCAAAACTCTGGCCTAAAAGCAGACTTCTCGGACCAATATCAACACAAATAATTAGCTTGAAAAAGAATACCAAGCTCCTCCTCTCTCTCCCTCCTCTCCCACTTGACTTCATGACCCATCTCATCTCTATTAAAACTGTAACTGGAAAAAAAGCTGGTTTCGCAAAGATCCCTGTTATAGAAAGTGTGGCTGTAAATTATCTAGTAACTTGAGCATTTCTGCTTTACAGCTTTCACTGGAACTTATCACTTGTCTTTACATTCCGAGGCCAGGAGGTTAAAAACAAAAACACACATAAAAGAAACAACCAAAAAAACCAACAAACAAAAAGACCCCAAAAGTAAGATTTTAGATCTTGAGAAATAAGACATAGATACTATCAAAACATGTTGCAAAATTACAGAAACATTGCTACATTTTCCATAGGGTTCACTTTTGAGATGAAAAACTAATTTGGAACTTATGATTTCTTTGAAAAAAATTCGCTTAACCAAACCGAAGACATTTACTTGGGAGAAGAAAATGACTAACTTGTAGTTTCCACAATGAGAAACACATTCCCATGGCTTCTGGCCACTTTATGTCATTACGTGATGGGCTTAAATTGTGTTCAGTTATAATGAGTTAAAAATATGAATGAAATCTTTAAATTAGTCAGAATAACGTCATGCCTTAAACATCCTCCCCTGCAAAGAAAGAGAGGATATTGGATGGCAACTGACCTAACGATCGTTTCTGAGGATCGATCCCAAACCTGACAGCCCATATTTAACTTCAAATCAAGTGATGCAACTTCATAATTTAAAAAAAAGAGAAAAAATTTGCAGGCCTCTTATGGTTGCCATGAGATAGGGCAGTGTAATGGCTTTGAGCATGTCTCTTCCTGCAGCGTATCTGGCCTTGAGTCCACAGAGCCCCCGTCAACATCAAAGGAAGCTGTAGGAGCTGGTGTGTGGAACCCCAGATAGCCCTAGGAAGGGGGAGGACCCATCCTCTGCCAAGAGGAATTGCTAAAATTAGATGGTGAGGTAGTCCCAGTGCTGGAAGGCATCTTGCTGATCATCTGCTTCCATCGATGATAGAACCCGTCAGACCTTCCAGACCTTCAAAGAAAAGGGCTTATGCAACCGGCAGGAATGCCTTTCTGTTGGAGATTCTTCCCTCCCTCTATCTTAAGCTCTTCATGTGATATTCAAGTCAATTTCCTCTTGCTTTGGGGCTCAGTGCAGATGGCGGGCAGCCAGGCCCTGCATTTTCCTCCGGGCTTTCTAAGACGGTTTTTCTTTATAATCTGAGACCATCATTTGGCCCTCCCCCTTCATCTGGGATGCTGTCCTGAGGTCTTTATTTTGGTTTCTGGGTGCACTGGGGATGCACACGAAATCCTGCAAGGAGGACTGGAAAGGTCAGGGCCAGACTCACACTGGGGCCGAGTGAGCAAGTGGTCCAGTAGCATCTTTGCTGCTGCTGTTCTGTCTCTAAGTCATGTCCGACCACATGGACTGCAGCACGCCGGGCTTCCCTGTCCTTCACTATCTCCTGGAGATATGTCCATTGTTCAAATTCATGTCCATTGAATTGGTGATGCCATCCAACCATCTCATCCTCTGTCGCCCCCTTCTCCCCCTGCCCTCAATCTTCCCCAGCATCAGGGTGTTTTCCAAGGAGTCAGTTCGTCCCATCGGGTGGCCAAAGTATTGGAGTTTCAGCTCCAGTGTCAGTCCTTCCAATGAATGTTCAGGGTTGATTTCCTTTAGGATGGACTGGTTTGATCGCTTTGCTGTCCAAGGGACTCTCAAGGGTCTTCTCCAGCATCACGATTCGAAAGCATCAATTCTTTGGCACTCAGCATCTTTATCTCCCCCTTATCTCCCTCTCTACCCGCCTTGCCTTGCCCTGGTGACAGTATCTGAAACGTCTGTCACTCGAGAGTTAAGCTCAGGGGTAAGCACTGCCCCTCCTTCTATGTTTCTCTTCAAAACTTTGGGTCTGCCAGGAAAGGGTTAAGTCCCTTAAAATTAATATCTTTGCTGCCCTGATTTCCTCTCTAGGAAATATTTAGGGCAGCAACAGAGGCTGGGAGAGGGGATGGGGAGGAGAGAAAAGGGACTTAGGAAAAGGGGACCTGAGTGGGGACCACAGAGATCAGGCTCACTTCCCTGAGAATGTCCCTTGTGGCTTCCTCGGCAGGACCACACAATGTCCAGAGGCCACTGTGTGACTCGTAGAGATAACAAAGGCAGTTCCTGGCAACATCCGCTCCATCCTCCCCCCCCTCCATCATCCGTCTTCCTCCCCAGAGAATCTCTCTTTGGCTTGGGGCACCACGAACCTCAACTCTGCCGAGCGGGGACAGAGCCAGATCCTCGTGAGTCCAGTCTGCAGCCCATCTTGTCAATTTCTTTCTTCTCAAGACCAAAACAAACCACAAACCCTCTTATCCCCTGAAATATCCACCCATGAAGCACAAACAGGGGATCTGTGTTCCAAAGCAAAACCTTTCTCTTTGAAGGGGCCAGCCTTTACTGCTTCTGCCCTCCAAATGGTAGGTTTAATAGACATGACCCTGAGGCAGGCATATGGTAGTAAGCAGGTCTATTACGGGGTTGAATTGGTGACTTGTGGTGGCTGTCAAGCATTGGGGGCCTTGAATTCAGGCCTGTGGGTGAGCAGGGCACACACAGCTGGGCAAGAGCGGCCCTTAATCTTCTGCCAGCTGGACCCAGAGACAGGCCTGGGAGGCTGGAGTGCTTCGGGCTGCTCTTGGCACATGTTCCAGAAACAACTCTGGTAGCAATGTGGGGCCGTGGCTCCAGGCCTGCCCCAGAAAAACACACTGTCAGCATATGTTAACAGGCTGCCTTTCCTCCAAAGATCACAAAATGCATTCCATCTAGTGTCTGTTTTGCAAGTGTTACTATCTGTGTTTTATGGGCAACAAAACCAAGATACAGCAAGGCCTTTGAGCTCTGCTATGTGGGGGTGAGTGCTGAGGGACTGACCTGGGGAGACCTGTGCTTCCCGAGTCTCAGGAGGTTGCAAAAACAGCTCCCTCTCCCTCTCCAAAGTTCTTCCAGAATGGTCTTCCTGGCTGGCAGATCTCAGGGGCTGGTGGGAGTTAAAAGGAACACGTGTGTTCCAAACTCCCTGGAAGAGAGAGTGGTATTAAAAACACATGCACCCAAGCCAGTGTTGCCATGTGTGGACCCGGCTGAAAGGGGTTGGCTGCTTCAGAACTGGGCTTTGTGACCACACGTGGTGAGGCCTTCATGCCCCAGGAAGCACGTGGAAATGAACAGAAGGCCTGGCTCCTTCTTTCCTGTGAAGCATAAGACCATGCAGATTCTGGTCTTTCTCCTTTGGAAAATGTGTGTATCAAGTCACTTCACTGGTGTCCAACTCTATGTGACGCTATGGACTGTAGTCCGCCAGCCTCCTCTATCCATGGGATTCTCCAGGCAAGAATACTGGAGCGGGTTGCCATGCCCTCCTCCAGGGGATCTTCCTGACCCAGGGATCGAATCTGTGTCTCTCGAATCTCCTGCATAGCCAGGCGGGTTCTTTACTTCTAGGACCACCTGGGAAGCCCTTTTGCAAAATGTGACCATCCCGTAAGACTCGATTTTCTTAGGAACTCACCACCGACACCAGCCAACAGAAAGAGGAACCTTCTAGTCTAATATTAAGTGAAATTTTCCAGTTGACTCTGTTCTATTTCAGCTGTCTCTACCCACATAGAGCTTCATCTTCATTGGGCAAAACAAGATAAGCTTCCCTCCTGAGACCTCAGAGCCATATTTACAATATTTGAATCTTACACAAATTATTCTTTCATTGAAATTTAAGCGATCACTAGAGTTAGGAACTAAAAGTTAAGACACCGAGGCATCTCAAACCAATAGGCTGAAAGGTGTCTAAGGGACCTTTCCTCAGGGCAGTATAATAAGCGACCTGTGCACTCATTCGTGTCTGACTCTTTGTGACTCTATGGACTGTAGCCCGACAGGCTCCTCTCTCCATGGGATTTTCCAGGCAAGAATACTAGAGTGGGTTGCCATTTTTTGTCTCCAGGGGATCTTCCCAACCAAGAGATCTAACCTGAGTCTCCTGTGTCTCCTGCACTGGCAGGAGGATTCTTTACTACTGTGGCACCTGGGCAGTCTATGGGTCGGAAAGAGTTGGACGTGACTAAGTGACTGTTTATTACTCTGTGCAAGGCCGTAATCAATTCCAAAAAAGGCAAATTAAATCTATGGACCTTTTCAAATCTCTATGGAAGACGAGCCCAGAATTTTCACTGGAAACTAGTACTTACCAACCAACCAGCAAACATTTACCATATACCTACTGTGTGTGAGGTTCTGTGGGCACAAAGATCTCACGCAGGTCTGCGTGATCCAGTGGCTCCTGCTCTTTGCCCTTCTGTAATTGGCAAGGACTGCTCTCAGTATTTGGGGATTCTTTGTTATTGCTCTCAACTGTGTCTCAAACCCTGTATTCTGGAGTGGCCTCCGAACCTGAGTTCTGTTCTGGGGGAGCTGGAGTTTGGGCCAACTCTTCATGATAGCCTTGCACATACAGGGAACAGCTGTTAGTTATCAGCGGTGGAGCCACTTCTCCCAGGGCCAGGATGAGCTGGGGATAAGGCAGCAGAACGCAAAGGGCTGGCTTCAGTGTGTCTGAGCCTAAACTCTGGATTGTTTCCTCCCAAATCTAGTCTTCCATAGTCCTCCGTACTTCTGCACCAACTGTAACTTCCAAATGGTTTAGAAGAACGTTTGATTCTTCCATGCCTTTTTTTTTTGCTCATGCCCTCTATCCAAACTATCATCAAATAATGGTTTTAACCTTTAAATCAGCCACTTTATCATTCCCATGAATTACCATAATTTCTTGCTTCCATTTGCAATATTCTCCTATTTGGCTTTTTAAAAAGTTTTTTTGTTTTAATCTTTATTTGAGACATAATACACATAAAATTCACCCAATTAAAGTGCAAAATTCAGTTTTTTGTATACTACATTATTATTTTTTGAGTTGTAAAATATATGCAACATGAAATTTTCCATTTTAACTGTATTTAAGTAAATATTTCAGTGTCATGAATTATATTCACAATGGTGGTTGTGTGACCATTATAACTATCTCTTATCAAACCTGTTTAATCACCCCTAAACAAACACTGTAAACTAGGAATAGAAAGGGACTACTTCAACGTGATAAAGACCATATATGAAACACCTATAGTTAATATCATACTCAACAATGAAAAACTGAAAGCTTTCCCTCTGCAATCAGGAACAAGATAAGGAAGCCCACTTTTGCCATTTCTATGTAACATAGTACTGGAAATTCTGGCCAGAGCAATTGACAAGAAAAAATGATCTCTGTTCTTCAGTTCAGTTCAGTTCACTTCAGTTGCTCAGTCGTGTCCAACTCTTTGCGACCCCATGAATCACAGCACGCCAGGCCTCCCTGTCCATCACCAACTCCCGGAGTTCACTCAAACTCATGTCCATCAAGTCGGTGATGCCATCCAGCCATCTCATTCTCTGTTGTCCCCGTCTCCTCCTGCCCCCAACCCCCTCTGTTCTTAGGTGATGTTATAACCCTCAAAAAATCTGCAAAGCCCCTGTTAAATCTAATAAACGGTTTTAGCAAAGTTGTAAGATATAAAATCAACATATCAAATTAGTTGTGTTGCTACATATGCTTAATGAACTATCCAAAAAGGAAATTAAAAATCAATTCCATTTACAAAACTATCAAAAAAAAAACAAAATACTTAAGGGTAAATTTAACCAAGAAGGCAAAAGACTTGTACACTGAAAACTACAAAACATTACTCAAAAAAATTAGAGGAGATTTAGATAAATGGAAAGACATTCCATGTTCATGGGCCAGAAGACCTGATAATGTTAAGATGATGATGATACTACTCAAAGCAAACTAGAGATTCAAAGCAATCTATCAAACCCCCATTGGTGCTTTTTCAGAGAAATAGAAAAACGCATCCTAGAACTCTGATTGGCCTTTCACTTGCTAGTTCCTCTGCCTGACACTCTCTGGCACCTGTTATCTGCCTGACTCCCTGTCTCAGCTCCTTCAGGCAAGTATGATGGTGTCAACACCCAGGTCACATGCCATCAGCCATCTTCTCATCAAGGCCCTCCCTTCCCACCCTTGCCCTCCCAATCGCCTCTCATTTGCCTTATTTTTCTTCATTTTGCTTACTATCAGCTGCCCCCATGGTATACTTTACTTATTGTTTGACTTCCCTTTTTGAATATAAATTTCATGAGGTCAGGGAATTTTTTTTTCAGTTGGTTCACTGCTACATTCCTAGCACCTAGAACACGTCAGGCGCATAGTAGGCACTAAAGATAGATTGAGTGCAGGAATGTAAAACACACAAGAAAAATAAATACATTAGAGTCTATTGCTTTTGTCCTGAAACAAGAGCAGCAAGTGACTACTAATGGGAGTTCTGCCTCGTGTCCTCCTAACAGAATTTAGCATAAAGTGAAACACGTTGGTAAAAGAACAATACAGTTTCATCAAACAGCCAAGTAAGTGGTGAGTTCGTGTATTTCCTCCTATCTGAATGTCATGTTCACTTCGGGCCGTTTTCAGACCATCAGTTCTCTTTCCCATGTACTGCTCCACGAATCTCAATATATTTGAAATCACCTCCCAGTCTGAAAAAGTCATCAGGGTATCTTAATGCATCTTAATCTTCCATGGCAAAGGACCTGAGTGCGTCGAGATTCGGTTATGACTATATGTGAGAGGCCAAGAACTTGACTTTGGCTGGGTGAGAGCAAATCTCGATACCAAGGGAGCAGGCAGACAGCTGGTAGGAAAATAATGGGAATGGACGCGAGTGAGTAAAACAGAGCTGAATGGTAATGAGAGACTCCCATGAGTGCGAAACTTAGTACGTGTAGACACAACTACATGCCAAACAAATTTGCAATTTCACATACTTAAGTTATGATTTTCACTTTGATGATGATGAGCGAACAAGAAGGAGGAAAGCTGTCTGTTAAAAGAGATGACTCATCTACGTCTTATTTTGCATCCATCTTGGAAGCGTCCTCCTGAATGACATCACTGGCCTAATGAATCCGTGATATCTCCAATAGAACAGCACAGAACTCCAGTTTCAGTGACAGGGTCAATGCATTGGGACAACCCCCGCTCCCTGCAAGGCTCAATTCCTACATTCCCATTCTCGGGGGGGCGGGCAGTTACTGTCCTGAGAAGGAGAAGCCTGCTGCCTCCCCAAGATCACAGATGAGCTGTTCCTATCCTGACATTGACAGAGCTGATGTTCCTGAAGCAATCATTCCATCAGTGGAACAGAATGTTTAGAACACTCATGAGGTAAAATCAATGAAAACAGAACAAATATGCTTTAGAAATTTTCTTTTAAATATGTTCTTTATGTAGGGTACGAGTGTGGACCTTCCAACTTTGCATTTATCTATGTATCTATCTATAGATTTTCAAAATACTCCGTTTGCACTGATGAATCCCTTCCGTCTAAAGTTTCTTTAAAGTAGAAAACCATTTTCACTACCATTTGCCGTTGAGAAAATGAAGGTAAGAGGTTGCCATGGTAGCCGCCTTCAGGAAATGGTCGAGTCAAAGAAGGAAGAACTTGAAAATACAGAACTGTGCTCATCCTGCGCTCTGCTAGCCGTCATGCAGAATCAGTCACACCCATGGTGGTAAGACTCCACAGGCAGCACAGCATCTTCGGCTGCAGCAGATGCTTGTTGTATCAAAAGATTCTAAAAGCCCAAAAGGCCCAGAAACTATAACTAGGACAGCCCCTTATTATGAATGACGAAAACCTCCCTTGTTTTCCAACGGCAGCTCTGGTGACAGCATGTAAGATACAGACCTCAGCATCAGGGCAAATCTCAGAGGACCCTGAGTGAAAACTGCTCTCTTTTTATGCTGCCTGAAGAATAAGACAGCAATTACAGGGCACAGCTAAGGGCGTGTCGCGAGTCAAGTCAGAAAAAGTTCAGACCAGAACCCAGAAGTTTTGACCCTGTTCTTATCACCCTGTCCATTGTAGAACCGGCCATTTAATCTTTCTGAATGGACCAAGGATTCTTTGAAATGGAGCCCAACATGGTCCCACCCCACCTCCAATTTATCCTATTGCTTCTACACCTGTGGATATCACCACGTGATTGGGTTGTGTCCCGGGGAAGTGGATACACTCAGCTTTCAGGTCCACAATGGCAGGCAGCTGAAAGCCCAGCCCTTGTTGGTTGCCTGCCTCCTGGAGGGGTGACTTTCTTGTGCTCAGCCTCAGCTAGGGTCAAGACCGAGACCTTCAAGGGCACAACTTGGCCATGATGCCCATAATTCAAATTCACATCACTTGCTCATCACCAAGGAACTTTGGTTTGCCTCATTCTAAAATGGGATTGGGAAATCCTTAGTTTTGGTTAAAATTTCTGTGCTTCAGGGTTTTAAGACGATCTCATTCCTTTTTCCATTAACAGCAAAAACCTTGAAACCTGATGTCTCTTCTTTTTCAGTCACTGAAGTCCTGGGCAGATTTTGTTGATTTACACAGAGGTAGAAAGCATGTTCTTTGTTAGAGTAGCACTTCTTACTTTTACCAACATACGCATCCCCTTTGACAGAGAGATGGGGAAATAGGACAAACAGAAAAGAGAGGAGGGAGGAGAGAGAGACAGAGGAAGAGAGACAGACAGACAGACAGGGGCAGAGACTATATTTTGCTTTTTAAAGACCCCCTCCTTCCCCAAGGCTGTCTACAGTCTATAAACACCATTTGGATTCTATGTGACTCATTTTTTATCCCAGGAAATAGCCTCTTCTGCCCTCCAAAGCACCACATTTTAAATTCTTAGACTTGAGTCTAATTGGAGTCAGATTAGACTTCTGTTCCCCTCTCCCCTCCAAGACCTCAACAATTATTTAGTTAATAAATGCTATGAAACTCCACATTACACAGTTTCTATTTTTAAGCCTAGAAACCCTCTGCTTTCCAAACATGCTATACTACTTAACAGACTGTCTCCACAATTCCACCCTTGTCCCTGGGATCTAAGCTCCATTCCTATAAAGGACACAGATTGGTCCTGCTGGCCCCCAAGCATCCTTCTTGAAGTTCTGTCTCTTGTGGGTATGTGCTATGTGCTTAGTCGCTCAGACATGTCTGACTCTTCTCGACTCCATGGACTATAGCCTGCCAGGCTCCCCATGGGGATTCTCCAGGCAAGAATAGCTGACTGGGTTGCCATGACTTCCTCCAGGGGATCTTCCGAACCCAGGGATCGAACCCAGGCCTCCTGCACTGCAGGCGGATTCTTTACCATCTGAGCCACTAGTGAGTGGGTCTCTAAATCCTCCGTCAGCACTTGTCAGCAGGGCACCTTTTCTTGCCATGGAAGACGTTGCACAAGGAAGAAAACTTTGGCATTTGGCTCAGCCCAGACCTCTTCCCCACTGCATACCTTTGAAGCTCCCTTTGAATTTCATGCCAGGACCCGGAGTGTTGGGATGGCACTATTTTGTGAATTTCCTGCTGCCCTGCCAGGATCGATACAGGGCCTTGACACGTTTACTCCCTGCCCAACTGGGACACGTGGCTGCCAGTGCTCCAACCCCCAGCTGGAATGCCTGGGATTGTACTTGACTGCAACTGCCTCTTCACAGCTGGGAACATCTTCCCAGGGTCTCCAACAATGAGTAAGTCTCTCACATCATCCTTGGCAGGCTCATCCCAAGCATAAGTCAAGACTGACAACAAGTGTGATCCATCATTGCCAGAACTTCTTCAGGGACTGAGGAGCTAACATGTCACTTCATAGCCAGGGATCAGGCACACTGAAGCTGAGAGACAGGATTACCGGGGGAGGTGAAAACACACACATGCTAGAGATTGGAGATTTACAAATTCAGTGTCCTCAATATTTTTACGGGCTTCCCAGGTGGTGCGAGTGGTAAAGAATTCCTCTGCCAACGCAGGAGATGTAAGAGACGCGGGTTCCATCTCTGGGTCGGGAAGATCCCCTGGAGAAGGAAATGGCAACCCACTCCAGTATTCTTGCCTGGAGAATCCCCGTGGATAGAGGAGCTTGGTGGGCTACAGTCCATGGGGTCACAAAGAGTCAGACACGACTGAATGAGTAAGCACACACGCGTACATATAATATTTTTAGAGAAAATCTGCTTTGCTTCCATAAAAGGCTCAAGAAGGCAAACCAAACTTGCTATTTTTTTCAGAAAGCACAACGAGAAGGACAGTCCATCTGGTTAGCAAAAGAAAGCCACATTACTCTTTCAAGTCTTCCAGCATCTTTCATATAATCCCCTCTCTCTAGCCAATATGGAAGAAAATTATCCATGTGGCTCAGATGCCGAGAGCCTGGCAACTAGAGTCAGCCAGACCTGAATCTGAGTCCCTGTCCAGCGCTAAGTTAGGTATTCCCTCTGGACCTCATAAAGATAACAGTGATACCAATGTCAAGGATGTCACATATGCAGGGCTCAGCCCAGGACAGGACACATACATGTTCATGTGTTAGTGACATTGTGATGTTAACATTTTCTTTTTGCAGGGTGGGAACAAGGTGCACAGTGCAGGAGTCATGGCAGCCAAAGCTTTGACACCAGGGCTCAGCTTGGTGCTTCTGACAGGCTGCCACTAAGATCTGAATCAATGCTTGGACACAGACCCTTCCCTTTCTCTGCCAAACTGAAGGTCCTGGGGTAACAGGGGAGAAAACAAGAGGTCTAACCTGGAGTCTCCTGTAGGATACCGCCCTTCCTGGTTCACCAGGATGGTCCCCATCTCCTGCCTCATCCCTCTCCCCTCCTGAAAGTGCCTCAGTTTGGAGGACAAATGATGTGCTCACCCTATCCTCGAACTACCTTAGGTAGCTTCCAGAACTGTGCCGTCTATAGTTGTGTGTGTGTGTGTGTGTGTGTGTGTGCACACATGCTTAGTCACTCAGTCGTGTCCAACTCTTTGCCACCCCATACACTGTAGCTCCCCAGGCTCCTCTGTCCAAGGAATTTTCCAGGAAAGAAGACTGGAGTAGGTTGCCATTTCTTACTCCAAGGGATCTTCCCGTCCCAGGTCAAAACCGCATCTCCTGTAATGGCAGGCAGATTCTTTGCCACTGTGCCACCTGGGATAGCCACTCGCAAATGTGGCCTATAAACCCTTGAAACATAGCTGGTCTGAATTGAGATGAACAGCAAGTGTAAAATACCCACTGGATGGCAAAGACTTAAAAAATGTAAATTATCACATGAATAATTTTCACAATGCATGCTGAAATGACATTATTTGGCTATATGGGCTCAATAAACATACAAGCAGAATTTAATTTTGCAAGTTTCTTTTTACTTATTTGATAGGGACTACTAGAAAATTTGAGCTTCAGCCAGCTCCAGGAGATGGTGAAGGACAGGGAAGCCTGGTGTGCTGCAGTCCATGGGTCACAGAGTTGGACACGACTGGGTGACTGAACAACCACCACCAGAATATTGAATATGCGGGCTTGCGTTATATTCCATTGGACAGCGCTCTTCTAGAGAGATGTGTGGACCTCACACACATAATGCCCCTTGGGCGTGCGCTGTGCCTGCCCCTGAATTTTCCCTTGAGCTTTAGGGGCCTTTGCCCGCCCCGCGGAACTGCCCTAATGTCCTTGGCTGGCTGGCTCTCCACTCCTCAACCCCTGCCTCCAGACCAGACTTCGCTTCTTTGCTCCTTGGTCACATTCGAAAGGGACCCAAATTCAACAAGTCCAAAGCAGACCCCATTGGGCCCCAGGTTCCACCGTGGTCTTGCTTCGCACCCTGGATGATTACTCTTTGCTTCACCAGACTCCAGACTTTCACATCACCGTCTCTCTGACCTCGAGTTCTTCCCTCCAGAGGCTAAGTTGATTGCCAATCTCCTGGGGCACTTCCCTGTCATACCTCTTCCTCTATTCTTGCTACTACCCTCCATTGTCACCTGTATTCTTTAATAATACATGCTATATTTATAAAAATATAAAAATAAATAATATGTTGTTTCAATATTCTTCAAAAGTATACTCTAGCCTCTCTCATAACCACCATCCCAAACATTTTCCAAGCAACATCAGCAAGATCTTTATACAACCCAAAACTACTTCATACCTCAACTTAAAATATGTTTTTGACCTTTCATTGTGCCTAAGCTCTTCATCCTAACATCGAAAGCCCTTGAGAACCCAACCCTGTTTTATGGAGTCAGCTTAATTCCCTATTATTTTCCCTGCCTTTCCATTGCTAGACCACGCTATTTTATATGAACATGCTCTTCTGCCTCTAAGTCTTTAATTGGTGCTGCTTCTTACCTCCGATGTCCCTGTCACTGCCTCATTTGCTTGGGAGAGTTCTATGTAATTCAAGAGTGCAGTTAATACCCACATTCACCAAAAACTTGCCCAACTCCTCCTGCAGTGAGAATTGATGTATCCTCCTCCTTTCATCACGGAGCCATGATAGCACATTTACGGTGGTTCCATGTTAGCATCACGTACATAAGTTTTCCCCCTTCCCAACCAACTAGAGGTGTACTTCTTTACTATTTAGTTTATTCATCTTCTGACCCTCCCTTCCCCATGACCACTAGCCCCAGTTTCCAACAATCATTTGGAAGGTGTTCAAAAACCTATGGTGAGTTGGATCCATGACAAGTGTGTGCTTAGCATGTTCTTTGGAGGGATCACAGACCAGTTTTGTCTCAGCTCTGCCCTGAAAGAATTCCTTGAGGACAGAAAAGGAAGAGCCAGATCAGGGAAACATTTAAGGAGCAAAAGGGAAAAAATTAGGTTGTGCACATCTTTCTAAGCAGATTTTCTAATTATGTTATACCAAAATATTTGCTGAATGTGAACTTCAAGACTATCAGGGTCAATCTTCAGGAGCAGTGAGCCAAGGCTGTGCTTCAGACACTGTTTATTCCACCACTTACACCTTCTTTTCCTTCATTACAGGTATGACAGGTGCCTAGAGGTGGACTCATTTCTAACTGCAATGATGATGGATGGTCATTAGAGGCTGTGAAAAAGGAAGGCTTCTGGAGAAAGACGAAATTACACTTATATGAGGATGCCAAACTGGACTTTGCTTAAAAAGAGCCATGGATCTAAAGGGGAAAAAGATAAAGAAAAACAAAAACAAATGCAAACTTGAGGCCCCTCCCCGCACTGTAACAGAGAAGCTGATGCTTGACTTTCAGGAGAGCTGGTCGTGTGTGTGCTGAATTACAGGCAGTTATCGGTGGTCACCCCGGTGGCCCTCAAGAATTTTGAACAGCATCAAAGGGAAACATGATCGACCAGAAGGGAAATTCTACTGCATCTTTTAACCCTGGGCCAGCTCTGCTGAGTCGATGATGTATTTTATTTTTGATGATGCATTTTATTTCCATGATACGTGTTGTTCTTAAAGTCTCACAAATAGTTGCTAGTGAAGGGCAAGGTGAGGATAAATACCTCTCAGAGACCATGTGTTTGAACAATCCAAACGGGGTCTGTGACATTGCTGAGTGATTCTGAAATTAATCTGGCTTCATCCGGCAGTCAATCCACAAGGGAGGAAGTAACATTTTTGCATTAATCACCTGTGTGTTGCTCACCACCATGAAGTTGGGGTGCAAGACCATGCGATTGGTCTGATGCTTCAAAGAAAATGACACTCTGGTCAATGCAGCTTTAGTATTAATTATACCTCATCTTGCCTGGAGAATCCCATGGACAGAGGAGCCTGGCAGGCTATAGCCTATAGGTTTGCAAAGAGGCCGACACGACTTAAAACTGAACAGCAAGAGCATACTTCATCATATTATTATATTTCTGGGAAATGGTACATTGACCTACAAGCACACAAGGCAATGCACAGACATCTTTGGAAAATAAGGGATACCAGAGTCGTTCAAACCCTTCCTTGAACCAGGCCAGCTGG
This sequence comes from Moschus berezovskii, assembly GCF_049115385.1. Lineage (NCBI taxonomy): Eukaryota > Metazoa > Chordata > Mammalia > Artiodactyla > Moschidae > Moschus > Moschus berezovskii. The sequence goes on from NC_142460.1 coordinate 5,182,772, forward strand.
GGCGTAATGGACATTCAGTTAATGCAGAGCCACCTGAGCTGATGAGAGATGGCTTTGTTCAACTCTGTTTCCAGCCTGAATCAACAACTTCTGTTGAAGTAGATGAAATGAAGCTTATTGAGGAAGAAAATGGAAGATAAATGCTTCAAGAATGGCTGTTTCTAGGCTCCTAATTTCCAGGTTGGATCAAAATCTTGACATTAACTAAATGCAAACCGTGGCCAATTAGTTTAACATTTCTATGTTTCATTTCCTCATATGCAAAAAAATGAGCATCTGATTGTATGCTGCTCCCAAACGTAAAAGTTCTATCCGTGGATGCTGAAGAAGTATCAGTGGTTTGTTAGACAAACCACACCCATGTATAAATATTCTAGATGAAAATCTCCCCTGAGTGTTCACACAGTTTCATAAAGAGCTGATTTTGAGAATGAGAGCCTACATTAGAATAGTTCAGGGAAAGCATTTTAGTCTGTAATAGCCTGAATATTGGTGATATGAAGTTGGAGTCTCTTTCAACTCTGGCTTTAGGGCATATGAAAACCATATTGCATGGTCTGGTTTCAGGGTTTTATTTCCCCCTCTACGTTTAGGCCAATAGCAAGGGATTATTTCTCCATAAACTTCAGGAAAATACTTTTAAAAAACACCCCATACCATAGATTTGGGGAGACTGATAACCACTGCTGGAAATGTTATCTGTTCATTCATCTCCTTTTCATTATCTTTTCCATCATAATGTTTGAATAAGCAGAGGCCCAAAGCACTAACAATTCCTGTATTTAGAACGTTCCTACTATACTTATCATATAAAGGCACAGTCTTTGTTTACGAGAGTGTCTTTATCTGTTTGTATCTTGGGTTTCCTCCCATTCCTAGTCTCTGGAATGCTTCCTGGTAGGGAAGGATAGTCAACAAAAGTTTGTTAAAGGAATCAATAGATTAATGTACCATCCTGAGCAGAAAATACATTCACACACACAGAGTTCTACACAAGAAACTATTGATCTTGGCAGCTCTGCTGAAAATCTGTCTCCTTCCTCCGAGGCACAGGGAAGATCGCTACTCAATCATGAGTTGTCACTTGGGAGAAAATAAATATATAAACCAGACATTGCTTCTCACTGGCCCAGGATATGTTCATGTGCTGGGTTAAGGTAGATCGCTCAATGAGTTGAAATGGAAAAGAACCCAGAACAACTTGATGTTGGTCAAAGGAAGCAAAGGATGATTGGTGATAAACCCACATTAACCAAAATGCTAGAGGAGGTTTTAGTGCCTCTGACAGTCACTGCCTCAGTGACTGTCAAAACGATTTCTGTTGATTGTCAAATGGAATCTAGCATGCTCACATTTTAATTGTTTGAATAGTGAATTAAAGCAAAGGAGCATTTATTACCAGAAAGCAGAGAAGGCTTGCTAACACCCCTGCCATTTTGTTTCAAAGTATAGTAAAATTTTGGGCCCTCTCGCTACCCCAACTAGTTTCTTTCCTTGGCTTTTATGTGGGCAGGGTTGCTGTAATTTCTCTGTTCAAATAAAGTCTGTAGAAAGCCACAAAAGGAGATCTGGACCCTACAGCTTAACGAATTCTGGAAAGCAGCTGGCTTGTAACATGAGTCATTCCAGCCAAGGCTTTCTCTTTTGTATGTTTCTCTCTGACCTAAAGAGTGGGTTATTGGATGTCTTCTGGCAGGTGCTATGGGATTAAGGAGGTAGTTGCTCAGAAACAAACTCTGAATTAGGGTTTTTTTTTTTTTTTAAGAGTTTACTAAAGTAAATACGATCGTTAACTTAATCTCCCATATCTAATGTACCAAACATGAGGTTCACATTTAATAGTGAGGCTTAAAAATATTGGTTGCTGTGTGTATCTATTATTTGTGTACAGATCTCTGTGCTTTTCTCTAAGAGTTCAAGTGTTAATGATGAAATATCTAGTAAATTTCTATTTATCAGGATTCAAGCATCCCCAAAGCTCAAATATCCACATACTTTTTCCTTTTCTGCCATAATGAGAGAAAACTAGCTGCAATATGAATGAATTTACAGTGAGGTGGCAGAGAGGCTAAAGTCACTTTTAAAGGATACGATAAGATCTGTGAGGATTCAGTCACCCACATCTATAATTCTGGGCCATGGAAAACTAATAAATTTTCATATGATAACTCTCAGGTATTTCTGAAAGTGGCTCGGGTTTCTGAATCATGGAAGAAAGATTAACTTACATGCCAACTCTGTCAATATACTTAGGACTCCAATTGTATATCCACTTATTTTATATGCATATATATAAAATACAGGTTAGAATCTGCTTGAATATGTCACCACCACCAACACATCATTCAATTTCCCAAGGGAAGGATCTTATAAAAAGAATTTGGGAAGGAACTGACACACAGTGTTTGGTAAAGAGACGCAAAAGAAGAGGCAAAACAGAGAAGCTTCTTCCCTCTAGAAAGTAGAAAGCATCAGATTGCAGAGCAAAAGTTCTGAATTCAAACTTCAGCTCCTCCTCACAGAAGCTAAGCCTGACCTTGGACAAAAATCTAACCTCGAAGAGATCCATTTACACATCCACACACTGAGATGAGTAATGATGCCAGCTCTCTGTCCTGAAACAGCGAGGAATGAAGAGTGAAACTCTTTGTCTGCTTTTAAGTAGAGTATAAATCAGGCGTGGGACACTTTCTTTTGGTAAAGTGCCAGACAACAAATATTCTAGGCTTTGCAGATAAGGTCTGTACCAAAATGACTCAACTGTGAAATTTTAACAAGGGAGCAGCCGCAGACAACGTGCCAATAAACACCTATTCACAAAATCAAGTGGTGGTCATACGTGCCCCACGGGTTATAGTTTGCCGATCCCTGAAATAAATCATAATTCTTATTGTGACTGCACAACATAAGTGTCCACAGTACAACATGTCTGCAGATGGATTATCCCAATCATAATGTACATTTAGACATCATTTCTGCTCATTAAAGATGTCCTGTCCTTTTCCTGCCAACCTGTGTTTGTAAGTAAATGAAATTGAACGGAAGTCTACAGGTACAGTTGAATTTTCATCTTGGTGCTCTAGGGCAGAAAGCTAGGCTGAGGCAAAGCATTTGAGAGCTGATACTTACAAGTTACGAAGTCTTATCTAGATACAACTAATTCACAGACATCTTTAAGTATTCCTATAAATCTAACTTCTAACTGAATATCAACTGTTTCGTTTATTAGATACTAATTCATGGATCCATAAAGAGGAAGGAAAGACTGCCACAATGAAAGAGCAACTCTGAGAAGCTGAAATTAGAGGGAAAGAGTATCAGAGCTGAGTTATTAAAGGGCCTCGCCCCCAAGCTGGAGGTGGGTTATAATCAAAAAAGAATAAAACAATGTGAAGCTGGTGTTCAGTGATGGTAAATGGATTGGAATGCACTATGGGTTGGAATGTTCACTGGTGTATCCTTTCCAAAGGGTAACACGTCAGTATCAAAACCCTTAAAAAGTGCTTGGAGCCTCTGAAATAATGTCCATTTCTAGGAATTTATCCTAAGAAATAATCAGAAATGCAACCTAGATAGTATATTAAAAAGCAGAGACATTACTTTGCCAACAAAGGTCCGTCTAGTCAAGGCTATGGTTTTTCCCGTGGTCATGTATGGATGTGAGAGTTGGACTGTGAAGAAAGCTGATCGCTGAAGAATTGATGCTTTTGAACTGTGGTGTTGGAGAAGACTCTTGAGTGTCCCTTGGACTGCAAGGAGATCCAACCAGTCCATCCTAAAGGAGATCAATCCTGGGTGTTCATTGGAAAGACTGATGCTAAAGCTGAAACTGCAATACTTTGGCCACCTCATGCGAAGAGTTGACTCACTTGAAAAGACTCTGATGCTGGGAAAGGTTGGGGGCGGGAGGAGAAGGGGACGACAGAAAATGAGATGGCTGGATGGCATCAGCGACTCGATGGACATGAGTTTGAGTGAAATCCGGGAGTTGGTGATGGACAGGGAGGCCTGGCGTGCTGTGATTCATGGGGTTGCAAAGAGTCGGACATGACTGAGCGACTGAACTGAACTGAACTAAACCCAAAGATTATGTTCAGAAATGTTCACTCTAGCATCAATCATTACAGTGACATACTGGAAACAATCTGAATTACCAAAGATTTAAGGCTGGTTAAATAGATTATGTGTCATGCAATAAATAAAATAACGTTTTGAGTTATTCTTAATGGCACAGAAAAGCTCACACTACTGTTTAAGACATGAGCCACTAAACTGAACTGAACTGGTAGTGTGACAGCTGGCGCACAGGGGCTGGCATGCAGCGAACGGGCAAGAGGAGCTACTGACTGGAGGAGGGAGGGGAGGTGGGGGCGGCAGAGCTGAGGGGTCGTCAGCATAGGAGACGGGGGGCGAGACGCAGCGTCACTCATGTCTGACATCGATGGCACAGGTTCTGGCTCCTTGCTGGAATCGGATGCACATTTGCATCTTTGAAAGTTTGCAGCTTGAAGGTTCACATGTAGGGAACTTACTGTAGCCTATATGGGAAAAGGATCTGAAAAAGATTGCGCGTATATATATCACTTTGCTGTACGCCTGAAAGTAACTCAATATTGTAAACCAAGTATACGTCAATACAAAATAAATGTATTTTTAAGAAAGTAGTTTATAAAGTAATACTTCAAATGTGATATCAGCTAAAAATGCACTTTAAAGGACACTCAACAAGGGGCACAAATAATTATTAGGTTACCGACAAAGCAAACTTCTCCTTTATACTTTTCTGGGTTTTCACAATTTCTCCAATTAACTCTTGAAAAACATTTTTTTTTATTCAAGTATGGTTGATTTACCATGTTGTGTTAGTTTCAGGTGTATAGCAAAGTGAATCAGTTACACGTATACATATACCCACTCTTTTTAGATTAAAATCAGCTTTTTGAAATAAAAAAGAAAATAAACTTTATCTAAAAACCAGATTCAACTGAATTCTATTTCACTGGATGTTTTTTAAAAAGAAATGGACCACCTCTTCAGGTATTTAAGAGTACAGTTTTCACATTGAGGACCACACAGAATCAGTCTAATATTTCAATCCTCTGCAGCTACTGAATTACATCATAGTGGAAACAGTGTCAGACTTTATTTTTTGGGCTCCAAAATCACTGCAGATGCTGATTGCAGCCATGAAATTGAAAGACGCTTGCTCCTTGGAAGGAAAGTTATGACCAACCTTGATAGTATATTAAAAAGCAGAGACATTACTTTGCCGACCAAGGTCCGTCTAGTCAAGGCAATGGTTTTTCCCGTGGTCATGTATGGATGTGAGAGTTGGACTGTGAAGAAAGCTGATTGCCGAAGAATCGATGCTTTTGAACTGTGGTGTTGGAGAAGACTCTTGAGAGTCCCTTATACTGCAAGGAGATCCAACCAGTCCATTCTAAAGGAGATCAATCCTGGATGTTCATTGGAGGGACTGATGCTAAAGCTGAAACTCCAATACTTTGGCCACCTCATGCGACGAGTTGACTCATTGGAAAAGACTCTGATGCTGGGAAAGGTTGGGGGCGGGAGGAGAAGGGGACGACGGAGAATGAGATGGCTGGATGGCATCACCGACTCTGTGGACATGAGTTTGAGTGTACTCCGGGAGTTGGTGGTGGACAGGGAGGCCTGGCGTGCTGTGATTCATGGGGTCGCGGAGAGTCGGACACGACTGAGCGACTGAACTGAACTGAACTGAACTGAAGTCTTGTTCCACTGATGCCATACAGACTGGAGTAGGAATCAGACAACTTTCCTTCTGGTCCAGGATCAAGTCTTAGCTTTAAGCACATTTCATAGATCATTATCTCAGCATCTACACCTATAAAGAGGAGCTGATCAGCTTTGCTCAGTTTACCTCCAAAAAGTCGGTATTTAAACATGAAAAAAAGACATAGACTGAAAAAAAAAATCAGTATCCTCTACCTCAATCAATAGTTACTCAATACTAGAGGTAGCATTTAGGCAGGAAATTCAAGTTAAAGATTTTAGAATGATGGTAGGAACAAGGTAGAAACAAAAGTTTTCTGGTCAAGTTCAAGTCAACCATACAATCCAATTTGCCTTCCTTTTCCTACAGTCTCTACTGTGGAGGAAAATGGGAAACCAGAGCTCCCTTCCAGGAACCGACGTTGTACTGTCTTCAAACCCATCTGCAAAGGTAAAAATGTTTAACTCCATTTCATGGTCAAAACTCCAGCCTCTCTAACTAGAACCTACCTAAAATGTCACCACAAGAGAACACGGAGGGCAGGAGGGGAGACCCTGCAGGCTGAGAGCCTTGGCCGTGGTGAGGAAGGGATGGATCGTGGTCAGCCTAGCTAGCCACTCTCTGAAACACGTCTGAGGGAGTCAGGTCTCTGGGTGCATCCTTTCGTGTTGTTCCTGACCGACTTCCTGACCTGTCTGCTGGATCGCGTGTGTGCATGTGTGCTCCCCCAGCCCAACAATATTCATGGTCCCAGGGACACTGAAGACAAATCAGGCTCATCAGGGTGTGGAACGCCCAGAACCACAGTTTGTCAAGTTTTCCTCCAGAGTCAGGAAAGGAAACCACGTGCCTAGCAATTTTGAGAATCTCTGTTTTGGTGAATAGCAATCCATTGTAGCCAACCAGAGCCTCCCTGTGGGCCGGTGCGTCCCTGGCACTCTGTCCACCACCCACGGGTGGGCTTGAGACCTCTGTGCAGAGGGGAGGAAACACTCTGCCATGCCCTGCAGGGCCCTTGGCTGCTTCTGTGGACCCTCAGAGCACCTGGGATATTGCATTGTCTTGGATGCTGTGTTGGAGGATGAGATGGTTGGAGGGCATCACCAGTTCGATGGACATGAGTCTGAGTAAGCTCTGGGAGATGGTGATGGACAGGGAGGCCTGGCGTGCTTCAGTCCATGGGGTTGCAAAGAGTCGGACATGACTGAGCAGCTCAATAGCAACAACTGTGTGTGTCTCCACATCTACATGGGCTGCCTCTGCTCAGATCTGGGCTGACCCCCCACCTGGAGATTTCCTACAAGCTTCTCTCCAGGTCTGGGTGAGAGCGCCGACACTGGGCAACCCACACAGCTGACCTACCTGTGGGAACAGTGAGGGTGAGAGAGGATGCAACTCATCACAGCTTTGGAGAAAGAGAGGAAACTAATGGGGGAGCATGGGTCAGAGCAGAGACTCATCAAGGACCCCCAAGCTGACCTTGACCTTCCCCAATGACCTTGCCTTCCACCCTCTACTTCTTCCTGAACAGATGACCATGTGAGGTTAGGGTCTCATTTGCCTCATTGCCCCTCATGTTTCCTTCTGGGGTGGATTCTAAAACTCACTGATGTGAGCTTGGATCTGCTCAAACACACCAGCATCTGAATGGTTTCCCTTCAGGGAAGTCCTGAGTGTGTGTAGGTGGGTGGGTTGTCATACAGTGGGGCTCTACATGTGACCAGCCTTGTCACTGCCACTCAAATCTTTTGAGACACTTCCCTATCTGCCTCTCTTAGAGGTAGCTTGTTTGTTAAATGGGAATAAGCATCATTAATGGTATTTCTCCATTTTTTTACAAAATACATCTTCTTATCCATTCACGGATCCCCATAAGGGCTTCCCAGGTGGTGCTAGTGGTAAAGAACCCGCCTGCCAATGCAGGAGATGCAGGAGATTCGGGTTTGATCCTTGGGTGGAGAAGATTCCCTGGAGTAGGAAATGGCAAGCCACTCCAGTATTCTTGCCTGGAGAATCCCCCGGACAGAGGAGCCTGGTGGGCTACAGTCCATGGGGTCGCAAAGAGTCCAACAAGACTGAAGTGACTTAGCATGCACAGACGCACAGATCCCCATAAATTGTGATACTGTTTAGAAGTCATTCACCATTCGAAGGAAGAAGATTTTCTTCCCCATCTCTCTGGAGATGTTCACCATGAATTCATTTTCAAATGAGAGAGGTCACAAAATAGATCTCCTTACATATGGTCTGTTCAGCTAATCCCAATGTGTGTGTGTGTCCTGGAGTACTAATAAAAGGAGGGTTTGTTGTTACATTGGTTTGGGGAACAGAGTTAAAACACAGAAAGCATTCATTCCTAGAGACCTTCTGAGAGCCTGTAATGTATTCAATTGACCAAAAATTTCATTCAGCTTTTACATAACATTGTACAGAAAATCCGAACGAACTTTTTGGCAAACCCTATACCAATCAGTCTTGTGATTCTTCCAGAGGGGGCTTTGCGGGCAGCAGAAGCATGTCTGCCATAAGCATCTCTAGGAGCAAGGTTTTGAGCACACTTCTTTGGAAAACGTCCCTTTGGTGATGTCCTTTTCATCCTCTAGATGAGGAACATGCCCAAGAAGGTAAGGTGACTTGGCCAGACTCACAGAGCATGAGTTGCAGAACCTGGATTGATGTAAAACCACTGTGAGGTGCGTTTCCCATTGCCCTAAAGATTTTGTCCCAGGGAGGAAAGTGTACCTTTTCTAAGGGCCCACTCTGAGTGAGAAAATATCCCTGTGTTTACGGAGGCTTGTCCCTACCTGTCTGTTTATCTGGGCTACAAACAGTTTCTTGATTGGACAACAGAGAAAGCAGTAGGACATTTGAGAGGTGGTGTCCTTCATATGATCTGAGAAGTCTGTCCCAGGATGGGTATTGGGACACTCGGAAGGTCCCAGGGAGGGGAGCCAGAGAGGCTAGTACAGGAGAAGAAAGAGGAGGAGAGAAGCAAACTACCCTATTATACACTTTGCCCCTGTTCTAGAAAGGGGGTGTTGCCACCCCTTCCTCCTCCAGCACATGGTAACTTTATCTTAGGACCCAGATCTTCAGGGATTTCTGCACTTGGCATATGTTGGGGACCATTCCATAAACCTGATTCCCATGTATAACCTTATTTTAATAGAAAACCTGACTCAGGCTGCAAATGACTGACTCATCACTGCTCTTTAGGAGAGAAGAAACTGTTTACAAGAAGAGGTGAACATCCCGCAAACTTTGCTCCAGATCAGCCCTTCACCTTGTGCCCATCTCCCGCATAAATGGGATGGGGTCTCGGAAGGCAATGCCACATTGAGAGCAAGCAGGATATAGTTAACTACAGCCAGGCCTGCCCTTGCAAACTCGCCAACCAGACACTGTTTCCACTTGCCTAGCACCCCAATTCTGTCTCCTTCCCACTGAATGGCTCTTTGCAGGCTTCTGATGCTGTCATTTGGGGATCAGGCTACTTGAGCTGTTCTGAAGCCTGAACCACCATCGAGGTTACTGTCAGTCATCAAGTAAAACTCACAACAAAGTCAGTTGAACACACACACAATGGTTTCTGTAATTGCTCTTGGGCTGCGTGGTTTGGAGTGAAGCAGCTAATGGGTTGGAGTCATAAGGACCCAAGCTTAACTCTCTGCTGGGTCATGAAATAGCTCTCAACCTTGGGTGATCTCTTCACCTCTCTGAACCTTGGTTTCGTCATCCCTAAAATGAGGACAACACCCCCCCCCATCATGTTCCAGTGAGATGAATGGAAGATGATGCGAGTAGAATAGTCCTGTCATCCAGGGCTTAGAATACAGCAGATGCCCAAGAGACGCTCTTTTGCTTCCTCCTCCCTGTATGATCATCAGGCACACCTGGTAGGCCACTGACATCTGTCTAGGTAAGCCCTGCCATTGGTTTTCTCACGCTTGTTATGAGCACTAATATTTGACATTCAAACTTGGGCTACCACCGCCTCCACGAGCCTCTGTATATTTCATTACCAGTTAGATGGTCAAGTTCTTTCTACCTCGGGTGGGGTGGAGAGTCTTAATAAAGCAGCCCTAGTCCTTCTAGGCCCACAAATCAAGGGCCAGTGCGGTCATTTCAGAACTTCATTTCTGGGGCCAGGAGGATCCAGCAATCAAAAGCCCAAAACAGGAGCCCAGGGGCCTCCCAGTGTTCCCCACCCCCAGAGCGCCTGGGCATCCAGATCGCTTTCTTTTCCCCCCACCCAAGGGCTGTGAGTGAGCAGCCTGCAGGGCTCTTACCTCAGGATGTCTGGGGCTTAAGCCATGTGGATGGTCTCTATGTGTGTCTGGGGTTGGGGGGAGGGTGGTGGATACAGCATCTTTGTGGCCTTGAGACAGAGTGGGGAGCAGAGAAGCTCAGAAAAGGCTAAGTGACAGAGCAGGTGAAAGGAAGGGAGGAGGGATTTCAGGATCTAGAAATCACCACTTTGCAGATGGTCGGGGCATCACCCTTGGGTAGGTAAATAGGCTCCATTTTTGTCTATGTTTGAGCAGTGCCAAAGAATGCTCAAACTACCGCACGATTGCACGCGTCTCACATGCTAGTAAAGTGATGCTCAAAATTCTCCAAGCCAGGCTTCAGCAATATATGATCGGTGAACTTCCAGATGTTCAAGCTGGTTTTAGAAAAGGCAGAGGAACCAGAGATCAAATTGCCAACTTCTGCTGAATCATGGAAAAAGTAAGAGAGTCCAGAAAAACACCTATTTCTGCTTTATTGACTATGCCAAAGCCTTTGACTGTGTGGATCACAATCAAATGTGGAAAATTCTGAAAGAGATGGGAATACCAGACCACCTGACCTGCCTCTTAAGAAACCTGTATGCAGGTCAGGAAGCAACAGTTAGAACTGGACATGGAACAATAGACTGGTTCCAAATAGGAAAAGGAGTACATCAAGGCTGTATATTGTCACCCTGCTTATTTAACTTCTATGCAGAGTACATCACAAGAAACGCTGGGCTCGAGGAAGCACAAGCTGGAATCAAGCTTACTGGGAGAAATATCAGTAACCTCAGATATGCAGATGACACCACCCTTATGGCAGAAAGTGAAGAGGAACTCAAAAGCCTCTTGATGAAAGTGAAAGAGGAGAGTGAAAAGGTTGGCTTGAAGCTCAACATTCAGAAAACAAAGATCATGGCATCTGGTCCCATCACTTCATGGGAAATAGATGGGGAAACAGTGGAAACAGTGTCAGACTTTATTTTTTTGGGCTCCAAAATCACTACAGATGGTGATTGAAGCCATGAAATTAAAAGATGCTTACTCCTTGGAAGGAAAGTTATGACCAACCTAGACAGCATATTAAAAAGCAGGTCCGTCTAGTCAAGGCTATGGTTTTTCCAGTGGTCTTGTACGGATGTGAGAGTTGGACTATAAAGAGAGCTGATCGCTGAAGAATTGATGCTTTTGAACTGTGGTGTTGGAGAAGACTCTTGTGAGTCCCTTGGATTGCAAGGAGATCCAACCAGTCCATTATAAAGGAGATCAGTCCTGGGTGTTCAACGGAAGGACTGATGTTGAAGCTGAAACTCCAATACTTTGGCCACCTGATGCGAAGAGCTGACTCACTGGAAAAGACCCTGATGCTGGGAAAGATTGAGGGCAGGAGGAGAAGGGTACAACAGAGGATGAGATGGTTGGATGGCGTCACCGACTCAATGGACATGGGTTTGGGTTGACTCTGGGAGTTGGTGATGGACAGGGAGGCCTGGTGTGCTGCGGTTCTTGGGGTCGCACTGAGTCGGGCATTACTGAGCGACTGAACTGAACCAAACTTTGTCTATGTTTGGGCCAGAAAGTCCAAGCCAGAAAATCTGAGAAGGAACCAGGCACAGTTGTGTAAAGGTGCAAGAATGCTGAACTGGAAGTGAAGATATCTGAGGTCAGGTGTCATCTGCCCTGGGTGATTTTGGACCAGGCACTTGACCTCTCTGAGCCAGGAGAGGCTGACCTATGGAAGGAGCAGGGGACAAGTGGGTTCCTGAAGCCTGTCCTGCTGCGACTTGCTCTGAGCCTCTGTTTGAGGAACTACCCAAGTCCTGGGAGCCTGGGTCCTCAATCTTTCTCATCTGTGTCTCCAGTCCACTTTTTGTCATCACTAGCTTTCAGGAAGAGATCTGTGAGCCCTTCACTCTGGGTACCAATGACCAACAACACTTCCAGAGACAGAACGAACGTCTTCAACTAAAGAATGGAAGCTGGATGGTGGAATTGTCCATGAGTAAGCTGATTATTACTCTTGCCTGGAAAATCCCATGGACCAAGGAACCTGGTAGGCTGCAGTCCATGGGGTCGCTAAGAGTCGGACACGACTGAGCGACTTCACTTTCACTTTTCACTTTTATGCATTGGAGAAGGAAATGGCAACCCACTCCAGTGTTCTTGCCTGGAGAATCCCAGGGACGAGGGAGCCTGGTGGGCTGCCATCTATGGGGTCACACAGAGTCAGACACGACTGAAGCGACTTAGCAGCAGCAAGCTGTTTATTAGGGTGAGCTGATATTTTCCAGGTTACTACTCAATTTGGGGACTAGATAAAGGCACTCTAGGCATAAGTAGGTCCCCAGGTGTGTGGCTTGGTGAGCAGATGATCCCTTTGTTTGAAGAAGGCACCTTTTCCTCTGGGCAGTCACACTGCACACAGGGACTCTTGATCAGCCAGTGGAGCCCAGACTGGATTTTATCCTCCACTGGCCCTCAGCTGGTTGCCTTGTGCAGTGCTCAACCTACTCAACTCTCTGTAGTGAACCTGCATGAGACCAGGAGCCCACCGGGGACAGAAGCTTATCTTCATCTTTCTGGAACCCTCAGAGTTAACCCTGGGCTAGCCCTCTAAGAACTCTTAGCCAACTTTGTAGTTTGAATAAAGGCAGCTTAAAAGAATAGATATATGCATAGCTATAATTGAATCACTTGCCTGTACACCTGAAATTAACACAACATTGTAAATCAACTGTAGTCCAATATAAAATAACTGTTTAAAAGATCAGCAAAGACCTACTATATAGCACAGGGAACTATAGTCATATCTTGTAATAAACTACAATGGAAAAGAACCCGGAAAAGAGTATATACATATACATATAGATTTACATATGTACATATTTACATATACTTATTTAAACATTTATACAATACATAATAAATATTTCATTTTAAAATAAAGACTATTATGCATATGAATATATTCTTTTCCAGATTGTTCATTCTATATAGATACATATTCTTTATTCTATATATACAGCTGAATTGCATATATACACACACACACACAGAGAGAGAGTTGAGTCGCTTTGCTGTATACCTGAAACATTGCAAAATCAACTATATTTCAATTAAAAAATAAATTAAAAAGCAATCTGAATGGCTTTCAGGTTTGGAGGAACACAGGGACTAATTTTGCCTGGACACCTTCTGCTCTTTCCACTGTCTTGGGGATGAAGTCCTACCCCTTGGCTTGGACCGACCTGAACTAGTTTAGCCTGGTCCCACCAACCTGTCCTGACCTCTCTACACCACATTCTCCTTTAGTCAAGGTGATCGACTCATCACTCAGAAATTCCTGCCTTGCCTATGCTGTTCCACTTTCCTGGATAACTTTTCCTTACTCTCCTCTGAATGTTTAAATCCTGACTTGGCCAGAGGCCTCTGTGATGGTGCCAGCCACACTGACCTGCCAATTCTTTGAGCTGCCTTTGCATCACTGCGGGTACTGTTCAACTCCTTGCAGTTTTATGACGTCACCCAGCTATTCCATGCGCCTGTGTCTTCCATCCCCAAAGACAGGGTAACTGCTGGAGGCAGAAGCTACACAGGCCTCCTGTGTGTTTACAAGAAGCTTGGTACACTATTGTCAATGAGCACAGCAAGTTAGCCACAGATTGAAATAAAATGCTCATGCATAGCAAATAAAAGTAATTTAGCATGTGTTTTTAAAAGTCCTAAAGTTATCACCTACACTTGGGTAAAACATTCTGGAATTGCACTCAGTGAATGAGGTAAATTCCTTGAGATCCCAGGCTTTTGTAGGTCATATGGGGTCACCTCTGCCCCAGAAAGATGAGTAAGATGCTGTTCTCAGCAACCATCCAGGAAACGGGATTGATAGACAACCTGCCCAGCCAGCCTCTCGCCTGGTTAATCATAAACCCAAACCTACAGATGCCAAGATCATCACCAGAACAAAGGACAGTTAATATTGCCTTTGGACTCACTGGGAAACCCATTTACTACTTGGCTGACACAGAGCACCAACTTTCTCCTGCACCTGGAATGTTCTAGCAGAGGGCTGCTTATCATTCGAATGTCATTTTCATGGCAAAGCAGGCCACTGTAAGCAGACAATGGGCCGTTTGCACAATTTGGGGCATCCCAGGATCCTGGGGTTTCCCAATCTTAGATTTTTCAAACATACAAAACATCAACACAGTCATGCCCTCCCCCTCAATGATTCAATCCTGTACATATGGCCAAGAAAGAACTGAAAAAGCATCACTCCCTAAACCCTTTGCATTCATAGGTGGTTTAGAAACAGAAATAGTGTGATTTCTATTTCAAACTCTCTATAGAGAGTTTTTGTCATTTTCTCCTAGACCCTATTCTTCAGAGAGCCTGGAATCACACAGAACGGTCTCCTGTTCACTTTTCATCACAGAAGTATCCATTTACCAGCACCCAGGAATCCTGAGCTGTGGCGGTACCTGGTAGAAAACAGTGATTTCATGGTTGGCTTGGGTTTGCCCTCATTTAGATTTCTGAGGGATGTTCCTGAGGGGCTTTGTCAAGTTCTTTGCAGAGTTGAGGACTGGGAGGAGAAAGTTAAAGGCGATGAGACTTGAATGGCTTTGGTTATGCAAGAGCATTTCCATGTACCCCAGAGAAATGCCTTCTTAGTCTCACTGTCATCTTGATGATGAAGAAGAGGAAGCTAAATGTCCATCTCTGTTTTAGAATTAAGCCAGGACTCATTCTCTGTGGGCTAGGCCAAGGTGTAGGTAGAAATCTTGGTTTAAAAAAAAATAAGTGACTAAATTAATTGAGACTGAGAATGCCTTGAATCTGCCCTTAAATAGTAGCAGAAATACAATTAAACTACCACTTTCACTTTTGTTTTTTAGAATTTGTATTGGAGTATGGTTGATTTACAATGTTGTGTTAGTTTCAGACGAATAGCAAAGTGAATCAGTTATACACATACATCTGTCAACTCTTTAGATTCTCTTCTCATATAGACCATTACAGAATATTGAGTAGAGTTCCTTGTGATATAGAGCAAGTCCTTATTAGTCATCTATTTTATATATAGTAGTGTAATCTACAACTTTTAAAAGAGGACTTTGCTTCTATGGAGTCTCACAAAAGGGTCTGTCATGGCCTCTGAGAAGGTGACGGGAAGTCTATTATTTCTTCCCCAAACGAAGGGACTCTAGCTGGTTTGTGACTCATCAGAAACCCTCCCTAGGTCTGGATGGAGGTGGAGAATGAGGTTTACAGAGGACTTTGAGGTTTCATGTCATTCCCAGCTTACCTCCAAGCTGGCTGGCCCTGTCACCTGGGAAATAACCGTGGGGGAGTTGGGAACGTATGTGGCTTTTCTTGAGAGACAACTCCATGGCTGGCAGAACCCCCTGGGTACCTTGTCCTTGGGGTTAGGGCTGCACTTAGGCAGGTGAACTCGAACCCAGGGCCAGCCTGTCTGAGTTGGAACTCAAAACCCTGGGCACTAATCGGTGCCTCAGTTTCTTCATCTGTAACGCAGGGTTCACAACAGTATCTACCACGTGGATTGCTCTGAGGGTGACATGAGTTCCCATTTGCAGTCATTAGAACAAGGCCTGGCACATCACAAGCACCACATAAAGTTTGGGAGCTGAAGTAACTAAATGAGCTGGTCCTAAGCTTCTAGGCAGTAATATTGGGGGCATTTTGCTTGTTTGCTATTTGTGAGGTAAGCAACAACCGCAGAAACTCAAACCCATAGTCACTATGGGGCACTAAGGGGTATTCTGTGTATTTGTGGGTGTACATCCTGTGGCTCAGTGATAAAGAATCCACCTGCAATGCAGGAGATGCAAGAGACAAGGGTTTGATCCCTGGGTCAGGAAGATCCCCTGGAGGAGGGCATGGCAACCCATTCCAGTATTCTTGCCCGGAGAATCCTTTGAAGAGAGGAGCTTGGCGGGCTATGGTCCAGTGGGTTGCAAAGAGTCAGACACGACTGAAGTGACTGAGCACACAGGATATGATAGAAATATGCCGGCTCAATCGGTACTGCCCTCCCCACTTCAAACTCTAAAGTCGCTGAGAAATAGACCGTAAAATCCAGTGGAGACATCAGGGGTGTTATTTTGCTTGTGGAGATAGGTTGGAGGATGGGGCTTGTTGCTGAGACCAGAGCCCAGCGGGCTTTCCTGCGATCTGTGCCCTAGAGTGGATCATGGGAAAGCACCCCTAGGGACCCAGGAAGCCAGCCATGGGGGCCTGAATTCCTCATCCCTGCTGAGCCCTGAAGTGAACGGTAGTTAGACAAGGAGTAGGTGTTCTGGAAGGCTGGCCTGCTTGGGGCAGCATCCCAGGAGACCGAAGCCAAAGGACAAGTACCCATTCCAGGCAGCCTGGTCCCAAGGGCTCTCATCCAATGCAACTCTCCTCCCACAGGGGAGGGGGAATGGAGGGAAAAGGTCAGAGCCATTATCTCCATGTTTCCAAGAGGATGGAAGCGCTCATGTTACAGGCTGGCAAGAGCTCCAGAAAGAAAAGAAAGTGAAGTCGCTCAGTTGTGTCCAACTCTTTGGGACCCCATGAACTGTAGCTTACTAGGCTCCTCCGTCCATAGAATTTTCCAGGCATGAGTACTGGAGTGGGTTGCCATTTCCTTCTCCAGGGGATCTTTCCAACCCAGGGATTGAACCCGGGTGTCCCACATTGCAGGCAGACACTTTACCACTGAGCCACCTGGGAAGCCCAAAGAGCTCCAAGAGCAGGTGAAAAATGGTCTTCTAACCCCTTTTCCCTGGAAAAGACCCTGATGCTGGGAAAGGTTGAAGGCAAAAGGAGAAGGTAGTGGTAGAGGATGAGATGGTTAGATGGCATCACCAACTCAGTGGACACGAATTTGAGCAAATTCCAAGAGATAGTGGAGGACAGAGGAGCCTGGCATGCTGCAGTCCTTGGGGGTCGCAAAGAGTAGGACATGACTTAGCTATTGAACAGCAGCAACAAAACCCTAATGTTAACATGGGACTCAGTGGGAAATGAATGTTTTTATTTTTGGATGTCTTCTACCTAAGTATTGAAGAGCCAACTCATTGGAAAAGACCCTGATGCTGGGAAAGACTGAGGGCAGGAGAAGGGGCCACGGAGGAGGAGATGGTTGGTTCGCATCACCGACTCCAAGGCCATGAGTTTCAGCAAACTCTGGGAGATAGTGAAGGACAGGGAAGCCTGGGCTGCTGCAGTCCACGGGGTTGCAAAGAGTCAGACACAACTGAGCAACTCAACAACTTAAGTATCAAAAGCAATTTGCTGAGGGATCATCATTTGTCTAATCTGTACTGGGCACAGATTCAGGGGTGGCTGAGGTGACCTGTGGGTAATAGCAACTTTCCTGAAGGAGCTGCTTAGCAGTCCTGTGGTTTGTGGACAGCACTGAAGATAGAAGCATGGCTGGTCTTTGAACAGGATAAATGGATTGGAAGGGTCTGTACTGGGTGTGTGCAATCAAGGGATGGTGAGAATTAGTGTTGTGAATTAGATGGTTGAGAATTAGAGAATTAGCAACAAAGAGACTCCTTCTCGGCCTTGCTTTTGATGGAGTCTGTGGTCTTCTCAGACCCACCCAGAATGGCCTGAAATGCATTTGGTGTCAAGGACAGCCTGCAGCTGGCTTACTATAAATAGAAAATATATGCATATACAATAGGTAAATTATTTACATTTTACATGTAACAAGCAGCTCCCCAGGACAAAATGCCTGTAGGGTTTTTGTAGATGTCAGCGATCACCCATCAGCACCATCTGCCCACAGTCCGCAACACTGTGTTTCCACCATTCAGAAATCACAGGTGTAAATGACCTCAAACACAGATGACCATAAACCAGAGTAAAATAATCTGGCAGCCACAAATTTTGAACATTGTATTATATATGTTGTCCTAGAAGTGGTTGAGCTCCAAGTTTATGTAAGTTCATTTTGAATGAGGGCTGTGTTTACACTCCCAGCAGGCAAAATTCCTGAAAATTTGCAAGCAACTCTTGTGAGATGAGCCAGGCGTGACAGGTTTGAAGCCCACCAGTCCTTGCTGTAGGAAGACGAGGCCCGTCTTCACCCACAGAGGCTTCCCTTCTCCTTCTGGGATTCTCTGTCCCCTCCCCCACCCAGCGTGGTGAGCAGATGGGCTGAACCTGCCGCTACATGGCAAGCAGGGGGCGGGCTGGGGGCCTGCCAGTGACCTGGTTTGCCTTCCCATAGTGAGGCCGAGGGTCCTGGGGGCCAGACAGGCTTCCCCTGCACTTTGTGTCCTGGTTGAGCACCGCTACTTTCTCTCTTGGGTGCTCCCCATGTGCAAACTCATCTAGATGTCGATGGGACAGAAGCTTGTGCATGGTGAAACGGTAGAGGGGTGACGCTCCGGAAGCAGGCCCAGAATCACCTGGTCCACAGTGGGGGCCTGCTGGGGCCACAGGCGTGTAAGACTGAGAGCGCTGAAGAGAGAACTCGGGGAGCACCGTGGGCGCCAGAAGCTCTGGGATGTCAGTCTGCTCCTGGTGCACAGGTAGATAACATATAGATGACATCCAAAATACAAATATACTAGCTACATCTTTATATAGCAGATGCTGATATGTATTATTTATTATGTTAATATGCTATGTTAATAAGTTAAGATACATTATTACAATGATCATATTAAAATCATAAGTTAATATATTTAAAATCTATGCATTAAACTATTTTTATTATATTATTGGGCTTGCCTTGTGGCTCAGCTGGTAAAGAATCCACCTGCAATGCAGGAGACCTGGGTTCGATCCCTGGATTGGGAAGATCCCCTGGAGAAGGGAAAGGCTACCTACTCCCGTATACTGGCCTGGAGAATTCCATGGACTGTATAGTCCATGGGGTCAAGTTAATACAGTTATACAGCTTCCCTGGTGGCTCCTGAAGTCTAAAGAATCCTCCTGCCAATGCAGGAGACATGGGTTCGATCCCTGGGTCGAGGAGATCCCCTGGAGAAGGAAATGGCAATCCACTCCAGGATTTTTGCCTGGGAAATCCCATGCACAGAGGAACCTGCTGGGCTACAGTCCACGGGGTCACAAAACAGTCGACACAACTTAGTGACTAAAAAACAACAAACAATTATATTTTATATAATAATATAGTAATATAGCTAAATAGTAAATTAAATATTTTATTATATTATTATATATTATATCATATACTTATATTAACTGTGTGTTTTACATATGTATATGCTTATATTTAAATATAAATATGTGTTAATGTATTAAACATAAATAAACATACATATTTAGTTTGGCATATGGCTGCCCAGCAAGACTATATTTCCCAGCTTCCCTTACAGTTAGGTGGCCCTTGGGTGTTTGTTTAGACAATGGATTGTGAGCAGGAGTGTTGTGGCAAATTTCTGAACCTGGTCTTAAAGGGAAAGGATAGATCTTCTGCTTCCATATTTTTCCTTCCTGCTGGCTGGGGTGTGGACGTGATATTGGGGACTAGAGAACCATTTTGAGCCATAAGTTAAGAACCACATGTTAGAGGGGAAGAGACCTCGTTATGAAGACCCCATACCAACCTACCTAGACTTCTACAAGGGAGAGAGAAGCACACTTCTATCTTGTTGAAGCCTCAGTAATTTGGAATCTCTGTTACAGCAGTGAAAGCAGTGCCCTGATACAGCACAACGCCACCATCGGCCTGCTGTGAGTAAGCAGAGCCTGTCTTGGGTCATAGTTGATCGCTTAGCATTCCCCCAAAGACTACAGAATTTCAACGCACTTTCTGCATCTTATTCTTTTAACTTTTAAAGCAGTGATGATCCGTTTTATGGTAAAGTCCCTTACCAGTGCAAGAAGCCTAAGAGTAAAGGTCCTGCATCGTGACAGTGCATCAGGCTGGTTATTTTTTGGTTTCTGTTTTCTTTTTCAGTTAGGTGTGGTTGTAAGTTAAAGCTGACTTTTTAATATTGCCTTGTTCAATTTTACATTATATTTTGGTGATGCTGAAATTCTCAGCATCCAGTAGGATGGAGGATGGAGCATACTTTCTGGAATGACCACAATGTCTGAAACATCAGCAATGGATCTGATCTTTAGAAACATCCAAAAGCCATTTAATCCAGAAACTAGTGATAAATCAGGTAGCTAATGAAGCATGGTAATGCTTGTCTGGGACAAAAATGAAGTGGATCTAAAAGTTATGAGATTTTCTGACTTGCTTTTACCAATAAAATGCCCAGAAAATCATGTCAAAAAAGTAGCTCCCAAAAGGCTTAAAATAATAAGGCAACTGTTGGAATGATGGTATACTTCCCCTAGGGGACTACTTTGAAGGACACTGCAATTATAGATGTGTAAATTCCAGAAAACATAGTTAAAATCAGATCTATTATTTTCTAGTCACCATCTTTGTAGTCATCTGTTATGATTTTTAAATGAGACAGAAAGCCCATTTAGGGCATCACTGAGGTCTGCAGAGTAAGTAACAAAAATAATCACGCCATCAATTTGGGCAATTGCCCACAAAAGAAAGTTCCTCCTTAAGTGTATTTAGAGCTCTCCATTGGCCATTCCCACATGAGCAGCAGTATCACCCTCTCCCCCCAGCACCTCCTATGACCTAAATCAGCCTTAGGAGACAGCCAGTGTTCCCCATCAGACTATTTCTCATGAATCTTACCTGGCTCACGTCAGCCCATCTCAAACTCTCCTTTATCCCTAAGAATCGACCATCCTTTGGCTTGAGTTTTCACTCCTTTATTTCATTGTACCAGTTGAGTTACACTGTCTATACCTAGATCGACCAGAAAGTATAGGGCCTTCTATTTATCTGGATCAAACAAAAGATAAAACAGCTAGTGGGAAGCTGCTGTATAGCACAAAGAACTTAGCTCACTCTGTGAAGACCTAGTGGGGTGGGAGGAAGGCCCAAGAGGGAGGGGATATATTATATACACAGAGCTGATCTATACTGTCGTACAGCAGAAACTAACACAGCACTGTAAAGCAACTGTAGTCCAACTAAAACTTTATCAATTTTTAAAAAAGATATATTAAGAGTGAGTTCCCCCAACCCCCCCTCCAAAAAATAACCAAAAAAGTAAATGGTACTAAAAAAACATTTGTTTTCTTCTTTGATAGTCAACTAAATAAATAGAGGAAAACCAAACAACAACAACAAAAAATAAAGAATAAAAGAACTTCAACCACATGAGGCCACACCTGAGATAAAAGAGCGAAGGTCACTGAAATGGGAACAGGAGCTCCTAATAGAGGTCAGAGCAGTGATCTCCTGTGGAGTTTCTAGGGGAGGAAGTGGAAAAATGACAGGACTCTCTGGAAATCCTTAAAATAGGTAGATTCTTATTCACCCAGCGTAGTTACTCATCAGGAACACTGAAACATTAATGAACGGGTGTGGTCTGTTTCTAGCCTGCCTTTTGGGACAAAGAGGAACAGCAGAAGCAAATTTGAAACTTCAAGGTAGCTAGTGGCCCCAGTGATAATCAGGACCCTTTGAAAGCACGGTGGTCTCCTTCTGCTGGATTTTCAATTAGCCCCAGTAAGAGCTGTGTTCTGTGATGTTCGTGTGTGTGTGTGTGTGTGTGTGTGTGTGTGTGTGTGAGGGGGGAGGGGTTGTCCTTTTGAAGCTCAGAGAAGTCCCAGTGACTGACTTGAGAACAGTGAGTTTCACAGCTTGTGCGAACCTATTTTCAGGTTACTTCTCAATGACACCCTTGCCTTGGAGGGTCAAGTCGTTTGGTTTCCAGCGAATCCTGTGGTTGTACCTGTGGTTACCCACCGACTTCTCATCTGCTTTGCTTATCTGATAACAGGCGAAGGGGGAAAGAGCTTTTAATATCCCCCAAAAGGGGAAGACTGGTAATTAGCTATTCACCGCAGGGAATCAGGCCAGGTTAGCCAGCTCCAAGCAAGAGAACAATCTGGATGTTGGACTTGGGTGATATTTTGAAATTTGCTTCTATTATTCCTCTTTTATACAAGATTTAGGTGTTCGGGTCTTATCTGGATTGCCTTTTCTTTGTCCTGCTTTTTAAAAGCCAGGTCAAGGCATGATACGCTGCAGGGGAAAGAGAAACTTCCGTCTCTCCTAAAACTGTCTTTTGCACGACAGCTTGTACATTTCGGGCCCCCGTGTGAATCTGCGCATAGAGTCGTCCCTCCATCCCTCGTCGCGCGGCAGCGAGGGGATCCTTTAGAAAAAAAACGAGTGAAGTAACTGAAAGAGCGGGAGCAGAGGTAACAGCCAGAAACGGCGAGGACGCGAGCGGCAGAGACAGGAAAGGAGGCGGTGGCGCGGGCCCTGGCGCGCTGCGCGCTGCAGCGACGGAACTTCTGCAAAAGCTGCCCGCCCGCGCGTTATCAGCGGCGCGCAGGCCTGTGGTTTTCTCGCTCTCGCAACCCTGCTTTAACTGCCGGTTTATTTTTCGACAAACAGGATGCCTCCATCTGAGGCTGTCAGCATCCCAGGCTCTTTGAGAGAAAAGAGGTAGTGCAGCCCCACCCTACAGGCAAGGCCTGGGGCGGGGTTCTCTGCTTCAAGGGGCTTCCCAGGGAGGCGACAACCCTGCAGGTGCAGCGGCTGGGAGGACTTCAAGGAGGACCAGGAGGCTGGAGCGAGTGCAGCCCGCCTTCCCTCCGCCACCCCTCCCTCCCTGCAACTGATTCCACTGCCCAGTCTTGCTCTGCAAGCACCCCGAGGCAGAGAAGCCCAAATCGTGGGGCGCAGGTTGGAGACAGAAAAGGGTGCTTCTTAAACTGTAATCTGCAGGAAAATTTTCATTTGCAAGCCAACTGGAAAGTGCACGCCAGTCACCTGCAGCTCTTGTGAAACCTGCAGACTCTGGTGGCTTCCGGTCTGGGACCCCCATCTGAGAATCTGCACTTTTAAACCCTGCTCCCAGTGATGCTGGTCTGCCAGTCCGAAGACGACACTGCGAATGGCCCGGCTCTGGGAGATTGCTATCTTGTCACTCTCCGTGCATTTCTTGCCGCCAGTCTCTGTATAGGCTACAAGCTACGTGCAGAGGAGTCCGCATTTAGAAGAAACCCTAATGCAGACCATCCAGTTTCAGCCCAGCTGTATTTATTCCTGTGGCTTGGGTTTAACACTGGCCACCTTGCTAATGGAGAAGAAACTTCCTTTGTGTTCCAGGGGGAAGGGAAGCTTGAATGAGCCAAGAGATTTCTTCAATCCTAATAGGCAACACCTTCAGGGATTCAGGGGAGATGATGTTCTGAGCCTAGAGTTAGAGGGGGTATGAAAGTGAAGTGAAAGTCGTTCAGTCGTGTCTGACTCTGCGACTCCGTGGACTATACAGTCTATGGAATTCTCCAGGCCAGAATACTGGAGTGGGTAGCCTTTCCCTTCTCCAGGGGATCAAACCGAGGCCTCTCACATTGCAGGTGGATTCTTTACCAGCTGAGCCACTAGGGAAGCCCAAGAATACTGCAGTGGGTAGCCTATACCTTCTCCAGTGGATCTTCCCAACCCAGGAATTGAACCAGGGTCTCCTGCATTGCGGGCAGATTCTTTACCAATTGAGCTATCGAGGAAGTCCGAGGGCGCAATGTAAAAACACAACCTCCCAAACCCAACTTAGTCAAGGTTTCCAATTGATTGAAACATTTACATCTCACAGTTGGAATTCAACGAATGTCCACATTTTCCAGAAGCTGTGCACTTTTGGGTTGCAGTAAGAATTTGGAGCCCATATTTGAATATTCTAGACCCAACTTGATCTCAGACTTCCTTTAGGATCTTGCGGTATGCTCTATAAAGTATGTATTTTTGAGTCACGTTGAATTAGCACTAAGACTTAGATTTTGAGAGACTGGACTAGGAAATCCACAGCATGTGTATAAAATGGCAAGAGAGGGCTCACAATCCAGAATGTGTAGGTCCTGCCAAAGGCGGTGCTATCAGATGTGCAAAAAAGTCTCCTAAATTTTGCTAAGCCCTGAAATTTCATGAAGATTCCATTTTGACTTCATCAAAACCAGTCAAGGGCTCCCTGTTGCTCAGTATTTCTCAAAGTACGACTAAGATTACAGGGTGGTTAAAATGCAGACTCCTGGGCCCTTGAATCTTATTTCTCACGGCATCCAGGAATCTGCATTTTAGCAGACATTCCAGGGGATTCTGATGTACTGCCTGGTCTGCAAGTTCACATCCAACATTCTTACGGCAGCGTTCAAAGTTCTGCCTTCAGTTTCCCTGTTCACCTGTGAGCTGAAGTGGCCTCTTCGTTGCCCGTGAATGCTCCTTGACCCACTCTGAACGGCTGTCTCCTTTTCATCTCCTCCATCTTCCCAGCTCTGTATAAAATGACTTCTTCCTCTCTGAGCCCTCCTGGGATCGTGATTTCTCATTCAGCAATCAGTTCTTTTCCTGCTCTGTGATGACTCTTGGATTGGGCTGGGCTATTTGCTTCTCCTTTTGTTCACTGCCTATTTCTGATACTTCTCTCACTGGGCAGTAAGCTTCTGGAGAGATGTTTCATGCCATATGATCTTTGCATTCCAGACCATTTTGTCAACACTGTGTCACCCACACCCTTCACGTGTTCAGTAAATTTACTGATGGGTCATTACTGACATGTTTTACCTTGTGTGATAAACCTGGCACCCTAAGTCCCAGGATCAGAAGGAGCTGGGAAGGGAAAGGGTGATGAGAGCATCGAGAATCTGGTTCTATGGTCACAAAAGACACAGAGGAAGTGAGAAAAAGGGAGTGTGGACCCTCGCTTACGTGTCTGCTATATGACTTGGGGAAGGAATTTCCTTTTGTTTAATATAGCTTCCGTTCTACTTGAAATCTCGACTATTAAATCTATGATCCAAGCGGCAGCTGTTTGCTTTTCACTCCCACTCCCCATTGCTAGATTTCTTGGGTGGCCTCTCCCCACTGTCTCTTGATCTGACTTTTTATTTTTTTGTCCTATTGGTGGTGGTCAATAGCCCAACTCCAAGCTCAAGCTGGAAGAGATTTCAGTTTATGACATAAAGATTGAAAGAATGGTAGTAATTTAATGATTTAGCTGAAAGCTGTAAGCATACCTCTGTTTTAATCCTGACATGGCCAGGGTTATTACTGGTCATGAAATCTGGTTTTTCTTTCTTAACCTTTCTAAGCTTTGTGATGCTGGTTTTTGTTATCTAAATCCCAAGCCTCCGTGTTTTCATCTTCAAAGTCAGCCTGACAATAATAGTTCACGAGGCGCTGCAACAGTGTGCAGAGACTGCTGAGAGGTTTGAGTCGCCAGCAGCTTCCAGTAAACCCTGGTTCCCTGCTCCCTAGCCCAAGTGTGGATGAGTGTCTCCTCATGTTCTAGGCCATTCCTTGCTTCCCACACCTTGACTATCATCTCAGCCTCAGGCCCGCTGCTCTTCCTGGACCACCCTGCTGCTGCCCTCCAGTCCACAGCTTCTCTCTTAAGGCAATCTTCTAACCTCTGTAGAAAACCTTCCTTCTCAGGCTTCAGACACAGTCATGTTGGCATCTGGTCAACCTCAGTGTGGCAGTGCCCTTGACTCTGCTCCAAGAACTCCTTCTCCTGGTTTCCTCTTTCCAGCCTCTGCTCTGGGGTCTCTCAGTGCTTCCCTGGTAGCTTGGATGGTTAAGAATCTGCCTGCAGTGCTGGAGACCTGGGTTTGATCCCTGGGTTGGGAAGCCCTGGAAAAGGCCATGGCTACCCACTCCAGTATTCTTGCCTGGAGAATCCCATGGACAGAGAGCCTGTTGGGCTGCTGTCCGTGGGGTCATAAAGAGTCAGACATGTCTAAGTGACTAACACTTATTCTGTCACAAATGGCAGCTTATATTTTGGGGGATTCTTCCCTGGTGGCTCAGATGGCAAAGTATCTGCCTTCTATGCGGGAGACGTGGGTTCGATTCCTGGGTTGGAAAGATCTCCCAGAGAAGGGAGTAGCTGCTGACCCCAGTACTCTTGCCTGGAGAATCCCATGGACAGAGGAGCTTGGCGGGCTGCTGTCCATGGGGTCGCGAAGAGTCGGACACGACTGAGCAGCTAACACTTTCACGTTCAGTGCTCCCTTCCGTTTTGACTCTTCATCCTCAGTTCTATTCTGTCTTCTTCCCTTTCCTCTGATACTCAGAGGCCTTATGATAGTCTCCAGACCATCTCTTTACAGTAATAGCTTCTTCCTCCACATAGAAAACAGAGTAGAAGTCCTTTTTATAATATTAAGATGCCTACAGTAGATCCTGAACCATGGAAGTCCTTGGAGATCCCAAAGTGACATAATTTCTAAGGCCTTACAGGTTCCCCATTTACCCTTTGACACGTACTTGTTCTAAAGGCACAGTCGTTTTCCCAATTTCAAAAAGCAAGGAGGGTTGCACTTTTTAGAAATTAAAATGTTAAAAGGGAATAAACGGAAGAAATATGTCTTCACAACCATCATTTTGGTGGTTGGATTTCTCAACTATTCATACGTGGGACCTGATTATCCAATACTTTGGCCACCTGATGAGAAGAGCTGACTCATTGGAAAAGACCCCGATGCTGGGAAAGACTGAAGGCAAGAGGAGAAGGGGACGACAGAGGATGAGATGATTCAATAGCATCACGGACTCAATGGACAAAAATTTGAGCAAACTTTGGGAGATACGGGACGTAGAGGAGCCTGGCAGGTTGTAGTCCATGGGGTCGCTAAGGAGTTGGACACAACGTAGCTTAGCGACTAAACAGCAGAAGCAAATTCTTTGTTGATGGCAAGGATGTTCTGTGCTCCTCTGGTCTCTACTCAATGGATGCCAATGTACTTCTGCTACTCCCCACCAGCTGTGACCACGCAGGGATCGAACTTAGGTCTCCTGCATTGCAGGCTGGTTCTTTACCAGCTGAGCAAACAGGGAAGCCCCCAGTTGTCTCTAGACATTGCCAAACGTGTCCTGGGGACTAAACTACCCCCACACCTCTCACCCTCTCTCTCCAGTTAAGAACCACTGATTTAAGATATTCAAAGGTGACAGGCATAGGGAAGAAAATAGGAAAAGTAAGGAGAAGGGACTACTCTGCCAAGAAGTTCCCTACATATGATCTCAATAAAAGAACGGATATGAACAAACAAACCCATGAGGAAAGAACCAGGAGACCCAATGTTAAAGAAAAGTATGCCAAGTACAAAGATAAGAAGGCATTTATTTGAACAGAAGATCTACTAAGGAACATTCTTGAATGGAGCAAAGAATGAGGTCTAACCTTCAGGGAATTCCTCTCCTGTACAGACATGGCGTATGGACAAAGTTGGGCGCTTCCATGTGCCCAAAGTTCAGGCTTGGCTAAAGGGGATTTATGTGCAGAGGGACTTTTGGGGAATGGTTAGGGGTGATTTGGAGTACCAGACCCTACAGTTATTCAACAGATGCCCAAAGTCTTGGAATGGAAGGGGAAGTCACATAATATAACATCACCTGCCCAACATTTCACTGAAGATAATGCTCCCCTAAATTGACAGATGGGTTTCCCTGTTGGCTCAGCTGGAAAAGAATCCACCTTCTAATGCAGGAGATGCTGGTCTGATCCCTGGGTCAGGAAGTTCCCCTGGAGAAGGAAATGGCAACCTACTCCATATTCTTGCCTGGAAAATCCCATGGACAGAGGAGTCTGATGGGCGACAGTCCTGGTGTCGGACATGACTGAATAACTACACAACAATAATAAATAGAAGGATATAGAGGCATGGTGCTGGACACAACGGGTCTGCGGTCCAGCAGGACAGTCCACATGCATGCCCCATCCCTGACTTCACCAAGACAGGCAAGACCTAGAACTTCAGGCGAGATCTACTGTGTGTTATCCACCAGCTGTTTCTGATGTTCCAGTACTTCCCTCTTCCGAACAGGAAAAGACATAGTTAAGATTTCCCACTGAAACAAGTTTCTTTGAGCAGATGACAGGAACACAGAGCATCATTCCTGGTCTTCGTTTGCTGTTGTAGAGGTAACCCAGTGGGAAATGGACTGGGCCTCATTTTCAGTCCTGTGATTATGGCTCTTCCACATACATATCCTATTTAAAGCGCAAACCAATCAACTCAGGAACAGAAAGAAATCCCTTTACTATGTATCATTTTTCAAAGGTTCTTCTTACACTTGCCTAGCCTCCCACAAGGAACATCCATAGGACTTCTAGCTCGGCACTCTTTGGATAGAAGTGGCACCAGCCCCTGCCATCTGCTCTTCTTTGCTCCAATATGCCCTCACATTCCTTCCTGTTCTTAGCTGATCACAAGTCTTAAGGGGAAACCAAGTCTGGGTGGAGGTCCTAGTTACTTGCTCCCTGCCATGGTTGTATAGGTGTGACCAGGGTACAAAATCAGGCGTAGGAGTACAAATATGCTGTGGAGGGTTAAATCGTCACTGTGGACTCTTTTGCTCATATCCATTGGGGTTTCTACAGATCAGCAGTAAGTATGAGACTGATGGAGCGCCAACGTTCTATCTGTTCATCTGTCCATCCATCTATTTATCCATCGGTCCACCCCTCAGTTCATCAGTCCATCCATCCAACATTTGTTGAGTGCCTGCACACTGCCATGTATTGGGAATAAAGAGAAAAATGAGAATGAGTAAAGCTTCTCTCTCGAAGAATTTAGAGAATGCTTCGGAGAAGGCAATGGCACCCCACTCCAGTACTCTTGCCTGGGAAATCCCATGGACAGAGGAGCCTGGTAGGCTACAGTCCATGGGGTCGCACAGTGTCGGACACATCTGGAGTGACTTAGCAGCAGCAGCAGGAGAATGCTTCCACGAACAGAAAACCTTGAATTACTGCTAACATTTCAGTGGGTGCTACAGTAGCTTCATGGACCGAATAAACACCAGCCAGAACTAGAATGTGGTCTTTTGCGTGATCCTCTAATGGGTATCCTACAAGACTTGGTCATCAGAGCATCATTGATGCTTCAGGGAGCAAACACAGATCATGTCCGTTCATGTCTGTGGTGGGCATACGGGGAGACCTGCTCTTGTACCCAGCACCCATAACCTGCACAGTGATTTCCCTCCACTGATCAACAGCCCAGTTAGGTTAATGATCCTGCTACCAGAAATTTGGGGTGTGATGGGAATTGTGCAGAGCAGCATGGAGAAACATCCTTCTAGAAGGGATTTGAAAATAGCGTGTAGAAAAGTGAAACTGAATGTGCTTTGGGAGTTTTGAAACGTTTGACCAAATTGTCAGTGATTCGTCGGTCCTTGGAGCAGTCATTAGCTGGTTTTTTGATTACCTATTTTCTAGATTTCAAGAGCTTCATCAAAGACCTGCTAACAATCCCTTTACAAAAAGGGAAGGAAAATGAATTATTCAAAATCAGGCACTGGAAAGATTCAGACTGACAGTACCATGTGCTTCAAACTCTTAACACACTGTTAGGAGTGTCAACAGTTAAGAGCTTTTTCATCATCAATCCCATGATGTCTGTAATTAGAGATTCAGATCACTCATTTTGAATTTATTCCAGATGATATAAGTGTCCAGGTTATAACCTCTCTGGAAGACCATCTCTTTGGAAAGAGGCACCATTCAATAGTTAAGTGCTCAAGATCAAAAACCAGACTACAGTTGAAATCAGCCTTGCCACTTCTCAGCTGTGTGACCTTGGTCAAATCTTTTGACCACTCTGTGCCCTAGCCACTCATGTGTCAAAAAGGAGGCTAATTGTCTCTGCTGCCTAGGTGACAATGATGACATGAGTTTCTGTGTGTAAGGCGCTTACAGCAGGGCCCAGCCCATGGAAAATGCTAATAATAGTGTTTGTTCAATAAAACTTGAGGTTCCAACAGTGCTTTCTTAGCACTTCTTATCAGCTTACTTCTGTTTTCTGAATTTAATCATTATGTACATTAACCCAGGTGGCTCAGTTGTAAAGAATCTGCCTGCCAATACAGGAGGCTCAGGAGACTTGGGTTTGATCACTGCGTTGGGAAGTTCTCCTGGAGGAGGAAATGGCAACCCACTCCAGTATTCTTGCCTGGAGAATCCCATGAAAAAGAGGATTCGGGTGGGTTACAGTCCATAGGGTCAAAGAGTTGGACGCAACTGAACACACACACACGTGCCCATTAACCAAAGCAAAGGAGGAGGAGGCATTGTTCTAGGAGTACCTAATTTTCTCTCAGTAGAAAAACTATTAAAGATTGAGTTCACAGGCCTGGCTTCTGCTGGAACTAATCCTAGCATATTAGTTCTTTTTGGTTTGTCCTCAGTAGACTGGAATCATGGATGGTTTTAATTTCTGCTTTTAATTATGGGGAATATGACTGCTCACTCTGCTCTCAAGCTTCCTGCTCATAGACTGCTAGCTGTTACAGACAGCTTGAATCAACAAGAAGGGATGGGGTGGAACCAGGGTTCAAACTTGGTGTAGGAGCACAACCATGCTGTGGAAGACCAAATCATTGTTGTGGTTCGCTGTTCGGTCACTCAGTCACACTTGACTCTTTACGGCCCCATGGAATGCAGCACACCAGGCTTCCCTGTCCTTCACCACCTCCCAGAGCTTGGTCAAACTCGTGTCCATTGAGTCGGTGATCCAACCAACTCATCCTCTGCCATCCCCTTCTTCTCCTGCCTTCAGTCTTTCCCAGCATCAGGGTCTTTTCCAGTGAGTCAGTTCTTTGCATCAGGTGGCCAGAGTATTAGAGCTTCAACTTCAGCATCAGTCCTTCCAATGAATATTCAGGCTTGATTTCCTTTAGGGTTGATTGGTTTGACCTCCTTGCAGTCCAGGGAACTCTCAAGAGTCTTCTCCAACACCACAGTTCAAAAGCATCAATTATTCAATGCTCAGCTTTCTTTATGGTCCAACTTTCACATCCATACATGACTACTGGAAAAACCATAGCTTTGACTAGACAGACCTTTGTAGGCGAAGTAACGTCTTTGCTTTATAATATGCTGTCTAGGTTTGTGATAGCTTTTCTTCCAAGGAAAATAATGTATTTTAATTTCATGGCTGCAGTTTCACCATCCTCAGTGATACTGAAGCCCAAGAAAATAAACTCTGCTACTGTTTCCATTGTTTCCTCCTCTATTTACCATGAAGTGATGTAACCAGATGCCATGATCTTAGTTTTTTGAATGTTTAGTTAAAACTTTTTCAGTCTCCTCTACATTTTTTTTAATTTCTTTGGCCCATAAATAAATAGAAGGTGACCATAGTACACTGGTTCCTAAGGGATCTCTGGACCAGTAGTTCTCAAACAGGGTAACTGTAGCCCTCAGGGACACTGGACCATGTTTGTAGTTTTTGTTGTCACAGTTTGGGATGGTGGAGTTACTGGCATCTAGTGGGTGTAGACCCAGATCACAGATACACTTCCTGTGACACACAGGTCCCCTCAGCAAAGAAAGAGCCCACCCCCATGTCAGCACTGGTGAAGTTAACAGAGGGCAAAGTGTCAGGCTGCATGAGGCCGGATGCCTTCCTTAGAAAACCAGAGCTGCAGTGAACACTCGGGTGCATGTTTCTTTTGTACTATTTACTATAATCAGGACATGGAAGCAACCTAAAGGTCCATCAACAGAGGGATGGGTAAGGAAGATGTGACACATATGTACCATGGAATATTACACAGCCACGAAAAGGGACAAAACGGATCCTTTGCAGAGATGTGGATGAACCTAGAGACTGTCATCCAGAGTGAGTAAGTCAGAAAGAGAAAAACAAATATTGTATATTAATGCGTATATGTAGAATCTAGAAAAATTGTAGAGATGAATCTATTGGCAAAGCAGAAATAGAGACAGACATAGGCCACAATCGTATGGACGCCAAGGGAGGAAGGGGGATATGTGGGATGAATTGGGAAATGGGATTGACATATATACACTGTTGATAGTATATATAAAATAGATAACTAATGAGAAGCTAATGTGTAGCACAGGGAGCTCAACTCAGTGCTCTATGGTGATGAAGACTGGATATGTGTATATGCAGAGCTGACTCGCTTTGCTGCAGAGCAGAAACTAACACAAAACTGTAAAACAAGTATGCTGCAAAAAAAAAAAAAAGAAGCAAAAAGCTCAAAAAAAAAAAAGAGTACTGGGACTGAGAGATCTCAGGGAGGGGCTGACCGGGGTGCAAGGGCGCACACCGCCCCAGGAGGGACCCCGTGTCAGCCCCAGGCTCCTCTGCCACTGCATCGCAAGCCTCACCCCACATGTCAGTCCTTTGCAGCCAGCAGCCAGGAGGCATCAGATACCCACGCACCGTCACATGAGTGATGGGATCAGGGTTCACTTTGGGGATCTGGGGGGGCCTTGCTGTGTAAAGAGGGAAAGGGGAACATCAAACTGAATGGTGTCTAACGCACAAGGGCAAATCAGATTGAAAGAAGAAGCGCTTTACAAGCGGTAAGATCAACTCGAGGTGTCCCATGCCATTCCTAATACAGGTCCCATGACTGTCTGTGAGGTGAGCATCATCACCGTTACTCTGGGCAGATGAAGCAAACGGAGGCCCAGAGAGGTGAGGCCATCCGTCCAAGGCAACACAGCAGGAAACAGAGCTGGCTTTACACACAGAGGCTCTGCCCCACGTTGTAAGGTGGCAGTGAGTAAGGCACAGAGTCGGTGCTCCCCACCTGGCTCGGCATCCTATTAGCTGTGCGGCCGGGCGGCTTGCTTCACCCATCTCTGCTACACCCTCCTTTAAAATCTTTATCAACTGGGGATTACGAGCTGTGCTTTTCTCTACATCTCTGTCTCTATTTCTGTTTTGCAAATAAGATCTTCTATATTATTTTTCTGGATTCCAACAACAATTAATTAAAAATCCCACAACAGTCACTTTCACTTTCAAAAAAAAAAAAGAGTTGTACTTACATACAAGTTTTTTGATTAAAAGAGATGAAGGAGGGATCGTGCCTGACACATCATAAACCATTGGTTAATGTTAGCTACGCTTGTCATCATTTATAAGCAACAGTGTCACTTAATTATCTCATGTGAAGACCGGAAGCTTTCCCAACAGGAGTGTGACGGAAGCAGGATGTAACTGAGCCTGGGGGCCACTGGGAGTTGGGGCTGGGGGCGTGGGGAGGTAGGGAGGTGGGAGAGTGGGACAGGTTCCCTGAGGAGACGGAGGACTCCCTATCTTCTCTCCCCATTGTGGACTTTTCCAGAACCCGTCCTCAGGCCCAGGCCACAGGGGTGGTCCAGGCTGACGTGAAGCTGTGGGGTCAAGGTCCCTCAGTTTTTCATTTCTTCAGGTTGTGAGGTTCTTATAGAAAAGCTGACTTAGAGGCAAGAGGCTGTGTTGAAACAACTGCTTCTGCGGCAATGACCTGCTGGGTTCTAACCAGACGTGCGTGTGTGCTTGCCTGCTCAGTTGCACAGTCATGTCCAATTCTTTGCGACTCCATGGACTATAGCCCACCAGGCTCCTCTGTCCATTGGGTTTTCCCAGCAAGACTACTGGAGTGGGTTGCCATTTCCTCCTCCAAGGGATCTTCCCGACCCAGGGATCGAACCCATGTCTCCTGGATTGGGCAGGCAGATTCTTTACCAGCTGAGCCACCTGGAAACTGACATGGGAGGGGGTAAAATCTGTCACAAGAAACAGTGGTGGCGAGGGGGCGGGGGGGGCACTGGGCCTCAGAGGGCGACCACTAGTGGGGAGAAGGGGTCAGCTTGGACCTGAGGCCAGGACTCCCCAGAAAGAACTCACCCTCAGTAAAGGTCAAGTGGAACTCACGGAGGGAAGATGGAAGAAGGAGCAAGGGAAGTGGAGCTGGGGGTCAGGCCAGGCCCTGGGGTGTAGGCAGCTGGCTCTAAGCATGGCGAGGACACTTTCTGAGTCACAAGAATTCCTCAGTGATAATCTTTCAGTTCACACCATGAAATTTTTATTTCCCTTCATACTCTGTATAAGGAAATCGAGTCTAATACAGAGTCACCTTTCCAAAGGAGCTTTATTAGTTTATTATTATTTTTTTATTGCGAAGAATAATTAGCCTGAGCGCCTTTTAATTTGTTCCCATTACGATGTTTGCATAACAACAATTAGAAGCTGGCCAGGCTCCCTGCTTCTAGGCAAGCAGGCGACTCTCGCAGGCTGGCTGGGAGCTGGTTTGGGTGAAGAGGTTGCGGGGGCATGTAATTAATTATTGTGTCCTTTGCCACGTGGAGCCCAAGGAGAAAGGGAAGGAACTTCGTGCGACCCTGTGGTAACTCGCTGGAGAATAATCAGATGAGACGCGACTTTTGTACAAATAAGGTCAGAGAGAGAGAAAAAAAGAAAACCTCAAACACACCTGCTTGAGAGAAGGATTTGTAATGACATCAGAGAGCTGGAGATGTGGACTTTTGAAATGACAGCTATTTGCAGAAGGACAGAGAGATGATTTCCAAATGCCCACCAGGCAGTGTGTCTCTGGCTTTGCAACTGAGGGCTTATGATGGGTGGTGGGGGCGGGGGGGTTGGGTCTGTCGTTGGGAGGGCAGGAGGCCACTTTTGCTAATCACCTGTTTCTGGGTG
Source organism: Moschus berezovskii (assembly GCF_049115385.1). Classification (NCBI taxonomy): domain Eukaryota; kingdom Metazoa; phylum Chordata; class Mammalia; order Artiodactyla; family Moschidae; genus Moschus; species Moschus berezovskii. The sequence goes on from NC_142460.1 coordinate 5,217,353, forward strand.
GAGTTTTTATCCCAACCATGGGAATAGCTGGATGTGAATGCTTACTGGGAGCAACACTGAAAACCCTGGCTAGGGTTTTGACTGGCAGGCTCCCAGAGGCTCCCTGGCGTCCTGAAGGATAGACTGGGGTCTGAGGTCCCTGATTTCGGGCGGGGGAGCATCGTTTGGTGGGTTCTTCCATACGTGGGTCCCAGGACGAGGACTAGGATGGGGCAACAGAGGCACCTTAGACACGGCATTTTAAAAAGGTGCTATCTCTCCAAGTCTTCCCAGTTCAGGGTCAGCTTTACATGATCCTCAGAAAGAGCGCCTCCTAAAGGTTTTTTCGGGAAGTGCCTTATTGAATCAAACTAGTCTTACTCCAGACGAATGGCCAGACTGGTGAACTAACAACTATCTGGTTGGGAAGAAAGGCTTAGTCATGGCATCCACCCACTCCCACCCCTAGCCAGCCTATCACCATCATCTTGGGAATGGGTGATTCTGATGTACGCTTGTTTGAGCACTGCTGGCTCAGAGTGGCATCCTTCATGGGCAATCCTGGGGCCACCAGGGTGTCTCTCTCCCTCTCTCTCGGGGGGCAGCTCTGATAGGGAGGGGCCCTGAGGATGTAGCTAGTGACCAGGGGAGGCATTCATACCAATGGTGGGCACCTAAAGCCACCAAATGTGTCCAGAGGCATGCCAGCCTCCAGGAGAGTGGACTCTGCCGGTGGACAGTGGCCCCAGCCTGAGGCTCTCTGAGGTTCAGAGCCCCTTCCCCACCTCCTCACAGCATCGCCTTCTGTCCAGGGGCTTCGGCAAGTCTTTAGCTCCATAAAGCTCAGCTCTCTGGTGTGTCAGACTGAGAGAACGGTAACAGCCACTCTTCTCCCTGCAGAGAGAACCCCTCCATTTGAACCTGGCTCCCTCCTTTGCCAGACGCCTAACCTCAGGGTCCCACATCTCTGCATTCCATACCCCTGAATAAAAAGAGGATTAGCAATGAGGCGGCCTACTCACAGGTTTGCGTGAAGGGTTTAACGAAGTGACACAAGGGAAAGCTGGACACAGTGCCAGGGCTGGCACAGAGCACATGCTCAATAAACAATACCCCTTGCTGGGATCAGCTTTGCAGAGGATTTCCCAGGTGACTCCAGTGGTAAAGAAGCCGCCTGCCAATGGAGGAGACATAAAAGACGCAGGTTCGATCCCTGGGTCGGGAAGATCCCCTGGAGGAGGGCATGGCCACCCACTCCAGTATTCTTGTGGGGGAAATCCCACAGACAGAGGAGCCGGGTGGGATATAGTCCATAGCGTTGCAAAGAGCCAGACATGACTGAAGTGTCTTAGCAAGCACGTAGTCAGCTTTAATGTTTGTAAGCTCAGCCCTCTGCCATGGAGTACTGAGACCATCCCTGCACAGCTGTGTGGGGAGAGAGAAGGAGACCCAGCTCTCCATCTGCTATGTGGCGCTTCTCTGGGCACAGCTGCCAGGCCATGTTCTGGGCCCAGCAGAGGCTCCTGCCCTGCCTCCATTCTAGACAACTTCAGTGGCATTTCCCACGGTTACCTTTCCTATTGACTTCTCTGTGTCCATTACTTTTTATATATTATCTCCAGTCTTTTTGACAACCATCTGGATCATCGTGCCCACTTACAGATGAGAAACCCAGGCTCTGCAAGGTTGGGGAAAAGCAGGTCAAGTTCACACAAGGGATAGGAGCCAATCTCTTGGCCCCAAGCTCTGGGCTCCCTGCTCCCTGATCTACTGGCTAGTCAGGTCTGTCCACCTCATGGCTTTGGCACCAATGACATTTCATAGAGAAGAGCCTGGGGCTCAAGAATACACAGTTCCTTCTGGAGTAGAGTTGGTACTTCAATACAAGTGGAAGGTTGGGGGACGGACGGAGCGGGAGATTGGGGTTAACAGATATAAGCTATTATCTGTGGAAGGGATAAACAACAAAGTCAGAATGTAGAGAACAGGGAACTATATATATTGATTATCCTATGATGAAACATAATGGAAAAGAAGACAAAAAATATATATATATATATAGATGTATAACTGAATCACTTTGCTGTATATCAGAAATTAGCATTGTAAACCAATTGTACGTCAATAAAAAAACCAAACCAAACCAAACACACCTACTGGAACTTCCAGCTGAAGGACTCAAGGGTGCTGATATAAGCTGAGTCTCAGTGAGCATGAAATATATAGTTACCTGGGGACCTCCTGATTTAAACTGAGGTATTCATGAATGAGCAAGGTAGGGGAAGGAAAAGCATCATAATTTACCTTTTTAGTTTTCGTCTTATTTTAACTTCTATTTTGGGGGTGTGTTTACACTGAGCATACTATAATCATACAGTACAGTAGTATGAGTACAGTAGTATAGGCGTGTCACTTCCAAATAAATAAATATGCATAGGTTTAGGGGGCATGCGAAAATAAGCTTTACTTCTATTTGATGTGATCAAAAGTGTTTGGAAATGACTGCCTTGCTGTTCAGTGGTTACTGGTTCACTCAGAAGCAGCTTTGCTGAATTGAATGCTTCAGACGAAGAGGAGCCACTAGAATCCTGAAAGCATGGGACTTGAATGCCTGCCTCTGTGTGTGTGTGTGTGTGCGCGCGCACGCACGCACAAGAGACAGAGAGACAAACTGACATGTCTGCTGAGGGAGGCCGCCTTTGAGAGTAGGAGCTCTGACTGCAGAGTGCCATGAGGACATGTATCCTTGATGGGACTCATAGCTGGGTTCAGATTTGGTCAGGAGAGAGCACCCCCCCCACTTCCCAGGGGTCCCTTTGAGAACCGGTGGCTGGCAGCCTCGGCGGGACACCAGCTGACACCCTCTGTCCCTCCGTGTGAACACAGGCACTTGCCCTTCTGTTGGTTGTCCAGATTTCACAAGCGATGCTCATCAGAGCCAACCTGGTTGACTGTAAAGTTGCCTCGGGGATGGGGGTGGCGGTTGGACACAGCTGGATGCTTGGCTCAGGTGGTGCTGGGTTTCTGGGTAAGAGATGACACCCAGAACCACTGGGCAGGAGAGAGCATCCAGGCTGCACCGATGGGGCGGCTGCACCTCTTGCATGCACCCGTGGCAGATCTTTGGGCCTCGGGGCTCCACAGAAATTGTCTGCTTGATGTTTCCACACAGAGCAAGGGGTTTAGCCCGACGCGGGTTTAGAGCTGTGGTGTCTGACTGAGGTGATGGAACGGAGGGTGATGAGGAGGAGAATCTGCTGAGTATTGAGGCTCCCGAGTGGAATCAGCCCCTGAAGGCCAGTGTCTGCGAAACTCTAGGGTCGGGAGCAGAGCGGACCCAATCTCCAGCTCTGACTCAGGCGCTGAGCCAACAGTAGGACCTCCGGCAAGGGACTGTCTCTGGTGCCCCAAGGCACAGAGGTGTCTAACATGATTCTAGCCAAAAATACAGTTGTTTAATATTTTTATAGTTATGTAGTTTTATATATAACATTATATAATTTCAGATGCTAGTCAAAACTAGACAGAACTATATATAGAAAACATATAGACACATCTTCGAATGTATCACATGTGACAATATCTCATAGTTTATATGTCTCATAGTTCATTTGCTATTTAAACAGATTCATCCACCTCTAAGATACAATTACTTCTTTGTTTTGAACACAATCTAGTGGGAAGCATGTTGGAGGTATAGTTTTTTTTTTTTTTTAATATGAAGTAATGACTCACTGGAAAAGACTCTGATGCTGGGAAAGGTTGGGGGCGGGAGGAGAAGGGGATGACAGAGAATGAGATGGCTGGATGGCATCACCGACTATGGACATGAGTTTGAGTGAACTCCGGGAGTCCCTGATGGACAGGGGGGCCTGGCGTGCTGTGATTCATGGGGTCGCAAAGAGTCGGTCACGACTGAGCGACTGAACTGAACTGAATGATGCGGGATGATTGGCAGTTGAACAGAAATTCCCATTGTTGGTGTTTGTACTTCTTTATACGACCCCACCCCTTTCACAGCCTGAATATTTGTTTAAAATTGTTTGGTAATTGTTTCTTTCCTCTCGGACTTTGGGAGGCATAGCCATCCTGATTTTTCTGAACGGTGGAGTCAGTCAGTAATAATAAAAGAGCAGTGTGAGTTTCTGTTTATACCCACCAGTGCATAGATCATTTCATCGTCACTCGGTCCTTCTATGTTACTAACCCCAGGCTGCAAAAGGCAGAGACAGGACAGCAAACTCATAAAAGATATGGATAATTTTTCACTTCCTCCTAATTCCTCCAGACTTTTGCACGGGCTGTGTGTGTGTGTGTGTGTGTGTGTGTGCACGTGTGTATACATCTATATACAGTTTCAGAGTTTACAGATTGTATACTTTCAAAGTGGGTTAATGTCAAGTTCAGCTGTGACTGTTAGTGAGGTGGATGGGGCTGCACAGATGCAGCTTGCAGATGGTGTGGAGTGAGCGGCCTCCAGCACGTAGTTCAAAGTGCAAACAGAAGCTGTGTAATAAAACAGCAAACTGTGGTTGGCGCTGAAACTGCTCCTGGAAAAATGGCACCCAAGCTAATGTATTTTTGTCTACATTCTGTTTTGCACGTTTTGAAGCTGTAATAAAAATGAACATCAAAGGTTATACGAGATCTTTTGTGTGTGTGTGAGTATAAGATGGAAATTGTTCCTTCACTGAGCAATGAAAGATTTTCTGACACTGTGCTTAGCCTCCTTGAAAAAACTCCACTCACAACAGCCTGTGACCACCTAACAGTGAGCCATGTACTCAGGGTTCTAACTTTATTTTTATTGAAGTATAGTTCTTTTATAATGCTGTGTAGTTTCAAGTGTACAGCAAAGTGATTCAGCTATATGTGTGTGTATATGTGTGTGTGTGTATACATGTGTGTATGTGTGTATTTTTTTTGTGTTATATATATATATATATACACATAGACTCTTTTCCATCATAGGTCTTTTATAATAACCTATAGGTTATTACAAGACAGTGAATGCAGTTTCCTATGCTGTACAGTACGTCCTTATTGTTTATCTGTGTTATATACAGTAGTGTGCATCTGTTAATCCTAGGGTTCTGACTTTAGTTTGCTCTTTTTAATATAGCCCTATCTGGCAAGTTGACCACTGGAATATTTTCTAGGTCTTTCGTTAAGACATCCTACTAACAAAAAAAATCTGAATTCTTATACATTTTCAGAAAAACTTACATGCTGTTCAGGACCAATATGGCTCTCAAGGAGAAGAGGTTTGAGGCTATATTTGATTTACGGCTCATATCTTATAATTTTGTTCCCTATCAGAAAGGGTTTATTTTAAGAGTGCTAGTCTTCACAGAGGACATCCAAAAGACCAGGAGTAAAAATCAGATGGTTGGCAAGGAAGGTGAGCAGAAGTTTTGAAAAATGTCAGTGACATATTTCTTCCAATAGACATGGCTTCAAGACTTCATAAGCTGAGCTTTGAATCAATTTAGCACAGGTGGCAAATTTACACAAAGAAACATCAGTCTTGAAAGCAGCAGAGCCACTGAACAAACCCAACTAGCCAACTGTGATTTCTATTTTGAGTGACCTTTTACCCTGGGGCTCCCGAGTTGTCTGGGAGAGCCCACTCTTTAGAGAGAAGTCCCCCTGAGAGTAGATACAGAAGGACCAGGGGCAGGGAAGGCAGTGTGTTCCACAAAATCAGCCATTCTCCATGTTCACTGATCTTGCAGCAAAGCAGGATGAAAGATTTACACTTTCTTATTTCAGGGAAAAACTGAATAAAGGCTTTTTTTTTTTTTTAAGGCATTGACTTTCAGGGAAGTAGATTTGCATCCAGACTCAGGAAGCAGACAGGCCAGTAATTACGAAGCAAAAATAATCTGTAACTTGCGGAAATACAAGGTATGAATGCGTGTTCTATCTCCCAGATAGAGGGGTATTATCTGGTCGTTGTCTTTCAATCAGAGATAAAACATCCTTGGGTAAATTTAAGGAGGGTGACTTAAAAGAAAATTTCCCTCCAGAAATTCTGTAGAAAAGAATTCTCTTAAAAAAAAAAGAAAAGGTGTAGAGGGTTAGGTCTTGGGGTTTTGAGAATTCAAAAGGGCGAGGAAGAGAAGAAAGGAAACTATTTCCAGTTACGAGTAGATACATCAACCCAGGGGCCAGGTGTGGTGGCTTTTATATAAGCAACACTCCGGTCTATACAAAGCTGGTTGCTTTTTGCAACACTGTGAGAGTCAAGTGTGCTTCTGGGTTTCAACCCTGAAAATAGGTGTGACCCTGACTGACTCCCTTTTGACAGGCTCCCTGTCCCACTCCATCCCATCTCATGCCTATTTTGCTTTCAGTAAGTCAAAAATGAAAGAGCATTCATCAGTACCATTTTTCTAGATTCCGTGTATATGCATTAATACACGACGTTTGTTTTCCTCTCTGACTTACGCCACTCCGTCTGACAGGCTCTAAATGCGGATGCAGCGAATGGACTTGTGGATGCGGAGGGGAAGGAGAATGTGGGACAAATTGGAAGAGCAGCACTGCATATACACACAATCATGTGTAAACAGCTAGCGGGAGGCTGCTCAGTCCCCAGGGAGCTCAGCGCTGTGCACTGTGACGACCTAGAGGAGCGGGATGGGATGGTGGGAGAGAGCCTCCAGAGAGAGGGCACAGGGACACGTGTGTGCATACAGCTGATCCACTTTGCTGTATGGCAGACACTAACACAACATCGTAAAGAAATTATATTCCAATAAAAAATGCTAAAAGTGGGGAGGGATAACTTAGGAGCTTGGATTAACAGATTGACACCACTATATATGAAACAGATAAACAATCAGTGTCTACTGTATAGCCCTGGGAACTATATTCAATACCTTATAATAACCTATGATGAAAAAAATCTGAAAAGGATATATAACTATTCACTATATATCTGATATATATATATATATGTATGTATATAACTGAATCACTTTGCTGTATACCTGGAATCAACACATTGTAAGTCAATTATACTTCAGTAAAAAAAAAAAAAATTCAAGACCTTTACTTGAAGGTGCTTTCATTTTCTTTCATAAAGAAAAAAAAGAAAAAATACCATCCTCCCCACCCCCAGGATTCACTGGCAACTTCCAAGGACTGAAGGAATAACTCAGAGCTTCTCTGAGTGTATTTTCTTCTTCTTTTTAAAAAAGTTTTATTGGAGTATAGTTTCTTTACAGTTTTGGTACTTGCTACTGTACAGCAAAGTGAATCAGCTATGGCTGTATACATCCCTTTTATGGATTCCCTTACCATTTAGGTCACCACAGAGCACTGACTGGAGTCCCCTAAGCTATTATAGTGGGTTCTCATGAGGTAACCCTTTCAGACATAGTATTGGGGTGACACTGGTGGCTCAGGGGTAAAGAATCTGCCTGCCAATGCAGGAAACTCAGGAGATGTGGGTTCGTTCCCTGGGTCAGGAAGATCCCCTGGAGGAGGAAATGGCAACCCACTCCAGTATTCTTGCCTGGAGAATCCCATGGACAGAGGAGCCCAGCGGGCTACAGTCCACGGGGTCTCAGAGTCAGAGATGACTGAGAAAGCAGACGTGTATCAGCAGTGTGTGCATTTCAACCCCAGTCTCCCAGTTCACCCCACCTCTGTGTGTATTTTCAAAGCACAGCTCACATGGAGGACATAGGAGAAAAGACATCACCAGGAATGCCAGGGTACCTGCCAGGGAACAATGTGGCCTGGCAGATGTTGCCCTGGGCTCCCTGACATCATTCCCACCCACCTTCCCCTCTGCTTTCCTCTGCTCTGTGAGCTGATAAGTGCTTCGTCTGCTGCCCTGGGCACCTTGCAGTCAGAGACCCTGTGACATGGTTCTGTCTTATGAGATACATAAGAGGGAGCTGGCAGAGAGGGGCTTCCTTTCTTGAGTAAAAAGACGAGCTCCAAGAGGAAGGGTTTGAGGCCCCCATCTCCTTCCTGCCTGAACGGATCCGAGATGCAGGCATCTCGTGGTGGAACCAGAGCACAAGAGCATCCTGCTGTACCAGCCATGGACCACTTATTCTTGAACCACATGTCACCCGTGCTGGACCAAGGCCTGGCTGCTTGAGCCACTGTAGTCAAGTTCCCCTTAATGTACAGCTGAACATACTTCACACTGGTAAACGCTAGCAAGAGTTTCAAGCTCTTTATGTCACTGTAAGAAAATGCAGCATTTCAGTCATCTTTGGGATGCATGGTTTTTCCACCTGAATTCCTTCTTTTCTTTCTCTGGCATCATTAAGTGTTTTCAGGACAGCAGAGGGGAAAAGGAAGGGAGAGATTCAAGGAGCTAAGAGAAAATGAAAGGATGTCCCTTCGATGAAGAGAAGGTTGTGTGATCCAGGGGAGTGTCCAGCTTACTTGTCCAGCAGGTGAAAGCTTACATGAGACTTCAGACTCTGTTTCGTGTCCTGGTTCCAAATCGGGAAAGGAGTACGTCAAGGCTGTATATTGTCACCCTGCTTATTTAACTTAAAGGCAGGGTACATCATGCGAAATGCCAGGCTGGATGAAGTTCAAGCTGGAATCAAGATTGCTGGGAGAAATATCAATAACCTCATATGCAGATGACACCACCCTTACGGCAGAAACTGAAGAAGAACTAAAGAGCCTCTTGATGAAAGTGAAAGAGGAGAGTGAAAAAGGTGGCTTAAAACTCAACATTCAGAAAACTAAGATCATGGCATCTGGTCCCATCACTTCATGGCAACTAGATGGGGAAACAATGTTAACAGGGGCAGACTTTATTTTGGGGGGCTCCAAAATCACTGAAGATGGTGATGGCAGCCATGCAGTTAAAAGACACTTGCTCCTTGGAAGAAAAGCTATAACCAACCTAGACAGCATACTAAAAAACAGAGACATTACTTTGCCAACAAAGGTTCATCTAGTCAAAGCTATGGTTTTTCCAGTAGTCATGTACAGATATGAAAGTTGGACTATAAACAAAGTTGAGCACTGAAGAATTGATGCTTTTGAACTGTGGTGCTGGAGAAGACTCTTGAAAGTCCCTTGGACTGTAAGGAGGTCCAACCAGTCCATCCTAAAGGAGATCAGTCCTGAATATTCATTGGAAGGACTGATGCTGAAGCTGAAACTCCAATACTTTGGCCACCTGATGCAAAGAACTGACTCATTGAAAAAGACCCTGATGCTGGGAAAGATTGAAGGTGGAGGAGGAGGGGATGAAAGAGGATGAAACGGTTGGATGGCATCACCAACTTGATGGACATGAGTTTGAGTAAACTCCAGGAGTTGGTGATGGACAAGGAAGCCTGGCATGCTGCAGTCCATGGGGTTGCAAAGAGTTGGACATGACTGAGGGACTAAACTGAACTGAACTCGTGTCCAGGAACCACCCATAGTTCTCTGAAAGCACTCCCTGATTATGTGCACGGTCTGCAAAGCTCTTGAAGGAGATGTTCCCTCCCTTTCTATCACCCTGGGGCATCATATAGATATTTTTGAAGGGGGATAACTGGGCCAAGTATAACACATTACTTGAGGCTCTTTTTACTTAGCAAAGAGGCTGAAGGAGGGGATCGGTGGCCTTGAGGAGAAGGGACAGGGGAGCTCAAGGAACAAAATTTTTGGAAAAAGAATATTTTGCAAACTTTAAGGACCAAGTAAAGGAAATGGCAACCCACTCCAGTATTTTTGTCTGGAGAATTCCACAGACAGAGGAGTCTGGCGGGCTACAGTCCGTGGGGTTGCAAAGAGTCAGACAGGACTGAGAGACTAACACTTTCTTTTCAGGTACCAGAGCAGCTTCTTGGGAGCTCTCTCAAGAATGGGAGTTGGAAAAAAAAATTTTTTTAAGAGAAATTGGTAAAAAATGTTTGCCATATGTGAAATGGTAGGATCACTGTTTTCCACTGGGAAATAAAATAATTAAAAAAAGATTGCTTCGTGTTGTTACACTGAGACACTTTGTGATGCGTTTTATGGTACCTCTCTCTGACATGTTCAAAGGTTTTGAACAGGAACTCGGTCATTCGGAGGCAAGCTCATCTAGAACGTTATTAGTCCCTTTTGCAGAACTCAGATGAGACACGGAGCCATCTAATGACTCATCTAGGTCACTAGGAAGTTACCTGAGAAACAGAAAATTCATTTGAGTTTCCTGTGCGGCCTTCACTCCCACCCGCAACCTGGCAAGCAACCAAGGTGCCTTCACTGGTGGCGGTGGTGGTGGTGAAGTCGCTAAGCCGAGTCTGACTCCTGCGACCCCATATACAGCCTGCCAGGCTCCGCTATCCACTGGATTCTCTAGGACTTTGACAAATACACAGAAATATCCCCAGAAGCATGGATCTGGGGGCACCTGTGGAAGGTCACCAGGTGAGGAGGTGGCTGTTTCATTAAGAAGGGACTTCAGGAGAATAAAGTGATACCAGGACCTCAAAGAGGAGAAACTTCCATCGGGATTCCTGTCCCAACATGCCCCAACTAGCTACGACAGTGAAAAGCTAAGCCCACCAAGTGACACCAAGTGCCCTCACCTTTCCTCTGTCCTCTTTCTCATAGAGCTAGAGAGACATGGTGTTGAAGGGACGGCTAATTTACTCACCAAATTCCACACCCCATTGGGGTCCTGCCACCCTGCCTTGGCCTAGGCTGGACCCCCACGGCAGATCCCCTTCCCTCCTGTCTTGGTTCTGGCCTTCCACACTGTCTCCTCCCCACCCCGAGTCTCTCTCTTAGGGAGCCCCCGCCCGGGGTCCCTATGACCTCTCCCTTCTGAGCGTAGGTGGCCTTGACTAAGCATCATCTGGGAAGCTGAACCGCAGTCTCCGCGGCCGACACTGACTGCCCGGGTTTTATGACTGCACCGAGCACTGTACTTGGATTGTTTAATTTAGTCCTTGCAGCCACTCTAACGACAGGTCCTACTATCGGGTTGGCCAAAGAGTTCATTCGGGTTTTACCATACGGAAAAGCCCAGATGAACTTTTTGGCTAATCTGATACCATCCTCACTTTAGAGATGAGGAAACCAAAGCTCAAGAAAGAAGCTGTCCCATGCTATTTTGGCAAAAAACCGGAAAAACTGAAAAGAAAGGAAAAGGGTGACACTGTACTGTCTGCCTGGTCCTTCTTCAGCCCTGGCCCCTTCTCTTTTTTCGTCCTGGCTGCTCTTACAAACTCCTGGGCTCTATGCTTTAGACCAACACCCCCAAGCCTGTCTCTCTTAGATTCTGTGTGTGCAGTGGCCCAGCATCACTCGCTTTCTCAGGAAAAGGGCAGATCTTTGCAAAGTCCACAATTCAGACCTGTTTCAAGAGAAGAGAGAAACCTCCTGGCGATGAATTTGCTTCCAAAAGCTCTCCCAGGCTGTTTGCTTTCCGGTTAGCCCCTGGGTCAGCTGTTCCTTCTAAAGTTGCTTCTGCTCCTGGCAGCTCACTGGGCCAGCCCTTGGAGTCTGAGCAGGTGTGGGGCGTCCTGTGGCCCGTCTCCCAACCCCAGGGGTGGGGTGTGCCTTGGGAAGGTCTGGAATTACAGGGACGATCCCTGGGGAGGAGGCAGAGTCAGGGAGGTGGCATCTCTTGGGGGACTGTTCTTTGCTCTTTTAACGCTTAAACATTTCAGAATTGCCTTGTCATTTTCACAGGTCTCTCAGCATGCAAAGGAACTAAATGGCAAAGGGTCTGATTGTGAGTTTAGATAGATTTTAACACCTTTTTTTTCTTTCTCAGTTTCAAAATGTGTGGACAGTTTCAGAACGCAAGAGTTGCATCTCACATGGAGGGAGCTGGGATCTGATTCCTCCACATCCAGGAGGGCACTTAGGAAAAGTCCAGGCTGCCTGTGGGTCCAGGGGAGTCAGACTGGCTAAGACACACCGTCAGGGACTGAAGCGTGTCCTCCCCAAGTTCACACGTTGAAGTGCTAACTCCCAGCGCTTCAGAAGGGGACTGTATTTGGAGATTGGGTTTTTGCAGAGATCATTGAGTGAATGAGGTCCTCATGGTGGGATCTAATGCAGTACGATGAGTAACCTTGTAAGGAGAGGAAATTATGACACAGATAATTACAAAGGAGGACGGTGTGAGGCCACAGGGAGAAGACAGCCGTCTACAAGCCAAAGAAAGAGGCCTTAAAAGACCTCCCGATGCCTTGAAGCCTTCCCAAGACCAAAGCTACACCAGGGTTCTCCATGAGATTCTGGCCTCCAGAATCACAAGACAATCCATTTCTGTTGTCTAAGCTACTCAGTCTATGCTTGTTTGTTACAGCAGCCTTGTCAAACGGACACGGTATTCACACAGTGTCTGATACCCAGTTGAATCAACGGCTTTGTGTGATCTTAAACCTCCAGCAGAGCCAGAGATGTCTTCATGAATATTTCTCTGCAAAGAAGTGGCAAACTGAGACCCATGGAGAGGCACGCCTCACACGTTCAGCCTCCGCTCCTGCAATTCCCTTTGAGAGATAACCTCGAGAAGACAGCGGTGCGTCAGCTCTGCCGAGATTTTTACCTGTGGTTCTAGGAACTCGGAGGCATATTAGCATTTAGGCTTTGCATAGACCACTAAGCCACTTCTAAGAACACGGCTACCTGAGGCATTTTGCAAAAACACGTATGTGCCGATGTTCTTCCTCCGCACTCCTTCCCCACTCCGCGAGCCTGCACGCGGTACCCCGCCAGGGGCCCGAGTTTGGGTCCTGCAGGGACGGCGTGCCGTGAACCCCGGGGGATCATGCCTGGGAATTTCAATCACGCCTCATCTTGCCTGAGCACATTCAGTGAGAAGGCACAGCAGCAGCCTTCTCTGTGGCAGACCACATTTGTTTTGCATGCCAGGCTCTCAGACTCTCGCTTGCCTGTCACACAGAAGGGAACAATGGTTGGCCTGGTCCCACAGCTCTTTTCCGCCTTCGTTTCCACATGGGTATCTTGCTCAAAAAATGAGTTACGGGTTTCCTCCTGTGAGAATTGCACGCACTGATAAACGGCCATCCCAGGAAGAAAGCAAGATACTTTCCCCGCTCCCTTGGAGCTGCAGTTGGGGAGGGCACACACACTATAAATTACAGGCGACAATAAATGAGCACAGTGCGGGGCGCTGCTCAGGCCAAGCTGGGGGAACAGGGTAGCCACTGCGAGGAGAATACAGACTTTAATAGAGAGTAGGGCAATTCTTCGATCGAGCATCGTGCTCTAAGGCAGGGTCCACATCATACCAAATGCGGTGATGTTTTGCTATCTCTCCAGACTCAAATGAATGGTGTGGACTGCGAACCCAGACGATGCAAACCCTCAGTCTGACGAATCAACTTGATAAACTGAGCCGTGAAAAATGGCCCAGATTTCACTTTGAGTCTCTGTAATTCAGTCTCCGTTTTATATTCTTGAGTGAGTGATTGTAATCGTCCCTGAGTTCCTTTTAATGACCGGAAGGAATGAAAAGCCCTTTTCCCGTGAGCCCTTCTGAGTCTTGGTTGGGGTGCTAGGGTCCCCTGCACACAATTCCTCTTGAAAGCTATGCTGCCACCAGTTCCTAAACCTGGGGGGCAGGTCTGGTCAGTGTCCGTCCTGGGGACACAGGGACTGTGGGGCTGGGTTAGGGGCTGAGCTCCTTGTCTTTGCCAGCGTCTGAGCAGGTCACCACGTCCCCCCTCGCTTAGCTCTGCAGTATCACCAGTAAGGACAAGAAGGCAGGCCAGTGCTGCACACCGAAATCCCATCTATTACCGAGTGGGATGTTGAAAAATTTCCTGAATCTGCCTTCCTGAGTTGATAGAATAGGAAACAATCATCATTTGGAGAGAGTATTGAAAGCAGAGTTGAGGCAGGAAGATTTTTTTTTTTCTTTCTGTTATTCTACAAATATTGCTTCCTCTGCTTGTCAGAGGCCCAGAGGAAATGCAGCGAGAGGGCCCTTCACAGCTTCTCACCCCCAGCGGCCGGCGTTTCTGCCGCAGGAGCTCAGCACCCTGAGGATGTGTGACTCATACCCAGCGCATGACTCAACTTCACTAAAATGTCCTCAGCTGCCAGTAAAGAAGCACTTGAAAACCCTTTAATTTGAAGCTTTGAATCGGTTAATGACTTGCTTTCTTCCCCTTCTCCTGAAATCCTACTCTCCGTACAACACACACACTCACACACACACACACTCACACACACACACACTCACACACACATCTTTGTCAAGTGTTTAAATTTCAGGGACCCGGAAACACAGAGGCTCTGTGGCATCCACAATAGCGTTTGTTGTGACAAAGTGGCTGGCAGCCCTCTGCATTCTTCGGCTAACTTGGCTCGATGAATAAATAATGAGTCACAGACACTATTTGGGTGCGCAGGAGCGTTTGTAGTTAGAAAATGAATGATCCCCACCCCCCACCCCACCCCCCATCCATCCCACTCCATCCCAGCTCTGCCAAACCATCAAGCCACATGCTGTGAAGGCACTGGTCAAAGGGCTCGCCCCGACGCACACGGCAATGTCTTGGTGACATTTCTGCATTTTTCTTTGTGTTTGTTTAGGCGTGGCCCTCTTTTTTCCCAGCAAAGATAACCCCAGACGCCCATGCACACCACACACGTACTCACACACTCAGAGCTCAACCACAGCTCACCGCGTTTCAAGAGGCTGGTTGCCAACATGCAGGCAGGTACCCCGCATTAGCTGCTTCTATTAGGAAGCACGCAATCTCAATGACTTCAGCTGCCACTTCAGACGCTTGACTTAGGCAACTTCTTCGTTGCTCTTGGCGGGAGAGACGTATGTATGCTTCGCTTTCATTCTCTCTCAGAAGATGCCGGCAGCCTCTTTTGCATTGAGGCTGCAAGGAATAACCCAGCAAGGCCCCATTCTGGGGCTTTCAACCTAGACCAGTCTGCCCGGCTCCTCTACTATCCGCCTTTTGGAGACAACTGACTTGCTACTTTGTCCCTGCGGTGTCCCCACCCGGGTGGTGGGCCGACCTCTGCCTCCGCCCCACACTGGCACCAGCCTTCTTGGCCGGCGATGCTGGAGTCCGCTAAAGCCCAGAGCAGGCTGGCATGTGGGCCACACTGCCTGCCCAGCGCGGGACAACTCAGCCACAGCCATCTCCGGCCAGGAGGGCAACCAGAGAAAACCCAGAGAGCTT
This sequence comes from Moschus berezovskii, assembly GCF_049115385.1. Classification (NCBI taxonomy): domain Eukaryota; kingdom Metazoa; phylum Chordata; class Mammalia; order Artiodactyla; family Moschidae; genus Moschus; species Moschus berezovskii. Next base: position 5,232,484 of record NC_142460.1, read on the forward strand.
CCTGCAAGCTTTATGATGTCTAGGATTTTAATCAGGAACAGCCCAACTGAGCCCCGGACAAAGTTCTCACCCACCGACGGAACCCCTCGACAGCTTAACTAAGTATTTATGAAAACATTTCTCAAGAGCGGCCATCTGATGAATAAGTAATCCAATAGCCTTGAAATCTTACGCCAGAGGAGGTGTTTGAATTCCTCCCCCCTAAACAGACGGGAGAGCGACAGGGGCTCTCCGCACCCAGTTACAACAGGCAGCCACTTTATTATCTACAGAGCCGAGCAAAAGTAGATATTAAAATCTCAGAGTGTACTCACCTCTCATGAAGCACTGTGGATATGAAGGAAATGACTCAAACATGCTGTCTGAAGCCATCGCTTCCTCCTGAAAAGGCACCCTCTTCTGAAGGCGGGGGATTCAATGAGTTCTTTTACCTTAAGAGCGAGAAACCAAGAAAGGTCACCGTTTTAACCTCACCCCCAACCATGGTTCCCTACAGGTCCTTTTTGGTTTTTTTTTTCCCTTGACACCTCTGGGGCTCCCTGAGCCCTAAGGAAAAAAAAAAAGAAATGTACCTTTGCAAAGACAAATATTCAAATTGGTAAAGATTAAAAAAAAAAAAAAGCGGCGCCTTGGCTGTGGGTTGATGATGTTCAGAACTCTGCGAAACCCTGTGGTTTGCAGTCAGAGTGATCCGTCTTGCCTGCTGACCACTATGCTGGGCTCAGACTTCTGACACTGCCAGGCTACCCAACTTGTGGTTCTGTGGTTGTTTATGAGGCCCAAAGAAGTTTTCACACAACCCAAATTACAAATTTAACTGTTCCCCTTTCCACAGCCCATCTTAATTGGTTCTTGCCAATCATGTGACTTCAGTGATGTCAATTTTTTCTTTTTTTTTTTTCTTTCTGAGCAATGCCCTTGCTTCCCTCCACCTGCCCTCCCCCAGGCGGTACAAGAAAATAGCCGAGGAGACTTTGCAAGAGAGAGAGAGACTGCAGAAAAAAAGTGACTCAGAATCTTATTATATCATAACGATCTTTGCTGATTTAGTACAACTTGAGTCCCGTTGTTGTTATTTGTGGTTTTGGGAACCCCTGATTATTTTGATAAAGATTTCACTGCTGCTTATTCAATAGTAATTCAACCCTGGCATCGGGCTGCTGTGCAGACAGGATATGGAGCCCATCATTTCAGATGCTGGGCATCAGATCAGCAGAACTCAGCCCCTGGTAAAGATGATCACAGCATAAGTGAAACTGTAAAAGGAAAAAATAATAAAAGGAAATGTTTGGATGAGAATCTGACCCCTAAAAGGGTCTAGCAACTTACTGGTATTTTAAAGCCTGCAAAGAAGAAAACATTTTAATTTTGTGACTAAAAGACCATTTTAATAAAACCAAAAGTATGTGGTTTTCTTCCTCCCAAGTAGACATCCTTTCAATAAAGGGGTAAAATTATGTTTATCTCTTACACACACATGCACACACTGAATTCAGGAAGCTAAAGGAAAGCAAAGAAAAACGAAATTCTGTACTTGGGGTCGAAGCAGTGGCTGCCTTAACACTGTTCACTTTTTGCTTTCACCCATGAACGATCCCTGTATTGCCCTTCTCAAGTACAATTCAAATTAGTAGGCTAATTCACACCTGTAGGTAAAACTCAGCCCAGCACTGTGGCAATTGCACTTTGAGAGCATCAAGAAGGCTTCACAAAATATAGGGAGGGCAGAGGAGATGGTCCTCCAGAACAAGAACTGACAAAAGAATACTAGACAGCTCATTCTGTAGCTTAGGAAGAAGACACGCCTGCTTGGAAGTGCTGAAAACAGGCTAATCTTGCACATGGGCCAGCCATTAGGGGCACACATACTTATTTATTTTTCCTGCCCATTTGTTTTGTTGTTGTTGTTCTGTCCTACTCTTTGTGACCCCATGGACTGTGGCCCACCAGGCTCCTCCGTCCATGGGATTCTCCAGGCAAGAATACTGGAGTGGGTTGCCATTCCCTCCTCCAGGGGATCTTCCCGACCCAGGGATAGAACCCACAACTCCTGCATTGGCAGGTGGAGTCTTTACCACTGAGCCATCTGGGAAGCCCCAGCCCACTGGTTTTACCAGCTCACTAATCAAATGTTGTTCATTTTGAAGTTCCAAAGTAAACATCTCCTTTCCCCATTAATGACTTTATTTCTTTTGCTCTGTTCTGTATACATCCTCCAGGGCAGGATCACCAACGCCCTTCCCTGGGCTGCACAGCAGGAGGTGAGAGGCAGGTGAGCAAGAAAAGCTTCACCAGCTGCCCATCACTCACATTACCACCTGAACCATCCCCTGCCCCCAGTCCTTAGAAAAATTGTCTTCCACAAAACTGGTCCCTGGTGCCAAAATGTTTGGGGACTGCTGTTCCAGGGCACTCTGTTCATGATTTCAATGCACATGGTTAAGAGACACTATGAGATAAAGGTTTGCTTTTTTTTTTTTGGTGGGGTGCGGGATGCTCTGCTGGGTCTTTGTTGCTGCTCTGGTTTTTCTCTAGTTGTGGAGAGTAGGGGCTACTCTTGAGAGCGCAGGCTCAGCAGTTACGGTGCATGGGTTTAGTTGCTCCGCTGCATGTGAGATCCTCCTGGATCAGGGCTCCAACCCGAGTCTCCTGCCTTAGCAGGCAGATTCTTTACCACTGAGTCACCAGGGAAGCCCGAGACAAGGGGTTTTGAACTGCTAACCATGGATTCCAAGCTGGTCAGCGATAGCCAGCAAAGACACTTTGTAATAAAGTCTGTACTATTAGAATAACCCCCTGGGTTTTCCCCTCCCATTCTCTCAATTTCACCCCCACACACCAGGGATAACACAGTCAGAGATCAGGGCACAGGGCTTTTAAAAGGAATAGACATGATTCTTTCTTACTATTGTTTTGACTAAAGCAGGAATTGAAACTCCAGAGAGAGACTGCTTTCTCCCAGACGGGTGTGAAGTTAGCTTGCCAAAGCTTGACACCTTATTAGTACTTAGAAGGATAACAACGTGTGCATTTCTTCAAATTTATGAAGATCTCAATGTCATGCATGTTACCTAGAGCTCTCGGTGGAAATCCTCTGTTAAGATAATTACCAGTGTGTTTCTGGGCTCCCTGATAAAGTCGAGGCTGGTTAAACCCCATACCAGGGTCTTTTCTCTCTGCTACACTCAGTACTCCCAGGACGGACCCTACGAGCTCAACGCTGTAACATGCAGCTGCCACGTCAGAGTTGGTTGAGACTTAATAATGACTTAGAAATTCAAGTGGTGATGCAACTAGTCCTTTGGGTATTCCATTCCAGAAACTGCCCAGAAAATTTTAACCTGAAGTGTCCAGATGCTCAACGACAGAGTTTGGATGTGCCCATTAAATGCACAGTTTCTTGGCTTTTCTCTGTGGGCCCAGTTGGAGCTGAGTATGGATCTTTCCCAGTGGGATCTTCCTAGGGCAGGTCATGGTTAAAGATGAAAGGAAGACTGGGGTTGCAGAGATCTCATGGTTTGTTGTGGGCTTCCTAGGTGGTTCAGTGGTAAAGAATCTGTCAAGATCCCCTGGAGAAGGAAATGGCAAAGCCACTCCAGTATTCTTGCCTGGAGAATTCTGCTAGAGTAGCCTAGCGGGCCACAGTCCATGGGGTCTCAAAGAGTCAGACACAGCTGAGCACGCATGCACGCACACACGGTTTGTTGCAGTCATCTGTGACCCTTAGGGCTGGAGCTGCCACGGAGCAGCAGCAGGCAGAGTCTAAAGGCCTGCATGCTGGCTTGGAGCTGCCTTGCTCCAGGTTATCTGCTGCAACAGCAGATAACTCCCCGAGGCCACAGTTGGAGTTTTTCTGGGTTTCCTGCAAGTCATGACAATAGCAAAGACTCAACCAGCTGCTGGTGAACTTGGCCTTACCACTTCCTTAGGAGTCCGAGAGCAAAGGACACATGCACCACCCGTGAAACGCCTCGGGGGACACCTTTGGCCATCTCTCAGCTAGCACTGTTCAGGATTCCTTAAGTCTGTGCACTGGCCCACCCCTCTCTCCTGCTTCCTCCAAGTGACTCAGGCTCTGGGCTGGCGGCGCGGGACTTGTACCCAAGTGGCTGCAGCGAATGTGGTTTTGCCAAGTAATTGGATGGCAGTTTTCATCCTCGCTCAGATTGGCTACGGCTTCTACTGGGGGACAGATACGCTCAGGTGGTATTTTTAGCGGCTCTCTAAAAATAATAGCAAAGCTGGAAAGATGTGTGTTCGCATAATCCTGTAATTAATGTATATGCTTCTGTGTGCAGGACGCAGTCCAAACGTCCTCCGAGACTTTCGTTTCATGATTAGTGTACATTGTCTCTGAACCTGCTTATCGTTAAGAAGATTCTCCGGCCAGAAAATGGAGGCAAAGAAAATCCCCCCCAAAACTGTACAGAGTCTTTATATAGTCTATATATAGTCTTTACATGGTCTGTGCGCAATCTTTACATAGTCTCTACATAGTCTGTATATAGTTTATAGTCTGTGTATAGTCTGTATATAGCCTCTATGTAGTCGGTATATAGTCTATACCTGGTCTTTATATAATAGTCTGTATAAAGTCTATATATAGTCTTTCTATAGTCTTTATGTAGTCTGTGTATAGTCTGTATATACTCTAAAATCTTAGGAGGACAAATGAGCTCTCCCTAGCACACATTTTCCATTATTTTATAAGTCTTTGTGTTCCAACAGAGGTGCTATCCAGAAACTCCATGCCATGCTGACAATGACCTCAGTGATGATTTTTTAAAAATTAAGTTAAATATATGTTTAGCACCAAAAGAATTTTGTGTTGTGGTATAACCGATTAACAACGTTGTAATCGTTTCGGTTGAACAGCGAAGGGACTAAGCCATATATATACATGTATCCATTCTCCCCTAAACCCCTCTCCCAACCAGGCTGGCACATAACATTGAGCAGAGTTCCCTGTGCTATACAGTGGGTTTTTGTTGGTTATCCATTTAAAATATAGCAGTGTGTACATGACCTTCCCAAAGTCCCTAACTATCCCTCCCTCCTCCCTCAGCAAGCTTGAGTTCATTTTCTAAGTTTGTGAGTCTCTTTTTGTTTTGTAAGTAAGTTCATTTATATAATTTCTTTTTAGATTTCCCATATAAGAGATGAATGATGATTTTTAAACTGGGACATAGACGACAGAACTTCATGGAAGGATTATAACCTGCTGTTTGGCAAATCCAAAAATTTAAAGCAACTGGAGAGTTCTGCAGGCCCGAACATTAAAAGCTTTGTCTCCTGGACCCTCGTGGTGGGGTCCAGAGTGGAGACATCTGTCTTGCACAAAAGGCTCTCAGGATAAACGTACAATTCAAATTTAAGAGGATAGTTTTTTTTTTAAATTATTTATTTTATTTATTTGGCTGCACTGGGTTCTCATTGTGGTATGTGGGATCTAATTCCCCTACCAGGGACTGAACCCAGGTCCCCCACATCCAGAGCACAGCATCCCAGCTGCTGGACCACCAGGGAAGTCCCAAGACTTAGTTTTATAGACAGGCAAGAGTTTCAGTGTTTATTTCTTAACCTTCCTGAGATGAAGACATATTGCTCAATGGGGAAATAGGAATTTTTTAAAAAGGCATTGAAACTAACCCAGCAAATGAAAGGTGTCTAATGGTATAAAGAGCTGTTTAATGACCCTTGTTTCAAATACAAGACGTTAAGCTACTGAGCTCCTCAAAGTGGTCCGTGGATGAGTAGCACTAACATCACATAGGAATTTGTTAGGAATCAGAATCTCGGGTTTCCCTCACCCCCCAGGCTGACAGAACCAGAGTCCAGAATTTCATAAGATCCCATGGGGAATTCCTCCACCCAGTCAAGCTGGAGAAGCGTGGCTCAGAGGGAAGCCTTGCCTGTGCAGGATTCAGTAAAGAAAGCATATTTTAATTTCTCACATGCTTTGAGATCAGTTTTTCCCTCGCACTTTCTGAAAGGTCTGACTTTCCTTCCTCGCTCTTGTTCAGTCGCTCAGTCTAGTCCGACTCTGCGACCCCACGGACTGCAGCACGCCAGGCTTCCCTGTTCCTTGCCATCTCCCAATGCTTGCTCATACTCATGTCCATTGAGTTGATGATGCCATCCAGCCATCTTATGCTCTGTCATCCCCTTCTCCTGCCCTCAATCTTTCTCAGCATCAGGGTCTTTTTCAGGGAGTTGGCTCTTCACCTAAGGTGGCCAAAGTATTGGAACTTCAGCTTCAGCCTCAGTCCTTCCAGTGAATATTCAGGGTTGATTTCCTTTAAGATGGACTGGTTGGATCTCCTTGCTGTCCAAAGAACTCTCAAGAGTCTTCTCCAGCACCACAGTTCGAAAGCATCAACCTTGGTGTAATTTGTTCAGTTCAGTTCAGTTCAGTCACTCAGTCGTGTCCGACTCCTTGCAACCCCATGAATCACAGAACGCCAGGCCTCCCTGTCCATCACCACCTCCCGCAGTTCACTCAAACTCATGTCCATAGTTGGTGATGCCATCCAGCCATCTCATTCTCTGTCGTTCCCGTCTCCTCCTGCCCCCAATCCCTCCCAGCATCAGAGTCTTTTCCAGTAAGTCAACTCGTTGCATGAGGTGGCCAAAGTATTGGAGTTTCAGCTTTAGCATCAGTCCTTCCAATGAACACCCAGGATTGATCTCCTTTAGAATGGACTGATTGGATCTCCTTGCAGTCCAAGGGACTCTCAAGAGTCTTCTCCAGCACCACAGTTCAAAAGCATCAATTCTTCGGCGATCAGCTTTCTTCACAGTCCAACTCTCACATCCATACATGACCACGGGAAAAACCATAGCCTTGACTAGACGGACCTTGGTTGGCAAAGTAATGTCTCTGCTTTTTAATATGCTATCTAGGCTGGTCATAACTTTCCTTCCAAGGAGTAAGCGTCTTTTAATTTCCTGACTGCAGTCAGCATCTGCAGTGATTTTGGAGCCCAAAAAAATAAAGTCTGACACTGTTTCCACTGTTTCCCCATCTATTTCCCATGAAGAGATGGGACCGGATGCCATGATCTTCGTTTTCTGAATGTTGAGCTTCAAGCGAAACTTTTCACTCTCCTCCTTCACTTTCATCAAGAGGCTTTTTAGTTCCTCTTCACTTTCTGCCATAAGGGTGGTGTCATAAGCCCCGGATGTTTCTAGACAACAGAAACCCCCAAGAGGCATGGCTTATGTCCTCCAAGATGGAGCTTTCTTGAATGGCTGCTTGAACTTCTCAAGCTCTGGGTTTGGGTCATGTTTCTGAGGCTTGACCCACAGCGCAGGAGACTCCTGTGTGTTCCCTCTGCCAGACGGGTAGTCACATGCATGTAAATGGAGTAAGTCAAGTCAAGTCGCTCATTTGTGTCCGACTCTTTGCGACCCCATGACTGTAACCAGGCTCCTCTGACCATGGGATTTTCCAGGCAAGAGTACTGGAGACGGCTGCCATTTCCTTTTTTTTCTCCAGGGGCATCAGAGTGTCAGTTTCTACCTTGTTCACGCTTTGGAAGCACATTCCTGCTCCGAGGGAAGCCTTGCCTGTGACCCCACAGCTGTGCAGCACAAGTTTGCAGAGCCACAGCACTGCAGGTGGCTTCAGGGGTCCCAGGAGGGGCTGTCCCCCTCCCCACTGGTTACCTGCCTCTGCTGTCCAGTCACAGCCTTGCCAGTTCACACCCAGTGCTGTTCCAGAAAAAGGGACCCAGCCTTATACTGTATCTGCTCGTAACAGCCAGACCTTCCAGAATCCAGAGGCCCTTTCACACAGGCACCCAGGAGTTTGGCGACTTCAATCAGATCCATCTGGAGCCTTTCAGGCCTGCCTTGGGCCAAGAATCTTGTTTGGAATAGCTTCTCCTTACAGATTTTGGCTCTTCTGCTTCGGGTGCCATTTGAAACCAGGAGGGGTAAAGTTGGGAAACTTCAACAAACCCTCTTTGAATGTTAGAAATGTTCAGTATTCGAGGTTTGGTCAAAAGATGGAAAACATTTTGGGTTGGTCCTGAACTTTCCAGCTCCTCCAACCTTGAGGTTAATTTTAGCATGAGATCCAGGCAGAGAAAGCTAAGGGGAATGAGCAAACTAAAATTATTCTGGGTGAGAGATGCCAGAATTCACATTGGTGAGATGGTGGAGGATTCAGTGATTCAGTTTGGGTGGCAAAGAATGATGCATGTGCCCGGCCTGAGCAAAGCACCTGGCTCCAGGAACTTTGGACTTTTATTGTAATTGCTACTTGTTTTCCTGGTGATAGGCAAATTAACAAACTTCCACATGACTCTTTAGAAGCATGAAGCATAATACTGCCTTTTTCACTAGGGTGCTGTGAGGATCACTAATTTTTGGACTATGCAAAGTGGTTTTGAATGGAATAAGCGAGATCTGTGGTTGATGTTTCAATATGGAAAAATGCAATATGTGAATTTTAATACTTGCACTTGCCAGTGTCATAAAGACATGGCATTGGGCCCCTAAATTAGAGGTCTGGGTAAGAATGAGTCGCAAATCTCCTCTGCAGAAAGAAACCTTTGGTGTTCATCACTTAATTATTGAATTCAATGTTCTTTTGGAAGAGAATCATTCAGACTTTACAGATGCAGGCTGCAAATTCTTACAGAACCTCAAAATGTCAAAATGAAAAAATATCAACTCTACTGAGAAAACAGAATATCACACTTACAATTTGTGGTGTGTGCTTTAATTTCCTCCTCCTTAAATTCCCTTCCCCTCCCACTGCCAGTTCAGACACTGGCTGGATTTCTGGGGGGAGGGCAGGAAGCAAAATCTTGTTCATGTTCTGGTTCTCATTTCATCATCTTCTTAAGTTTTTAGTTTATTCAAAAGCAGAAAGAAGAAACCAAGGTACCACTTTATGCTACTCCACCTACATCCAACTAACAGACTATGACTCCCTCAGCCTCTGGGGCTGCCTGTGAAAGGGGGGTCACATTACATCATTACTGGAACCTGGGGTCTTTAGAGATGCATATAGACACAGAGATTTTATTGAAGATACTGTTTCTCACAAAGGATTTACATCTGGGATAATATTCCTTGCAGGATAAGGACATTTTCAGGACTGGTGAGCGTTAATGGAACGAAAGGATTATAGAGAGGTAAAACAGAGGCACGTTCATCTGGGTTTCCATCATGAGGGCAATCGATGATCTTTCCTTGCAGGACACGTCAGAGCTTTAATGACTTTCAATTATTATGGAGGTATTCCCTTGGTTGATTTCCCTGTGCTTTTTCTGATTTTACTAGTGCTTGTTTACAATTATCAAATTAATGTTGAGAATGAAGACTCAAGACATTAGCTTTTGCCCATGTGGTCTGTGTGGTGTGAACTGCGACTCCAGAACTTACTGAAGTAGTTGTCCAACGGACGTTAAGGGGTTTCAGAAAATCAATCTAATGAATGCTGGAAGGCCTGGAAGTGAAGTGAAAGTGAAGTGAGAGTTGCTCAGTCATGTCCAACTCTTTGCGACCCCATGGACTACACAGTCCATGGAATTCTCCAGGCCAGAATACTGGAGTGGGTAGCCTTTCCCTTCTCCAGGGGATCTTCCCAATCCAGGGATCAAACCCAGGTCTTCCACATTGCAGGAGGATTCTTTACCAGCCAAGCCACAAGGGAAAGGCCTGAAATTGTACCCAAATCATCTGGGGCCCTTAAAAAATCCTGAGTTCATTAAGAATATTGATTCTTATGTCTACATTGGTCTCATTGTCAATGAAATGCCTTACAGGGAACTTGCACTTTACCAAATTTTGCAGATGTTTTCCTGCTGTGCCTTTGTCTTTGTTAAACAGGAACCCATCATTGCCCTTCTGACTGGTCTTTTCTGAATCACATTTCTGTGATGTCATGGGCTTCCCTTCTCTTGACCCCCTGTCTTGGCTATGGCCATAGTCGTGCATGTATTTAGCTTTATCCTCCGGAGAAGGGAATGGCAACCCACTTCATGCCTGGAGAATCCTATGGACAGAGGAGCCTGGTGGGCTGCAGTTCATGGGGTCACAGTGTTGGGCATAACCGAGCAACTAACGCTACTACTACCCATTCGAAAACTCAGGTCTCCCTGTGTCTGTGGGTTTTTTCCATCTTTATGAATTTACATCTGGGCCCTCCCTCTCCCCTGCTCAGACTCATGATTTTTATGCTTCTCTCCATCCAGCAAGCATCACACCTCTCAAGGATGCTCCATAAACCAGCAGGTCGCTTTCCTTTAATTCATATCACAGAATGAATAGACTTGTCTTCGTCTTTGGCAGAATTACCCAGTCCCCCCTTTATCCCTTCATTCTTTGTTTCTTCCAGTCTTTTTCCTGAGCTTTATGCATTACAGGCAGATTCTTTACTGTCTGAACCACCAGGAAAGCCCTTACCAAATATTAGGAACATCCTGCTTTCCCTGCAACTTTAGTTATAATATTCCACTGAATATTTCCTAACCTTGGGTGAGGCAGACTTGGTACTGTTAGGAGCAGATTTATAGTCTTATGAACCATTGACCTTGAGAAAGGAAATGAATAGAAGATATCAAAATGACAGGTATGGCCAAGGCGGGGACTGGGGAGAGGTGAGTGAGGCTCCCAGGATGCGATTTAAGGAAGCACTGACTGTACTGTGGTGGGTCTGACTCTGAACTGATGGTGCATGACCCCGTGAGTGAGTGCTTCCTTAAATACTGCCCCCTAGGCACCTCATTTTTCTTACCCCAGCCAGGACCCTTGGTCTGCCCAGGGACTGTGGGTTGGGGAGAAGGTGGTGTTTGAGTCAGGAAGAAATAGTGTGACTGAAAAGTCTGTAGCCATGGAATAGCAGAGTCCTGAACTGGACATTGGCAGATACAGGTTTCATTTTTTTATTTTTTATTGGAGGCTAATTATTTTACAATATTATATTGGTTGGTTTTGCCATACATTGACATGAATCCGCCCTGGGTGTACCTGAGTTCCCCTTCCTGAACCCCCCTCCCCCTCCCTCCTCCCTTTATCCTCCCTCTGGGTCATCCCCATGCACCAGCCCAGAGCATCCTGTAACATGCATCGACCCTGAACTAGGGATTCTTTTCATATATGACAACATACATGTTTCAATGCCATTCTCCCAAATCATCCCACCCTCACCCTCTCCCTCAGAGTCCCAAAGACTGTTCTATATATCTGTGTCTCTTTTGCTGTCTCGTATACAGGGTTATCATTTCCATCTTTCTAAATTCCATATATATGCGTTAGTATACTGTATTGGTGTTTTTCTTTCTGGCTTACTTCACTCTGTATAATAGGCTCCAGTTTCATCCACCTCATTAGAACTGATTCAAATGCATTCTTTTTAATGGCTGAGTAATACTCCATTGTGTATATGTACCACAGCTTTCTTATCCATTCGTCTGCAGATGGACATCTAGGTTGCTTCCATGTCCTGGCTATTATAAACAGTGCTGCGATGAACATTGGAGTACATGTGTCTCTTTCAATTCTGGTTTCCTTGGTGTGTATGCCCAGGAGTGCGATTGCTGGATCATATGGCAGTGCTATTTCCAGTTTTTTGAGGAATCTCCACACTGTTCTCCATAGTGGCTGTACTAGTTTGCATTCCTACCAACAGTGTAAGAGGGTTCCCTTTTCTCTACACCCTCTCCAGCATTTATTGCATGTAGACTTTTGGATAGCAGCCATTCTGATTGGTGTGAAATGGTATCTCATTGTGGTTTTGATTTGCATTTCTCTGATTATGAGGGATGTTGAGCATGTTTTCATGTGTTTGTTAGCCATCTTTATGTCTTCTTTGGAGAAATGTATGTTTAGTTCTTTGGCCCATTTTTTGATTGGGTCGTTTATTTTTCTGGAATTGAGCTGCAGGAGCTGCTTGTATATTTTGGAGATTAATCCTTTATCAGTTGCTTCATTTGCTATTATTTTCTCCCATGCTGAAGGCTGCGACTTTCCTTATCTATGTGAGGGGGAGTGGCAGGGAAGGAGTCACACTAAATAGCTTTAGAAGGACAGTGAATGCCAAAACTCAAGTTGCTTTTCAAAAGGTAGAAACAATCCCAAGGGTCCATCGAGGAATGAATAAACTGTGAACTATCCAGACAATGGAATATTATTCTGTCATAAAAGACCTTTGATATATGTTATGATACGTACGGACCTTGAAAACATCATGCTAACTGAAATAAGCCAGAGACAGAAAGACATACATTGTGTGATTTCACTTATGTGAAATACTAGGAGGAGTCAAATTCAGAGACATTAAGTAGAATACTAGTTAAGGGGAGCTGAGAGGGACGGGGGTTGGGGAGTCTTTGTTTAATCCATACAGAGTTTCACTTTGGGAAAATGAAAAATCTGCAGACAGACAGTGATGATGATTGCACAATATTTTGAGTGTAATTGTGAATGCCACCGGATTATACACTTATGGTTAAAATGATAACTATGTAAACAAAATGAAAGAAAGCCCCACGGACTGGGAGAAAGTATTTGCCAACGACGCAACTGACAAGGGCTTAATTTCCAGAACAGACAAAGCGCTCACACAACTCAGTGACAAAAAAGCGAACAAGCCAATCAAAGACTGGATAGAACTAAATAGACATTTCTCCAAAGAAGACATACACATGGACAACAGGCCCATGAAAAATGTTCAACACTGCTAACTATTAGGGAAGTACGAATAAAAACTACAATGAGGTACCACCCCACATGAGCCATCATCAAAAAGCCTACAAATAATAAAAGCTGCAGAGCGTGAGGAGAAAGGGAATACTCCTGTGCTGTTGGTCAGAATGTAAATTGGTGCAGCCACTATGGAAAAAAGAACGGAAGTGCCTTAAAAAACTGAAAATGGTGTTACTATATGATCCTGCAATCCTATTTCTGGGCATAGGTCCTGAAAAGATAAAAAACTCTAATTTGAAAATGTACCTACATCCCAGTGTTCAAAGCAGCATTTCACAATAGCCAAGGCATGAAAGCAACATAAGCATACTTCACCGATGAACAGAGAAACATGTGGTGTGTACATATTCAATGGCAACAACGTGGATGGAAATAGAGATTATCATACTAAGTGAAGTAAGTCAGACACAAAAAGACAAATATTATGTGACATCACTTTTATGTGGAATCTAAAAGACAGTAGAAATGAACTTATTTACAAAACGGAATGACCCACAGACATGGAAAACAAACTATGGTTACCAAAGGGGAGTGGGTGAGAAGGACAAATTGAGAGGATGAGACTTAGAGATATATACTGCTGCTGCTGCTGCTGCTAAGTCGCTTCTGTTGTGTCTGACTCTGTGCGACCCCACAGACGGCAGCCCACCAGGCTCCTCCGTCCCTGGGATTCTCCAGGCAAGAACACTGGAGTGGGTTGCCATTTCCTTCTCTAATGCATGAAAAGTCCTTGAAATTCTCCCAGCCAGAATACTGGAGTGGGTAGCCTTTCCCTTTCCAGAGAATCTACCCAACCCAGGGCTCAAACCTAGATCTCCCGCATCGCAGGCGGATTCTTTACCAGCTGAGCCACACGGGAAGCCCAAGAATACTGGAGTGGGTAGCCTATCCCTTTTCCAGGTGATCTTCCTGACCCAGGAATGCAGGCAGATTCTTTACCAGTTGAGCTACCAGGGAGCCCATATAGCATAGGGAACGATATTCAATATCTTGTCATAAACTATAATGGGAAAGAATGGAAAAATAATATGTAGATGTATGCTGGTGTATAATCGAGTCACCTTGCTGTACACCTGAAACTAACACAATATTGTAAATCAACTTCAGTGAAAAGAACAAAATCATATATTTTGTCACAATGAAGAAAAATCAAGTGGTTTTTGATGACTGGACTCAATGAATCCCTTGTGCCCAAAACAACTTTATATTCATGGTGGGACATTTGTATGTGTGTGGTGGTTAGTCCCTGGCTAGTCATCTGGCCTCAGCTTATTGCAAGGAAGCCTGGGAGGTGTGATCAGTTTTCCTAAGGAGGAAGATTGTTGTTAAGGCACTAAGTTGTGTCTGACTCTTTTGCGACCCTGTGGATTGTTAGCCAGTCTCCTCTGTTCGTGGGATTTTCCAGGCAAGAACACTGAAGTGGGTAGCCACTTCCTTCTCAAGGAGATCTTCCCAGCCCAGGGACTGAACCCTTGTCTCTTGTATCTCCTGCATTGGTGGGCAGGTTCTTTACCACTCAGCCACCAGGAAAGCTCAGGATTCTTGTATATTTGTTCACAAAGCTCCAGGGTAAGGAGCAGTGAGATTTATTTATTTAACATTGCTTATTCCCCTTAGCAAGGATGGGTCAGCCCATTTAGAACAGATACAGCCCAGATCTGAGCAGTCATACCTCATTTTAAAGTGCTTCCATTTATTGCACTTAGCAGATATTGCAGTTTTTTGAAAATCAAAGGTTTGAGACTGTGTCAAGCAAGTCTAACAGTGCCAGCTTTCTAAAAGCATTTGCTCACTTTGTGTCTCTGACTTGCATTTTGGTAATTATTATTACCGAGTTATCACCATCTTTCAAACCTTTTTTGTTATTATTTGTGATATGAATCTGTGATTAGGATCTTGATGTTACTGTTGCAAAGAGTTACTGTACTCTGAAGGCTCAGATGATGGCTAGCATTTTTTAGGAATAAAGTATTTTTGAGTACATGTACATTTTTTTTAGACATAATAGCTTAATAGACTATAGTGTAAGCATAGCTTTTATATATGCACTGGAAAACCAAAAAAGTCATGTGAATCACTTTGCTGCTGCTGCTGCTAAGTCACTTCAGTCGTGTCCGACTCTGTGTGACCCCATAGACAGCAGCCCACCAGGCTCCCCCGTCCCCGGGATTCTCCAGGCAAGAACACTGGAGTGGGCTGCCACTTCCTTCTCCAATTCATGAAAGGGAAAAGTGAAAGTGAAGTCGCTCAGTGGTGTCCGACCCTTAGAGACCCCATGGACTGCAGCCCACCAGGCTCCTCCATCCATGGGATTTTCCAGGAAGAAGTACTGGAGTGGGGTGCCATTGCCTTCTCCAGTGAATCACTTTACTCAGTATTTAATTTATCATGATGGTCAGGAACTGAATCCACGAACCTCCGAGTTCTGCCTGTATAGACAGTGCCTTTAGGTAGTTGGGTCTGTCAGTGCAGTGTATCTTACGGCTTGAGTCTCTTCAGAAGTTTCCTTTAAGTCCATGTACAACACAACTGAAATACTACTGATTATCTGTTAGGCACTTACTGAATTTTTATTGTTTCTCTGATAACTGGAAGAAATCAGAAGACTTCCCAGAGAAATGCTTCTTCAGAAAGTTTCTGACTTTGACTGCATCTTACATGGTGTAGACTTTTCCTTAGCTTATAGAAGAATCTAGAGCTCTATCTTGAGAAAAATGAAATTTAAGATTTTTTCCAGAATATGGTAGTTTGTACTAAATTTTGCTTCAAAAACTAGATAGATAAAATAGAGAGATCCACACACTCAGATGCATACAAGTACACACACACACCCACACCCACACCCACACACCCCTGAATTCAGGAAACTGATTTCACTTTATGATCTGCCCTTGCTTGACCACCAATGTGGGAGCAAGCCCAAACATCATCTTAAGGTGTTCCTCATTTCTGTAGTTAGCAGACCACACGGAGGGCAGACCTGGAGGAGAGAGCCGTTTTAATGATAAGCCAATGCTTAATCCTCTTGCTGCATCATCTTAATATGCAGACAGTATCTTGTTTGATGCCTGAACTGTAAATGCATTTCCACTTGTGATCAATCCTAAAATACTTATTTTTTCCATGGATCTAGCATTCTTGGATTCACCATCAGGCTCCTACGTTTCCAGCTCTCAGATCAATCAGGTGAGCCCATGAAAACGTGCTGATTAAACTGTTTTATCCTTTTTGGACTGACCTGACTCCAGCGCACCCTTTGCAGAGGTGCCAGTGGAAACTGACAACCAGGGAAGGAGGGATGACTCTGTGCTGACTGTTAGGTCCCCTGTGCTGTGCTGTCCCTGGACTGTCTAGGGCCTGGTTACTAAGGTGATGAGAAGGAGACGATGACTTCTTTTCGATTCAGAACCTCTCACCTATTGAAATACACACCTTTTAACTCCAAGAATTCCATCATCATTCACATCCCTTACCCAATGAGTAAATAAATTCTAGCTCATTCTCCCTTTTAGGATGGACTGGAAACATTGGGAACAATTAAGTGTTAATAATTTCGCTGTACTTTCTTAAAGCTCTAAGCATACTGGAGTAACATATCACTTACTTTCAAGTTCAAGGTTACCGCTATGCTTCTATAATGCAATCTGGTAGGGTTGATAGATATAGCAAAACAAAATAAACAAAAAAAAAGGATGCACTGTTATCTTTGAATTTTAGACAAGAAATGAGTATTTGTTTGTCTCAAATACTGCACGGGACACACTTCTAGTAAAGGGCTCTTCACTGTTTAACCCACATTCAGATTTAACCAAGTGACCTGTATTGTACCTGGCAGTTCTCACTGATGGTCCAGACGTGAGATATGGATCTATACACATATCACCTAAGGAGCACAGACCTTGGGAGTAAATTTAATCATATAGGAGAAGATAATAGAACACGCCTGTGGACGTCAATCTCAGCAGGCTGGCACGGATTTTGTTATTGTTTACCCTTTTTCTTGCAGCCCTTTCAAGGTCTGGGAGGAGCATTTAAAACCAGGCTCACTTTGCCTGCGGTTTGTCCATCGGTAAAGAAACAATGGCCAAAGGGATCATTTACCATATTTTTTTTCCACGCTGGACTCACCTGTCTTCTTGTCCAGGAGGATTGGCTGCGGCATTGTTCTTCCGTGCTCCCTTTCCAAAGGAGAACCCAGGCAAGGTAATTGCCGGGTGGCAGCTCCGCTAAACGGAGGTGGACGACAGCTGGGAGTGGGGCACGTTCTGCAAGGAGAGGTTTGGGTTTCCATTGTAGTCAAGGCATAATCTTGCACCCTTCCATCTGCACTAACTTTTGTTTTTGGTCTCAAGCAATTGGCTAGCCCTGAAAACATAAACACCCTCGTGCGCTTGCCCTTATCATTTTCCTTTTATGTTGGTTTAGAAAGTACACCTGAGAGACCAAAGGCACACAATGAACCCAGCAATTACCAGCCACTATGGGCAGGAGGCAAACGCTCAAGCAACAAGACACCGGAGGATGGGCTGCTGCTGGCTTCTGACCTGCCCCGTGGCGCCGGGCGCCCCTCTCAGGCTCCGGATCTGAGTCTAAGGCTCCCTCCCACTTCTGTCCTGGGACAGCTGATTTCAGTGCTGCCCAAAGATGGGGAGTTCAGGAACTTTCTCTTCTGATTTATTTTGGGTAAATACCTGGTACAGATCATGCACAATGCTGGGAAAAAGATTTAATAAAGGGAAAGAGGCAGGGCATAACTAGTCTGCCATCTATGAAACGCTTCCTAGAGAAACTGTTAAAAGGAAAAATAGATCTCTTTTTCTCACCAGGTATGGCTTTGACAGAAAAATCCCAAAGGGGCATTCGAAAGCGGAAGGGGAGGATGGGGGATGGGGAGACACACTTGAAAACATCACCTCCTTTTCACAGCTCAGGGACTGAAACTTCCACGCATTCAACAAGCATTTATTCAGCATATTCTGTATGTCTGGCACCGCTGCAGTGAGCAAGGCAGACAAAACTGCCTGTTCTGGGGCAATGCAGTCTAGAATAGTGGTTACAGATGTGTGTGTATATACGTACATATGGTTTCCCAGGTGGCTCAATGGTAAAGAATCCACTTGCCAATGCAGGAGGTGCAAGAGATGTGGATTCTACCCTGGGGTCGAGAAGTTTCCCTGGTGAAGGAAATGGAAACCCACTCCAGTATTCTTGCCTGGGAAATCCCATGGACAGAAGAGCCTGGTGGGGTACAGTCCATGGAGTTGCAGAGTCAGACATGACTGAGCACACATGTGCACACACATGCACACACATTTTCCACTACAGGTTATTACAAGATACTGAGGTCAGTTTCTTGGGCTGTACAATAAAAAGTTCTTCCTTTAAGTAATTCTTTACAAATTATCAGAACAACATCAATGATATGAGCCAGCTTTCAGAGCGTGTAGAAAGCCCATTTACCATCCTGAACTAGAAATCAAAATTATCCTATTGGGTGGCTAGACTCGATTCTTGTCCAGAATATTCTCTGAGGTCCTCTGGGCCTCACAATCTCATGTAAAATCCTTCTTTGCTCAGTCTGCCCCGAGCATGGCAGCAATGGGGCGGCTCTTCAGCAGACAAGGAGCAGAACCACAGCCAACGTGTAGCTGTCAAACACTGTGGGGAAGAGCTCAATTGCTGTGGCCGTAAACCTTGAGATTTGGGTAGTTTGTGGCCATAACCTGCCCATCCTGTCTGATATAGTGGCTACAACCAACATCCACCTAACTCGTGGTTTTCTCTCTTTCTCTGAAGTCAACTCTTCCTTTTGTGTTAGGTGGTTATTATACAGAGTGTAAGTTTCATGCACTAAAAAGTAAGAGTTATTAGAACAACCTTGTCCGCTTACTAAATGATTATGGATTCAACACTCATGCATTGATCTAAGTTCACCATTTTTCACTTATTCACTGGACAGTCCTTTGAATGACACCCAGTCTATAGTACTTTCTGGGCTGAGTGCTGGGGGAAGCAGAGAGGCAGTTCAGAAATGCATATAAGTCAGGGTTCCTGTCTTCCAAAAATTATCAAGAGAGCAGAAAACATTTGTTTTAAGACACATAAAATTCTGGACATTCATTATATGCTGTGTAAGGTAACATTTTGCTTAGCTTTTACCATCTACCCTTCACTTCAAGGCCTGGCCCCTAGTTATAATATTTTATAAGGTGCTAGTGACTTGTAATATTTTATAAGGTGATATTAGCTTCCCTGGTCGCTCAGAGGGTAAAGCGTCTGCATACAATGCAGGAGACCCGGGTTTGATCCCTGGGTTGGGAAGACCCCCTGGAGAAGGAAATGGCAACCCTCTCCAGTACTCTTGCCTGGAAAATCCCATGGATGGAGGAGCCTGGTGGGCTACAGTCTGTGAGGTCACAAAGAGCCAGACACGACTGAGGGACTTCACTTTCACTTTCACTGACTTAGTGGTTACCCTAATAGTAACCTTTATAAGGGTTACAACGTAAATCACACCCCTCCTTCCTTAGCCTTCCATGATAATCAGGAGCCTTTAATTAAAATAATCTTTCCCCAGAGTTCCCTCTATCTTCTCAATACTGTTGGTTACCTCTTATTGGCTATTCACTCCTCAGTAACTTTTCTCTTCTGGGAAGATATCTAAAGTAACCAAAATCTTTCCAGGTTTTGATATTCTATTATTTTTTTGGAAAAGAAGATGATTTTTTTTTCTACTGTTTTCCTTCCAAAAAACATCCAAGTGATAAACACTGCAGACATATTTCTGATTGCCATTAACGTCTGGCTAGAACTTTCCAGGTAACAGGGTCAGTCTTCTATTTCTTTTCCCTCATCATCCACTTGCACTTGGGATATTATACACACTGAGTCCAGAAATAGGGGAGTAAAATTCCTTAACTTTTAAAGTAAAAATTGTTTAAAGTAAAATTTCCAGGAACCTGGGTATATCACATATTAATTACCAAATGACTATGCTTTTAATAAGTCTAAACTCTTAAACTGAAGAAGAAAATGGCAACCCACGTCAGTATTCTCGCCTTGAGAATGCCATGGACAGAGGACCCTGGCAGGCTATAGTCCATAAGGTCACAAAGAGTCAAACACAACTAAAGTGACAACACAGAACTATAAAACAAATATATATAATGTTTCATGTAAATATGGGCAAATGAAGTTTGCATCTCAATCAGAGTAAGGAGTTAGACTAAAAATATGATGATGATAATAAGAAGTAATTTTTCTTCCTCTGATGGCCATATTTTCACCTGGAATGTTTTCTTCTGTGAACAGAGAAGGAAAAGAATGATTGTGCTTATTTCTGTTGTCAAATTAGTAACCTTGGATAATTTAAAAACTCTTCCTTTATAAAAAATTAAAAGTGAAATGATGGGAAAGCACTTGACATGTCTTTGACACATCATGACGTATGTATGACATGTGACAGGTGACATCTTGATTTCATCCACAATTGTGTTTAATAATTTGAGTGAGTGAAAGTCACTCAGTCATGTCCGACTCTTTGGAACACCATGGTCTGTTCATGGAATTCTCTAGGCAAGAATACTGCAGTGGGTTGCCATTACCTTCTCCAGGGCATCTTCCAGACCCGACCTGGGGATCAAACTGGGGTGTCCTGCGTTGCAGGTGGATTCTTTACCATCTGAGCCACCAAGGACGTCCATAATGGCGATGATCACTGTTTGACCCCTGCTAAGTGCTTTACACTAATTTAATTCTCACAACCCCACATTTATCCCCTCTTATAGATGGGAAAACTGAGGCATAAAGAGACTAAGCAATTTATAAGGCCACACAGATAGAAAGTGGGGGAGCCAGAGTTGCAAACCTAGGTAGTCTGGCTCCAAATCCCATGCAAGCCTTCACTATAAAATAGTGCTCAGAGCATCCCAAGCCTGCACACTTACACTGTGTTTATTCTCAATCCAGGAATCAGCTAAGATTAGGAAAGAGAAGATTTGTTTCAACAGGAATTCAAACTTCACATGCTTTGTGGATCAGCACTGGGATCATTTGCTTGAGGTTAATAGAAATATTTTCACTCAAGTTCAGAGGGTTAGTAGGAGGTAGTTCCCAAATTTTATTGTCTTTCTTGTCTCCACAATATGTATTATTTACAAGATGTTCAATTATACTACAAAGGGGTCATATGTTCCCTTTGGAGATTTAAATAGCATTTTTCAGGGATAATATGAGTTGACCATGCCCAGGCCTGCATGTGTCCTTGTCTTTATAAAACGTAGGATGAATTCAGGTCATTTTAGATCTTGTTCAACAAGGAAAGAGGATGATTTAGCAGTTAACTAGATTGTCTGTGAAGTAATTCAAAGTGAAATCTTTCCTTCCTCCAAATTATACGGGTACTTTTCAACCATTCATGCGATGAATATTGTGTACCACCCTGGCTACCCATGCCCACGCTTTATCTTCCCTGACAGGCTGTATTATGAGACTTGCAAAGGGCCTGTCTCAATCACTGTTATAGTACCTTTAGGTCTTAGAAAGTCATAGGGTCCCATCACTTTTTTGTTGACCAGTGTATCCATTGTCGAGTGCCATAATCATGCTGCATTAAAAATATCCTCCCATCCTGAGTGCCTTTAGCTATGAACGTTTATCACTGTTCTTGGGTCTGTGAGTCAGTGGCACTCACCCATACATCTTCTATCAGCTGCATGTTGAGTGGGCAGCTTTACTCATCTCGGCCGGACTCTCTTTCTGGTTGGGAGTTGGCTAGTCTAGGAGGGCCTCAGCTAGGATAGCCAGGCTCTCTTCCACGTGGCCCCCTGTCCTCCAGGACAACACCCTAGGGAGGGTCTCATGGAGATGGCAGTGATAGAGAGCCAGCAGAAACGCACCTAGCTGGGAACTGACAAGTTATCATTTCTACTGCATTCTATCGCTGAAGCAAGTGAGCAGGCCGGGCACCGTTGGAGGGGTAGGGGAGTAAGCTGCACATCTCAGTGGGAAGAGCAGCAGAATCCCGTTGTAAAGGACATGTCCACCAGGAGGGGTGAAGAGCTGTGGCCATCTTTGAAATCAATCTGCCACCACTGGAATAAATCAACAAAAACGAATGGTGTCATGCAACGGGGAGAAAAGGAAAGGGTGGAGCAGCTGGTTCAAGATCCTTGCCCTTTCCATAGATGCTGGATCATGAATATGTCATATCTTGCCATGTCATGTCATGGCATTCCCCCATCTCCTCAAGGTTGTTGGGGGAATCTAATGGAATAAAGCATCCCCAATTGCTTTGTAAATTATAAATCTCAATGCATGTGTGAATCATCAGTGCTGTTATTTTATCTAAGGTTGAGCAGCCTATCGACAACCTGAAAGAACCTCGTTATTGACAGATGCTGAATAGCACCCGCAAAGAATATGTAAATCTCCTTAAGCCGCCTTTTTTTCACTTTCCTCCTGAGAATCAGGGATGGTCCTGCCGTGTGTAGGGGGCATCACAGGACCCCTTCTGAAAGCTGTCACGATCACCTCTCAGAGCACAGATGTATGCTCCTGCCCTGGGTGCCTCCCACACCAAAGGACAGAGGCATGCAGAACATCCGACTTCTCTATTTGTTTCTGCTTGAAGGATTAACAAGCTCTGTAAAAAAAGAAAGTCACAGCTTCTCCTCTTCCAGATTTTGTGAGAGCACATCCCTCTTTACTGCTGTCTAGGATGATTTTTACGGCCCTTGTTGAAGTGAGAAATAGTCTCTGGTGATATTGAAAACAGTTCTCCCCTGTTATCCATAGAGGATTGGTTCCAGGAGCCCCCCATGTGTGCGTACTCAGTCACTAAGTCATGTCAGACTCTGTGCGACTCCATGGACTGTAGCCTACCAGGCTCCTCTGTCCATGGGATTTCCCAGGCAAGAATCCAGGAGTGGATTGCCATTTCCTTCTCCAGGGGATCTTCCTGACCCAGGGTCAGAACCTCCAACAGATACAAAAATCCTTGGGTGCTCAAGTCTCTTATTTAATTGCCCAATTCAATGAATATAGTCAGCCATCCATATGCGGGATGCAAAATCTGAGGATACAGATACAGAGGGTGAGCCAATTGTATTTACCGACTGGATTTGAATGGGTGGATTTTTCCCCTCTTGTGACAGCCCTTGTGATTAAAATCGAGATGCATTTTGCATGAAAGGCTCTTAGGGAGTCTCTTACACACCACTACCCCCTCCCCCCCAGGGAATCTGGCCCTGTTTATGAGCCAAGTGTGAATGCAAATATTTAACACATTGCTAGAAAAGACATTTAGGGGAAATAGGCCCAGCACTGATTTCATATGTGTAGGGAACTGCCCTCACTGTTTTTCCCCACATTCAGAACTCTAGTCAACAATTGAGGCCTCTGAGAGGCTCCATGGGGGTGTTTATGGTGCCTGAGAGCATGTGTCAATTCAGTTCAGTTGCTCAGATGTGTCTGAATCTTTGCAATCCCATGCCAGGCTTCCCTGTCCATCACCAACTTCCAAGAGCACGTGTGTGTGTATGCATGTGTGCTAAGTAGCTTCAGTCGTATCTGACTCTTTGTGACCCTATGGACTGTAGTCCACCACACTCCTCTGTCCAAGAGGATTCTCCAGGCAAGGATACTGGAGTGGGTTGCCATGCTCTCCTTCAGGGGATCTTCCCAACCCAGGGATCGAACCAACGTCTCTTATGTCTCCTGCATTGGCAGGCAGGTTCTTTACCACTCAGCCACCTGGGAAGCCCAAGTGCCTATGGGACCCCAAATTAAAAGACCTTGCCAGCAAGAGAGAGAGGCTAGAGAGAATTTGTCGTTCTGGATTCCCCAAAAGATTTACCATGGTCTGTAAAAATCCTAAATCGCAAATTACCTTAAATGGCAGTACACATTGTACATAAACCAAAGGGACATTCAAACCCACAATACACTTTTTTTTTTCCTTCGGTCTTCCTGGCATTGACATAACCCACACACTCCAGGAAGTTCAATCTGTCATTCATTTATTAACCAAACCCAAGGCAAGGGCGGTACCAGTTCTGCACAGACAATCGTTAATTCCTTTGAAATGGAGTTGCTTCTTTCACTGGGGCTGCCTTAGGCAGATGGGGAAAAAAAGCCGGCTGGCTTTTGACTTCCTAATATACAAGCCAACACTTACCTTTTCCTGGCTCCCTGTCCCCGAGTTGTCTTGGCAGAGGGGCTAGAATTCAGAAGATGGCCTTGGAGGAACAGGTCATTCTCTTGACTTCCTTTGAGCGCCATCGTGCTGTGCTGTCAAGGCGAACTGTGGGAGGGGAGGGTGGCGGGGTCTCTGGGGGTGGATGGGGGTGGATCCCAGAGCTGCTGGACCCTCTGGCCAACAGCAGCAGCGAAGTCGTGGAGGAAAGACAGCACTGTCCTTTTTTCATTAAGTGTATTTATAAACATACCGAACATGAAACATTCTTCCTTTCTTCACAGTGATGGATGATTATATGTCTATGAAATGTTTTCATTTATTTGGCGCCAGGGTAATCAAAATCAGTTGAAACTGTCCCTCTGAAGGGAAAGAAAACAAGGAGGCGTGGGACAGCCCATGCTCCTTGCCTCCTGCTCTGCAAGGGCAGTAGCTGGCAGAAGCGCTGGCTTCGCAAGGAGCACCCTCTCCAACTGGTAATTACTCCCAGTCGCGTTCAGGGCTGCCATCCACAGAGGCTGCAGCTCTGCAGGACGTTCAAAGCCGTCGCCTCCTCTCTGGGAGCCGTGTGGGAGCGCCAGGACCAGCCTGTGCGTGACTCTGTTTAGGCTGAGAAAGAGCTGGTCCCAGGAAACCTTTGTGAATGAAACTCTCGTGCTTTCAAGTCTGCCCTGGCCCATGTTCTGGGTCAGCCGTCCTGATCTCTGACATCCTGTTTAAACTGGTGTTTTCCACTACATGCAGACAAAACGATTTCTATTCTAAGCTCGCAATGATCCTGCAAAGACAGGCAAGGGGGATTAGGTGGGGAAGTGGGGTTGACCTGCTAGGGAGAAAAAATACAGGAAGCAGAGGCCTGATTCCTTCTTTGGATGGGGCTCCTTGGACAGTTAAGGAACTTGGTTCTTTGTTTTGCAAAACCGACGTTCCTGTGGAAAGGCCACTGTTTTGGTGAGCTTATCCAGCCTAAACCACAGAAGGGTTTTGCTCACTTCTGGCTATCTCTCTGCTTTATGGGTTGTGATACAGGCCAGTTGAGAAGCTGGAAGGCTAAGATTCTCAGTGGGTAAAGTAAACACGATTTCCCTGGTCTCAAATCATCATCACCTTTCAAGAAAATCATTTGAATAGTAGATCAAGGAAAAAACTTTCACTTCTTGAAAAGATGTGAAGATTTTTTTAAGTGAATTTAAAAAAAAATCTCTTTAGAATATATATATATATTAACACAGGCAGAGTCCTGAGTGATCCTTTCAAAGCAGGCTCAGAAAGGCATGACCTATTGGCTCCAAAGTTACAAGATGAAGAAGGATTTGGAGAGGGTCTTTTCAGAACTTACCTGTGTGTGCTAAGTCACTTCAGTCATATCTGATTCTTTGCGACCCTTGGACTGTAGCCCACCAGGCTCTTCTGTCCATGGGAATTCTCCAGGCAAGAATACTGGAGTGGGTTGCCATGCCTACCTCCAGGGGATCTTCCTGACCCAGTGATTGAACCTGCGCCATTTGATTCTCCTGCATTGGCAGGCGGGTTCTTTAAAACTAGGCCCATCTGGGAAGCCTATATCTAATTAAAAAATATATGATTTCAGTTACAGTGTAGAAACCACTGTCCTAGATAAACAGACTGCATTTATTCTGTAGTCGTTAGCTACAGGAAATTAGTGACCTCTCCTGCTGCTGCTGCAGCTACTAAGTCGCTTCAGTCGTGTCTGACTCTGTGCGACTCCATAGATGGCAGCCCACCAGGCTCTGCTGTCCCTGGGATTCTCCAGGCAAGAACACTGGAGTGGGTTGCCATTTCCTTCTCCAATGCATGAAAGTGAAAAGTGAAAGTGAAGTCACTCAGTCGCGTCAGACTCTTAGCGACCCCACAGACTGCAGCCCACAGGCTCCTCCATCCATGGGATTTTCCAGGCAAGAGTACTGGAGTGGGGTGCCACAGCCTTCTCCGAGTGACCTCTCCTAGGACTTTTAAAATTCTGACATTGGAGTTCCCAGATTCTTTATGTTAGAGACGATAATTACTTGATAAACTTGACCTACAAGGACACAAAGATTTTACGTTTGTGCTGTACCAGGGCATGAAGTTGGCATTTTTACGTATGAAAACTGAATAAAAATTATAAAATTAAAAATATCCCTGGGGGTTCAGTAGTTAAGCATTTGCCTTCCAGTGCATGGGGGATGGGTTCAATCCCTGGTCAGGGAGCTAAAATCCCATATGCCTCGGGGCCAAAAAACCAAAACATAAAACGAAGCAATATTGTAACAAAGTCAATAAAGACTTTGAAAAAGGTCCACATCAAAAATATTTTTAAAAAATTCCTCTGATATGCAGACATCTTTTCTATGGGGAACAAGGGAAAAAAGTGACCACTGAATAACCAATATTCTTTCCTGTTGTTTTCATACATGTTACCATGTATGGGTGTAAACTTTGGAGGCGCCCGATTTTTAAAAGTTAGCCAGCATAAATCTCACATAACAGAGTGCATTATTGGAGATATTTTAAATTGCTTCTGGAATTCTGGAGCAGTTTGAAAAAGACAGATACAGGAGTGGGAGAAAGTTTTCTGTTTCATCTTATCTTTCCATAATTAAGAATTAACCACTATGGTTAAAAAATACCTTGGTAATACTTATAAAACAAGGTGTGAGGAGACTCTGGATCAAAAAGAGGTGGTTTGAAAAATGCGTAGGGCGTCAACCCTGATTTCAAATGTTTAGCTCTTCGATTACTTGATGTGAAATCTGTTGCTTCACTAAGAGAGGAACTGATTAATTCAGAAACTGGTAGCAACCAACTTCCTCCCAGTGAGTTGCAATGATATCACCCCCAAGGTCGGAGGGTATGCTAAATACAATTTCAAAATAGCCAATCACATGGGCTGAGATGAAGCAGCCACAGCCAACCACCATCGCTCATCCTTCATCGTCCAGCCCCATGACCCCAGCCTTCAGGAAGCATCAGAGTGAGCAAAACCAGGGGCATCCAGCCAAGTCTTAAACAAATCCCTGAGACGCCTTTATCTCTGGATGAATAGATCATGTTAAGGATTTCTGTGGCAGAAAGTGATCCTATAGAATGTAAAGCTTTGGTGTCTTTTTTAGGTAATATGTTTCCTTCCTGGACAGAGCCCACTGATGTATTCTAGAATAAGCATTTTCTATTTTTATAGATTTTTTTTTCCATTTTACTTAGAATCTTATCTGAAGTGTGAACAAACCCTCAAAAATTTTACTCGAATTGAGAGGAAAGAACCCCTTAGTCGGAGTTTGACTAACTGGTTTTGTTTGCCAACAGATTACATATTTCACAAAAACAACTGGCTGCCACCACTCCTGCTTGGTTACTTCCCAGTGGGTTATAATCCCTTCATTTCTGCCTGTAGCTTCTTCCAGGTTTAGCCAAATGGACTTCCTTCTCCCATTCACCAGCAATCATTCTTTCTATAAAAGACTCAATTTCTTTAAATATACACAAGGCTGCATATACACTGTCACTTATATTCAGGAGAGGCTATATAATTTGTGAGGCCCAGTTCAAAGTGAAAATGTGGGTCCTTTGTTATAAAGAATTTCAAGATGGCCATGAACTTATTAAGAATTTTAAAATAGCGACAACAGAATTTCAAGAGCATTAAACCAAGAGTGAGGGAGGCCCTTTTGAGATGAATCCTTATGGGTTGCCTGCCTGTGACACGACCCCAACATTCATACACACGCATCTCCTTACAAGTGCATAGCAAAGAACATGCATACAAAAATCAAATTTTTACTTTGTGCTAAAGCTTTTCTTTTAGCCCAACACCAATTCCCCAAAACTCAGTTGTTAGGTGAGCAACAAAACTTTGATTTCTTACATTAAGATTTCTAGGACATTTATCTCTATTTTCCCTTCGATATTCAGAAGTTACTATGCCCAATGTGCCAGTATGCAAACAGGCAAAGTCACTTACTCAAGGCCACACTCAATATTTTTTTCTGATTATAAGAGTATTCTAGAGAACATTTGAAAACTGTGTGGATTTAAAACTCATAATGCACAGTCAATTAGAGATAGCCACTATTAAAGTTTTGGTGATCTTCACGACCCAGATAATCATGACGGTGTGATCACTCACCTAGAGCCAGACATCCTAGAATGTGAAGTCAAGTGGGCCTTAGAGAGCATCACGACGAACAAAGCTAGTGGAGGTGATGGAATTCCAATTGAGCTATTTCAAATCCTGAAAGATGATGCTGTGAAAGTGCTGCACTCAATATGCCAGCAAATTTGGAAAACTCAGCAGTGGCCACAGGACTGGAAAAGGTCAGTTTTCATTCCAATCCCAAAGAAAGGCAATGCCAAAGAATGCTCAAACTACCGCATAATTGCACTCATCTCACATGCTAGTAAAGTAATGTTTAAAATTCTCCAAGCCAGGCTTCAGCAATACGTGAACTGTGAACTTCCAGATATTCAAGCTGGTTTTAGAAAAGGCAGAGGAACCAGAGATCAAATTGCCAACATCCGCTGGATCATCGAAAAAGCAAAAGATCTCCAGAAAAACATCTATTTCTGCTTTATTGACTATGCCAAAGCCTTTGACTGTGTGGATCACAATAAACTGTGGAAAATTCTGAAAGAGATGGGAATCCCAGACCACCTGACCTGCCTCTTGAGAAACCCGTATGCAGGTCAGGAAGCAACAGTTAGAACTGGACATGGAACAACAGACTGGTTTCAAATAGGAAAAGGAGTATATACATCAAGGCTGTATATTGTCACCCTGCTTATTTAACTTAAATGCAGAGTACATCATGAGAAACGCTGGGCTGGAAGAAGCACAAGCTAGAATCAAGATTGCTGGGAGAAATCTCAATAATCTCAGATATGCAGATGACACCACCCTTATGGCAGAAAGTGAAGAAGAACTAAAGAGCCTCTTGATGAAAGTGAAAGAGGAAAGTGAAAAAGTTGGCTTGAAGCTCAACATTCAGAAAACAAAGATCATGGCATCTGGTCCCATCACTTCATGGGAAATAGATGGGGAAACAGTGGAAACAGTGGCTGACTTTATTTTTCTGGGCTCCAAAATCACTCTAGATGGTGACTGCAGCCATGACACTTACTCCTTGGAAGGAAAGTTATGATCCACCTAGACAACATATTGAAAAGCAGAGACATTACTTTGTCGACAAAAGTCTGTCTAGTCAATGCTATGGTTTTTCCAGTGGTCATGTATGGATGTGAGAGTTGGACTGTAAATAAAGCTGAGAACAGAAGAATTGATGCTTTTGAACTGTGGCATTGGAGAAGACTCTTGAGAGTTCCTTAGACTGCAGGGAGATCCAACCAGTCCATCCTAAAGGAAATCAGTCCTGAATATTCATTGGAAGGACTGATGCTAAAGCTGAAACTCCAAATCTTTGGCCACCTGATGCGAAGAGCTGATTCATTGGAAAAGACCCTGATGCTGGGAAAGATTGAAGGCAGGAGGAGAAGGGGACGACAGAGGATGAGATGGTTGGATGGCATCACTGACTCAAGGGACATGGATTTGTGTGGACTCCGGGAGTTGGTGATGGACAGGGAGGCCTTATATGCTGCAGTTCATGGGGTCGCAAAGAGTTGGACATGACTGAACTGAAAGTTTTGGTGTGTATGCTTCTATTTTTGCATTATTTCTAACATCAGAATTTTTTGAGTTCCTTGTGTATTTTTCAATACAAGTGGAGATAACCTTTATAAGGTAACCTATTATAAGCCTAATAACCTTTTTGACTCAGTAATATGACCCAGGCCTTCCTCACATTATTAAACACTCTTAGGAAGAATAATTTTTAACTACATAGTTAACTACATAGTTTTCCATCATGGTTGGCAAAGAATCCATTTAGGAATGAATGAATAGCAAACAGAGAAAAGATGGCACAGTCAGTGCTAATTCTTTTTCACATTATGACTATTACACTTCACAATTGTCTTATAAGCTAGATGTTACCGTCTGTATTTCACAGATAAATAAGCTAAGGCACCAAGGATTTAAATAACTAGCTACAAGTCACACACATTTATCAGGGAAGAGTTGGGATTTGGACCCAGGTCTGACTGAAGGTAAGTCTATGTTCAAATCATTCTGCAATAACAGTGATACAGAATTTATTATTCTATTCTCAGGAAAGGTCCCTGGGTCAACACATTAAAATTTAGAGCCTTGAAGATGCTTGAGGTGTGGCAGGTTTTCTGCTATTTGGAAAGGGAAGCCAGGCAAGTCCATGGAACAGAGAGTATCTCCAGATGGAGATACTGACAAATAATGACCAGGAACAGCCTCTGGGCTAGAGACCTGTCACTGCAGAAGTTATTTGCTGGTTGCTGGGAATTTTGGGGTCAAAAGGCAGTCACGTTCACACACCAGGAGAACCTAGCAATGAAGATCGTATGCTCACGAAGAACAAAACTAGGAACAGAGATAGGGCAGTGGGTTTCCATGGTAAGAAAGTGGCATTTAGAATCAATCCCCAAGTCATGTGTCTGTTGAACTGGTTGTTTACCCTCTAAGTGAGAATTTAGGACAAATTTCAAAAAAAAAAAAAAATGTTCCTAAAAGTTCTCAGAAGAGATCACTTGAAAGTGATTTCCCTGATGTAATACTGTTTGCCTGTCTCACTCGCCCCCACCCCGGCCAGACTTAGTCAACTAGTTTCTCACTGATGTTCTTAGTTCCAGGAGCTTACTCCCAGAGGGGTATGGAAATGATTCTTAGCACGTACACGAGATGAGTAAGAATAGCCTGGGCTTCCCTGGTGGCTCAGTGGTAAAGAATCTGCCTGCCAATGCAGGAGTCTCGGGTTTGATCCCTGGGTGGGGAAGATCCCCTCTGGTAGGAAATGACAACCCACTCCAGTATTCTTGTCTGGGAAATCCCATGGACAGAGGAGCCTCGCAGGCTTCAGTCCAGGGGGTTGCAGAGTCAGACAAGACTTAAGGGCTAAAAGCAACGACAAACAAGAATAGTCTATCACCCACCTTGCCTCAACTACAAAACCTCTCCACAAAGTGAAGGAGATTAGTGGGCAAAGCTTCCTGTGTCTTTTGTAACCACGTACCACAGACAGAGTGGGCTATAACAATAGAAGTGTCCTCTCCTTCCTCTTCTGGGGGCTGGGAATCTGAACTCAAGGTGCTGATGGAGCCATATTCCCTCTGATAGTCCTGGGGGGAGATGCATCCTGCCTCTCCCAGTCTCTGGCAGTTCCAGGTGTCCCTCAGCTCATGGCTACACCATTCCAGGCTCTGCCTCCATCTTACATGGCCTTCTCATGTCTGTGCCTTCTTCTTGTCTGTATCTTTTCCACTTAAAAAAAAAATTATTTATTTGGCTAGTATTGAGTCTTGGTTGCAGCATGTGTGATCTTAGTTCCCTGACCATGGATTTAACCCATGTTTGCTGCATTGCAAGGATTCTTAACCATTGTACCACCAGGGAAGTTGCCCTATGTCTTTTCCTCTTTGAGCTCTTTTCAGGAGACTTGTCTTTGGATTCAGGGCCTGGATAATCCAGGATGATCTCATCTGGAGATCCTTAATTATTGTGTGTGTGTGCTAAGTCACTTCAGTCTTATCTGACTCTATGCAACACTAGGAACTGTAGCCCTCCAGGCTCCTCTGTGTATGGGATTCTCCAGGCAAGAATACTGGAGTGGGTTGCCATGCCCTCCTCCAGGCGATCTTCCCAGCCCAGGGATTGAACTCACATCTTTTATATTTTCTGCATTGGCAGGAGGGTTCTTTACCACTAGCGCAACCTGGGAAAATAGTTTCTCCAAATAAACTCATGTTCACGATTCTGGGGGTCGGCTCATGGATGTACATTTCAGGAGCCACCATCGACCTCTCTCCAGGGCCAAAACTTAGACGCTGATGTGTCCCTGAGAGAGAGGCGCTGAGCCCTCTGTAGGGCCTCTTGCCCTGGACACAGCTCTGGCAAGGAAGGAAATGCTCAGAGCCAAAGAGTTATTTGGGTTACCTAGGCAGACAGATCTCTGGCTGTCTCTGAGCTCCCAAGTTTTAAATTCAGTAAAACCATGTCTGTGCACCCCAGGGAGGCATGGAAAAGAGGAAGCCATACCTGAAGGCACCACCCACCTGAGTGGCAAAGGAAATGTTTGACCAGGTGGGGTGATGATCACTTCATCAGATTTAAGCCTAGAGACAGAAGATTACCAAGGACCCAAGGCCCACTTTCCCACCCTGGGTGGACACAGCAGAGCCTAGAACTTTGACTTTGGCCAACAGGGTGCTACTGAATTGGAGATGAGTATCCGGACCCAGCGACTGGATGGAGAGTCAAAATGGAAATCAAAGCTGTACTTTCCTTACTGTGTTAGTCATGGTTCTCTGGAAAAGCAGAACTGTTAGAGAAGGAAGGTTTATTTTAAGGAATTAACTTATGGGATTGTGAATCTGTTATGTCTGGAATCCGGGCAGGCCGACAGACTGGAAATTCAGGTGAAAGTTGAGGTGATTGTCTTGAGTCCTCTCATTCCACAGGTCAGCAGGCCAGAAACACAGGCAGTGTTTCTGTGCTGTAGTCTTAAGAGCTCCTTTGTCTTTGGGGAACCTCAGTTTTAGCTCCAAAGATCAGCTTGTTGAATGGCGTTCATATGCATTATAGAGGATAATCTGCTTGTTAATCACTTCTAAGACAATACCTCTCCAACTACATCTATCAAAGAATCGATGCTTTCAGATTGTGGTAGGAGAAGACTCTCGACTCAACAAGGAGACCAAGCCAGTCAGTCCTAAGGGAAATCAACTCTGAATATTCACTGGAAGAACGGATGCTGAAACCAAAGCTCCAGTCCTTTGGCCACCTGATGTAAAGAGCTGACTCTTTGGGAAAAAAAGACTGATTCTGGGAAAGACTGAGGGCAGGATGAGAAGGGGGTAATAGAGGATGAGATGGCTGGTTGGCATTACCAACTGAATGGGTGTGAGTCTGAGCAAACTCTGGGAGATGGTGCAGGACAGGGAAGCCTGCATGCTGCAGTCCATGGGGTCACAAAGAGTCGGAGATGACTGAGCAACAGAACAACAACTACATCTAGCCTGGTGTTTGACTCAATGACATTGCGCTGTAGCCTAGTCAAGTTGACACATAAATTAACTATCACATTTACACATTGGAGCATGTGGACTTGAAATTCCAACTTGTTCTTCAGTACTCCTGAGCACCTAGTAAGTGTCAGGCATTGCGGTCAGGCCAGCTGTGGCCTCTGCTGCCAGAGTTTACTGTTGAGCCATCAATCTAGGTCAAACTGGGTGGGTGTTACAACATCTGGAGGCATCACGAGAACACCTCGAGGGGTCTTGATTGATGGCTGTGGGGCCTGGGAAGATTTTCTCCTGACTTGGAGGACAGTGGGTGTGAGTCACGAGGGGTGAGGAAGGTAAAAGGAGAGAAAACAGAAGCAGAGACGAAACAGCGTGGAAGAAAAGCATGAGGGGTTTGAGAAACTGAAAAAAAAATCATTAAGAGGAAAAGAAGGTGAGACTCATAGTCCTGGGGATACGAGGTTAGAGGGGTGAGTGAGCTTGGGGACCAACCCTCCTGCTCCTCCTCTGAAATGCTGTAGAAGTCACGGCTTAGCTTCAGTGCACTGAGGAGCCCCTGAAGGGTGCTGAGCTGGGGGCTGGTGTGATCAGATCCCCTTTGAGAAGAGAGCTCTGACTGCTGTGCGCAAGTGGGTTGGAGGTGGGGAGGTCAGGGTTTGGGTGGTTGAAGCATCCCAGTGAGATGTGATAATGGCCAGTTAGGGCATGATGGGGTGGACGGCACAAAGTATTGGCAAGAGAACAAGTCAACCAGTGGTTGACCTGGTATTTAGAGATAGCTTTACAGACCGCTGTTGGAGCTGGGGTGGCTCATCAGGCAGAAATATACTTTCAAATTTGTTATCTCACGTGGGGATGGAATTTGACAGCCTTACAAGTAGTTTATCATCTCATCTCTGATTATCTTTCTACCAGTCTTTCCGCTCCTATCCCTAGCCTTAATTCTTGAGATTAGAATCAGATACTATGTTTCTCAAATGTTTGATGTCTAAGTCAGAGTAGCGTGCTTTATTTTTAAGCTGTGAATTAACTTATCGTCAAAGGAACAGATGATCATGTCAACGTGAAAAGTGCTCCATCCTTAAATCTTTGCAGGACTGTGCATACCCTCAGCAGAACCCCTTCCCAATTCCTCCCCCTCCACACCAGATGCTGAAATGGCCCCAGTTTACCTCTCTTTGGCAGCCCCTTCCCTTTCATTGAAAAGATGAAAATTGGAGTGAATTGTAATCGGATGTTATTCAACCTTTCCATATTAAACTGAACATGAGATCAAATTGTCACTTTTTCCAAACTTTATGTCATTTTGTATTAGATTACTTTCCTCATGCCAGGACATAGAGCTCATGTGAACCCAAATGGAAGGAATCTTCAAATTTTGCCAAGTCTATAATGTGGAGAAGAAAAAAAAAATCTAGGTGAAGTGCATTTGAATGTGAATGAAACCCCTGCTCTGCCTTGGCAGCAGGATGAAATGAACTCAACTAGTAGTTGGCATTTGGGTTGCTGACGTCCTGAACCACACCTCCTGAGTGGTCCAGATTCTACCAAACCAGAAACACGTTTTGCCAGCTGCTTTCTCCACTCATTTCCAATGTGTGTGCTTGTGCGCAATGGAATCCATATGTTTCTTATCCATTTACACTTAAATCATCAAGATGTTACTCAACGATGCTTCTGTGATTTACAGATCCTTTCAGTTTTTTTTTTAATTTGAAAAAGAGGGAAAATCATATTTCGCAAAGTGTAGACTTGCAACCACAAATTTGTACAATGAAGAAATATGTGTGTCTGCTGTTTTCTTTCTTTCCTCTTCCAAATTTCAAAGGGGGCATTGCCAACTTGCAAACACATGACTTCCAGAAGCATCTACAGCAACTGCATCCATCTTTTATAACTGCTGTAGTCCCCATCATGGGCGAAGTGTATGTGTGTGTGTGTGGTGGAGGGAGGGCAGGGAGGTAGATGAAGGAAGAATGATTTAGAGAGAAATCGATAAGGAGGAAAAGGAAGGAAGATACAAAGGGAGGGTGGAAGAGAAGAATTTAAAATTTTGGAACATATGGAAAATCAATATAGTCAGAGGTAAAGGAAGAGAAAATATGTATAACAGAAACAGGTTAAGTCAGCCAACTACTTAATCATCCACTTGTTAAAAGGATATTTTTACATGTAGTGCCTTCTATGTACTGGAATGTGGCAAAATAGATGGTGCACATTCTTTGGCACCTCCCTATCAAGAGGCAGGCATATTGCTTCTCCACTTGATGACGAGGTGGCCTGAAGCTTCTTTGACCAATGCGGCTTGGCAAAAGTGATGCTAAGGCAATCCTGGACCTGGCCTTTACTAGCACTGACACCTGCTGCCTTGGCCTCTAGGAGTCAGCCACCACGCTGAAGCCATGTATACACCCAATGAACAACCCCACACATGCTCCCAGGTGACAGCCAGCACCAACACAAGCCTTCGGATATAAAGATTGCATCACCATTTCATCAGCTCCATGTTTGGAGCCAAAAAGTTGTTTTTCTAAAAAAACTTTTGTTAACACTAGCTGTCAGGAGTGTTTACTTATACTATATGGTGTCTTTAAGATGAATCTTTAAAAAGTTTATACCACAACTGGCATGAATAAATGATGTATGTTTTTCCAGGTAATGAATGTTTTCCTTTTAATGACTTCATGTCCAAGTAACAACCATTGCCCTCCTAGAAGCCTTTCCCATTTGCACCACAGTGACTCTATTCAAGAGATCTTTGCCTGTTTCTGTGAGTATGACCCTTGTATTCGGTATCTGCTGCTGCTGCTAAGTCACTTTAATTATCTACTGGCTACTGTCTATCTACCCGTGCATCTTAAATGTCAAATTCTAAATATGTCTCACACATACGCTATATACACACATATTTACACTTTATATTTATTTATTTATTTATTATTGAAGGATAAATGCTTTACAGAATTTTGTTGTTTTATGTCAAACCTCAACATGAATCAGCCATAGGTATACATATAGCCCTTCCCATTTGAACCTCCCTCCCACATCCTGCCGCATCCCACCCCTCTAGATTGATACAGAGCCCCTGTTTGAGTTTCCTGAGCCATACAGCAAATTCCTGTTGGCAATCTATTTTGCATATGGTAACGTAAGCTTCCGTGTGACTCTCTCCATACATCTCACCCTCCCCTCCCCTCTCCCCATGTCATAAATTTATTCTCTGTCTGTTTCTCCCTTGTTGCCCCACAAATAAATCCCTCAGTACCATTTTCCAGATTCCATATATATGCATTAGAATACGATATTTAGCTTTCTCTTTCTGACTTACTTCACTCTGAATAATAGATTCTAGACTCATCCACTTCATTAGGACTGACCCAAATGCATTCCTTTTTATAGCTGAGGAATATTCCATTGTGTGTATGTACCACAGTTTCTTTATCCATTCATCTGTTGATGGACATCTAGGTTGCTTCCATGTTCCAGCTATTGCAAATAGTGCTGCAATGAACAATGGGATTCATGTTTCTTTTTCCATTTTGATTTCCTCAGGGTATAGGCCTAGAAGTGGGATTGCTGGGTCATATAGTGGTTTTACTCCTAGTTTCTTAAGGAATCTCCATATCATCTTCCATAGTAGCTGTATCAATTTACATTCCCACCAACAGAGCAAGAGTGTTCCATTGTCTCCACACCCTCTCCAGCATTTATTGTTTGTAGACTTTTTGATGATGGCCATTCTGACCAGTGTGAGGTGAAATCTCATTGCAGTTTTGATTTGCTTTTCTCTAATAATGAGCAATGTTGAGCATTTTTTCATGTATTTGTTAGCCATCTGTATGTCTTCTTTGGAGAACTGTCTAAGTCTTTTTCCCACTTTTTGATTGGGTTGTTTGTTTTTCTGCCATTGAGTTGTATGAGCTGCCTGTATATTTTGGAAATTAATCCTTTGTCAGTTGTTTCACTTGCTATTATTTTGTCCCATTCTGAGGACTGTCTTTTCACCTTGCTTATAGTTTCCTTTGCTGTGCTTTTAAGTTTAATCAGGTCCCACTTATTTACTTTTGTTTTTATTTCCATTATTCTAGGAGGTGGGTCATAGAGGGTCTTGCTTTAATTTATGTCATTTAGTTTTCTGCCTATTTTCCTCTAATAATTTTATAGTCTCTGGTCTTACATTTAGTTCTTTAATCCATTTTGAGTTTATCTTTGTGTATGGTGTTAAGAAGTGTTCTACTTTAATTCTTTTACAGGTAGTTGTTCAGTTTTCCCATCCCCATTTATTGAAGAGGCTGTCTTTGCCCTGTTGTATATTCTTGCCTCTTTGTCAAAAATAAGGTACCCATAGGTGCATGGGTTTATTTCTGGGCTTTCTATGTTGTTCCATTGGTCTATATTTCTGTTTTTTGTGCCAGTACCATACTGTCTTGATGACTGTAGCTTTGTAGTGTAATCTGAAGTCAGGAAGGTTGATTCCTCCAGCTCTATTCTTCTTTCTCAAGACTGCTTTGGCTATTTGGGGTCTTTTGTGTTTCCATATGAATTGTGAAATTTTTTGTTCTAGTTCTATGAAAAATGCCATTGGTAGTTTGATAGGGGTTGCATTGAATCTGTAGGTTGTATTTGATAGTATAGACATTTTCACAATATTGATTCTTCCTACCCAGGAACATGGAATATCTCTCCATCTGTTTATGTTGTCTTTGATTTTTTCATTAGTGTCTTATAATTTTCTGTGTGCAGTTCTTTCATCTCCTTAGATAAGTTTATTCTTAGATATTTAATTCTTTTTGTTGCAATGGAGAGTGGGATTGATTGCTTAAATTCTCTTTCTGATTTTTCATTGTTAGTATATAGAAATGCAAGTGATTTCTGTGTATTGATTTTGTATCCTGCAACTTTGCTAAATTTACTGATTAGCTCTAGTAATTTTCTGATAGCATATTTAGGGCTTTCTATGTACAGTATCATGTCATCTGCAAACAGTGAGAACTTTACTTCTACTTTTCTGTCTGCTGCTGCTAAGTCGCTTCAGTCA
The DNA here is from genome assembly GCF_049115385.1 of Moschus berezovskii. Classification (NCBI taxonomy): domain Eukaryota; kingdom Metazoa; phylum Chordata; class Mammalia; order Artiodactyla; family Moschidae; genus Moschus; species Moschus berezovskii. The sequence goes on from NC_142460.1 coordinate 5,270,541, forward strand.
TATCCAACTCTGTGTGAGTCCACTAGCCCCCCCTACCAGGCTCCTCAGTCCATGGGATTTTCCAGGCAAGAATACTGGAATGGGGGGCCATTGCCTTCTCTGCTTTTCCTATCTGGATTCTCTTTATTTCTTTTTCTTCTCTGATTGCTGTAGCTAGGACTTCCAGAACTATGTTGAATAATAGTGGTGAAAGTGGACACTTTTGTCTTGTTCCTGATCTTAGGGGGAATACTTTCAGTTTTTTACCATTGAGAATAATGTTTGCTTTGGCTTATCATATATGGCCTTTACTATGTTTAGGTAGGTTCCTTCTGTGCCCATTTTTTGAAGAGTTTTGATCATAAATCAGTGCTGAATTTTCTCAAAGGCTTTTTCTGCATCTATTATCATACGGTTTTTAATCTTTAAATTTGTTAATATAGTGTATCACATTGATTGATTTGCATATATTGAAGAATCCTTGCATTCCTGGAATAAACCCAACTTGATTATGGTGTATGAGCTTTTTGGTGTGTTGCTGAATTCTGTTTGCTAAATTTTGTTGAGGATTTTTGCATCTATGTTCATCAGTGATTGATATTGTCCTGTAGTTTTCTTTTTTTGTTTTGTCTTTGGTATTGGTATCAGGTTGATGGTGGCATTGTAGAATGAGTTTGCAAGTGTTCCTTCCACTACAATTTTTTGAAAGAGTTTTAGAAGGATAGGCATTAGCTCTTCTCTAAATGTTTGATGGAATTCTCCTGTGAAGCCATCTGGTCCTGGGCTTCTGTTTTTTGGGAAATTTTTTATCATAGTTTCAATTTCAGTGCTTGTAGTTGTGTTGCTCATAATTTCTATTTCTTCCTGGTTCAGTCTTGGAGGATTGAACTTTCTTAAGAATCTTCCATTACTTCCAGGCTATCCATTTTATTGCCATATAATTGTTCATAATAGTCTCATATTATCCTCTGTATTTCTGCATTGTCTGTTGCGACATCTCTTTTTTCATTTCTAATTTTGTTGATTTGATTCTTCTCTCCTTTTGTCTTGATGGGTCTGGCTAAAGTCTTGTCAATTTTGTTAATCTTCTTAAAGAAACAGCTTTTAGTTATATTAATATTTACTATTGTTTCTTTCATTTCTTTCTGCTCTGATCCTTATGATTTCTTTCCTTCTAATTTTGGAGATTTTTTGTTCTTTATTTTCCCAGTTGTTTTAGGTGTAAAGTTAGGTTGTCTATTTGATATTTTTCTTGTTTCTTGAGGTAGGGTTGTATTGCTGTAAACTTCCCCCTTAGAGCTGCTTTTGGTGCATCCCATAGCCTTTGAGTTGTGCTTTCATTGTCATTGGTTTCTAGAATTTTTTTGATTTCCTTTTTGATTTCTTCAGTAACCTGTTGGGTATTTAGAAACTTATTGTTTAACATCCATGAGTTTGTGTTTCTTACAGTTTTTTTCTTGTAACTGGTATCTGGTCTCATAGCTTTGTGGTTGGAGAAGATGCTTGGTATGATTTCAATTTTCTTAAATTTACTGAGATTTGATTTGTGACCCAAGATGTGGTCTATCCTGGAGAATGTTCCATGTGCACTTGAGAAGAAGGTGTATTCTTCTGTATTTGGATGGAATGTCTTGAAGATATCAATGAGATCCATCTCATCTAATGTATCATTTAAGACTTGTGTTTCCTTATTAATTTTCTGTTTTGATGATCTGTCCATTGGTGTGAGTGGGGTGTTAAAGTCTCCTACCATTATTGTGTTACTGTCAATTTCTCCTTTTATGTCTGTTACTGTTTGTCTTATGTATTGAGGTGTTCCTACGTTGGGTGCATCAGTTCAGTTCAGTCGCTCAGTCATGTCCAACTCTTTGCGACCCCATGAATCACAGCACGCCAGGCCTCCCTGTCCATCACCAAATCCCAGAGTTCACTCAAACTCATGTCCATCGAGTTGGTGATGCCATCCAGCCATCTCATTCTCTGTCGTCCCCTTCTCCTCCCGCCCCCAATCCTTCCCAGCATCAGAGTCTTTTCCAGTGAGTCAATGCGTCGTATGAGGTGGCCAAAGTATTGGAGTTTCAGCTTTAGCATCAGTCCTTCCAATGAACACCCAGGATTGATCTCCTTTAGAATGGACTGGTTGGATCTCCTGGCATAGATATTTGCAATTGTTATATCTTCTTCTTGGATTGATCCCTTGATCATTATGTAGCGTCCTTCCTTATCTCTTCCAACCTTCTTTATTTTAAGGTCTATTTTTGTCTGATATGAGGATTGCTACTCCAGCTTTCTTTTACTTCCCATTTGCATGGAATATATTTTTCCATCCTCTCACTTTCAGTCTATAGGTGTCTTTAGGTCTGAAGTGGGTTTCTTGTAGACAGCACATATAAGGGTCTTGTTTTTGTATCCATTCAGCCAGTCTGTGTCTTTTGGTTGGAGCATTTAATCCATTTACATTTAAATTAATTATTGATATATATGTTCCTATAGCCATTTTCTTAATAGTTTGGGGGTGATTTTGTAGATCTTTTTTCTTCTATTGCATTTCTTGACTATACAAGTCCTTTTAACATTTGTTGTAAAGCTGGTTTGGTGGTGCTGAATTCTCTTAACTTTTGCTTGTCTGAAAATCTTCTTATTTCTCCATCAATTTTGAATGAGATCCTTGCTGGATACTGTAATCTTGGCTGAAGATTTTTCCCTTTCAATGCTTTAAATATATCCTGCCATTTCCTTCTGACCTGCAGAGTTTCTGCTGAAAGATCAGCTGTTAAGTGTATGGGGTTTCCCCTGTATGTTACTTCTTGCTTCTCCCTTGCTGCTTTTAATATTCTTTCTTTGTGTTTAGTCTCTGTTAGTTTGATTAGTATGTGTCTTGGCATGTTTCTCTTTGGGTTGATCCTGTATGGGACCCTTTGTGCCTCTTGGACTTGAGTAACTATTTCCTTTTCCATGTTGGGGAAATTTTCATCTATAATCTCTTAAAAATTTTTCTCATACCCTTTCTTGTTCTCTTCTTCTGGGACCCCTATAATTCAAATGTTGGTGCATTTGATATTGTCCCAGAGGTCTCTGAGACTATCCTCAGTTCTTTTCCTTCTCTTTACTTTATTCTGCTCTTCAGAAGTTACTACCATCATTTTATCCTCCAGCTCAGTGATTCACTCTTCTACTTCAGATATTCTGTTCTTGATTCCTTCCAGAGTATTTTTAATTTCAGTAATTATGTTGTTTGTCTCTGTTTGCTTATTCTTTAATTCTTCTAGTCTTTGTTAATTGATCCTTGCATTTTCTCCATTTTGTTTTCAAGCTTTTTGATCATCTTTACTATCATTATTCTGAATTCCTTTTCAGGTAGCTTGCTTATTTCCTCTTCATTTATTTGGACTTCTGTGTTTCTAGTTTGTTCCTTCATTTGTATAGTATTTCTTTGCTTTTTCATTATTTTTTTTAACTTATTGTGTTTGAGGTCTCCTTTTTCCAGGATTCAAGTTTGAATGCTTTCTTTCCTTTGGTTTCTGCCCTCCTAAGGTTGGTCCAGTGGTTTGTGTAAGCTTTGTATAGGGTGAGATTTGTGCTGAGTTTTTGTTTGTTTGTTTTTCCTCTGATGGGCAAGGCTGAGTGAAGTGGTAATCTTGTTTGCTGATGATTGGGTTTGTATTTTTCTTTTGTTTGCTGTTTAGATGAGGCATACTGGTACTTGGGTGATTCTGGGTCTTGTATTCAACTTGTTTCCTTTATGTGAGTTTTCACTAGAAGACTCTTGAGAATCCTTTGGACTGCAAGGAGATCCAACCAGTCCATTCTAGAGGAAATCAGTCCTGGGTGTTCATTGGAAGGACTGATGCTAAAGCTGAAGCTCCAATACTTTGGTCACCTCATGGGAAGAGTTGACTCACTGGAAAAGACTCTGCTGCTGGGAGGGATTGGGGGAGGGAGGAGAAGGGGACGACAGAGAATGAGATGGCTGGATGGCATCACTGACTCAATGGACATGAGTTTGAGTGAACTCTAGGAGTTGGTGATGGACAGGGAGGCCTGGCATGCTGTGATTCATGGGGTCGCAAAGAGTTAGACACGACTGAGTGACTGAACTGAACTGAACTGATGGTTAGTTCTCTGGTAGTCTAGGGACTTGGAGTCAGTGCTCCCACTCCAAAGGCTCACGGCTTGATCTCTGGTCAGGAACGAAGATTCCACAAGTGGTTTCTTGTGGCATTAAGTGAAATTAAAACAAATATCTAACAATGAGTAACCAAAGATGAACCCCAGACAAATGGCAGTTACAAAATCAGGCAAATAATAATTAAAATATTGAAATATAAACATATACATATTCACTCATGAGCAAAGTGAAAACAGTCCAACAAAAATAAAGTACAGTAGCTTGCCCTAGTGAACAAAGTAAATCAAAAATTATATTTACCAGTTAAGAACAAAACTAACTAAAGCACAAAGTGGAAAACAAAACTAAAGCAAGGTGCCAAGTGGGGGAATAAAGCAATGAAAACAAAACTGAAAAATAGGTTGAGAGGAAAGGAAAGGAAAGAAAGAAAGAACAGATACGCAAATTTAAATATAGGTAGATGAAGAAGCGGAGAAGGCAATGGCAAGCCACTCCAGTACTATTGCCTAGAAAATCCCATGGATGGAGGAGCCTGGTAGGCTGCAGTCCGTGGGGTCGCTAAGGGTCGCACACGACTGAGCGACTTCACTTTCACTTTTCACTTTCCACTTTCACACATTGGAGAAGGAAATGGCAACCCACTCCAGTGTTCTTGCCTGGAGAATCCCAGGGACGGGGGAGCCTGGTGGGCTTCCATCTATGGGGTCACACAGAGTCGGACACGACTGAAGTGACTTAGCAGCAGCAGCAGATGAAGAAGATTTATATGCATTAAAGATTAACTGCAAGGGGAAAAGAACAGTAGGAAAGGCAAACAAAGGAATAAATGTAGAAAAAATACATAGATTTTTAAAAAATTAAAATTATAAAAAAGAGAAAAGAAGGAAAAAAAAAAGGAAGAAAAAAGGAAAACTCCATAGAGCTCAAAACCCAACATAGAGGCAGAGGTTTATAGCAACAATAAGAAGTGTGACTGAATATACACATATGCATATACACCCATCAGTTCAGTTCAGTTCGGTTGCTCAGTTGTGTCCAATTCTTTGCGACCCCATGGACTGAAGCACACCAGGCCTCCTTGTCCATCACCAACTCCCGGAGTTACTCAAACTCATGTCCATTGAGTCAGTGATGCCATCGAACCATCTCACCCTCTGTCGTCCCCTTCTCCTCTCACCTTTAATCTTTCCCAGCATCAGGGTCTTTTCAAATGAGTTGGTTCTTCGCATCAGATACCCAAGGTATTGGAGTTTCCGCCTCAGCATCAGTCCTTCCATTGAATATTCAGGACCAATTTCCTGTAGGATGGACTGGTTGGGTCTCCTTGCTGTTCAAGGGACTCTCAAGAGTCTTCTCTAACACCACAGTTCAAAAGCATCAATTCTTCAGCATTCAGCTTCATAGTCCAACTCTCACATCCATACATGACCACTGGAAAAACCATAGCTCTGACTAGGTGGACCTTTGTTGGCAAAGTAATGTCTCTGGTTTTTAATAAGCTGTCTAAATTGGTCATAACTTTTCTTCCAAGGAGCAATCATCTTTCATAATCAAACAGCCCAACAAAAATAAAGTACAATAGATCATTCAGGCAAACAAAGGAAACCAAAAATTATATCTGCCAGAACAGAACTAACTAAAGCACAAACTGGGAAACAAAACTAGAGCAAGGTGCCAACTGGGGAATTAAGCAATGAAAATAAAAGTAACAAGTACATTGAGAGGAAAGGAAAGAAAGAAAAGAAATGCAAAGTTAAATAGAGGTAAAGGAAGAAGATTTATATACATTGAAGATTAACTGCAAGGGGAAAAGAACAATAGGAAAAGCAAACTAAGGAATAAATGCAGAAAAAATAATAATAGGTTAAAAAAATTAAAATTAAGGAAGAAAAAAAAAAAAGGAAACTTCACAGCAGTGCAAAAGCCCAATGTAGAGGCAGAGGTTTATAACAACAATAAAAAAACGTGACTGAGAAAAAAAAGTCTCAAAAGCTTAATTAGATTTCATAGTGCCAATAAAATCAACAACTACAACAGAGCAGGGGGAAAGGAAAAAAAATCCAAAAGAATCAACAGAACAAGTCAAAACATAAGAATAATAAGTGTTTCTCATAAGTCACTGCTGTCAAGAGTCCTTTCCCTCACTGGGAATCACAGCCCCCCCTCACCTCCCTAGGATGCCCTCCAGCACTGTGCTGACCTCTGGACCTGCTGCAGTGGCAGCTCAGATTCTAATCTGGTCCTACTCCCATGTGTTCTTGCCTCCAATGTCCACAGCTATCAGATCTAGTGTGTTTTCTTTTGTGGGAGCTCTCAATGACCTTTTACATATTCCATAGACACAGTCTGCCTAGTTGATCGTGTGGATTTAATCCGTATCTTGCAAAGCTGGTGGGAAGGTTTTGGGTCTTCTTCCTTAGCCACACTGCCCCTGGGTTTCTATTGTGATTTTATTTCCACCTCTGCATGTGAGTCGTCCACTGGGATTTGCTCCTGAGACTGCCCTGGAGGACTTGGGTTTGCCCCGTGAGGGCCAGTGTGGAGGTGGTGCAGCTGCTTGGGTCACAGGGGTTTTGGCAGCACCAGGTACTCAGGGGAGTTGGCGGCTAGGGAAGCAGGAAATATAGTGCTCTAGAAGGGTTTGGCAACCAGTATTGGCCAACATGCTACAGTATTCTTGCCTGGAGAAGCCCCTCTCTGACAGAGAAGCCTGGCAGTCCACAGTCTACAGGGTCGCAAAGAATCTGACACTACCCAAGTGACTCTGTGCGCATAGATGCAAGACTTCTTTTGCCTGTGGCAGCTCTGCCCCAGTGACAGTTAAGCATGAAAGTCGTGCAGCTGCTTGGCTTGCAGGGACCCTGGTGGTGCTGAGTGTGAAGGGACATGGACTACCTCTGCCACAGGAGTTATGGCCCTATGAGAGTCTTTTTGGGGGCCTCTTGTGGCTGGCAATCAGAAGGCCTCTTTGGACAGTCTTTCTCTGTAGATCCACCTGATCAGGGACATAGAGGGCTCCCTTAACCTGGGCTCCTTCTCTGTTGTTCGGTGTGCCAGGCATTTGCAGGGGCCCCTCTGTAGACCAGCATGTCAGGCTCCTAAAGGGGCACCATGGGTGGGGTCCCACTCTGTAGCTGGGTGCACCAGCCACTTAAAGGAGCGCCCTGGGTGGAGCCCTGCTCTGTAGTTCAGTGCATCATGTGTTTGGTGGGCCCGCCTCTCTATTGTTCAGCTGCAGATGCTGGCGTGTGGGGAGAGAGAGGCTATGGTGATGGCTCCACCCCTAAGTGTGACTCAGCAGTATCGCCTTGCTTCCATGGCTGCCTGGCTTTCCTCCACAGGCATTTCCCACCACGATCTCCTCCCTCACATCCCCTTGATCCGTCTCTCTGCAGTCAACAGCAGCCCTTGCCCTGGGATCACTCCACACTCCCCAAACTCCAACTCCTGGCTGCTATGCCTTCCAGGGGACCCTCATCCCTGTCCAGGGTATGTGTGGCTGCGGCAAGGACTGTCTGATTCTCATTCCACTTAGGCTGCCACAGATCAGCTGTTTCACTCTCAGACTTAAATGTTTCTCCTCTGACTCAGACAATTGCCCCAATATGGGGATCTGACCCCTGCTTCAGTTCCCCCAGCCACCAAGGGCAGGTCCAGTCCTACTAACACTCCTGTTTTCCCCCCAGTTCCTTCAACCTACCGAGTTTTACTTGGTTCTATGTATTCTTTTCCTCTGGTACTTCTGTCCACTCTCAGCTGGTGTTCTGCATGCACTTCTGAGTCTGAAGGTGTATTCTGATTAGTGGAGAGAGATGTACTCCACGTCCACCTACTCCTCAACCATCTTATTCACCAACACTTTATATTTTAATTTCATAGTACCTTGAATGGTTTAGTGAACTGAATTATTTTAGATTCTATCTTCCTACAGACTAGTCTTTCTTTGTCTTCTAGATTTATTTTCTTGGACTTTGATGTAAGTCTGGAGGGAATATATGAGTAACTTCTAAAATATTGACATTTTCATCTACATTACTTGCTATATTTTTCTCTTTTTTTTTGGACGGTGTTTGAAGGATAATAATAATGATAGCTTCCATTTTTGAGTCTTCATTTCAGAAACTACACTAATGAGGTAACATATGTTATCTCATTTAATTCTTGGAATAACCCCGAGAGGTTGATATTATTTTTCCCATTTTACTGTTCAGGAAGCAGAGAGTTAGGGAAATTCAGAAACTTGCTCAGGGTCACACATCAGTGATAAAAATCAGGGCTTGAGTTCATATTTATCTGATTCCAAATCAATGAGATTGTAATATCTTGCCTTCCTGTCTTCTTATAAACTGACTCATTCAAATGGATTAATTTGGTCATCTGTCCAGTCATGTCAAGCATTTCTCAGATATCTTCTGTATTGAATAGTTCGTATAAACCATACAAGGTAAAAGGCCAAGAGAAATAAATAGGACATTCTTCACATTTATAAGGAGTTTTCTGGGAAAGAATTTGAGTCATTTTAAATTTTATCCTGAAATGGGACTGTAGATAAATATATACTTTTTTTTTTTCACCTTCCTTAATGTATCAGTCAGAATAGTCTCAGTTATGCTGCAGTAACAAATAATCTCACAAATCAGTGATTTAAAGCAAAGTTAATTTGTCACCCAAGATGTTCATCCCCTGGAGGAGGAAATGGCAATCCACTGCAGTATTCTTGCCTGGCGGTCTACAGTCCATAGGTTGCAAAGAATCAGATATGGCTGACTGGTTGACTGTGCACTTTTATCCCCTGAAGCTGGTGTAAGGCCTCTGTTCCATGTTGTCATCATTTTCACTTTGGGACACACCAGAACATTTATGGTCACTGTGGAAGAAGAAAACGAGAGCTTGGTAGGGTCTCACTGGGTTGAAGAATTGCTCCAGCCAGAAAGTGACACACACATATATTCTCAGCATATTGGCCAGAGCTAGTCATATCCCACCATAGAGGAGACAGGATAGGCAATCCTCCAGAGGTGGAATTGCTGAGAAGGAGGAAGAATTAGAATATTTGGAAACTGGCACTAATGACTACCACATTTACAGTAACATAAGAATTCATAGTCTAATATATGATAGGACTTTAAAACCAGAGAACATTTAATGCCTGATATGTGTCATTGCTTTATCATTGTCGTGGAATTCTATTGAGAAATTTGGTAATTTCAAGATTGTCTTCAAATGCCTTCATCCAGGATCTCCTAAAGGGGAAAGAAAAAGTATTTAATGGAAAGGTTATTTGAGTTTTTGATTTTTAATCTTTAGAGAAAGGCTTCAATCAGTTACTCTGAAGGGACAGCTTGAAACAGACCAGTACTACCATCAAGAACCAAGAAAAGTCGGATTATGTTGGCCTGTGTACATGCTTGTGCACATGTGCATGCACACACATAGTGTAACTCTGAGTGAAGAGTTACTAAAATGAACTTGATCTGAGGGTCTAATATCTTGTAGAAAAGGACACTAATTGAAGAGAATCTGACATTCATTATACAGCTGAAGGACAGTTTAGTTATTGGGAATATGTTGGCAGATAATAGCCAGACTAGAGCAGGGAGAAGACTATAAACAAGTGGTTTGTGATAAATTAAAATGAACATAAACAAATGAAAGTAAATACAAAACAACTGATGATGTTCAGAAAGTAGGAGTCTCACTGTCACACACACACAAAAGACAATTCTCCCCAAGTTGAACTTTTAGTTTGATATAATCTAATGAAAATGACAGCAAATTTGTATTTAGATGTGTAGAAATTGACAAGTTGACATTAAAATGTATATAGAAATGCAAAAGGTCAAGATTAACCAAGTTTTATATTCAAAAACAAAAGTAGCGGACTTATATGGTTAGATTTCAAAACTTATTATAAAGCTACAGTTACTGAGACAATATGTATCAGTGCAAAAAAAGAAGTTACACAGCCTGAATTAGTACAGTATTTTATGAATACCAAAAAAAAAGAAAGAAAGAAAAAAAAACACAGAAAAGCACATTCAATGGAATAACCTGTCAGAATGTGGTAAGCTGTAAAGTAAGAAAAAATACTTCTGATACGTTTATATCTTTTATTTTGATTTGTCTCTTTGTTGAGTATAAATATAGAAACTAGGAAAGATAAATTTAGGGGCTTTAAAGAAAAACTTTTGTTTGAACAATGTCATCAAGTTTTTGAAATGTTTTTTCATTACATGTTTCTGTACTAAATAATAATATTTATTGTGTATTTTCTTTTTTTTTTATTTTTTTTTATGTAGTTAATTTATTTTTTATTGGAGGCAAATTATTTTACAATATTATATTGGTTGGTTTTGCCATACATTGATATGAATTTGCCCCGGGTTTACATAAGTTCCCCCTCCTGAACCCCACTCCCACCTCCCTCCTCCCTTTATCCTCCCTCTGGGTCATCCCCGCGTGCCAGCCCCGAGCATCCTATAACATGCATTGACCCTGAACTAGTGATTCGTTTCACATATGACAACATACATGTTTCAATTCTGTACAATACTTGTTATGTACTTTCTGTATAATATTTATTGTGTACTTTATATACTAAATAATAATAATGACAACAGTAACTAATAATGCTAATTCTTTACAATTCCATGACACATAGTGCTCAAAGCACATGGTCTCATTTAATTTTGCCCCTCTACACTAAAAAAAAAAAAAAAATGAGGCAATTCAATGTTGATCTATTCTCACAATAACTCTGTAAAGTAGGACTGGAAAGACTGACTCTACTTCCTGTTAAGAGTTGAGAAAACTGTGATGCAGGGGGCATTAACCTACTTGTCGGTTATCACATATCTAGGCAAGTACAGACCAAGGGCTGAGAAGAAAGTATTGTGACATTGATTGCTGCTGGTATTTCCCACTAACTTCGTCTTCCTCCTGTCTGTCTTGATTTGGATTTAGAAAGCTTAGGATCGTCAGTTTCAGGTCAGGCCTGGCAGAGAAAGAACACTAATAAAGAGTTGTGTAATGGGACAAAGTCAAGCTGACAGGGCTGGAGAGCTGGATAGAGGCAAGACTGGGCTTCAATTTCCAGAACCAAACTATAAGCCAAGAAATTGAAAGAGGATGGTCATTGTACCTTAGTTGTTATTGATTAAAAAGAAAAAACCATGATGTGAACAAAACATAGAACAAGATATTGAAAACGCAGTCTCAAGAGAACACATCTGTTTCTTAAAATTTCCACTGTTTTATGAAACCAAAACTGAGAATCTTCCAACATCTCCCTGCTTCCCTTCTAATCCTGTTTCTCTGGGAAATTACTTGCAGAGCTGCACTGTGAACATTTTGTGTTTCCTTGTGCAGTAGCAGAAGGAAAAGGATCATGTGAAGGCAATTTCAACTCTGCATTGAAATCCAAGAGAGTCAGTGAAGACCCCTCAGACTTTCAAATGCCTGATCCTGGTGACTGCCCTCAAAGTGCCTTGACTGCACAGATCTGAACTCATAATTTCCTCTGTCTTGATTTCATTGCCCTCTGCCTACACTTTAATGGGCTGGGCTAGGAAGTGATGTGACAGTTAATCACGTATCGTCCTTGAATCCACTGACTTGATGACCACAAGATGAAAGAGTTGGGGTACTCTGGGATCATTGCTAAGATACTCTGGGTTCATTTTCCATGGGTGAGAAAAACACTTTGACTCCTTGGACCTCCTTTTGCTCCCTCCCTCCCCAGTCGGTTCTTCCTCTCTCTAATCTCTGATTCTCATCATCACTGATTGGCTCCAGAGACCAGAATTGATCTTGGATCCCATCTCTGTAAACTTCCATTTCCCTACTAGTTCCCATCTCAGAGATGGGATCACTCCCTACAGCCCAGAAACGTCTTTCCTTCCTCCACATTCTTGAGATTTCCTGTCTTCTTGCCGCCTCTCTAATGAGCCCTAGAAATGAGGGCTACATGTCCAACCATGTAGATTATTGCTAAGTTCTTACTCTGAGACCTCTCATTGGAACTGGTGTTATCTGAACTGTGATGGCAAGTAACAGAAAGAAATGAATCGTGGCTCAGAAATACAATCACTTTATTATCTTCCGTAAAATTTGGAGGTCGATGATTTTATCTTTGCTGTAGCAGATGGCTTGTGTCCTCAAGGACTCAGATTCTTTCTCTCCTACCTTCACTGAGATCTTTGGCCAGTTGGCTTTTTGTCTTCCGACTTATCATCTCATGGTCATAAGATGGCTGCTATAGCTCCAGATGATGCAATGTTGTTCCAGTTAGCCAAGCAGGAAGGAAGGTATTAACACAGAAAGTATTCTTCTCAAGAAGCTGTCTTTTGATTCAGAACATGAAGGCCCTCCAGTGTATGTCCCCTTGTGTCTCAAGGTGAAGAACAAAGGCATGTTCCCATCTCTTGTTGATCACAGGTGAAGGAGATTAAAATTCTCATGATTGGTCTAGGCTAATAAAGATTCATGATAAATTGAGAAATGGCCTCACTTCCTGGGGATGAAGTTACCTCTGTTCAACATTTTGAAACAAATTTGGGAGGAAGCAGCTACTGTAAAGTCCGGACCCAGTCTGAAGTTGGGTTTTGCATGCAGACATCTGCTGCTAGAGGGTGAATTCAACTCTGTCTTCTCCTTTGTCTTGACCACTGCCCAAAGCTAGCACAAAATGAACATACAAAGCATGCATGCATCACGCGTGAATGAATGAGCACGTGAGTGAGTGAATGAGTGAGTGAGTGTGTGCATCCCTTTCTTCTTATTCATGGCAGACTTACCAGGACCTTCCTCTTTATCCTAGTATTTGTTTCTACCAAGAGGCTACTTTGAGTTCCATCGTCACGACTTAGTCTTGCATTTATCATCCCGCCTTCTCTGTTTATCATTCTTAACTCTCTGACTTCCAGGAAGCTTGTCTCTATCACGTTCCTTTTTCTGAAGCAGGCTTCCCCTCATCAAATCCTCACGTCTCTTCCCTGTCGGCTGTGTTTTCCCTGACACTAGTCTAATGTTTCTCAATTTTTAAAAGTCACATGTGTTGACATATAATTCAAATGGATTAAAATTCACCATTTTTTTCTGTGTGCAATTTAATGAGTTTTGCCAAAAAAAACCTGTGCAATCACCACCACAAACTAGATTGTGGCTTCCCTGGTAACTCAGATGGTAAGAGTCTTCCTGCAATGCGGGAAACCTGGGTTTGATCCCTGGGTTGGGAAGACACCCTGGAAAAGGAAATGGCAACCCACTCCAGGATTCTTGTCTAGAAAATCCCATGGATGGAACAGCCTGGCGGGCTACAGTCCATGGGGTTGCAAAGAGTCAGACATGACTGAGCAACTAACACTTTCACTTTCATCAGACTCAGCAGTCTCCTGCCCCATCTTGCTTCATTGCAATCAGTCCTCTCCAGATACCCCAGCCCTTGGAAACCACTAGTGTGACCTCTCTTCCCACAGATTTGCCTCTTCCATAATTTCATGGAAATGAAATAATTCAGCAAATGTCTTCACTTTGTTTAGTGTCTGTGAGGTGTATCCACGTTGCTGCATGTATCAGTAGTTTGGGGTATTTTTTACTGTTGAATAGTATTTGCTTGAATGTATGTACCACACTTTGCCCGTTCACTGGCTGATGAACATTTGTATTGTTTCCAGTTCTTGGCTGTTATGAATAACGATGCTATGAACATTTATGGACACAAGTCTTTGTGTTGGCAAATCTTTTCATCTCCCTTAATAACTAGTAATGGTGCTGGGTCATTTGGTAAGGTTATGGTTTGCTTTAGGGGAGAATGGGTGCATGTATTCATATGGCTGAGTCCCTTTGTTGTCCACCTGAAACTATCACGCTGTCAATTTGCTATACTCCAATAAAAATAAGAAAATGCTAAACTGTTTGAAAATTGGAGAGTCTAATTTACATTCCTACCATAAAACATGAGGATTCCAGTTTCTTTTTGTTACATTTATATTTGTCTTTCTTTTTTATTACAAGCATCCTCAGTTCAGTTCAGTTCAGTTCAGTCGTGTCCGACTCTTTGCGACCCCATGAATCACAGCACACCAGGCCTCCCTGTCCATCACCAACTCCCGGAGTTCACTCAAACTCATGTCCATCGAGTCAGTGATGCCATCCAGCCATGTCATTCTCTGTCGTCCCCATCTCCTCCCACCCTCAATCCCTCCCACCATCAGACTCTTTTCCAGTGAGTCAACTCGTTGCATGAGGTGGCCAAAGTATTGCAGTTTCAGCTTCAGAATCAGTCCTTCCAATGAACACCCAGGATTGATCTCCTTTAGAATGGACTGGTTGGATCTCCTTGCAGTCCAAGGGACTCTCAAGAGTCTTCTCCAGCACCACAGTTCAAAAGCATCAATTCTTCGGCCATCAGCTTTCTTCACAGTCCAACTCTCACATCCATCCATGACCACAGGAAAAACCATAGCCTTGACTAGGTGGACCTTGGTTGACAAAGTAATGTCTCTGCTTTTTAATATGCTATCTAGGGGATGTTATTTTATTGTGGCTTTGTTTTGCATTTCTCCAGTGATGTTGAGTATCTTTTAATGTACTTGTTAATCATTTGTATATCAGCTTTGGTGAAATGTCTATTTAAATCTCTTGCCCATTTTTAAACTTAGCTTTTCGTATTCAAGTTATAACTTTCATGAGTTTGTTATATATTTTGGATGCAAGTCTTTTATTACATATGTGATTTGCAAATATATTCAGGCAATCTGTATGGCATGTCTTTCTGTTTTCATTGTAGTATCTTAAGTGTGAAAGAATTTTGCGTTTCTTTTTAAAATGTATATACTTTTAATTGGAAGAGAATTGCTTTGCAATATTGTGTTGGTTTCTGCCATATAACAACATGAATTAGCTACAGGCATACATATGCCCCCTCCCTCTTGAATCTCCCTCCCACCTCCCACCCCACCCCACCCTTCTAGGTCATCATAGAGCACTGGGTTTGAGCTCCCTGAGTCATACAGCAAACTCCTACCGGTTGTCTGTTTTACATCTGGTAATGTACATGTTTCCATACTACTCTTTCAATTCGTCCCTTCCTCTCCTTCCCACACTGTTTCCACAAGTCTGTTCTATGTGTCTACATCTCCAAGTTGTTCTGCAAACAGGATCATCAGTACCATCTTTCTAGATTCCATATATATGTGTTAATACATGGTATTTGTTTTTCTCTTACTGGCTTACTTCACTCTGTACAATAGGCTCTGGATTCATCCACATCATTAGAACTGACTCAAATGTGTTCCTTTTCATGGCTGAGTAATATTCCATTATATATATATATATATATATATATATATATATATATACCACAAGTTCTTTATTCATTCATCAGTCAGTGGACATCTAGGTTGCTTCCATGTCCTAGCTACTGTAAATGGTGCTGCAATGATCATTGGGGTACATGTGTCTTTTTCAATTATGGTTTCCTAGGGGTACATAAACATGAATGTTTTTAATTCTGTTTGGAGGAGAGGATTCGGGCTGAGAAATGTGAAGCATTTCTCCCTCTCTCTAAATTCTGTGGCAATTCTAGCAGTGGCTGAATCTCCCCTGTGATTCCAGCTCCCAGTTCTGGCAACTCCACTGCTTCCCTTTCTTCCTCCAACCCCCCTTTTTGCTCATCTCTGGGTAGCCCTGTCATCACTTGGGATGTTCACCTCTTTCAAAGTCTGTGTAGCTAAGTCCCCCTATTAAAACTACCTGATGGTGGGCTCTGTTTTTCTCACTGCATCCTGGCTGAAACAGCATTGGTGTTAGACATACCATCTTAAAACACAGGCAGTGCCTCTCGATTGCT
The DNA here is from genome assembly GCF_049115385.1 of Moschus berezovskii. NCBI lineage: Eukaryota > Metazoa > Chordata > Mammalia > Artiodactyla > Moschidae > Moschus > Moschus berezovskii. The sequence continues at coordinate 5,286,500 of NC_142460.1, forward strand.
GTTCACACTGTCTGCAATCTTTTATTGACTCCACAGTAAAAGAATAAATAAAAGGCTCTTAATCTGACTCTGGATAAACTGAGGGATCACTGTTTTCTCACCTCCTCCGACCAGAGGTGTTTGTACTTTTGGTATGATTCCCACTGTTACTTGACGACATGCTCATTCCCCCTCTCCTAGACTGTGAGTTGCTTCCATGAGGGCAGGGGCCGTATGCTGCTTGAGGATTTTATCACCAGATAGCAGCTCCAAGCCAAGTGCATGGGATTTGGATCACTCAGTGGAAGACTGCTTGGTGATGACAACATAAGAAACATCAAGGTCTGCCCAATGGAGAATGGCCAGTCTGAGATGAGGCCTCAGGCAGCCAGTGGTTCTTCCAGAAGGAGGTTAGAATAGTCTTTGCCCCTTCAGAGCACAGGGATCCTTATGCTGGCAGAAAATCACGAAGAGCTTCAACGCTCTGAGCATTGGGCGTTTGGTATGAATGAGATGTGGAACTTCCTCCCTATTTCTCCATTCACCCTTTACACACTCACACACACACACACACACACTCTTTTCAGCCTAGAAAATCCTTTAAACTCGTAAAAATTCAGTCTTTAGGTTTTTTTTTCTGGAAAGTCCAACCAAACGAAATCAATGGGTCCTTCTTCTGGGTTCCTCTAAGAATACAGGCATATTTCTTACAAGCACTTAGCACACTGAATGTAATTAGGTGTTTGTATGTCTGTCTCCCTCACCAGACAGATGCTCAGTTTCGTTAGGAATGGGGCCTTTTCATGTTCATGACTGGCCCACAGTCGGGCACAGAGGGCTCTTAGCACACACTTGTTGAGTCAGTAAATGCAGTTTCTTTCAGCTTGCTATACTTTTCACATAGAGATGTTGTGGTGAAAAAAAGAAATAAGAGATTAGCATCTGAGCTTGGTTCTGTGCTGGCTACTATCCAGTGGAAGTGGAAGTGTGAGGTGAAGCCGGCCATGGTGCCCCAATTCAGCTCATCTTTTGGACCAGGGAGATAATTTCCCAGCTGTCTGTGGCTTGCTCTACTGTTTCCATTAGTCATATGAACCTTCTCAACCCTTACACATCTACATGTTGTGATCGCCGCCCTCCAAGTTTTATTTTGAGGAAAAATTTTTTCGAGAACTTTATGCAGTCATCTGAAAATGTTTTAATTTAGAAATTCCATGTTCTGGAAAATTCTTCCCCATAGTTACAGTAAAAATAATTCTGAATAATATTATTAGACTTTTCTTTTTTACAGTTTCACTTAACTGCTTCTTTCGGGTCTTTGTTACCCACTGCAATACCCACCAAGAGTTCTTCCTTCCGTTCCGTTCGGTTCTGTCGCTCAGTCGTGTCCAACTCTTTGCGACCCCGTGGACTGTAGCCTACCAGGCTTCTCTGTCCATTGGATTCTCCAGGCAAGAATACTGGAGTGGGTTACCATTTCCTTCTCCAGGAGTTCTTCCTTAGGTTCAACTAAATCCTCAGGCTCACAAGTTATCATAGGATACCCTCAACATCCACTTATCCAGAGGATGTGGGGCGGGAATCACAGTTTGCCAACGAATGTCCAGTGCTTGTAAGCATTCTTGCAATAGTTGTCTACGCAGCAGGAAGATGAATCCACCTTGGACCTGTAGGGAAGTTGCCCTGGTTTCAAAGCCTCCTGCTCTCAAAGTTCACCAGCATGAAAGTGTTAGTTACTAAGTTGTGTCCAACTCTTTCATGACCCTATGGACTGTAGCCAGCCAGGCTCCTCTCTCCATGGGATTTCCCAGGCAAGTACATTGGAGTGGGTTGCCATTTCCTTCTCCAGGGGATCTTCCTGATGCAGGGTTATCTTGTAACAGCTGCAGAGGTGGAGCTCCCAGGCTCCCCTTAAAGGCCATGGCTAATTTCAAGAGTTACCAGGCTCGGGGAAACCCCCAAACGGGACACCCTAACTGGGTTCACTGATGGTTCCTCCCAGTCCAGATGTGAGCTGCATCAGGCTCACTTTCACCATAACAAATCCTGCCTAGGCACAGAGTTGACATTTTTAATTTTATCAGGTATCACAAGAACAGAACTAATCAAAGGTTGGCTTCTGACACAGAAGGCAACACAGTTTGGCCACAACCACACAACGTAAAAGCCAAATTCCTTAGTACAGAATTCAAAGGCATCTCGGCCACGCAGAGAGGGTCTTTCCAGGTTTATTCGTCTTCCTCCTGGGTCTTAAGCATCAGCCACATCTCACGTTTGACAGTTTTCTGGAAACATCCTGCACTTTCATATGGTCTAAACTTCTCCCCCTGAAAGGTCTCCCCACTTAACATCTTTCCTTCCATATCCACCTTCACCCTCTTTCTCGTCTGATTCGTGTTCTCCTGTGAAGGTGTAGACCCAATGTGACCCCTTCTAGTAAATGTTTCCCTGACAAGACTCTCTAGGTAGATTCAGTCTCGCTCATCTCTGTACCCACAACGTTTTAGTCACACCATTGCTTAAAGTAAAAGCAACAGAAAGATACAGAGGTTGTCCCTGTGCATTTCAGTGAATTCCACTTGCATCTTCAGGCAGACTGGCAGCCCTCGCCCATGGGCAGCCCTCATCTTTGAGTCTCTGGACCAAGCAAAGGGCGTGCCCCAGAAATATTGTGGAGAATTTAATGAGATCACATCAATGCCCTTTAATCCCTACATCTTAAAGCTTAAGAGCAGTGATGATGTAGACTAGCTCCTCCTTTTCCCCAAACACAGATTGTGTCTAAAAGAGCATCACACACATGTATAGCATGCAGAGCATGAAAAGAATTATGACACATGTCCCCAAGGGGTCAATGAGTTATGTGCAAATTGATACAAAATATGTTTATGTGCTTCAGTGTGTGTTGGCTGGAGTTTCACACAGATTCTTGGAGTTGGCGTGGAGCCAAGTGTTCATCCAGTCCTCTAGCTTTGCTAAGTAAGAGAAAGATGCTCACAATATCTTGGTTCGAGTGCAATGAGGTCACCTCTTATCACAGATATTCCATCTCAGTATTGACTCATAGATGCTTTCTGTCAAGTCCAGTACCCAAACCATCTTCACAAACCCCATTAAGCCACAGCTCCCCGTTGTGCTTTATACTCCCCCAAAGTTTTATGCTCAATCTTCTCACCCTCAGTTTCCTAAAGTCCCTCCAGACCTTGGTTCCTCCATTTCTCTTCCACCCATCAGGATCTACCAGACTTGACTTCTCTTCTTCTCTAGTTCAAGCTCCTTGGTTTGCTGGAAATAGTTGTCAGTTCAGTTCAGTTCAGTCGCTCAGTAGTGTCTGACTCTCTGTGACCCCATGGACTGCAGCATGCCAGGTCTCCCTGTCCATCACCAACTCCTCGAGTTCATTCAAACTCATGTCCATTGAGTCGGTGATGCCATCCAACCATCTCATTCTCTGTCATCCCCTTCTCCTCCCGCCTTCAATCTTTCCTAGCATCAGGGTCTTTTCAAATGAGTCAGTTCTTTGCATTAGGTGGCCAATTAGAGTTTCAGTTTCAACATCAGTCCTTCCAATGAACACCCAGGACTGATCTCCTTTAGACTGGACTGGTTGGATCTCCTTGCAGTCCAAGGGACTCTCAAGAGTCTTCTCCAACACCACAGTTCAAAAGCATCAATTCTTCGGCGATCAGCTTTCTTCACAGTCCAACTCTCACATCCATATATGACCACTGGAAAAACCATAGCCTTGACTAGATGGACATTTGTTGGCAAAGTAATGTCTCTGCTTTTTAATATGCTATCTAGGTTGGTCATGACGTTTCTTCCAAGGACTAAGCATCTTTTAATTTCATGGTTGTAGTCACCATCTGCAGTGATTTTTGGAGCTCCCCAAAAATAAAGTCAGTCACTGTTTCCACTGTTTCCCCATCTATTTGCCATGAAGTGATGGGACCAGATGCCATGATCTTAGTTTTCTGAATGTTGAGCTTTAAGCCAAACTTTTTGCTCTACTGGTAAGCCCCTGTTTGCTCTGTCTTCTTGTACTCCAAATCTGACAAAAAGCCAGCTATCCCTCCATCAGTGACTCTGTCTGTTCTCAAGCCCGGAAGGCAGCACACTGATGGAGAAAATCACTAAGATTCTTCAACCAGTCACACCAGGAAGCTAGTGTGTCTATTCCAAACCTTCACCTCCTTTCTCCATGCCTTTGCCTGATTAACTTCCTCTATCACAGCTAATGGCCTGGCATCTGAGGACAACCAGGCCCTCAACTTCTTGCCTCCAAGGCCTAGAGGAATGTATCATGTGCACAGACTCACCTTTAACTCCCCGCCCTTGTTTCAGCTCTTTGCAGCCAGTCCCAGCAGCTGGGCTCTGGTTCGCAGTCTCTCTCATCACCTCCAGACCTTGACCACTCAACCATCTCCCCTCTCAGCTGCCTGCTTCCATCTCCCTCTCTTCTAGATCCTTCTCTTTAGCACAGAAACATGGTTAAGTTATTTCCTTGTGTAAGAGCAAACCAACATAGCAATGAGTTTTGTGTTTTTACTTTTTTTAAAATTTCCACTCAGCTCTTTTCTTGACATTCTCAGTGTCATTGATTTTCACCTTCCTTCACTCCAGACACACTTCCAGGGCCATGCCCTGGATCTTCTTATAACCTGGAATTCTTTCTTCTGCGAAAATTTACACCCATTCCTCCCTTCCTCTGCCCACAATACTGTATTATTCTTTCTTTCATACTGCTGTATACCTCGGAGAAGGCAATGGCAAGCCACTCCAGTACTATTGCCTAGAAAATCCCATGGATGAAGGAGCCTGGTAGGCTGCAGTCTGTGGGGTCGCTAAGGGTCAGACACGACTGAGCGACTTCACTTTCACTTTTCACTTTCACACATTGGAGAAGGAAATGGCAACCCACTCCAGTGTTCTTGCCTAGAGAATCCCAGGGATGGGGGAGCCTAGTGGGCTTCCGTCTATGGGGTCACACAGAGTCGGACACGACTGAAGTGACGCAGCAGCAGCAGCAGCAGCTGTATACCTACTGCATTTGTTCTTTTGTCTCTGGGCTGATCTGCTGGCTCTTCATCTCTTACTAGTCTCACTTTGAGCACTGAGCAACCTAGATCTCATGACCCACCACCTCAACCCCCCTCTTGTCTTCATCTTCCATTTCCAGGTGTTCCTATCCCTCCAACACACTAGCTTGACAAGCCCCATCCCTGGATCCATGTGACCATCTACTTTTCTGCACCTGGACGACTGGTAAAACTTGGATGCCATGTAGATTGGGCTCCTATATACCCATAGTCTCCAGCTTGAGTTGGGATCTCAACTCTACCAAATTCTCTTTCCACAAATCCCATAATAGTTCTCTCTTTCACTCTCCTAAGGGAATGGAGACTGCTACTTCCCTCTAGTCTTTACATACCCTGGGATCGTCTCCCTTCCCTCTCTTAGAGGATGCCATCTTTCTTAATTCTCTAAAAATGGAGACCACAAGATATAGTACTTTCGTGTTCTGCCGCAAGCAGTGAAGGTAAGTGGATCTGCTTTTAGGGCCCCAGGATTTCCATGGAGAAGCTGATGTCCTCGTGTTACAGTTAATGTCCTCACATGGCCTTCAACTCCTACACCCTATCTGCTTCCTCCAGGGTCTTTCCTTATCAATTACCTCCTCTCTATCTTCAATTTCCAGTGACTTTTGTTCTACTTTCTCTTCTCTCTGAACATGTGGTTATGTTGAGGTATTCTCTCATGTAAAAACAGACAAAAATTTAAAATGAAGATGAAGTATAAATTCATCTTTGATCTTATATCTTCCTATTGTGAACACTTTATTTTTTTGCTCTCATAACAGGCAAACTTTTGTTCTGTGTCATCCCACAGACCTTCTGGGGACCTTGCTTCTGTCCCACCATGCCACCAAAAGCATGCTTAAATCCCTAGGACCTTCCCGTCAGCGGGCACTACCGTTTCATATCATTCAGCCTCTGTTGGGACTTTGTGGTTGGAAATTCTCTCCAGCCCAGATTGCTCTGATAGTCCCGTCCAGGCTCTCTGTATTTTTCTGACCGTTTCTTCTTACTGTCCTCTTCAGATTCCTCCTGCTCTGCTTTCCCTTAAAGTATTAGCATTTCCCAACTCACAGTACCTACCAGCATCCTTCAAAACCCACCTCTGCATTCCCCTCCTTGGTGTAGTATTTCCTGATGGAAGCCTTTAACACTATGGAAACTTACTATCCTGATGCACAATCTAGTGATTCGTATGCTTTCTTTTTCTGGTCTGTGAGTTCCTGGTAGTGGCTTTTTACAGAGAAAACAGTAGATACTTGTTTAATTCAACTGATTTGTTAACCTTCCTCCCTGTTGTCTGTTTTTACTACCAGCTGCCCTTCCAGAAGGTCTACCCCATCCTTGTTCTTTTTCTTGACCCTCATTTTAGACTTAGCATATTTTCTCAAACCTCTTCAAAGCGCAAGACTTCTTGACACTATTCCTTACTCTCATTTATATTCGTTTTTTTAAAAACAAGTGCTTTTACATCTGACTTTACAAACGATTTCTTGTTTGGTCTCCTCTTTAACTGCTTCCTCATTTTCTTCCCGGGCAGGATTATGCCGTTAACAAGAGATTTCTATTCTATTAAAAGCAACCTGCTATTCCATCAAGGCTTGGAGTCCCACTGGTCTTTGCTCTCAACTTTTAGAACCCTGCCTTCTTGAAACCAGGTCGTCCAACTGACAATACCCAGCTCGCTCATTGTTGGCTGTCTCTGGAGTAACCTGCTTTCTTTTTTCCAGGGCCCCTGCACTTCCTTGCTGGTTAGAAGAGACCCAGAGAAGCAGCTCTGTGTTGCTTCCTCCTTTGGCGAGTCGATCTCTGGCAGATGTCCCCACGGCTCCTCCTACCCCGTCCCCTCCCTCTGCCATCACCTCTCACTGCATCTGTGTCTGTCGTTTGATCCACGCCTGGAAAACACCATCGCTTCCGCCATCTGGGCGGGTGGACTCAGCGTATTCCCACTCCGCTTCTTTCCTTTAATCTTCAACCAAACTCTGCCCTGCACGATCCCATCATCCCAGTCACACATTTCACCTTAGGTGTTCATGACCCTAACTGGCTTAACATTGAACCTGATTTCTCTTGAACAGACATTTCATAAACTACAGTGTCTTGACAGTCAAGGGTCTGCTTCTTTACATCCTAGGGATGGCAAGTAGTGATGCTTATCTTCCCTTGCTCAAATCCATTTTACCTTTTTATTTGTTAAACTATATTTTATGCCTACCCAATTGGTATATGGACATAAGCACTAATTCTAGGCTTCTGGCAAATGATTCTTGAAATTATTACTGTCTCAGTCATATTATTATATGATACTTTTTTCCCTGATCCACATAAATTTTCCTGTATTTATTTGATGCTACTCTTGTTGCCCAGATAACCAGGAGGGTGTGATCACATACCTAGAGCCAGACATCCTGGAATGTGAAGTCAAGTGGGCCTTAGGAAGCATCATTACTCAATAATTCCAGTTGAGCTATTTCAAAGTCTATTGACTATGCCAAAGCCTTTGACTGTGTGGATCACAGCAAACTGTGAAACAGCAAACTGTGGAAAATTCTTAAAGAGATAGGAATACAAGATCACCTTACCTACCTCCTGAGAAATCTGTATGCAGGTCAGGAAGCAATAGCTAGAACCAGACAAGGAACAACGGACTGGTTCCAAATTGGGAAAGGAGTATGTCAAGGTTGTATATTATCACCCTGCTTATTTAACTTATATGCAGAGTACATCTTATGAAATGCTGGGCTGGATGAAGCACAAGCTGGAATCAAAATTGCCAGGAGAAGCATTAATAACCTCAGCTATGCAGATGATACCACCCTTATGGCAGAAAGTGAAGAGGAACTAAAGAGCCTCTTGATGAAAGTGAAAGAGGAGAGTGAAAAAGCTGGCTTAAAACTCAGCATTCAAAAAACTAAGATCATGGCATCCAGTCTCATCATGGCAAATAGATGGGGAAACAAAGGAAACAGTGACAGACTTTATTATCTTGGGTTCCAAAATCACTGAACAGCAGCCATGAAATTAAAGGACACTTGCTCGTTGAAAGAAAAGCTTTGACAAACCTAGGCAGCATATTAAAAAGCAGAGACATTACTTTGCCAACAAAGACCTGTCTAGTCAAAGCTATGGTTTTTCTAGTAGTCATGTATGGATGTGAGAGTTGGACCATAAAGAAAGCTGAGTGCCAAAGAACTGTTGCTTTTGAACTTTGGTGTTGGAGAAGGCTCTTGAGAATCCCTTGACTGTAAGGAGATCAAACCAGTCAATCCTAAAGAAAGTTAGTCCTGAATATTCATTGGAAGGACTGATGCTCAAGCTGAAACTCCAATACTTTGGCAATCTGTTGCAAAGAACTGATTCATTGGAAAAGACCCTGATGCTGGGAAAGATTGAAGGTGGGAGGAGAAGGGGACAACAGAGGATGAGATGGTTGGATGGCATCACCGACTTGATGGACATGAGTTTTAGCAAGCTCTGGGAGTTGGTGATGGACAGGGAAGCCCAACAAGCTGCAGTCCATGAAGTTGCAAAGAGTCAGACATGACTGAGCAACTAAACTGAACTCTCTTTGCAGAACAAAGCCTTGGTTATTTTTCTTCTTCAATTTTTTTAGTTTTGACTTAAAAATTTCTAACTTCTATTTCATTTTGTATAGAACAACATTGTTTTTTATTACTATGATTTAAATTGTTTTGGACTTATCTTCATAAGATACAATTTCTAGCCAAGAATTCATATTTCATTATAATAATTCCAAAACCAAAGTCTGACAATAATTTTATTAGTAGTTATACTAGGAGTAGAAGTAACAGTTACCATTCATTCAACAAGTATTTATTAAGCACCTACTATGTGCTAAGGAGCATGCTATAAATGAGAACAAAATTGTGAGACAGTCTCAAACTGTCCCTGGCCCCATGGACACTGCTGTCTACAAATGATAACCAAATATTCACACAAACAAAAATAAAAATCAGCCCTAAAATGCAGGTATGACAGGGACTACTGATCACCAACCATTATCTAATTTCTCTCTTGACCTTTGGTGGTGGAACTTCTGAGTTAGCCAGACTCATGGGTGCCCAGACAGAGACAAGGAGACCACATCCTCCTTCTAATAAAGAAAAAGAGTCTTCTATTTACTAAGCACTTATGTAACACTCCCTGAGTGCTAGCCGCTCTTCTAGTCCCTTACACATACAAGCTGATTTTGAACCCTTTTTGTGTACAGACTATTATTCTCCTCCTATACCATCGAATATTTAAAGGTCATGTACTTCTTAAGAATTGGGTTACGAATCTGGTCAGTCTAGCTTCAGAGTCAATGCTTTTAATCATTCACTAGGGTTTCTGTATAAAGATCTCCATTATTGTATGTGTGTATGCACGTCTGATCTATGTGTGTAAATGTAAAACTGAAAGTGTACGTGTCTGTGTATATGTGTGTGTCTGTGTATGTCTATGTGTCCATGTGTGTCTGTGTGTGTACAGAAATCCATCATCTCACTTAGATCAACACCAGTCCTTTAACCTAATACTGCAAATCCAATCCTTCCTCCTTACCCTATAGGATAGACTCAGTGACCATCTTCAGTTATTGGCTATAGACACCAGTTGATCAAATGCATAGATTCAGTTCAGTTCAGTTCAGTTCAGTCGCTCAGTCGTGTCCGACTCTCCGCGACCCCATGAATCACAGTACGCCAGGCCTCCCTGTCCATCACCAACTCCTGGAGTACACTCAAACTCATGTCCACAGAGTCGGTGATGCCATCCAGCCATCTCATTCTCGGTCGTCCCCTTCTCCTCCCGCCCCCAACCTTTCCCAGCATCAGAGTCTTTTCCAATGAGTCAACTCGTCGCAAGAGGTGGCCAAAGTATTGCAGTATTAGGAAATGGATTATACTCCATTTAAAGTTATTATAAAATACTGGCTACAGTCCCGGTGCACTACACTATATCTTTGTATTTTATTTATTTTATGTTTAGCAGTTTGTACTTAATTTCTCTTAAAAAACTAACTTCAGCCATAGGTTATTCAGATGATCATGACTATTCAGATTACATGGTCCCAGTTTTCAAAGGAATCTGTGATGTCTCATCTCATAACTTCAGCTTTTCCTGCAAACAGGACCCTCATGCTATTTTTGATACCCAAGGACATTAAAAATCTCAATCCAAACCTAACCGTGATGATTTTAGAAAGATACTTTTCTTACTGCTGTTAATTGAAACACACAATTCTGTGGAGGATACATATGGGAGAGAAAAAGTTCTTTTCTACCACCTGATCCTCATTTGTTGGTCATCTGTGCTGAGTTGGACTTGAGCATAGCCTTCAGTGGAGTAAGTGCTGGCAGATAAGTGGGATCACATGGGGAGTGCAATATAAGACCACAGCAGCCTTGTGCAAATGTGAACAATGCTTTTCTAAGTGGTCTTCTGAGAAAAAAAGCACTATTATCATCAGCATTGTTCACACATATTAACAGCTTTCCTTGGAGTTTTCAACATGTTGGTTCTTTGAACCTTGAATTATTTGCCAGGGAAGAAACTCATCTCCAGACCAACTAGCGGTGATTAGTGTGGCTCGTGGCTCTCCAAGCAGTTCCCAGTGTCGTCAGCACAGCAGAAAGGTGCCTGTTCCTAGATAGCCACTGCCTGGAGCCAGCCCAACCCTGCCTAGTGGGCCAGGCAAGGGGCAGCAGCCAAAGCTTTTGGTAAAACCTACAGCAAGCCTCTCAGAGGTGTGTTAGGTCTAGTGGGATGCTACAGGGAAAAAGTAAGAGGTATAAACCACTAGGTATAAAATAAATAAGATGTAAAGATGTAACATATAGCACAGGGAGTATAGTCAGTATTTTATAGTAGCTCTAAATGGAGTATAGTTTATAAAAACACTGAATCACTATGGTGTATGGCTGAAACTCATATAATATTATAAATCAACTATACTTTAATAAGAAATAAATATTAAATCAGAGAAAGACAAATGTCATATAATGTCACTTATCTGGAGAATTCTATGGACAGAGGAGCCTGGGGTCTACCTTGCATGGGGTCACAAAGAGTCAGACACAATTGAGCGACTAATACTTTCACTTTGGGGCTTCTCTGGTGGTGGTAAAGAATTTTCCTACCATGCAGCAGACCCAGGTTTGTTTCCTGGGTGGGGAAGATCCCCTGGAGAAGGAAATGGTTACCCACTCCAGTATTCTTGCTGGGGAATTCCATGGACAGAGGAGCCTGGCAGGCTACAGTCCACGGGGTTGCAAAGATCCTGACCCAGGGATTGAACCCCAGTCTCCTGCATTTCGGGCAGATTTTTACTATCTGAGCCACCAGGGAAGCCCATACACACACATATGTAGAATCTAAAATAATGATGCAAATGAACTTATTTATGAAACAGAGATAGACTCACAGATACAGAAAACATGATTACCAAGGGGATAGTGAAGGTAGGGGACGGAGATACACTAGGAGTTTGAAATTAACATATACACACTACCATATGTAAAATACACAAATAAAAAGGACTTATTGTACAACACAGGGAACTATATTCAATATCTTGTAAAACATATAATGTAAAACTTATATAATGGAATCACTTTGCTTTACACCTGAAACTAACACAAGCTTGTAAATTAACTATACTTCAATTTTAAAAAGTGGTTGAAAATCAATCAATTTTTTTAAAGCTAAAAAAAAAAAAGCAGAATAAAACATGCAGTTTGCTTCTTCTCTATTTTCTGCTTTTCTCTTTTAAAACATCAATATACAAATGGCCATTTCACTATCTAGAAGGGGCCTTAAAGTTACATAGGACATTTTAATTCTGGTATATTAGATTCCTAATTTGAACCAGATGGAGTATTCCACTTTGCACTTTTCGCTCTGCAAAGATATGTCCCACCACAATTACTCTGTGACTCTCCAAGTTGCCAGCATGCCCAGTACAGTCAGTATTTAAAAAAATAAAAAACAAAAAACTGTTAAAGTGAATGGAAGATACAAAATTCTACCACTTCTTGTCATCCACTGATAAAATGTGTAAGTAATCCTATAGTGCTTCCCATAGATGTCCTAGAGATATTTATAGAGCTATTTTGAGTGACTAAATATACAAATATTGAGACTGGAGAGAGAGAAAAACTCTGCGATAAATCTTCCATTTTGCTGATCAGGGAAAGGTGTGGAGAAGTGTCAGGACTTTTGCTTTCAGTCTCTGGACCATGCTTTCTTCACTGTGTCTCCTGATTCATTAATTCACTCAAAGACTTTGGAGTCAGACAGGTCAGGGCAAACTCACTGTAGTTTGCACCTGATGGGTACTGTTGGGCAAGTATCTGGTATTACTAAACCTCAGTGTCCTACAAAATGTGAAATTAATTTATTAAGTCAAGAGATGGTTGGGGACCCCTCCTAGGTTCCATGCACAGCACAGAGGAAAGAAAAGAGACATTGTTCCTACTTTTCTGAAGCAGTTAATGTCAAAACAGCAAATTAGAACATAGATTTGAAGAAATGTGGAATTCTGCCCACAGAGAGAAGATGGAAAATATGAAAGGGAAATAGAAATAAGAAGGACTCATCAAAATTTCAAGGAGATACTAGAGAGAGAAGAAATGTTAAAGATATCAGGCTGATGATTTTTCAGACATCATGAAAGATAGACCTCTCAGATTTAAAGAGCAAGTGGAATTAAAAAAAGGAAATTGGTATCTAGGAAACATTACAGTGATAGTATCGAATTTCAAAATGAAACTTTGACCTAAATATTTCAAAGCTGCCACAGAGAGAAGGCAGTTATTTCAACGATCAGTAATCAGATCAACAGCAGAATTCTCAACAACAATGAATATCCAAAGACAGGGAAATAAATGCAAAGAGAACTTTACCCAGCTAAACTATCTTTCAAGAATGAGGGTAAGCACATTTTCATACAAGATACAGGGAATCTTACTTCTAAGGAAGACTCACATAAAGAGCTTTTAAAACATATATAATTGACACTTGACCAGCTGGTGTTACGGTCATCAACCCTATGCAGTCAAAAATCTACATATAATTTTTGACTCCTTCAGAGCTTAACTATTAATAGTCTATTGTTGGGCTTCCCAGGAGGCACTAGTAGTAAAGAACCTGTCTGCCAATGCAGAAGATGTCAGAGATGTGGGTATGATCTCTGGGTTGGGAAGATCCCCTGGAGGAGGGCAAGGCAACCCACTCTGGTATTCTTGCCTGAAAAATTGCAGGGACAGAGGAGCCTAGTGGGCTACAGTCCAAAGGGTCACAAAGAGTCACAACTGAAGTGACAGCACAACCTATTGTTGACCCGAAGCCATGCTGATAACATAAACAATCAATATAATTTTGGACATTATATATACTGTGTTCTTACGGTAAGCTAGAGAAAAAAATATTATTATAAAATAATAAGGAAGAGGAAATGCATTTACAGTATTGAACTGTATTTATTGAGTTTACATTGTCTGTCTACAAGAAAAATTCTGTCAGTACCTATACCAATATTGTTTTATATGATGCAAAACACAATAAGTGTTATATTATTACTAACACTAGGCATAAAACACGAAAACATAGTGTGAAAAAGAAATTTATATTTATTTACAGGTACTCATATACTGAGAGGGCCTCCTATAAGGCATTAGTGGTAAAGAACCTGACTGCCAAGGCAGGAGACGTAAGAGACACAGGTTCAGTCTCTGGGTTGGGAAGGTCCTCTGGAGGAGGGCATGACAACCCACTCTAGTATTCTTGCTTGGATAATCCCATAGACAGAGGAGCCTGGCAGGCTACAGTCCATGGGGTTGCACAGAGTCAGAAACAACTGAAGTGACTTATCACATATGTATGCTCTGTACAATAATGTATTTTTTAAGACAAAGTTATAAAATAATAAGAAAACTAACACATTATTAATTTTATATGCCTTATCACTCACCTTGTGCCTATGTAAAGATAGACTAGTGCTACATGTATATTATACATTCCCAATATACCTAATTTTTCTTAATTTCTTGATATTTCTAGGCTATGTGATTCATCCATGAGGTTTTTCAAATTGCTGTACACCTCCAATTTTTTTTTTCAATATATTTACTGAGAAAAAAATCTGTGTATAAATGGACCTGTTCAATTCAGACCTATGTTGTTCAAGGGCAGGCTGTACTTCAGAAAGATAGAACGTCAACACAAAAGCAATATCTTAGATCTCAGATGTGCTTAGGAATGTTAGCAAAGAGAAACTGGGAACTATGGGAATAAAATCAAATATACTTTGACTGTATAGACCAACAAGAGTAATTATGATGACTTACAGCATAAAGAACACTGCAGAATTAAAACTCAGAACAGAAAACCGTAATATACAAGATAGCATGTAGGGTGATAAGAATTAGAGCAATATCGATTTTTCTCATAATTATTCAGGAGGAGGAAATACTGATAAATATTTTTTTTAAAGTAATTGCAGTTAAAAATTCTATTTAGTTTGGAATTAAAAAAGAAAATATAAAAATTGAATATCTATCTTCCAAACAAGTAGCAGTAAAAAGAGAACTGAACTCAGTAGAGTATTGTAATAAGAAGAGCTCTTTAGAAAGAAAATTGATAATGAAATGGAGGTGGAATTGGATGAGTTGAGAAAGAGGAGGCAGGGAGAATTATTAATGAAATAAAGTATAAGCTTTGTGTCCAGAATTATGTTGGAACCAGTTCATGGAATAATAGATAAGGCTTAACTTTATCATGGCAGGACCTGAATGACAGAATGTGGAGTTTGGGTATTATTGGAAAGATGGTTGAGTAGTTTTTGATCAGATCTGTAGTTGAGTTAAAGCAATGTGGAAGTCAGATTCAGTGGGAAAACACTAGTGGTGGTATATCAGGAATGCTTTCAGCTGCAAGTCAGGATACTTCTAAAAGGAGCTGATAAAAGCGTGGTTGTGTTTGTCACATAGCTCAGGCTATGCTGGTTGGGGTCAGATGTTCATCATCCTGCAGAGGATCTTCCCTTCCCAGGGATCGAACCTGTGTCTCCTGCATTGCAGGCAGATTCTTTACCTGCTGAGCCACCAGGGAAGCCATCATTGTATCTACAAAGGACCCCAAACTCTTTCTGTTGCTTTGCTCTGCCCTGCTTAGCACACATTATGGGCTTTAAGCTTCACAGCCACAATGTGACTGCCAGCTTCATGTCACATAACCTCAAACGAGAACAGAAATCAGGGGTGTAATTAGGGCAAAGGGAAACTTCTCCTTGTGTCCTTCTCACCTTTAATTGGTCTGTTAATTTGCCAGGGCTGCCCTAACAGAGTGCCACAAACTGGTGGCTTACAATAGCAGCAACGTGCTCTCTTACAATTCAGAGAAGTCTGAAAACAAGGCTTTGGTAAAGCCACGCTCCCTCTGAAGGCTCTGGAGAGCATTCTTTCTTCCCTCTTCCTAACTTCTGGAGGCCGACAGCAATCCTCGGCACTCCTTGGCTTCCTCCAGAAGTTAGGACATCATATGTCCTTCTTCCCTGAGTGTCTCTCCTCTGTGTCTGTATGTCAGAATCTCCCTCTCCTTTCTTTTTATAAAGACACCCATCACTGGATTTAGGACCCTCTCTGACCTAATGTGACCTCATCTTAACTTTATAATCTACAAAGACTGTGTCTCCAAATGAGGTCACATTCACACATACTGAGGTTAGGACTAATATAACTTTTTGAGGGATACAATTCAACATGCTATAATCCAGGGATCAAAATATTTTTCTCAGAAGTGCCCAGCGGGCAACTCTTCACATCTTGCAGCCAGTTCTGAGTCACAGATCCATCCTTCACCAGGGATGCACACTTCCAGGGGTGTACACTTCTTCTCTGGATATCAACAGCTTTCTGGTTGATACCTGATAAAAATCTAAATTAAAATAACAAAGGAGAAGAGAAGTGGATCTTCCAGGGTCTATTATATAAGGAAACAAGTTGGGAAGCTATATATAGCAAGAGACAAGGGACTGAACTTAAAAAGGAGGCATAGTATATGAGCAACGTATGCAGTGATGGATTCAATACATCCTGGAAACTACAATTACAAACACAAGAGAATCCATATGCAAGGATGAAAGCAACCTAGACTCTGGAAAACAAGAGACTCTGTGAACTTGACATTGAGTGAGTGAGTAGAGGGTGATTTGGAAAAGTGAGTAATAACCAAACTATGGGCTTCCCTGGTGGCTCAGACCATAAAGAATCTGCCTGCAATGCAGGAGACCCGGGTTTGATCTCTGGGTCAGAAAGATCCCCCTGAAGAAGCTAATGGCTACCCACTCTAGTATTCTTGCCTGGAGATTTCCATGGACAGAGAAGCCTGGCAGGCTACAGCCCATGGGGTCACAAAAAGTGGACAGAACTGAGTGACTAACACTTTCACTTTCAAGTCTTTCAACCAAGCTATGGAGAAATGCGGGCACCAATGAACCCAAACTTCTCTTTCCTTTTATTTGTAACCTTGATTTCCAGTCCCCCATATCCACTCATCAGCCCAAAGTGGGAAGTGTATTTCCAGCTTCAACAAATGCCTGGCAAGAGCAACTCTTTAGGAAGATATGCAGCACATACCACGGGGACTGGAAGACTTCTGGATGATGCGTTGCTTTTGTTTGGGGAGTGAACATCAGAGTGCCTGAGAATCAACGGCGGGAACTGCCGCGTTCTCGTCTTGGCTGTATTTGGACATAGCACTTTGACCATTCCTACCGCCCCATCTCCATCTACCTGAGTGGCTGCGATGAAACGTACACACTGGGCTTTTCTGTTAGTCACTGAGTTGGTTGGCCTCCAGCTGGAAGGAGTGAGGACGATGTTGGAAGCTGAAGTCATCCCTTGGATTCTGGTAACCTGGCTGGAGAATCTGCACACTTGGAAACCAGCATATTCATTTCCAGAAAGTCAAGGTTGGTAAATTAGTTCCTCATCTATTTCATTCTCAAATCCCCATCATGACAGCTTATATGAAGTTGAAGGAAAAACTTTCCAAGTCTTTCATTTAAAACATATTGTAGATTTTATATTAGCCCTGAGAAATGGTCTATGTAACTCTATTTTCCTCTTCTTTTTTTTTTTTGTTTGACTTCTGGTTCTCTTCCTGCATGTTTCATCCACACTAAACTTTCTACAAAGTTTTCCTTGAGACTTGATCTAGAGGAAACAATACATGGTGACCTGACTCATTTTACTGGCCTTGGTTATGTCAGAAATTGTCTAGTTGACTCAGAGGCCTTAGTAGCCTTATGTCCTTGTTGTTCAGTTGCTAAGCCCCGTCTGACTCTTTGCAACCCCATGGACTGCAGCATGCCAGGCTTCTCTGTCCTTCACCATCTCCCAGAACTTTTTTTTAGTGTATGTGCTGCTGAAGGGTATATCTCCCTGAGTTTGCGCAAACTCATGTCCATTGAATTGATGATGCAATCCAACCATCTCATCCTCTGTCATCCCCTTCTCCTCCTGCCCTCAATCTTTCCCAGCATCAGTCTTTTCCAATGAGTCAGCTCTTGGCATCACGTGGCCAAAGCATTGGAGCTTCAGTTTCAGCATCAGTCCTTCCAGTGAATAATCAGGACGGATTTCCTTTAGGATGATCTGGCTGGATCTCCTTGCAGTCCAAGGGACTCTCAAGAGTCTTCTCCGGCACCACCTTAGTAGAAGATAAAAGAACACAGGGCCAATTATCCCCGTTTTTTACATACAAGGACTGCATTTTAGACAAAGGAATCCGAAAAAATGACTGGGTTGCCCAATTTTTGGTGTGCAGTCTGGGGGATAATTTACCCACTCTTCCGCTCTCTGAGATGAAGGGACAGCCTTTAGCTTTCCTGTGAGTAGACATCGGCCTTGAGGAAGAGAATTCAAAAATCTAACCAATTTATGGGCTTCCCTGGTGGCTCAGTGGTAAAGAATACCCCTGTCAATGCTGGAGACATGGGTTAGCTGGATCCCTGGTCCAGGAAGATCCCGCATTCTTCTGAGCAACTAAGCCCATGAGCCACAACTACTGAGCCTGTGCCCTAGAGCCGGGAGAGAAACCACTGCAGTGAGAAGCCGGGGCACCGCAGCTGGAGAGTAGCCCTCAGTCAGCACAACTAGAGAAAAGCCCATGGGCAGCAAGGAAGACCCAGCACAATAAATAAATGCATCAGTAACATTACTTTTAAAAGTTAACTGATTTAAAATGCACATGCTTTGAATTGAAATCTGTAATCTGAAAGCACTGAATGCATATCTGCCATGTAGAATATGATCTATTAATACTGTAAAATTTAACTTTCTACCTGCCAATCCCTGTAGTCAAAGCTACGGTTTTTCCAGTAGTCATGTATGGATGTGAGAGTTGGTCCATAAAAAAAGGCTGAGTGCCAAACGATCGATGTTTTTCAATTGTGGTTTTGGAGAAGACTCTTGAGAGTCCCTTGGACTGCAAGGAGATCCAACCAGTCAATCCTGAAAGGAAACCAACCCTGAATATTCATTGGAAGGACTGATGCTGAAGCTGAGGCTCCAATTCTTTGGCCACCTGATGCAAAGAGTCGACTCACTGGAAAAGACCCTGATGCTGGGAAAGATTGAGGGCAGGAGGAGAAGAGGGTGACAGAGGATGAGAAGGTTGGATCATCGACTCAGTGGACCTGAGTTTGAACAAACTCCAGGAGATGGTGAGGGACAGGGAAGCCTGGAGTGCTGCAGTCCGTGGGGTCACAAAGAGCTGGACACAACTGAGTGACTGAACACCAACAACTTCCCAATCATGGCCTCAGTGCAGAGTTTTGTATTAATATTTAGACGCAGAACTTTCACACATTGGAGCTTAAACGCAGTCATGTGACACTATCGTCTGAGCTAGAAATGATTTTCTCCTCTCCTGAGCTGCTGTGAACCTTCCTTCTCTTCTCTGATGGTTGGCGATTTGTGTGTGAGGAAGGGCATGAGCTCAGCCTTCTCACCTTCATTCCCTGGGACAATTTTGAATCCGTGTTTGAAAACTTTGTGTACTCTAGTTTGCAGGGAAATAAAAGTGAACTGAAATCTGAGGAACTGAGTTAACAATTCGTTTTATCATCTAGGAAGATTCTTGCCTTTGCTACCGCTCTCCTTGGGGTCCCTGCTGGAGCATGTCACCCTTCTGAATCCGTCTTCCAGTTATTATGGTGGATTCAAGATTATTAGGATGGAGAATCTCTAAGTTTCTTTTCCAGCTACAGAGATGGTTGTTGGCTGAATTATGTCCCCTCGAAACTCATGCGTTGAAATCCTAACCCCTGAAACTTCAGAATGTGATCATCTCTGAAGATAGGATCTTTACAGAGGCAATCAAGGTAAAATGAGAACATGAAGCTGGATCCTAACCCAATGTGACTCATGTCCCTGTGAAAAGAGGATATTTGGACACAGAGAAATGCAAAGAAGGTAGCATGCGAAGATACAGAGAACAAACTGTCATCTGCAAGCCAAGGATACTGGCCTTAGAAGGAACCAGTGCTGTTGACGACACCTTGATTTCTGACATCTGGCCTTCAGATCTGTGACCCAGTGCGTTTCTGCTGTTTCAGCCGCCCAGCCTGTTGTACCTTGTTCTGGCAGCCTTAGCAAACCATACAGTGTTCTATGACTCCACTCTGTTTAACTGCATCATTGCAAAGTTAATACTAATGAATAACATTTTTGTCAAGGCTGTCATATCCTAGTTTTACTGAATCCTGGCTGTTGTGGGAGATGAGGATCATTCTCCTAGTCTCTGGGTGGTTAGACACTCACCCCAATTTAAAGAGGAGGAAAGATGGGCTCATGGGGGACTGTTGTGGGGCAGTTTTGGGTCACAAAGACATGGCCTGCTTCCAAGATTCATGCTCTAACTTTTCTTTCATGCTCCCCTGGGAAGGATGGTAAGAACTCAATTAATAATTATTATCAGCAAATCCATGCTTTAGAAAAATAGGAATTGTATATTTGTACAATGAAATACTATTCAGTCATAAAACAGAATGAAAGAATGCCATTTGCATCAATGTTGATGGACCTAGAGATGATCATACTAAGTGAAGTAAGTCAGAAAGAGCAAGGCAAACATTGTAAGATATTGCTTATATGCGGAATCTAAAAGAACGATGCAAGTGAAGTGATTAACAAAACAGACCCAGAGACATAGAAAGCAAACTTAGGATTACCAAAGGGGAAGGGGGAGGGAGAGGGATAAATGAAGTGTTTGAGATAAACATATATACGCTGCTGCTGCTAAGTCGCTACCTTATATAAAACATATAACCAACAGGACTGACTGCATAGCCGGGAACAATACTCACTATTTGTAATAAACTATAAGGGAAAAGAATCTGAAAAAGAATATATGTTAATATATGTGTATGAAACTGACTCGCTTTACTATGCACTTAAAGTAGCACAACATTGCAAATCAGCTATAAGTTGAATTAAAAAAAAATAGGGATCACAAAAGTTAAGGTAGCTATTCTGGGAACTTGCATAAACACTCTAAGCAAAGAAAGTTAGGGCTGACTATATGGGCAGTTGTACTTGAACAGAGAAAATATGGCAAGAATGCTTGCTTTATCAGTGTATCTCATTTGCTTGCCTCTTCAGCCCAAGTTGGCTGAAAAGATGATGGTAGCTGCCAAAAACTGCAAGATGAAGGAAGGCACAGATCTCTCAGGAAAAGAAAAGAAATTCTGAGTAAAATACCCCTAATTGGTTCCAAACTGGTAAACGCACAGCTGGGGAACCACCCTTTAATGCACGAAGACGTTTACCGCCCTCACAATGAGGATGGAAGAGCGAACATGGTGCTGGAGGGGCTGCTGGTTGGTATAAACTCCCGGACAGCAATTTGGTAGCACATCTCAAAGACCTCTGTCGTCTTTGATCCCATAATTCTCCTTCTAGGAGTTTATCCTGTCCTGTAGAAGATGGGAGAAAATGTGTGTATGAAAATGTTCTTAGCAGCTTAGGTTACCGCTTTGGAGGGTGAATAGTAGACAATGTCTCATGGGAAACTTGATGAACTGGGATCTAACATTGAGGGCTGCAGACCAGGCACTGATTATCATACAGTTGTGGTGAAAGTTGTTGTGATAATGTGTTTATCTAAAAACATGCAAAGATGTCCATGACACAGCTTAACTAAAAATAAAAAAAATACCCACTAGTAGGATATGTAACCTGACCCCATCTATACACACGCATGTTGTCATTGCTGTTCAGTCGCTAAGTCGTTTCTGATTGTTTGCAACCCCACTGACCGCAGCACTCCAGGCTTTCCTGTCCTTCACTGTCTCTTGGAGTTTGCTCAAACTCACGTCCATTGACTCAGTGATGCTACCTAACCATCTCATCCTCTGCCACCCTCTTCTCGTTTTTCCTTCCCTCTTTCCCAGCATGAGGGTCTTTTTCAGTAAGTTGGCTCTTCGCATCAGGTAGGCAAAGCACTGGAGCTTCAGCTTTGGCAACAGTCCTTCCAATGAATATTCGGGGTTGATATCCTTTAGGATTCATTGGCTTGATCTCCCTGCAGTCCAAAGGACTCTCGAGAGTCCTCTCCAGCACCGCAATTTGAAAGCTTCAGCTCTTCGGTGCTCAGTCTTCTTTATGGTCCAACTCTCACATCCATACACGACTACTGGAAAAATTATAGTTTTGACCATATGGACCTTCATCTTCATGTGGAAAGTAATATCTTTGATTTTTAATATGTTGCCTAGGTTTGTCATAACTTTTCTGCCAATGATCAAATATCTTTTAATTTCATGGCTGCGGTCATCATCTGCAGTGATTTGGAGCCCATGAAAATAAAATCAGTCACTGTTTCCATTGTTTCCCCTTCTATTTGCCATGAAGTGATTGGACCGGATGCCATGATCTTCATTTTCTGAATGTTGAGTTTTAAGCCAGCTTTTTCACTCTCCTCTGTCATCAAGAGGCTCTTTGGTTCCTCTTTGCTTTCTGCCATAAGAGTGGTGTCATCTGCATATCTGAGGTTATTGATATTTCTCCCAGCAATCTTGATTCCAGCTTGTGCTCATGCAGCCCAGCATTTCACATGATGTACTCTGCATATAATTTAAATAAGCAGGATGATAATATACAGCCTTGACATACTCCTTTCCCATTTGGAACCAGTCCATTGTTTCATTTCTAATTCTAACTGTTGCTTCTTGACCTGCATAAAGATTTCTCAGGAGGCAGGCAAGGTGATGTGGTATTCGCACGTCTTTAAGAATTTTCCAGTTTGTTATGATCCACACGGTCAAAGGCTTTAGCGTAGTCAATGAAGCAGAAGTTCTTAGACAGTTATCATCTTGCTGTGTCCTCAGGTGGTGGAGGGACAAATGAGATCTCTATTGTCGATTTGATAAGGGCACTAATTCTATCACAGGGCCTACATCCTCATGACCAAATCACCTCCAAGGGCTCCCCCTTCTAATACCATCACATTGAAGACCACGATTTCAGCATACGAATTTAAGGGAGAACTCAAGAATTTGGTTTATGGCAGAGTCGATGAAGACCATTCACATAAGGGAGGCTAATATGCTTCCCTCAACCTACCAATGCAAATGCTCATCTCACCCAGAAAGATTCTCACAGACGCACCCAGAATAATGTTTGGCCCAATGTCTGGGCGCCTCATGGCCCCGTCAAGTTGAGATATAGAATTAGCCATCACATCGGCTAACATACAAATGTGTCTCCATGGGCAGAAGCCACGGAGCCCACACATCCGAAGGTGCTGCTACCACATGTCCTCTAGATTCTAGGTCCCCTGGGCTGGCTTCCTCTCGTGGGGTCGCCCCGTAGTCGACCTTAACAATATGGAAGACCACGAGTTAGTCATTGGAATGTACTTCTACGTATTTGATTTGAATTAAAGACTGTGTGCAGCAGATGTACACCATCGGATCCAGATGATTCAAATTAAAAAATGCACGGCTTAAATTCTTCCCTGACGTTATGCAGTACATTATCAGTCGTTCTGTGGTTTGGTGAGGTTTGGTAAGCCGTTGTCACCGTCAGGTTGGCCGCCCCGTACTGGTGTTGCAAGCAGATTCATGGTCTCAAAAGCTGAGTGGTGGAGTCATTTACCTACTCTCCCTTGGATGCTCCTGACAATGCTGGTGCCAAAAATAGAGGCCCTGGCACAGCTTTCCTAGTTGGTCCCTGAATGCACGGTTCTACTCAGGTGGCTCAAGTGGTAAAGAATCTGCCTACAACTGCAGGAGACTCAGGTTTGCTCTCTGGGTCAGGAAGATTTCCTTGAGGAGGACATGGCAACCCATTCCAGTATTCTTGGTTGGAGAATCCCATGGACAGAGGAGCCTGGCAGACTACAGTCTGTAGATTTGCAGAGGACAGGACTTGTAGACTTGCAGAGGACAGGACTGAGCATGCTTGCACTCACACCCTAGCTCAGGAAAAAGAGTGACTCTTTCAAGGCAGAATTGGGACCAGGAATGACACTGCACTTGGGGGCTAGGAGAAGTGCATGTCCTTCGGAGCAGGACTGCAGAGATGCTGGGAGAGAGGACAGATCCAGTATTCAAGGAGTCCTATCTTGTCAACTTGGAAACTGGGCAGTGTTGGTTTCCCAGTCAGGGGGTAGATTGCAGACCTGGGGGATCAAATAGGACTCAGGACTGGAGTATGGGGCTGTGGTCACTAGGGACACTTATTCATGGACAGTTCAGTTCAAGGGGGAGGGTGGAGCAAGACAGGTGGTGCAGGGGGCAGGGGAAGGGCTCAGATGTGTTATAGCAGAATTGAGGTCCACATCTTGCCCAGAGGTTCTCAAATGTGACTTTGCAGTGTCTGGAGACATTTGGGGGCATTGTATTGTAGAGGGGGCTACTTGCATCTAGCGGGTAGAGATCAAGTGCTTAGTTGCTCAGTTGTGTCCACCTCTTTGCAACTCTATGGACTATAGCCCATCAGGCTCCTCTGTCTATGGGGAATCTCCAGGTAAGAATACTGGAGTGGGTTGCTATTTCCTTCTCCAGGGGATCTTCCCAACCCAGGGATCGAACCCAGGTCCTTGCATTGTAGGTGGATTCTTTACTGTCTGAGCCACCAGAGTAGAGATTAAGGGTGCTGTTAAAATCCTACGTGCCCAATATCAACCACGTATGTGCATTTATGTGTACACACACACACACACACAAACTCACAACGGCTTCCCAGGTGGTTCTAGTGGTAAAGAACCCACCTGCCAATGCTGGAGACCTAAGATATCCTGGAGGAGGGCATGGGAACCCACGGCAGTATTCTTGCCTAAAGAATCTCCATGGACAGAGGAGTGTGGTGGACTATAGCCCAAAAGGTTGCAAAGGGTTGAACACGACTGAAGTGACTGAGCATGCACACACACACACACACACACACACACACACACACACGCACAAGTGTGCCCGCACAGACCAGCAGTGTGGAGGCTTGTAGACTGGGACAGCAAAGATTGGAGGAAGAGAGCTTAGAGGGGGAGCAGAGTGTGTGTGGGGGAGAGTTTAGAGGTGTGGGAGCTGGGCTGGGGGGCAACACAGAGCCTGGGAGCCACCACCGAGGGCTGCAGGCTTGGCCCAATGGGCAGGAAAAAGGAGGTGACTGGCAGAAGCCCAGTGCTGATAAAGAGGTTGTATTCAAAGGCTGGATCTGGGGGTGCTTCTTACCAAGATCCACCGAACTCGAAGGAGGGAGAAGAAAGTGAGGATGCAGCCCCCACCTCAGGCAGGAAGGACTCAGGGTTGTGGGCCATGAAGAGCTAAAGCCGAGGGTAATGAAGCAAAGGCACAGACCCCTGAAAGCCCAGAGAGGGAAAACGTGACAACTTATGCACAACACCCATTTCAGGGGCTTTCTCTTGACCTCCGGCCATCCTCTCCTCTTTGTGCACAGGCTCTCCTGCAGGGAACAGACTCTGGTAGCAAAAAGCATCCACTTTCCAGCTACCCTGCCTGGGTGTTAGCAACCTCCCTCTACCACTTTGCTGGCTGAGTTGGTTTCCGGCAATCTACTTGACCTCTCTGTGCCTCAGTTTTCCCGTCTGTAGAGCGGACACAATAAAAAGACGCTCATCTCAGAGGAATAACAAGAGTTAAGTGAGATGTTATTTTAACACCGGGGACTATTGGTGACACCTGTTTCCCTTCATGTCTCAAAATAGATAATCTTTTATTGTCCACCTTCCAAAATCCAGCCTCATAAAATTGAAACTGGGAAGGTGAAAGAGACAGAGACAGAATGGGAGAAAACGAGGTTCTTAGCCTCTGCTGTTCCTTCCTCCCTGGTCCCGGATGGCCGGGGCTGTGAGCTTTAGGGTCGGTCACATCTTCTTTGCAGGGACTAACATGCAGAGGGATGCTGGTTGGGCTGTTTCATGGGTAAGGCAGCCCTGGAGTAACATGGAGGGGATACTTTCCCTTGCTGCTGCTGCTAAGTCGCTTCAGTCGTGTCCGACTCTGTGTGACCCCATAGACGGCAGCCCACCAGGCTCCGCCATCCCTGGGGTTCTCCAGGCAAGAACCCTGGAGTGGGTTGCCATTTCCTTCTCCAACGCATGAAAGTGAAAAGTGAAAGTGAAGTCGCGCAGTCGTGTCCAACTCTTAGCGACCCCATGGACTGCAGCCTACCAGGCTCCTCCGTCCATGGGATTTTCCATGCAAGAGTACTGGAGTGGAGCGCCATTGCCTTCTCCTACTTTCCCTTAGGGATATAAAAACATCTGCCCAAATTATTTTTTTGTTTATTGAATATATTCAACATATAGCACTGTGTACCTTTAAGGTGCACCACTTGTTAATTTGACACACTTACATATTGTAATGCAATTGCCATTGTAGCCATATTTATCGTTTCTATTACACTGTATCATTATAGTACAACGTTGTTGTCTGTGTTCATCGTTGTCTATGTTATGCTGTACGTTAGATATCTGTCTCATTCACTACTCGTTGCATCTGTGTACCCTTGAACAATGTTTTGCTCCCCAAACATTCCAAAAAGTGCAGGTCATCAGAGTGCGGGTTTACAACAGAGGGGGTGTGAACTGCCTCAGTGCAGTACAGAGCTACAACGTCTTACACAGGGCGACTCATCAAAAGACCCGCAGACCACATCTCTGCACCCCAGACACGGCAATGCCGCTGAATCTCGTGTCTAAAATATTAAAAAATGAGAGCAATGAAACAAGCTGAGATTCTCTTTTTAAATGTCTTCTATGCACTCCAGTGTTCTTGCCTGGAGAATCCCAGGGATGGGGGAGCCTGGTGGGCTTCCGTCTATGGGGTCACACAGAGTTGGACACGACTGAAGTGACTTAGCAGCAGCAGCAGCATGCACAAGGGAAGGTTTTTATTAAGTAGTCTTTAATATGCATAGAGGTATTTACACATCTCACCAACTGTCTCACTAAAGCATGCCAGAATAAAAAAAGTTTTGTGTTTCCTCGCTGAACTTTTTTTTCTTCTATGAGCTTTTCTGCTGTGATTCTGCTTATTATAAAGATACAAGATAGATTTGGTTGACCAAGTTCAACACTGGACCCTTGATTTCGTGTGATGACTTTTACTGCTAGTTCTGGCTTGATTAAACTGGGTATCTAGAAAGTTGAGTATGGAATAGAGAATGCCATAGAGTCAGATAGGTGATTTAAGACAGCTGCAAGTTCTTACTTCCCACTGAGATTCACAGCGCTCAGGACACTTGTGAATATCAGGGGCTTTGTTGAAAAGGGACAGCTCTGGGCACGAAATCACAAACGACCCCTGGTACCTCTCTCATCCCTGTGAACTTGGAAAGGTATTCAATCAAGAAGTCCTTAGGCTGATACCAATATGCACAAGACATGGAGCTGGATTTTTCTTTGTGATTTACTCCACAATGCTAGGAGCTGGAATTGACCTTCACTGCCCACGTGGTTTGTTTTAAGAGGAGCTGAGAGCCACTGAATATACATCCTTGTCCGAGCTTCCACCAATCTGTGTCTGAGGACAGCCCTACTCACAGGACTGGTGGTTCTTACTTCTGGGCTCCTTCCGCCACGCCAGGTGGGTCCCTTCCTGTACAGATACCTGCTCTGAAACATTCGTGCTTTAAGAGTGAAGTGACAAGTTTCAGCATCAATTCCTCTCTGGAAACTGGCATGCAGTGTCGTCTTTCACTTGGTACCAGCAAGTCTTCATTTCCGACTTGGCTTTAACTCAAACCTCACGCAGTGTTTCCAGATGCTGTCTCGGTCCACGTGGACTTTCAACACTGCTGACACCAAGCGAGGGTTAACTGAGATTCTCTTCTCGCTTTGCTCCTGGGGAAATGGACAAACATTAATTCTCAGGCTCCTCTTCTCCAGTCCATGGTTACAGCTAGACAGGCAGGCAGAGCCCACCCAACTCACTCTATTTGTGACCATCTTTCTAATCTCAGTTTAGTTGTCCATGGCGATTGCAAGAAACACACTGTTGCGGTTTTTCCAAGTCTGCAAAGTTTTAGAGATTAGTCAGTTGTTTCTACTTTTGACATTCACGAGTGTGAACACAGCCTAAATCCTGCCCTCCATAAGCTAAGCAATGAGAAAGATGAAAACACACCGGCATGTCTGAAAAGATGCAAGAAAGAGTAACTAGTACTATTAAAGCAACAGTGGGCTGTGACAGCAGTGTGGGTGCTTATTTGCAGAGAACGCTGGGGGCTGATTCATAGAAAATGCTGAATTTCAGGGCCTGGGGGAGGGTCCATCTGATATTCTTAATTGGCTTCATTTTAAAAGAATAATTGTCAGAAAAAGTGAGCTTTAATGCTAGTTCTGCCGATTACAGGCACCGTGAATAATCCATTTAGTTTCTCTGCATGCTTCTTCCATCTAGAGTGGGAAGAAGAATTTACTAATCTTTCAATCTGTTTTTTTTTTTTTCCAAATGTAGGAATATATATCAAACTACTGGTTTTTATTGTTGAAATGTTACTTATTGATATTATTTATTGAAATATTACTTATTGATATTGGTATTAGTAATGAGGGGCTTCTATAGTGACAAAATTGAAAACCATTATTTGCATACCACCTTGAGATAACTGTGATTTCCCTGGTGGCTCAGATGGTAAAGCGTCAGCCTAGAATGCGGGAGACCCAGGTTCGATCCCTGGGTTGGGAAGATCCCCTGGAGAAGGAAATAGCAACCCACTCCAGTACTATTGCCTGGAAAATCCTTTGGACGGAGGAACCTGGTAGGGAGTTGGACACGACTGAGCGACTTCACTTTCACTTTGAGATAACTGCTACTGGTGTTGATGTATTTCTCTCTTTTGATGCATTTTTTAAAATACAGTTGAAGGCATTCTAAAAAATTTAAAAGGACAACTCTTTCTTGAGCACCTTCTGAGGCGTCTCCTCTGTCTCCATCGGTCGCCTGTCACCCATGCTGATGCTGCGTGTGACTGGGGTCTTCCGTATCATCCACCCTGTTTCCTTTTGTAACACTTAGCCAAATCTCATCATGAAGACAAGAGAGGAATGTGTGAACGGACTTAACCCCACCTAACCCCTAAACATGGTTAAAATGGTTAATTTTATGTTCTGTATGTCTGAACACAATAAAAAAGAAATGCATGATTTTAGAAAGGAAAAACTGATATTCTAAAAAATAAGCATAATTTTAGCTGCAGGTAAAATGTAAACTTATGATGAAAATGAGTTGAGCTGGAATCATGGTGGATCTGAGCTTCTAAGGCCTTACTAGATGTTTCACTTCCTGGAAGTTGAATTGGGGGTGGCTCTTAAAATTCCCTATCTATGTATATCAAAGTCGCTCAGTCGTGTCCAGTACTTTGCAACCTCATGGCCTATATGGTCCATGGCATTCTCCAGGCCAGAATACTGGAGTGGGTGGCCTTTCCCTTCTCCAGGGGATCTTCCCAACCCAGGGATCAAACCCAGGTACCCTGCCTTGCAGGCAGATTCTTTACCAGTTGAGCCACTTGGTGATATAAGTAGCCTACTGATGGATCTCATTAAGCGGGGAGGTATTCAGCTGGAGCAGGAGGCCCAGTGCCAAGGAATTCAATTGCTTCATTGCCACTTGTTGCTATTTATTGTGTGAAAATGACACAGATTTATCCTGCCATCCAGAATTTTAAACAAAAACAAATAACTTTCATGAAAAACGCTTCATTTTCTGTCTGGTTTTCTCCTGGGAGCAAAGTCTTGCTTTTCTTAAGTGGGATGAGTTTTGCACTTCATTAAATGTCCTGATCTTTTCATCACGTTAGCCTTTAAGGCAATAACATAATCTTAGTTCATCTAGATTAATGATTACAATAAAACTATGGGTATAAATCTTAAGAAGGCTGTGAAAATGAACAGCTGGAGAGGCTAAAGTCTGATTTCTAAAATTTCAGAGAGATTTATCGTTATTGATGGTGATCCTTTTTTTTTTTTTCTGTCTAATTAGATGAAACAACTTTTTGTTATGTTTCTTTCCTAGAGAAAACTTATCAAACCTTCCAACTTATCAAACTTCCAGTTGAAGAGATGAACAAGTCTTCAGGGTGTAATGTTCCCCTGGACAAAATGTTCATCTCAAATCCTTCTGGAATGATTTAATTACAGTCTTGACATTTTCACAGGAACCCTGACAGTACAAGGAAGGAGTGCTATCTATACATGAAATGGCATTCACCACGATTCCCTACAGCTCAAGATTGGTGCCCTGAATTTATGACAGAATGGTGAAGATGTTTCCAAATGCTAGAAGGGGCTCTGGTTAATGCTCTGATCTGTACTGATCTACAAAGGAAAAATGTCCTCTTGGTCTTCACACCAGCAGGAGTGATGGTCTCAGGTCTCCAGGCTTTCACGGAAAACAGGGCAGTGAACTGAAGCTCTGGCACTTTTACATGTGCATTCGCCAAGGAATTCCAAACTCTTCTTGAAGCTCTGTCTCAATGCATCAGTTAGGGCTCCTTAACAAGGCAGGGAAAAAGAGACCTGGAAAAAGTTGGAGCTTTGTTGATTCTTCTGCATAAGGTAGCACCTTATGGTTCTATTCAGATTGTTCTGGAACACTCGATGGCTCCAGAGGTACAAGATACAACTTGTGCGACTATTCTTTGAGATAAAGTTTGAAGATGCTTATGTGCCCCTGTGCTAAGTAGCTTCAGGTGCGTCCGACTCTGTGCGACCTTATGGACTGTAGTCCACCAGGCTCCTCTGTCCATGGGATTCTCCAGACAAAAGTACTGGAGTGGGTTGCCATGCCCTCCTCCAGGGGATCTTCCTGACCCAGGGTCGAACCCACATCTCTTATGTCTCTTGCATTGGTGGATGGATTTTTAACACTAACACAACCCGGGAAGCCCAATGCTTATATAACAGAGCATAAAATAATTGTATGCCTTAGAGATACCAGTGTCTTCAACCTCATGATATCAAACACCTAGAGGTCCAAGTAACAAAATCCAAGTCAGTGTTTGATTTTTTCATTTTTCATCCCCTTGAATCATGGGCTAAGCATGACACTAGTGATTATGTTGTGGGGGCCTAGTTGGGAAGCCGAAGGAGGGCAGGCCTCAATGTGGGCAAAGTCCATGCAAACCAGACAGCTTGGTTCAGTTCAGTTCAGTCGCTCAGTCACGTCTAATCCTTTGCAACCCCATGGACAGCAGCACGCATCACCCTGTCCATCACCAACTCCTGGATCTTGCTCAAACTCATGTCCATTGAGTTGGTGATGCCATCCAACCATCTCATCCTCTGTCATCCCCTTTTCCTCCTGTCCTCAATCTTTCCCAGCATTAGGGTCTTTTCCAATGAGTCGGCTATTTGCATCAGGTGGCCAGAGGATTTGAGTTTCAGCTTCACCATCAGTCCTCCCAGTGAATACTCAAGACTGATCTCCTTTAGGATGGACTCGTTGGATCTCCTTGTAGTCCAAGGGACTCTCTAGAGTCTTCTCCAACACCGCAGTTCAAAATCATCAATTTTTTGGCTCTCAACTTTCTTTGTAGTCCAATTCTCACATCCATACATGACTACTGGAAAAAATATAGCATTGACTAGACAGAACTTTGTTGGCAAAGTAATGTCTCTGCTTTTTAATAGGCTGTCTAGGTCAGTCATAACATTTCTTCCAAGGAGCAAGCGTCTTTTAATTTCATGGCTGCAGTCACCATCTGCAGTGATTTTGTAGCCCCCCAAAATAAAGTCTGTCACTGTTTTCATTGTTTCCCTGTCTATTTGCCATGATGTGGTGGGACCGGATGCCATGATTTCTCGGACGAGCCTTTGCATTGTCTATTCTCAAGTTATTCTCATTCAAGGGTGTCTGTCATTGTCGGCTCTAGCCAAGATCAGAAGTCTGGCTCCAAGACATGGTTACAGACAGCAGTGGGTTAGGGTACCAAGGGCTGCTGGCTGTCCTCGTCCAGGGGAGATGGATGAGCCATAAACAGGTGACCCACATCTGCCTTAGTGAACAATCTTCCCAAGTCCTTTTCCAAATGCAGTGGCTTAAGGTAAGCCAATCTATCAAATACCTGCCACAGAGGAAATACATATCCAAAGATATGTTATCCAGAAACAGGGCAGCATTTGGCAAAGCATAAAAGGAAATAATTTCTTTGGTGAAAAATTAAATGCAGAATCACACAGTTAGACTCCAAACCAAGAATCTCCTTTTTGGGGAGATCTGGCTATTGCAATTTTGCAGCTACTTGGCCTGGGGTTGGTGATGGGCAAGTTCCTGATTATTTCTGCCTTGTCTTTGTTGGCCCAAGATGCTGCTGGTACCCTGCTGAACTATTCTGAAGATACTCTTGCAATACTTAAGATGGCTTTACTAATGGCTGTGCGATAGATAAGAGAAAGAGAAACAGAATGCCACAGACAGTGGGAGTGTGACTGACAAGGTTCAATCCCTGTGCCTGAAGCCCAGCAAACCTCCAGTTCGTCTGCTACTTTCCCAACTGTCTCAGAGTTCACATGCTGTGTCCTAACACTGCAGCACAGGAAGGGATTTACCCCACGTGGTTCCCCGAGACACCATCCCGTGTAAGAGAGATGGCAGCATCTCCCACTTCCATGGAGCCTGTCTTCTATCTGCCTCCGTGTCATGGAGAGAGTCAGTTCCTAGGTAGGTTGATAAGAAGTCCAGGGTTCCCAAGGAGGAGAAAGGGTTCTGGAATCCTCGAGAAGGAGAAAGGAGTCTGGGACAAATGTTCTTTTCTACATTGCTTTGTCTGAGTCAATATAGTATTATATCTTGCTCGAGGACATGTTTCTCTTTAACAAGAACCTTCTGACTAATCCTATCATCTTAAAATCTATATTATGGGAGTGGGTCTGGTCAGTTCAGTTCAGTCGCTCAGTCATGTCCGATTCTTTGTGACCCCATGGACTTCAGCACGCCAGGCCTCCTGTCCATCACCAACTCCTGGAGCTCACTCAAACTCATGACTGTTGAGTCAGCGATGCCATCCAACCATCTCAACCTCTGTTGTCCCCTTCTCCTCCTGCCTTTTCCAGCATCAGGGTCTTTTCAAATGAGTCAGCTGTTCGCATCAGGTGGTCAAAGTATTGGACTTTCAGCTTCAACATCCAGTCCTTCCAATGAAAATTCAGTATCAATTTCCTTTAGGATGGACTGGTTGGATCTCCTTGCAAGTCCATGGGACTCTCAAGAGTCTTCTCCAAAACTACAGTTCAAAAGCATCAGTTCTTTGATGCTCAGCTTTCTTTGGGTGGGTCTGGTAAGATCTTTCTATTGGTCATTCTAATCTTATTAATTTAAAATGTATGTTGTGGGAGTGGGTCTGAAAAATGTATATAAGGCCTTGATAAGACTAGCTAGGGAGGCATTCTCCGTCCCCCTTCTGATGTCTATGTCAGAAGCTTTCTCTGTCGCTTTTCTTACTTTAATAAAACTCTGCTACACAAAAGCTCTTGAGTGATCAAGCCTGGTCCCTGGTCTGGAAGCTATATCTCCTTCTTTGGAGATCACGAATCCAACATTGTTCACCGTAAGCTATCATCATCCCCTGGGAACTGAAGCCAAAAATGTCCTTTCTGGCCAGGGGAAGCTCTACCCACTGGGGTGCCAACGCACCTTTGCATCAAGAACGAAATCATAATTCCTTATATGCTAACTAGCTTAGTCATGTCCGTCTCTTTGCGACCCCATGGACAATAGCCCACCAGTCTCATCTGTCCATGGGATTCTCCAGGCAAGAATATTGGAGTGGATTGACATGCCCTCTTCCAGGGGCTCTTCCCAACCCAGAGAGCAAACCCAGGTCTCCTGCATCGCAGGCTGATTCTTTACCATCTGAGCCACCAGGGAATGACAACCTCCTAATCCAGGCAAATAAGATCTACTAGACAGACAAGCTAACTCACTTATTTAGCTTCACAGAGATACTTCATGCTCTTATTTCCCCCCCATTTCTTTAAAATGTTTGCTCCACAGGTAAGATGTTCTTCTGGAATTCCTCTTTGGGTTAGGACTTCCGCTGTATCACTTAGGAAAGGGAACTTCGGAAGACTTCCCTAGTGGTGGCAGAGTGAGGGAGTGAGAACAGGGATCAGAGAAAGTCATAAGACGCAGGACCTGTAGATCTTGTTGACTGATAGGCGACAGTTGACCAAACTCCTGGTGTGTCCAAGACAAATGGGTTTCCCAGGACACGGTGTCACCGAGACAGGAATTACTGCCAGAGGGGGTGTCAGGCCACCGCCCTTCTCACTCACAAGCAGCACCCTCTAAACACTGCTCACGCCCCCGTCCCATCTGCTCAGGACCACACAGAAGTTATCTTCAGTTTTTCGACGACTTACACGAGTTTCGATCTCTTTTCATTGCTCTTGCAACCTTGTACTGCAGTGTGTTGATTCTGCATTAGAGTTTTGGGGCATTTACTTTTTAAGTAGCATCCCTGGGGGTAAATTGTCTGAGACTGCAGATCATTGCTTGTCCTACTTAGTACCTGGTCTAACTGCCTTCCGCTCTGAACTTCCACCTTCAAATTTCCACATCTGGAAGAGATGCAATGTGGACCGTGAGAGATGGGGGAGTAAGGTCAGTCCTTAGCTGCTGCTGCTGCTGCTGCTAAGTCACTTCAGTCATGTCTGACTCTGTGTGACCCCATAGACGGAAGCCCACCAGGCTCCCCCGTCCCTGGGATTCTCCAGGCAAGAACACTGGAGTGGGTTGCCATTTCCTTCTCGAATGTGTGAAAGTGAAAAGTGAAAGTGAAGTTGCTCAGTCGTGTCTGACCCTTAGCGACCCCACGGACTGCAGCCTACCAGGCTTCTCCCCAAAGAGGTGGAATGGAGGGATGGTGCTCCATGGAAAGAGTGAATGGCTGTCAGCCTCCAGCTTAGACACGCCCCTCTTCCATCCTTTCAGCCCGCTTTCTCTATCTCTCCCTCACCGTCTGGAGGGTCTTCTGGGTTTGTACTTATCCCTTGTGAAATACACAGAGTCCTTTTCTCTGCATGATCCCTCAATACTCCACAAGGCTCGTGAGTCCATAATACCAAACTTCTAAATTGTGTGTGTGTATGTGTGTGTGTGAATGTTGGTGGAAGTGGGTGTGTGCAGAGGGGCTTGAAGGCAAGAATCTGTATGATTACTCATCATAATGATATGAGTATTATAAATATGTGTTTACTAAATATATATTGCTTTGGATTATTTCTCTATCACATGGATGGGTGGCTCTGGAAAGAAATTAGTCTTGGGTCAAATGCATTTTGTGGTGATGGCTCCCAGTCCAGGGCAGGGACCTGTACCCTCCCACCCTCCATGAGGGCTGAGTGAAATGTTGTTTTTCAGTGGCTAAGTTGTGTCTGACTCTTCGCAACTCCATGGGCTATAGCCCGCCAGGCTCCTCTGGCCTCCACTGTCTCCCAGAGTTTGCTCAGTTTCATGCCCATCGAGTTGGTGATGCTATCTAACCATCTTATCTTCTGTTGCCCCTTTCTCCTCCTGCCCTCAATCTTTCCCAGGATCAAGGTATTTTCCAATGAGCTGACTCTTTGAATCACATGGCCAAAGTATTGGAGCTTCACCTTTAGGATCAGTCTTTCCAATGAATGTTCGGGGTTGATTTCCTTTAGGATTGACTAGTTTGATCTCCTTGTAGTCCAAGGGGCTCTCAAGAGTCTTCTCTAGCACCACAGTTAAAAAACTTCAATTCTTTGGTGCTCAGCCTTCATTATGGTCCAATTCTGACATTCATACATAATTACTGGAAAAACCATAGCTTTGATTTCCCTGGTGGCTCAGATGGTAAGGAGGATGCCTGTAAAGCAGGAGACCTGGGTTCGATCCCTGTGTTGGGGAGATACCCTGGAGAAGGAAATGGCAACCAGTATTCTTGCCTGGAAAATCCCATGGACAGAGGAGGCTACAGTCCATGGGGTCTCAAAGAGTCAGATATGACTGAATGACTGAATAGAGAGAGGGGATTAAAAAAAGGAACTGTTTCCTTATTGGTAGGAGAGCCGGAGAAGGCAATGGCAAGCCACTCCTGTACTCTTGCCTAGAAAATCCCATGGATGGAGGAGCCTGGTGGGCTGCAGTCCGTGGGGTCGCTAAGGGTCGGACACGACTGAGCGACTTCACTTTCACTTTTCGCTTTCACACATTGGAGAAGGAAATGGCAACCCACTCCAGTGTTCTTGCCTGGAGAATCCCAGGGACGGGGGAGCCTGGTGGGCTTCCATCTATGGGGTCACACAGAGTCGGACACGACTGAAGTGATTTAGCAGCAGCAGCAGCAGCAGATCTGAGAGGTCATAAAGAAGGGATGTTGGGACGTGTGTGGTTGTGTTTCTGTGAGTGTGTGTTGTGAGCAGGCACTAGTCAATACAGGCCAATACGGTGAAACAGAAGAACTTGGGTTTGAACGTTGGCTGGCTGGCTTCTTGCACCAGCTCTGTGCTTTGGGGCAATTTCTTTAACACATCTCAATGCTACACTTTTCTCATCTGTCCTTCATAGAGCTCCTGGAAGGACTAACTATCTCAACACACATAAAACACTTAGCACGGAGCCCGGCGTATAGTAAACACTCAATAAACATCAGCTATTACTATTATTAGGGCTGACCCCGAGCATAGATGAGAGGCTTCTAAGGCCCCAATAAATCTTCATGAGGGGATGCCAAGAGGAGCCTGGGTTGTGCTGGCTTGAATTTTTTGGAACTGTCTTAATATATTTGAAATTTATACTGAAATCCAATGTGCTGAGGTCTCCTGATAAAAACAGGGGAAAAAAAAAAGTGGAAGCATATGGTGGTCTGAGTCTTAAAGAAGAATGACTTCTATTATAGAAACAGGGTGATGGAGAAATGTGTCTTTTCAGCCCCGTCAGTCACAAACCGTTTCCAAATGTTGACATTACGCATGATATTAATATATGATAAAGGATCCGTGGAAAAGTGGAAAAGCACAAGCACGTCATGCAAAGCCTGAGCCCCACTAACGCCCCTAATGGATTAGAAGCAACAGATCACAGCTCGTTTTAAGTATTTGCAGTGGCTGGTGTCAGGAGGCTGACAATTAATCCCCATCTAAGGACGTGGCCAAATCTGGGTTTTTCTAAATCAAAGGAAGCGTATTCTCATCTAAGGTCTTGTTAAAGCTTTATTTTATTTTACTTTATTATCAAGGACTTTTTCTTTTTTTTCCTTTTTGGGTCCCTCCTTGGTTTGTGAGGTAAATTTCTATTTAGGATAAAGGTTCATTTTTTTTTTTTTCAACCCCTAAACTTGGAGGAGTTACTCAGGCAGAGAATAACCTTTGAAGTTAAGAGAAACTGTCCTATCAAGCCAGGATACAAAACAGAATCAGAAAGGGGGCTCCTAATGCATTATGGAATACAATGCAGAATCTGCCCGAAGGTGATGCTAATTTCTGCTCTGGTCAATGAAAACCAGACTTCCAGACGACTTGCTCTGTATTCATCTGAATCCTCCGGACTCTGAGTTGCCACATGGTGATACGGGAAAGCTAGTGGGTCTGGTGGGCGAGGGGGGAGCCCCATGATGGGGCAAGAGCTGGCTCCTTTATTTTCTTTGGCATAGCTTATGGAAAAGTCAGAGAAAATGAATTTCAAATGATGGGTCAACACTCAGGATTTGAAACACATTTCTTCCATCCTGTAGGTCTCCTGCATCCATGGAAATGATTTTTATAACTTTAATTTCATTGTCAGTTGCAGGTATGTTGTTCATAGAGTTCTAGATACCCCCCCACACCCCAATATCTTCATTTCAGTCATTTACCATGCAATGGCTCTTTCTCAAGCCCATAAAATCATGGAAAAAAGTTCAAACTGGCTGTAAATGATTACACGAATTTCCTGTTTTCTTTCCATTTTTTTTCTCCTTTGCCTTTTAAAATCGTCCCTTTCTCCTGTGGCATATTTTATATCAAAAATGTGGAGGGTACAGAAGACCCACATTAAGGCAGCAGCTGGGATGGGCCGTCGCTCAGGCAACTTGTTCCCTCACTCTAATTTTTGTCCACGTCGTAAAAATGTTTCAAACGCTCAACAAATGTTGGCATGGTAACTGAAAATGTGGAAATAACAGAATGCCATTTGGTGGGGAATTTTAAGAGATTAGACAGAAGCATGAAAGCACTGATGAGCAAGGGAGAGGTGATTGTTTTCTAAAGACACCCTGAACTTCTCAAAACGTGGGAGAGGCCGATGCTAGAAGCAGAAGGAAGAATACAGTCAGCAGCACCTCTTCTTGCTGCTCCTTTTGGTTAACTTGGTTCAGCTTCTGAAAAGGGTCACACGCATGTGTGTTTTGGAGTAAAATGGAATTATGATAAAAGCGAAAATTTGTGGCTCAGACGGTGAAGAACCTGCCAGCAATGCGGGAGACCCGGGATCGATTCCTGGGTCAGGAGGATCCCCTGGAGAAGGGAATGGCAACCGACTCCAGTATTCTTGCCTGGAGAACCCCATAGACAGAGGAGCCTGGCAGGCTACAGTCCATGGGGTCGCAGAGTCAGACACGCCTTCCACTTCCAACTTTCTTTCCACTGCCCACCACCAGCCTGAGCTCAGGGAGCGCCTTGTATTCCCTGTTTTTCTGGCACAGAGTGCCTGCAGAGAATGGCAGATTCTGCCCTTGACCTTGGATGCCCCGGCGCTGCGGGGTTGTAGTGTCCTCTTCCTCTCCTAGCCCCGTGGCCCAGTGCCCCACACCCTATCCCTGTTGATTGATCGAGCCTTCCTTCCCGTGCTCAGCTCTGTTTCGTTCCCAGGCACACAGGCCCCATAAGCACACCGACTGAGGGTCCCCAGGACCCAGCTGCACAGAAGACCCCAGCCTGTAAGAAGACTCAGAGCAGCATCTGCCTCCAGCCCACCATGGAGCGGTGGGAGGGTGGGATGACCCTGTTTCTTCCCGTCCCGAGGGTCTACAGGGAGGAAAAGTTTGCTCAGAGTTGGGAATGCATCAGCATTTCCCTGGGGTGAGGGAGATGAAGAAATCGAGGTCTGGGTCTAATTCAGGGGGTGTTACTGTTCAATCTCTAAGGCGTGTCTGACTCTGTAACCTCATGGACTCAGCACCCCAGGCTCCTCTGTCCTCCACTGTCTCCCAGAGTTTGCTGAAATTCATGTCCATTGAGTCAGTGATTTTATCAAACCATCTCATCGTCTGCCATCCCCTTCTCCTTTCACCTTCAATCTTTCCCAGCATTAGGGTCTTTTCCAATGAATTGGCTTTTCGCCATCAGGTGGCCAAAGTATTGGAGATTTAGCTTCAGCATCAGTTATTCCAAGGAATATTCAGGGTTGATTTCCTTTAGGATTGACTGGTCTGATTTCCTTGTAGTCCAATTTAGGGGGTACTGAAGATATAAAATTGCCCGAAGAGAGACTTGGACTCTGCCCTCAGTTTCTGGAAGGTAATCACTAAGCCCTTGGAATGTCAAGTCTGACAGTAATCTTTGTTTGCCTGCGGGCCTTGGACCAGACAGATAATAACAGCACAACTTAGGGTGGGGACTGTGAGACACAGCCGCTTGCTGTAGAGTTGGGGCTCTAGGTCCCCTGGTGTCAGCTCTGCCCCTCAACCCCATCTGTATGATGGAGCCCCAGGAAAGCCTGGTCCCTGAGGCTGGCAACGCTCTGTGGGTACATCCTCCTTTGCTCTCAGGAGGATAACTGTCCTGAGGGCACCGGGAGGCCCCCTGCAACCTCGGTGTCTGGCGTCCTTCTCGAATCAGCCCCTCTCTCCTCCTTCCTTGGATGATTTTAACCTTTGTTCTTTGCCTTGAACAAATGCAAGTGGAGGATAACAGGTTCCAGTGAGCTCTGCTTGTCTTTCTAGCAAATTATTGAAACTAAGGGTGCTTTCAGAACCCCTGAACCTGTAATTGGTGTCGAAAGTGAAGGTGGTGATCTTCCAGACACACACTCTCTAACTTGACAGTTGGTGGGAGCTCTCACTTGGGGTCCTTTTCCTTTTATTTATTTTTTTAACATTTTCCTAATTTATATTTTTGTATATAATGGAAAAATTTAAATATACTTAATGGCAATTTTTCAACTCCATCACTCTTTTTACATTTGCCATCTGGAAATTACAGGTCTACCATAAGCAAGAGCCTTCTCTCTCACCAGGGGTCTTCTTTCTGAAGTGAGGACCTGAGGGTATGCATGCCTGGCCTTCTAGAAACTTCTCACTTTTCCACTTCTTAACAGCCACTTACTCTCCTTCCTCTTCTTGATCTCACTTTATCCACCTGCAGTATTTTCATCTGAGTCACTTGTCGTCCAACTAGCAATTACTTCTAGTGTTCAGCTGATAGAGTTTTTTAAAGCGATGCCATCGAAGCTTACATATCCAGGTGAAAGGAAAATTACTCTTGGAAGAATTCAAAGACTCCCTCTCCAAATCTGCAGGCTCAGTACAATGTACAGATTCACTGGGGATGGTGAAAGTTAGACCGAATGACACAAAATAGCCTCTCAATAAATCCGAGTTCTCACCCACATGGATTTCCTGTGTGTGTGTGTGTGTGTGTGTGCGCGCACGCGTGTGTGTGTGCGCGCACGCGTGTGTGTGTGCCTGCACATGAGTGTGTGTAGGCACCAGCTCAGTCACTCAGTTGTGTCCAACTCTTTGCAATCCTATGGACATTGTAGCCTTGCCAGGCTCCTCTCTCCGTGGAATT
Organism: Moschus berezovskii; assembly: GCF_049115385.1. Classification (NCBI taxonomy): domain Eukaryota; kingdom Metazoa; phylum Chordata; class Mammalia; order Artiodactyla; family Moschidae; genus Moschus; species Moschus berezovskii. The sequence continues at coordinate 5,326,819 of NC_142460.1, forward strand.
TTTTTCCCGGCAAGAATACCAGAGTGGGTTGCCACTTCCTACTCCAGGGGATCTTCCCAACACAGGGTTTCCCAGCGCTGCCTTAATGAAGTATCATAAACTGGGTGGCTGAAATCAATAGAAATTCATTGTCTCTTAGTTATGGGGACTGGAAGTTTGCAGTTATTAATAAAGGCTCAGTAGGACCATGCCCTGCCTTTGAAACGTGTAGGGAAAGCCTTCCAGCCTCTTCCAGCTTCTGCTGGTTTGCTGGCACCTCTCAGCATCCCTTGGCTTGTAGCTCCATCACCTCACTCCTCCATTTCATGTGAGTTTCTCCCTATGTCTCTGCCTCTTCACGTGAACTTCTGTCCATGGATTAGGGGCCCAACCACATCCATTATGACCTCATCTTAATTAATTACCTCTGCAATGACCCCATCTCCAAATAAGGTCACATTCCTGGTACTGGCGGTCAGGACATGAGAATCTCTTTTCTACACAGATACAATTCCATCTCTGACACCACCCTCTTTCTGAGCACGAGAGCCAAGCACGCGGGCTGCCAAAGTCTCAGTTTCTTCACCCGGGAAATGAGAAGCGTCACGTCAGCTCTTGCCAGTCTAGGAAGAGATCAAAGAGACGGAAGCACTCATGCGCCCTGCACACACATCCATGGATGGGCTTGATAGTTCAGGCGGTGGAGAAATGATCCCTCCTGTCGCTGAGAGTGGTGACTCCAACAAGGATGTTTTCTGATGCATTTACAGCCGTTAGAATCTGAGATGAGCAGCGGCTCCTTGCCTCACCCGTTCTTTCTCGTCCCACTGCCACCAGGTGCCTGGAGAGCGGAGAGGAGCCCAGACCGAGGGGCATTGTTTCCCAAGGAACTTCATTCATCAGCTCCATTTGGACAGCCAGCACAGCACGCTCAGACAGTCCCTGGCTACACCTTGCCTTCTCCCGTGTCTTGACTTCGAGCTTATCTGAGAGCCTTTTGTTCGGGCTCATAATTAGTCAGTGACTCAGTAGCCCACAAGCATTACCCGGGAGCCAGACAAGACCAGCAAGCTCTGAGGACCACCTGTTCCAAGTCATTTCCTGTGTGGGCGGCAACTTCACAGGCCTGAAAATGTGAGTTACGGTAAAAATGGCTTCAGCCCTGGCACACTGCGCTGTTGAAACTAGATGAAATCTCGCCTATGTTCTGGCCAGACACATTTCATTATCGTCCTTTGCATATATATTAAAAACTCTTACTCCTTTATAAACAAATGTTCTCCATGGGGAGACAACACGCCCTGGCTGTCAGAAGGAAAACACACCAGCGTTTTATCTCCTGGGTCTGCCCTGAAAGCACATGAGCTACTTAGGAGGGATGGTGAAGGAAGAGGCCTGTTTGCTCCTGTGGGACCATCACCCCTGGGGGTTCAAGAATATTCTTAGTCCATGTTAAGCTACACTCTGCACTAAACTGGAATTTTGGAAACAGTAATCAAATCTTCTGTTCGCAGGACTCTTAACTTGGCCGATGGAGTGGAAAAAAAAAAGCTCAAACAGTTATTTATGTCATGTAGACAAAACATTGGGTGGGTTGACTGATTATTTCCACGGTATAGTGAGCCATCACTGCCATTTTCACTCTGAATTTAACTGCCACGTTTTTCCATGAATAAAACTGTTCCCTCTTGAAGAGTTTTTTAAACTTATTGCCCCTCATCTTTTGTCTGTCTGATCTTGATCTAGATTGTCCAGTTCTTGGGTCATGATGAAACCTTAAAAGTCATTTCTTTTTATTTTTTCTGATTAGAAAAGTAATTCAAGCTCACACAGCACGTTTCAAAATGGAGATATGGATGAAGAAAAGAAAAACCAGCTCCAGGTCCACAAGACAGGAAAAAGTAGCACCCGATTTATTTAACCAGTCTTTTTCGTTGAGCATTCGATGGCTTTAATAGGTATTTATTTTTAAAAGCTAATATTCTATTAGTATTGGATACAAATAATGCTTTGATGATCATAGTGCAGGATTAGTTTTGAAGTTAAAATATATTTTAAAAATGCTGCTGTTTTATCTTGTTTTTCAAACTTTCATTGCTTTGCCCTTCAGCAAAGAGGGCAGTTTTAGCTAGGGCTGCAAATTTATCCATCATAAAACTGAAATCAGAACAGAGTACACAGGAACCACGGTAGCACGCAAGTCAAGGTGGAGATAAGAGGTAAGATTCTGCCCCAGTCATGGCTTCTCCAGCTTTGACACTGAAACAACTCATTTTTAAGAACAACGTTGACACTGTTCCATTAAACCAACTCTTACATAGTCCCCGGAAACCAGCCACCAAGACTAGTGAACTAAAAGTTCACTAATGAAGGTAGAGTGAACTGCTGAGTGTCGTGTGCTTGTTATGTGTGTGAGGTCGTGCTAAAATACCAGGTTTTTCAGCTCCATATATAACCTTTTTTTTTTTTTTAGGTGTATGTTTGTTCCAAGTATTGCTTATAGTGAAAAATGACTTGTTCTTTATCTGAAATTCAAAGTTACCTTGAAGTCCTGTGTTTTATCTGGGAAAACTGTGCAGAGAACTGGTGGTTTTACAAGCAGCATTTATGTCTACTGGTTGGTCTGTGCCTGTGAGCTGTTAAATGTTTTGACCATCAGCCCCCTGCAAAAACATCAAGGCACTTTGCATTCAAGAAGACTTTTTGTTTATAACCAAAGAAACAAACTAGAAGAAAATCCTCTTAAGTTCATGGGGCCAGATGGCACTGTGATATCTCAGAAAGAAGGGACTTGGGAACCTAATTTGACTTGAGTCTTGGCTGTGTGACTTTGTGTTAGTTATTTAACCTCTCTCAGCCTTGATTGCTTGATCTTCAAAAAGGGGCTAATCATATCTACTTCCTAGGGTTTTAGTGATGATGAATGAGAGAATGTACATTATCTATTATTAATATTAATTCTTAAGAAAAAGGGGATATTTTGGCTAAAATTTATAATTTAGTCAAAACAACTAACCTCCTGTATACCGCAGTGACTAGTATTAAAGCTGGCATCACATACATTTTTCAAGTAGAAGTAGATAGAGTTGGGAATGGGAACTCCAGGAAAACCTGAAGTTCCCGGAGTAAAGGGTGCAAATCTCAAGTACAAACTATTCTTTGTGCTTATAAAGGTGATCTTGTTGGTTTCAATCAGTGATTAGCCTTGCATTTTGACTTAGATCATTAATTCACACACGCATGCATTTATTTCTTTAAAAAATAAATCCCCGGGGTAGACAGCATCCTAGGCTCTGGGGAATATGAGACGTACATTGGACCTGGCACAGTCCTCATGGCAGCCCACGGTTCTGTGGGGTAGGTGGACATATTGCAAATCCTCAGGCAGGTAAGCATTTTAGCACAAGTTCTGATTAGCATTGTTAAAGCAAGGTGCCGGGTGGCATGGTAAGTGAAATAGGCAATGGTGGTTTAGAATATGGCTGTGTCGTCTCCACGCTCTGCTCTGTCTCCCAACCAGGGAAATGCACTGTCAAGGCAACACTGAAGAAAAATTAATGGGTAAAAGGAATCTGGGAATATAAAAAGTGGAATAAAGGGGGGACTTCCTTTTTACTGTTGTTTCTGCACGTTTATATAAAAAGGGCCTTTCAACATTTACAGAGCTTTAAAGTGTAACATGAAAAATAGCACTTTGTTCTCATTAGAGTGCCTTTCATCTACGTCACTGCTGAGTCCCAGACGTTACCTCACCCGCCTTCAGAGCACTCCTCAAAGCAGGTACAGAGACACTCTCGCCCCCATTTTACAGACGAAGAGACTGAGGCAACAGGAGGTGAGGTCAGGGGCCGGGGTGCCTGAGTTCTAGCCCTGGTTTTTTCACTCAATATCTGGGTGACTTTCAGTGCCTTCGCTCGGGTGTTTGGAATGGAAAATCGCCAAAATCTCACACAACATTAATCATCTGTGATGGTGTCAAGCAAATGGACAAGTGTCAGAGTGCTCATTTCCGGGATATAATTTAAGTCTTCACTGATAACTTCAGCTTTGAAATAACATCTCTGCAAGGAGACTATCCAGAAAGATTGTTAGAATAACTGAATGTTATTGAAAAGAAGAATTGTGGAAAAACTTGCTAATCACACTGATTCTTGGGACCCAAGGCAGACTTACTATAGCCACTAACTCCTACTTTTAAGGTTTCTTCTTCAATATTTCTTTAGAGTACCTATCTATCATATTCATAATACAAAAGAAAAAGCCATTTCTAGTAGAAATAATCCCAAGTCAGAGCCTGGTAAACCATTAAAGAAATCATTAGGCAAGTTTGGAAAACACAGCATCTATCCAGATCTGTGAGCTTCCCGGTGGCTCAACGGTAAAGAATCCACCTGCAATGCAGGAGCCACAGGAGGCTCAGGTTCGATTCCTGGGTCAGGAAGATCCTCTGGAGGAGGGTGTGGCAACCCACTCCAGTATTCATGCCTGGAGAATCCCATGGACAGAGGAGCCTGGTGGGCTACAGTCCATAGGGTCACAAAGAATTGGACACGACCGAAGTGACTTAGTACATATGCATCCAGATTTGTGGTCTCAAGCTTGGCTGCACACTGGAAGCACTAGGAAGCTTAGAAAAATGGGATGTCTGGGCCCCACCCTAGAGATTTTGATTTACATGGTTTGGGATATGTCCTGAGTGTCAGGTGTGCTAACCTCTCTCCAGGTGATTACAGGGGCAGCCAAGGTTGACAACCAAGTATGTTGTCATGCAGGGAAAATGAAGGGGCTTGAAGAGACTAACCTCACACTTGGAAAAACAGAGTCCAAAGCTGCTCACTGATGGGTGACAATAGAAGGCTGGATACTGAATCCCAGATTTCTGACTCTACCTCTCATTGTTCATGCATTATATGGATGCCCATAATACCTGAAAGCAAAATTTTTGTGTAAAATACAAAAAGATTTTAGTTACATTAGTTGAAGAAAAACATACCGAAAATGGAAAACTTGGGATTTCATAAAACATTTGTCTATTCAGAAATCAAACTTTTCTGTATGGCCTCCATCACCACCACCTATTGGTGGTGAAGATAGTTAAAAGACAAACATTCAGTTCAGTTCAGTTCAGTCGCTCAGTCATGTCTGACTCTCCGCGACCCCATGAATCACAGCACGCCAGCCCTACCTGTCCATCACCAACTCCCGGAATACACTCAAACTCATGTCCACAGAGTTGGTGATGCCATCCAGCCATCTCATTCTCCGTCGTCCCCTTCTCCACCCGCCCCCAACCTTTCCCAGCATCAGAGTCTTTTCCAGTGAGTCAACTCGTCGCATGAGGTGGCCAAAGTATTGCAGTTTCAGCTTTAGCATCAGTCCCTCCAATGAACATCCAGGATTGATCTCCTTTAGAATGGACTGGTTGGATCTCCTTGCAGTATAAGGGACTCTCAAGAGTCTTCTCCAACACCACAGTTCAAAAGCATCGATTCTTCGGTGATCAGCTTTCTTCACAGTCCAACTCTCACATCCATACATGACCACGGGAAAAACCACTGCCTTGACTAGATTGCTGGGAGAAATATCAATAACCTAAGATATGCAGATGACACTACCCTTATGGCAGAACGTGAAGAGGAACTCAAAAGCCTCTTGATGAAAGTGAAAGAGGAGAGTGAAAAGGTTGTCTTGAAGCTCAACATTCAGAAAACAAAGATCATGGCATCTGGTCCCATCACTTCATGGGAAATAGATGGAAAAACAGTGGAAACAGTGTCAGACTTTATTTTTTTGGGCTCCAAAATCACTGCAGATGCTGATTGCAGCCATGAAATTAAAAGACGCTTGCTCCTTGGAAGGAAAGTTATGACCAACCTTGATAGTATATTAAAAAAAAAAAGACAAACATTAACTTGCAAAAAAACTGGGCTGGAAGAAGCACAAGCTGGAATCAAGATTGCTGGGAGAAATATCAATAACCTCAGATATGCAGATGACACCACCCTTATGGCAGAAAGTGAAGAGGAACTCAAAAGCCTCTTGATGAAAGTGAAAGAGGAGAGTGAAAAGGTTGGCTTGAAGCTCAACATTCAGAAAACAAAGATCATGGCATCTGGTCCCATCACTTCATGGGAAGTAGATGGGGAAACAGTGGAAACAGTGTCAGACTTTATTTTTTTGGGCTTCAAAATCACTGCAGATGCTGATTGAAGCCATGAAATTAAAAGACGCTTACTCCTTGGAAGGAAAGTTATGACCAACCTAGATAGTATATTAAAAAGCAGAGACATTACTTTGCCAACCAAGGTCCGTCTAGTCAAGGTTATGGTTTTTCCAGTGGTCATGTATGGATGTGAGAGTTGGACTGTGAAGATGGCTGATCGCCGAAGAATTGATGCTTTTGAACTGTGGTGCTGGAGAAGACTCTTGAGAGTCCCTTGGACTGCAAGGAGATCCAATCAGTCCATTCTAAAGGAGATCAATCCTGGGTGTTCATTGGAAGGACTGATGCTAAAGCTGAAGCTCCAATACTTTGGCCACCTCATGCGAAGAGTGGACTCGCTGGAAAAGAGTCGACTCGCTGGAAAAGAGTCTGATGCTGGGAGGGATTGGGGGTGGGAGGAGAAGGGGACAACAGAGAATGAGATGGCTGAATGGCATCACCAGCTCGATGGACATGAGTTTGAGTGAACTCCGGGAGTTGGTGATGGACAGGTAGGCCTGGCGTGCTGTGATTCATGGGGTCGCAAAGAGTTGGACACGACTGAGCCACTGAACTGAACTGAACTTGCAAAAATACCTGCAACATAGGTGATGAAGCGTTATATGAAGCATCTTTTGAAATCAGTAAGATGAGTAATCCAATAGAATAATGAGAAAAGCTTATGAATAGAAAATTACACAAAAGGAGATTTAAATGTCCAATCAAAACGTAATATGGCTTTGATCACCTTAATCATTAAAGTTGTTCCTATAAATTAAAATGTTAGTGAATTGCTGATATCCACTTATCAAATTAAGGATGATTAAATGATTGATAATATCTGTTACTGGTGAGGATGCGATGGCTGTTGATGAGGTAAATTGACATAACCTTTCTGCAGAGCAATTTGGAAAAAGCCTTAAAGTACGTGCACGCTCTTTGACCTGATAATTGCATTTTAAACAAATTGTCCTAGGAGAAAAGTGTATTAAGATGTACATATAAGGATCTTTTCCATCATAGGGTTTCTTATGATATCAAACATTTGGAAATAATCCAAAACGTCCATCAGTAGAGAACTGGTGAAATAACTCTTGATAGATCCATACGATGGAATAATGAGCAACTATTAAAAATTATATTTCATAATATATGTAAATGTTTTTATTGACACAGAAACATTTTAAGCTTTCTTCTTCTATATTTCTTTAGAGCACGTATCTATCATGTTCATAGAACAAAAAACCAACAAAGTCATTTCTACTAGAACTATCCCATGTGTTAACTGGCATCTGTTTCCAGTACCAAGGAAATGGCACTTAAAATTGTAAAGTGCTTCTGTAGAATGTCAATCACAGACATTTACTGCAGAATAAGAGCTAAAGTCAAGAAGTTCAAGAACAGGGTTGAGTCACAGACAATATCTCCCTGTGCAACCACAATACCTTAGAGGGGACATGAAAATTGAATCAACAAAAATTTACTTCTTGTTTTATGGAAATAGCAGCAAATATCCTGTATGAAGTGAGTATAGATGTTAGATTTGAATCTAGAATGATTTAGCTATTTTGGCTCCCAGATAAAAAGATTGTAGCTTATGAACAATTTTCAAAGGGAGTCCTTTTTTTTGAAAATATTCACCTTGAAAGTTTCAACATCAATAATTTTTACATAGCTTTGGTAAGGCTAAATAATGCCTTTCAAAGAGTCTTGTGTTGATGGTATTAGCTTACCAAGAGAAGAGTCCTAGTAATACATGAAGTCTAGAGGGTCTTTAGAAGGAAGTTTCCCAGAAAAAGCTTTGGCTTAGGTGAAACCTACAATTGGCTGGTTTTGGTTAGCGATGGTGCTGGACAAGAAGTTGCCACGTGCCCCAACGTATGAACCACACCCTGAAAGGAGTGTAGGAGTAAGACACACTCTTCTTAGAAATGTAGAATTGTACATTTGGGCATGAATGAAATGGAAGGCTCTTCATGGTGGCTTTAACACACCTGTAGGCCTAACTTCCTCTGGGGCAAGCATCCTTGGTAATTTCTCACCTGTCGTGCAGCAGCTGCAGAAGCTAGTGGAGCCTGAAAAAAGCAAGTGAATCAAGAGGTTGTGCCCTCCAAATACCTGGCTCCCATCTCTCCAGCAGAACCCCCGACCGTGCCCCAAAACTCTCACCTAAATGCTGGATGCATTTTTGCACGTTACAACTTTTTAAATTTCCTTCCTGACGTTGTAGTCTTTGTGCTTTGTTCTCCATTTCAGGAAAAAAGCAGAGACGTCCCCGAATCACTGTCAGTTCTGCCTTCGTAAACACCTTCACTTTCTTCTGTGTCTGGAAATCACACCTGGATTCCAAAACATCCTTCATGACTTTTGATGAGAAAGTCTGATGAGAGAGCATGGTTTGATTCACTGGTCAGGATTCCTGACAAGTTTTCACACGAGGATTCCTACGGCAGTTTGACAAGTCATTTGGGGTGAAAGATGAGACTTAGCGATCCCATTAAGCAGTGAATTTCCCCTTGTCTGTCTATTTCCCCAAATTTATTTTAATTAAGCAAAAACAGGTTTCTTCTCTCAATTTCTCTATCCAGATTTACAATCCTCTCCCCTCTGGCAGAGGGCCTGCTTGGCAGCAGCCTCAGATCCCAGCCAGGGTTGCTGGAAACACAACTGTCCATGGCTAAGGCCCAGTTCCAGACCCGTACTTTCTGAAATACCTATTTAACCCAGAAAGATAAAAACACAAACTAAGTTTCTGAATATGGACAATTAAAATACTGTGTGTATTTTCTCTGGCTGCTTTGGAAAAATACATTCTTATCCAACTTTTGATGTTTAGTAGCTAAGTCATGTCTGACCCTTTGTGACCCCATGGACTGTAGTCTGCCAGGCTTCTTTGTCCATGAGATTTCCCTGGCAAGAATACTGGAGTGGGTTGCCATTTCCTTCTCCAGGAGATCTTCCCCATCCAGGGATCAAACCCAAGTCTCCTGCATTGGCAGGCAGGTTCTTTACCATTGAGCCACCAGGGAAGCTAATCCAAATGCCACTCCCTGAAACACTTCTATGGAATTATGATGGTTTGGGAATGAAACACTGAATAGAATGCTTATTGAAAACTTTGAGCTCATTCTACTGTATTACCACCTTAGATTGCCAAACTATAGGTACGTCCAAAAAAACACAAAGACGAACCCTCTAATCCTTTCTCAACCAAATCTTTTTTTTTCTTTTTAAATTAATTTATTTATGTTAATTGGAAGCTAATTATAAAAATCAGCCAAATCTTTTAAATAGCAAAATCAATTAAATTTGATTTCAATCATGGTCTTTGGTCTGTTGCTAACTGACTGCAGTGGACAATGGACTTCAAGAGTCATTTTTCTAACAATCTATGTGTTTACGCATGACATGAATTTTTCCTTTTGCTTCATTTTTATTCTTTTCTTATCTTTGTTCTTTCTAATTTTTTGTAATAGACAATTGATTAGTCTGCTTAGGCTGCCATAACAAAGCCCACAGGCTATGTGATTGAAACCACAGAAATTTATTTCTGGAGGCTGGAAAGTTCAAGGTCAAGGTGCTAGCAGATCTGGTTCCTGATGAGGCTTTCTTCTGTTCTTCTCACTATGTCCTCACAGGACAGAGAGACAGATTGAGTGAAACAGAGAGGAGGATACACTGTGGTGTCTCCTGTAAGAACACTCATCCTACAGGATGAGGACCCCACCCTGATGACCTAACAATCTTAATTTCCTCCTTATAGACCCCATCCCTGAGTTACAGTTACATGGGCATTAAATCTTCAACATAGGATTTTGAGGAAGGACACAGGTCAGTCCAGACTTAATTGATTAAATAAGTGAAGATGGACTATTCCCTTTGGGAGAGCTGGTAGAGTCTGAATGTTTCTTGCTTTTTGGAGGGAAAGGTTTGGTACAGAAGCCTTTATATAATGGCTGCAAAGCACTGCTGATGAGGAAGATCATCACTTGAATAAAGACTCGAGAGATACCTAGACTCCCTTCTCCACTGTATCCCTTTCTGGTTGTGTGAGCGTAAACACATACTGTAACTTTTCATGACCTGTTATTTCGTGGGAATAATTGTATTTATCTCAGATTATCGTTGACTAATTTCACTTGGAATTTGCATGTACAGTGCTTGGAAAGGGAACTGAGGCATAGTCGGTTCTCACTTTTAGCCACTATTTCTATCATCACCATCAACATCACCACCGTAATTATCATTTCCAAGCTAGTTAACAGAAGGATAAAGACTTGCAAGTAGTCTTATCAACCCCCAAACTGATATATTTAATAAATTAGCCCCGAAGCATAAATTTAAATACTTTTTTTCTCAAAGCAAACCTTAGAGAATCCTGTTGACTGGTTGTGTCAAACATCTCATTCTTCAGAGAAAAGCTGTTTAGACCCCCCAACCTCTGATGCCCATGAAGATATTAGCCACTAAACATAAAATGGGCTTCCCTTGTGGCTCAGCTGGTAAAGAATCTGCTTGCAATGAGGGAGAACTGGGTTCAATCTCTGGGTTGGGAAGATTCCCCTGGAGAAGGGAAGGGCTACCCACTTCAGTATTCTGGCCTGGAGAATTCCATAGACTGTATAGTCCATGAGGTCGCAAAGAGTCGGACACTACTGAGTGACTTCCACTTTCACAAACAGAAGATTCCTTTAAAAGTCTGGTTTCTTTTCCACCATATTGGTGACTCTGTGGTGATTTGCAAGAATCTCACCATAATACCAAGGCCGGAAGTATCTCCAAGATGAACCAAAACTCATAGAAAGACAAGAAAAAAAGATGTCACTTGAATGAAATTTCAATTCAATACAGTAAGTTTTTCTCAAAATCTTCAACATTTGTAATGCTTGAAAACACTTTCTCCAAAACCACTTCCAACCCACAACTCATAATGTTTTCATGATTAACCTTGCTGCTGCTACTGCTGCTAAGTCACTTCAGTTGTGTCCGACTCTGTGTGACCCCATAGACGGCAGCCCACCAGGCTCCCCTGTCCCTGGGATTCTCCAGGCAAGAACACTGGAGTGGGTTGCCATTTCCTTCTCCAATGTGTGAAAGTGAAAAGTGAAAGTGAAGTCGCTCAGTCGTATCCGACCCCTAGCGACCCCACAGACTGCAGCCTACCAGGCTCCTCCATCCATGGGATTCTCCAGGCAAGAGTACTGGAGTGACTTGCCATTGCCTTCTCCGATGATTAACCTTAGAGACAGGAAAAAGTGTAACCAGAACTATGTCACATTCCCACATCCAAACTTCTGATCTTTTCCCCCACTGGGGTGGGGAAGGGTGAGGGGTAGTGGTGAAAGGATGGAGAGAGACAGCCCTTTGTCTGGAGTGTTTAATTGCTGAGGGGTTTTCACCAAAGAATCAATTTCTTTCGCGTACACCGTGTCTCACCTTGAGCTCTTATCCACTGGAGACATAGTTGATCAGTGATGTAATTCTCCAGTTATTTAAGGATAGTGATTCTTTTATTCTCACAAAAGGTTTGTAGAAAATTAAAAGAAGCCTGAAGTCATTTATTTTAATCTCTCAAGATTGTTTATTGTTTCTGCAAGTCAGGACAGCCCCATCTTTGGAAGGCATATTCCAAGGGAAAAGTCAATGAAATTATTGCATTGTTAGATGGGTGGGGTTTTTGCAAAATAGACTCATTGTTGATGGTCCTTTAATGCAATGTTTCATATTTTATCTTATGGTCTTTCAGAAATCCACGGATGGTCATTTGGTGTAAATAACAACATTAATTTACCTTTAGAGACTTTTTTACCTTTGGAAAGTCAGTAAAGTTCTATAAATTATAAACTTCAAAAATAGATCATTGGAAATGTTCGTTTCCCATGGGACTTCCTTCCATTGCCATAAAGTCTTGACTTTTACACCAGTATGAAATGAGGAGGAATATATGAACTGAACTGAACTGAATATGCACTCAATATGGTTTCTTTGACTATTATAAGTTTCTCCCTCTCAATATAATTAATCACTTTTCTGTGTGTAATGGAAACTGAAAGACATTTCCCCCCTTTTGGGTTATAAAAATATGCCAAGGTTGTTAGATTTTGGTTTTCAAATTCTTTGATCTGCTTCAAATATGAAAGGTGCAGGACCCCAAACTGGGTGGGTGGCCTCTAACCCATAGTGTGAGTAAAAAAGCTACGAATTTTCCACCTTATTTTTTCATACCCATGAGTTTCTTATTTAGAGGAAAATTTAATACACAGTGGGTGCCTTTATAGTTAACTCACCCAAATGTTACTTGTTTAAGAGCTATTTGGTGCCCAATACACCCCTTGTTTTATTTTTTTTTTTAAAATAAGTCTTGTTAAAGCTCTTTTCCTAGAAAAAGGATATTACCTTTTGCCAAGGGCACATTATTCTCAATATCCAACATTTCAGTCTATTTTCTGCAACTTAAAGTTTCCACATCTTAAATGGTCTCAGCTCTCCAAGCTACAACTTGGTAGGGTTAGGGAGGACTTCCTTTTCTTAGTCGTAGAGTCTTCTTGCTTAGGAAGCTTACGGGTCTCCCCCAGTTGATGGAAAAACCCATCATTAAGCACTAATGCAAGAATGGCAAGGTCTTCAAAGTCTTCCTCTGTTTAGATAAGCACCTTCCAACTTCCAAATCTGCTCTAAGCTACTATAATGTTTACCATGTTTAAAACTGATAAAAATACCTTACAAGGCAAATCACCTGTGAGCCAACATTTTAAAAATGCTGTTATGATGATAAAACATCAGAGGAAAAGGACTCAATGAATTTTAAAGGGAGAACAGCTCATCTGTTATTACAGATGTGAATAAATTATATGAGTTAATTTTCTGAAATACAAGATCAGCCTTGTATCTATAGGAGAGGTCGCTAATTAAGGCATGACCCCAGCATCAGTATCCAACCCATTTTTGAAGATGTATACAAAGGTGGTTTTGGAGGGAATGTGCCTGAGTAAGTGCTTTTTTTTTTTTTTTTTTAATCCTGGCTATGGTTCCTTAGGTTAAAATAAAATTACTTGGCTACATTTGCTATGCCAAATAGAGTGTTTCATACTCTCCTAAACAACATAACTCCATTGGGAGATTTGATCAAGAGGAAGTCAGTCACATAAGATACTGTGCAGTGATGCACTACCCTTATCATCCCCAAACTCTACCCATTCCAAGTGTCTCTACACTTAGACTAACCAGCACTCAAGTGGAGGTTAATAAAGCCTCCTGGACCTTGGATGTTCTCCTGGGCCTCATACTAGGAAACTCAGCAGCTGGTAAGGATTGGTGTGAAAAACTTCCTTGATCTACACTGGATGGCCTTGGGAAGTAATTTGAAAAGACGTGGTTGCAGAAACATATTAGGTCCCTTAGCAGTCAGTACGGGCTTCAGGCAAAATGGTTGTCTGAGGAAGCCTTAGGAATAGCTGATAAGAGAAGTAAAAGGCAAAAGGTGAAAAGGAAAGATATACCCATCTGAATGCAGAGTTCCGTAGAATAGCAAAAAGAGATAAGAAAGCCTTCTGAAGTGAACAATGCAAAGAAATAGAGGAAAACAATAGAATGGGAAAGACTAGAGATCTCTTCAAGAAAATTAGAGACACCAAGGGAGCATTTCATGCAAAGATGGGCTCAATAAAGGACAGAAATGGTATGGACCTAACAGAAGCAGAAGATATTAAGAAGAGGTGGCAAGAATACACAGAAGAACTGTACAAAAAAGATATTCATGATCCGGATAACCAAGATGGTGTGATCACTCACCCAGAGCCAGACATCCTGGAATTCGAACTCAAGTGGGCCTTAGGAAACATCACTATGAACAAAGCTAGTGGAGGTGATAGAATTCCAGTTGAGCTATTTCAAAACCTGAAAGATGATGCTGTGAAAGTGCTGCACTCAATATTCCAGCAAATTTGGAAAACTCAGCAGTGGCCACAGGACTGGAAAAAGTCAGTTTTCATTCCAACCCCAAAGAAAGACAATGCCAAAGAGTGCTCAAACTACCGCACAATTGCACTCATCTCACACACTAGCAGGGTAATGCTAAAAAATTCTCCAAGCCAGGCTTCACAATACGTGAACTGTGAACTTCCAGATGTTCAAGCTGGTTTTAGAAAAGGCAGAGGAACCAGAGATCAAATTACTAACATCCACTGGATCATGGAAAAAGCAAGAGAGTTCCAGAAAAACATCTATTTCTGCTTTACTGACTATGCCAAAGCCTTTGATTGTATGGATCACAATAAACTGTGGAAAATTCTGAAAGAGATGGGAATACCAAACCTCCTAACCTGCCTCTTGAGAAACCTGTATGCAGGTCAGGAAGCAACCATTAGAACTGGACATGGCACAACAGACTGGGTCCAAATAGGAAAAGGAGTACGTCAAGGCTGTATATATCACCTTGCTTATTTAACTTATAGGCAGAGTACATCATGAGGAATGCTGGGCTGGAAGAAGCACAAGCTGGAATCAGATTGCCAGGAGAAGCATCAATAACCTCAGCTATGCAGATGATACCACCCTTATGGCAGAAAGTGAAGAGGAACTAAAGAGCCTCTTGATGAAAGTAAAAGAGGAAAGTGAAAAAGCTGGCTTAAAACTCAACATTTAAAAAACTAAGATCATGGGATCTGATCCCATCACTTCATGGCAAATAGATGGGGAAACAATAGAAACAGTGACAGACTATTTTCTTGGGTTCCAAAATCACTGAATATGGTGACGGCAGCCATGAAATTAAAAGACACTTGCTCCTTGGAAGAAAAGTTTTGACAAACCTAGACAGCATATTAAAAAGCAGAGACATTACTTTGCTGACAAATGGCCATATAGTCAAAGCCATAGTTTTTCCTGTAGTCATAAACAGATGTGAGAGTTGTACTATACAGAAAGCTGAGCACAGAAGAATTAATGCTTTTGAACTGTGGGTTAGAGAAGGCTCTTGAGAGTCCCTTGGATTGCAAGGAGATCCAACCAGTCAGTCCTAAAGGACATCAATTCTGAATATTCATTGGAAGGATTGATGCTAAAGCTGAAGCTCCAATACTTTGGCCACCTGATATTAAGAGCTGACTCATTGGAAAAGACCCTGATGCTGGGAAAGATTGAAGGCGGGAGGAGAAGGGGATGACAGAGAATGAGAAGTTGGATGGCGTCACCAACTCGATGGACATGAGTTTGAGCACGCTCCAGGAGTTGGTGATGGACAAGGAGGCCTGGCGTGCTGCAGTCCATGGGGTCACGAAGAGTTGGATTTGACTGAGCAACTGAACAACAACAATGATGGGCTTCCCAGGCAGAGCTAGAGGCAAGGAGCCCACCTGCCAATGCATGAGACGTGAGAGAAGAGAGTTCGATCGCTAAGTTGGGAAGATCCCCTGGAGGAGGGCACTCTAATATTCTTGCCTGGAGAATCCCACGGAAAGAGGAGCCTGGCAGGTTACAGCCCATGGGATTGCAAAGAGTTGGACAGCAATGAAGCAATTTAGCATGCCTGCACTCGCTTAATCAGTACTCTAAAAAAGATACTTCAAGAGTTCTTATGGGATGGTACAATCCTCAGATTGCTAATGTCTGCTCTTGGACTTCATGAAATATTCTTGCCCTTGCCAGAAACATTCTCCACCATTGCAGAAAGCTGTGGAATACTTGTTAGTTTCATTCCTAAACGTGGTGACCTTTTAGGCAAACCCCCAAAGATGAGAGAAAATAAAGAAGAAAACTAGGAAATGTCACTTGTAGGCACAGTCACTGTATTCATTTCTTGTTTTTGAAATCAACAACTCTTGAGCTAAGAGTTTAGAAATTCTATTCAGGCATTAGAGATTCTATTTAGACATTCTTTCAACAATAAGTATGTAAATGATTTCCAAGTGACCCACTCCGTAGTTTGTACTTAGTGGGATCATGCAGTCGTTGCTGCAGGCAAAGTCAAGAACAATTTGATTTTCATATAACAAACTTCTGATTAAATACTCAGTGGATTGTGTTTATCCATCATGACCTTCAGCTGACCTGTTGTTCCAAACCAGTCAGGAAGCAAGAAGGATTGGTCTTAGGAGAAACAAGCTCTGTTATATGTAAGTCTGAACTAGAGGGTCAAGAATTCTGCCATTAATTCACTCATGACTTTTAAACAGTTTCTTGTCTTATTTGTAAAAAAAAAAAAAAAGGCAGAGGAAACAGAAACAGAGCATCGATGTTGAGTCAAGTAAAAATGTGATTACTGGGTAGACCTCGCAAGGATATTGTGCTTAGTGAAAAAAGTAAACCTCAAAAAGTTACATGTTGGACTTCCCTAGTGGCTCAGTGGGATGAAAATCTGCCTGCCAATGTAGGGGACATGGGTTCGATCCCTGGTCCGGGATGATTCCACTTGCCTTGGTGCAACTAAGCCTGTGCACCACAGCTACTGAGTCAGCAGTCTACAGCCTGTGAGCTGGAACCACTGAAGCCCATGTATCTACAGCCTGTGATCCTTAACTAGAGAAGCCACCAGAATAAGCAGCCCACTTATCTCAATAAAGAGTACCTCCCACTCACCACAATGAGAGAAAGTCAGCACAAAGCAACAACAATCCAGCACAGCCAAAAAAGAAATAAGTAAATATTTATAAGCTTCCCTGGTGGTAAAGAATCTGCCTGCAATTTGGGAGACATAGGTTCAATCCCTAGGTCAGGAAGATCCCCTGGAGAAGGAAATGGCAAATCACTCTAGTATTCTTGCCTGGAGAATTCCATGGACAGAGGAGCCTAGTAGACTTCAACCCATGCGATCACAAAGAGTCAGACATGACTGAGCAACTAACACATTCTTTCAAACAAATAAAAAAATTTTTAAAGTCACAAGCTGTTTGATTCATTTCTACAACATTCCTCAGTTTGGTTCAGTTCAGTTCAGTCTCTCAGCTGTGTTCAACTCTTTGTGACCCCATGGACTACAGCACACCAGGCCTCCCTGTCCATCACCAACTCCCAGAGTTTATTCAAACTCATGTCCATTGAGTCCGTGATGTCATCCAACCATCTCTTCCTCTGTCATCCCTTTTTCTTTTTGCCTTCAATCTTCCCCAACATCAGAGTCTTTTCCAATGAGTCAGTTCTTCGCAACAGGTGACCAAAGTATTGGAGTTTCAGCTTTAGCATCAGTACTTCCAATGAATATTCAGGACTGATTTCCTTTGGGATGGACTAGTTGGAGATCCTTGCAGTCCAAGGGACTCTCAAGAGTCTTCTCCAATTCCACAGTTCAAAAGAATAAATTCTTCAGTGCTCAACTTTCTTTATAGTCCAGCTCTCACATCCATATATGACTACTGGAAAAACCAAAGCTTTGACTAGATGGACCTTTGTTGGCAAAGTAATGTCTCTGCTTTTTAGTATGCTGTCTAGGTTGGTTATAGCTTTTCTTTCAAGGAGCAGGTGTCTTTTAACTGCATGGCTGCTGTAACCATCTTCAGTGATTTCGGAGCCCAAGAAAATAAAGTCTGTCACTGTTTCATCTATTTGCCATGAAGTGATGGCACCAGATGCCATGATCTTAGCTTTCTGAATATCGTTTTAAGCCAAATTTTTCACTCTTCTCTTTCACTTTCATTGAGAGAATCTTTAGTTCTTCTTTGCTTTCTGTCATAAAGGTGGTGTCATCTGAATATCTGAGGTTATTGATATTTCTCCTGGCAATCTTGATTCCAGCTTGTGCTTCCTCCAGTCCAGCATTTCTTATGATGTACTCTGCATATAAGTTAAATAAGCAGGGTGACAATATACAGCCTTGATGTACTCCTTTCCTGTTTTGGAACCAGTCTATTGTTCCATGTCCAGTTCTAACTGCTGCTTCCTGACCAGCATACAGGTTTCTCAAGAGGCATATCAGGGGGCCTGGTATTCCCATCTCTTTCAGAATTTTCCACAGTTTATTGTGATCCACTCAGTCAAAGGCTTTGGCATAGTCAATAAAGCAGAAATAGATGTTTTTCTAGAACTCTCTTGCTTTTTCGATGATCCAGCAGATGTTGGCATTTTGATCTCTGGTTCTTCTGCCTTTTCTATATCTAGCTTGAACATCTAGAAGTTCATGGTTCACGTACTGTTGAAGCCTGACGTAGATAATTTTGAGCATTATTCTGCTAGTGTGTGAGATAATTACAATTGTGCGGTAGTTTGAGCATTCTTTGGCACTTCCTTTCTTTGGAATTGGAATGAAAACTGCCCTTTTCCAGTCCTATGGCCACTGCTGAGTTTTCCAAATTTGCTGGCATATTGAGTGCAGCACTTTCACAGCATCGTCTTTTAGAATTTGAAATAGCTCAACTGGAATTCCATCACGTCCACTAGCTTTGTTCGTAGTGATACTTCCTAAGGCCCACTTGAGTTCCAATTCCAGGATGTCTGGCTGTAGGTGAGTGATCACACCATTGTGATTATCTATCTGGGTCATTAAGATCTTTTGTGTATAGTTCACCATTCTTGAAAGAACAAAATTATAGAAGTTCAGAATAGATTGGTTGTTTTCAGTAGACAAGGATGGTGGGTATGGCTGTAAAAAAGTAGCAATAGGGAGTTTCTTTGTGACAATGAAACAGTTTTGTGTCTTGGTTGTGTTAGTTACGTGTATCTCTACACTGGAGAGCGTTGTGTAGAGTTACGTGTGCACACACAAACAGATGAATGCATGTTAAAAAGTGGTGAAACTAATTACGATTTGCAGGCCACCTGATAGGATTGCATCAATGTCAATACTTGGTGTCAACTTCTGGGTCTTGGTATTTTACTTTAGCTGTGTGAAATGTCATCACTGGGGAGAGCTAGATGAAGGTAAGGCTTTCCAGGTGGCTCAGTGGTAAAAAAAAAAAAAAACAAAACTGCCTGCCAGTGCAGGAGACACAGGAGACAAAGGTTCAATCCCTGTTTCAGGAAGATTCCCAGGAGGCAGAAATGGCTACCCACTCCAGTCTGCTTGCCTGGGAAATCCCATGGACAGAGGAGCCTGGCGGGCTGTACAGTCCATGGAGTCAGAGTCTGACATGACTGAGCACACACATGGATGAAGGTATTATTTCAAAATAAAACATGTTTAAAATGGCTTTACATACCTGTCCCAAAGTGCCTTTTTGACCACTCCTATGTTCTCTGTGTGTACAATTGCAATGAAAATAAAAGTAGAAATAATTAAAACAAAAGAAAGTGGTGAAAGAATGACAGTTGTTACATGGAGTGGGATGAGTCACAACAAAACCATCAAACGGAGTTCTTCTTTTATAACTTAACTTTGCATAAACGTGAATACAATGGCTCCTTGTTGAACATCACTTTGAACTTACAAGGCAAAGTTCTTAGGGACAGCGTTTTGAAATCTAAGCCTTTTGTAAGTTGAGATGCTGTGGAACATTTGTTCTATGGGCTGCTTCACAAAAACAAAGGCATCTGTGGTAAAATAAGTTAGGGAAATCTGAATTAAATCTTTTTCTGGGTCTCTTTTCATAATAATAATAATTTAGAAAGTCATACTTTTGAAAAAAGAAACTTTGGACTTCTACTTCTTGACATAGTAGACTAGTTGATCCAAATAATTTGGATCAACTCTCTGCTGAAGACAATCCCAGGCGGTTCAGTGGTAAAGAATCTGCCTGTAAGGGAGATGTGGGTTCAATCCCTGGATTGAGAAGATTCCCTGGAGAAGGAAATGGCAACCCACTCCAGTGTTCTTGCCTGGAAAATTCCACGAACAGAGGAACCTGGCAGGCTGCAGTCCATGCTGTAGCAAAGGAGTCAAGACTTACTGATTAAACAAAAACAACTGCTGAAGACAAAGAGAAAGTTAGATAAAACAACCCTGCCCCCCGCCCACACACACACACTGTCTAATTGGAGTAACTGAAATCTTTGGAGAGTTGTCAGTGCAATGAAGAAATCCAAGGCCAAGATCCAGAAGGAGACAGAAATACAGAGAGATGATCCCAGCATTTGGGATCATTTTTATTCTAAAGGTGAGTGGGATTCTGGAAGAGGGAGCTCAGAACTTGAAAATACAAAGTGTGCTGATCTTTTGCCAAACTCACATGGTGAGTGTGAGAATAACAGAAGTTCAGGGCCCCCCACAAGTCAGGGCTTAGAAAACCTCTCATGCTTTGGTTTGAAACACCCAAGTGCTATACCCTAAAAGCCCAGGTAAGTGGGAAATAGCACAGCCCTGTGGGAATGGAAGCATGTCTTAGGATCATTTCAGTTCTTGAAGTTGATGCTGACCAATAGCATGCTGTGCTTCACTGATGTTGTGGCTGACTCTTTGTGACCCTTTGAACTATAGCCCACCAGGCACCTCTGACCATGGGATTTTTCAGCCAAGAAATACTTGCCTGAAGTATCGCCTGGTGTGAGTTGCTATTGCCTCCTCCACTGAATCTTCCCAACCCAGGGATCGAACCTGACTCTCCTTTGTCTCCTGCATTGGCAGGTGGATTCTTTACCCAATAAGAGGACTCAAGTGGTAAAGAATCTGCTGGCCGATACAGGAGATGCAAGTTCAATCCCTGGGCTGTGAAAATTCCCTGAAGGAAGAAATGGCAACACAACAGTATTCTTGCTTGGAAAATTCTGTGGACAGGGGAGCCTGGCAGGCTACAGTCCAAGGGGTCACAAAGAGTTGGACACAACTGAGCACACACACACAGATCCCATTCCAATAGTATGCTGGTGATTCTGGCCAAAAATCAGTTCTCCAGTAAGTCATGGCCCTGCATAAATGTTCTAATCTATTACATACACCAGGTAGTCCATCAAAAATATGAAGACATAGAAGGGAATAAGAAAAATAGATAATAAACAGATCCCAAAGGGCTCCAGAATAGAGTTACCAACAACAGAATTTAAAATAACAGAGTACAAATAAATTGTCAATAAGATACAATAAAAGATAAAGAATTTTGATGAATAATTGGGAACTGTCAGGTTAATCAAAGGGAAATTTTGGAATTGAAAAGTGCAATGACGGAAATTAGAAACAGTGAAGCCTATTAAAAGATAAGAGAGAATAAGGGATTTGAAAGATAGATTTAAAGTAAATATCCAGAAAAAGTCATATAAAAAAAAGAATTAAAAAATATGAAGAAAGGATAAGAGACAAAGGAAATACAATAAGATTCATCATACATGTAATGAGATTCCTTCCAAAAGAATAAAAGACGCAGAGTGGTGTGGACACAGAAGCAGTGACTGACAAATTCCCAAACTAGTATAAACTCAGAAAGCAGAAAAATCCAGAGCAAATAGCATCAGAAAAAATGGTTGACAATCAAACAAAAGGAGAAATCTTAAAAATGACCAGAGAAAGAAAGACATATTGATTTCAGAAAAGGAATAGTGGATTACAGCTGTCACTGGAAAAAGAAAGTAAATCAACATAATGAAATAGTGAAATTTCAAAATAAACACACAAATAAAATATAAACTATAATAAAATGACATAAAATTTAAAACATAAAGAAAAACAGTAAAAGTAAAATGTGAAGTAAAACTAGAATAAAATGAAATAAATGAAATAAAATTATGAAATTTTAACAAAGGTAAAAATAAATTAATAAAGTAACATAAAATAAAATAGAAAGTAGGGATAATAAAATCAATAATGAAATAAAATAGATAACAGAACCAGAATGTAATAAAAGGAAAATTTTCATAATACTGAAAACTAATTCCCAACCTAGAATTCTACACTGGGTGAAAAAAAATTCTTCAAGAATGAAGATAAAGAGATTTTCAGAAAGCAAACAGCAGAGAGGATTTGTCACTAATAAGCTTGCATTTACTAGAGTAATATTACAGGGCATAACTTATGCTGTTTTATACAGGGCATATTTATTTTATATAGGACATATTTTATACTATGCACATACTAGAGCAATATTGCAGGGCTTCCCTTGTGGCTCAGCTGTTAAAGAATCTGTCTGCAATGTGGGAGACCTGGGTTTGATCCCTGGGTTGGGAAGATCCCCTGGAGAAGGGAAAGGCTCCCCACTCCAGTATTCTGGCCTGGATGACTCCATGGAGTCACAAAGAGTCAGACATGACTTTCACTTTCACTATAGGGCAGGAAATATAAAAGCCATTCTGCTGAAGGAAGGCGAATGATCCCAGATGGGATCTTAGAGATGCAGAAAGGATGAAGAACAAGAAAAGGCATTTATGTCTGTAAACTGAAGTGAATGTAGATTGTTCAAATTTATAATAATAATATTTGAATAGAATATGAATGCGATTAAAATAAATGACAACAAAAGCAAATAAGCTGACAGGAAGGGGAAGCGGTTCTTTCATGTTTGAATGAAGTGAGGTCTCAGTTTGTGAGTCAAGCAGGTCTCAGCGATCTTTAGGTCAGCTGTGAAAGAACAGTAACCCCCCCATGCTGAGAGGTGAAAACAAGACAAAGTGGAAATACTCCATGAAACCAAAATAATGCAAAAACAGAGGGAAAAAATTATCGAAACAGGTATAACAAGTAGAAAGCAAATAGTAGGAAGCAAATTTTGCCTCAAATACATTACTATGTACAAGACCACAGTTATCGTAAACTATGTTCTCAGTTACTGACAATATAGCTAATTTTGAAGTCATGCTGTTTGTTAAACCACTTAACATTCAGTAGCTCAGTTAATCCTCATAGCACCCATGTGTTGTCAGTATTACTATTTCGTACGTATTGTTGTTTATCCCCACGTTTAAAATAAGTGATTTCAGGAACAGAGGAGTTGAATCACTGGCCAAGTTTGTCCAGCAGGGAGGGGACGGAGCTGGATTTGAACATGTGTTTAACTCCAAGCTGGTGCTTTTGACTGCAGTGCTGTGCGTGTGACCCTACTCCTCACATGCTGGCACTGAGAACGTTCCAGGTTATTGGGCAAGAAAGAAAAAAAAATTGTTTGGGACGTTAGGGATTTCCCCTGAATTAGGTAATGAAGCCACTAATATACTAAAACTTACAGTGAAAGACCATATTGAAAGCAGTGTGGTCGCTGTTTCTTTTAAGAGCCTTAAGCAATTTCATTTTTTGATGCATGCTTTGCACATCTAGGAAATCAACCCAAAGACAAAGTAAGAAAGGAAAAGGTGGGTAGAAGGACGTGTTTGTGGGAACCTTATCTGTGACAGAGAAAAGGTGAAACAGTGTGACTATGTCATTAATATGTTTAACGGGTGAGCAAATAGGTGACCATTGGAAGAGTACTGACAAATAAAAGCATATGTGTATTAGGGTTAGACTTTTGTGTATATGTGCTTTTATTTATCAAATTTACTTTCATTATAAACATGAATGTATTCTTGTCATACACATATAAATTGTACATATATACACATACAATTTATATACATATAATAAAAAGCTACTATATTAAATGACGGGGAAAAGAAACAAGATTGCATATGCTAGAATCTTCACAAGTGTATACAATCCCCCTTTCCATGCTCTTTGATAAAAATGCCCATGGCGGGGGATAAGGGGTAAGAAACTATTCAAAAGCTAATATAATCTTGAATCAAATATGCTAAAACGTTAGTAATATGTATATTTGGGTTGTAGAATAAGATACATATTTGTTCCTCTCTTTGTATTTTCTGTTTCTCCTCGGGGCTTACACTATAAGTAATTCATTACTGAATTCACGTGTGAACTCATTAACACAAACTATGGTTGTCTGAAGCAGCCCGTCTTGTCTAATGAGGGGCCCTGCGCTTTCCTTGAGCAATTCAGGAAAGAACACATTAAGCAAGAAGGACAGAGCTCCTGATGGGAAATAGCCTTGTTTTCATGCATGGAAACAGCATGAACATCAAGTGCTTTGGATGTATTCATCTTGCCCTCTTTGCCCTTGGCATGGAGGGAATGGGACATAAGACCACCTGGCTTCTGGATGGTGATGATGGACAGCTGCCAGAGCCAGCTGCTCTAAGGGAGGAGCCTGGGCATGCCTCACAGATGGCATGAGAGGGGAGGGAAGGGGATGCTTTGTTGTTCAGTCGCTCAGCAGTGTGCAATTCTTTGAGACCCCAAGGACTGCAGCATGCCAGGTTTCCCTGTCCATCACCAACTTCTGGAGTCTGTTCAAACTCATTGAGTCGGTGATGCCATCCAACCTTCTCATCCTCTGTCGTCCCCTTCTTCTCTTGCCTTCAATCTTTCCCAGCATCAGGGTCTTTTCTAACGAATCAGCTCTTCACATCAGGTGGCCAAAGTATTGGAGTTTCACTTCAACATCAGTTGTTCCAATTAGTATTCAGGGTTGATTTCCTTTAGGATGGACTGGTTGGATCTCCTTGCAGTCCAAGGGACTCTCAAGAGCCTTCTCCAACACCACAGTTCAAACCATCAATTCTTCAAGCTCGGCCTTCTTTATGGTCCAACTCTCACATCCTTACATGACCACTGGAAAAGAGCAAATAATAAAACAACTTGTGAGTTGAGTCCACTGCTCTCTCTGCAACTTTAAGTGACACTGTTGTCAGTTCATTGGTGCGTCCATCAATGATCTTTAATAAGTAATATTGTTAAGTAACATTGAGTGTCTGTTACATGGGAGTACTATGCTGGGGACCCAGAGGGGCTTAAATAATTTGTGGGAGAGATTTAGAATTTGTCCCCAAAGCCAATCATTCACGGAAAAGGAGGCTTCATTCACGCTCTCCCTCTGTCTGCCACTCTCTCCTTTTTTTATAAAACCAAAGTCTACCTCAGTTTCCCTGTCTATGGAGCATATATTTTTCAGATGTTTGGTGTTTGGTTATCCTGAGGATCAAAGAGTCCAGTAAGTGTTTACTGTGTCCCTTTAAAGGTAGTTTCTCAAAGCATAGTTTATCCTGCTGCTGCTGCTAAATCACTTCAGTCGTGTCCGACTCTGTGCTACCCCATGGACGGCAGCCCACTAGGCTCCGCCATCCCTGGGGTTCTCCAGGCAAGAACACTGGAGTGGGTTGCCATTTTCTTCTCCAACGTGTGAAAGTGAAAAGTGAAAGTGAAGTTGCTCAGTCTTGTCCGACTAGTAGCGACCCCATGGACTGTAGCCCACCAGGCTCCTCTGTCCATGGGATTTTCTAGGCAAGAGTACTGGAGTGGCTTGCCATTGCCTTCTCCGATAGTTTATCCTAGGAAAGCATAAAGGGATGATTGTTTTTATCTCAGAGTTTCTTTTATTAGGCTCTATGGACCTTGAGAGAGTGAGGATCCTTATGAGATTGGTTACAACAAAAATTCGTGTTTATCTTTTTCTAATCTCTAACCTCAGATATGCAGATGACATCACCCTTATGGCAGAAAGTGAAGAGGAACTAAAAAGCCTCTTGATAAAAGTGAAAGAGGAGAGTGAAAAAGTTGGCTTGAAGCTCAACATTCAGAAAACGAAGATCATGGCATCTGGTCCCATCACTTCATGGGAAATAGATGGGGAAACAGTATCAGACTTTATTTTGGGGGGCTCCAAAATCACTGTGGATGCTGATTGCAGCCATGAAATTAAAAGACGCTCACTCCCTGGAAGGAAAATTATGACCAACCTAGACAGCATATTAAAAAGCAGAGACATTACTTTGCCAACCAAGGTCCGTCTAGTCAAGGCTATGGTTTTCCCAGTGGTCATGTATGGATGTGGGAGTTGGACTGTGAAGAAAGCTGGGAGGACCTGGGAGTCTTGGATCTGGGAGAAACAGCACCATACAGTACATGCTGATTCAGAGCATATAGAGCCTTCTGGAAAACCTTACCCCAGCCTGAGAAGGTATCAATGCCTAGCTGATGCTATTGAGCTTTCGAAAGACCATTGTGCTGTTCTATCAAGCCAGTTGCTTCAGGATGGTGGAGAAATACAGTTAGAATTACAGTGACTTCCATGAGATGGGTTCGTTACTGTACTTCATTTACTGTGCAGTGAGAGCCTGGGTTAGAAGCAATGTGTGGAATACCATGGCAGTGACCAAGGCATTCTGTATGTCCAGGAGTGATAGTTTTGGCAACAGCGTTGCATGTAGGGTAAGCAAGTGCACATTCAGAGTATCTATCCAGTAAGAAGAAAACGCTAAGCCTCTGCGAAGGCAGGATCTAACGTCATCAGCCTGCCACCAGGTGGCTGGTGGTCATTCCTGTAATGGTGACATGCTGGGGGCCTTGGCGGCTGGTAGATTGGGCACTCGGGGCAGGCATGGCCGTGTGGACCTTGGTGACTGGAAGTCCCTGTGGCTGAGCCTGTGAATTACCTTCAACCCAGCCACCATGGCCTCTCTGTTCATGAGCCCATTGGACTGTGATGGCAGTGGCTGGGGAAAGCAGCAGACTGGTACCCACAGAACAGGCCATCCTATTTACTTGACTATTGAACCACCTCTCTGCTGAGATATGCTTTTGGAAAGCATTCACACGGGACACAAATATCTTCACTTTTTTTGCCCCATTCTGAGGGGTCTATCCACATCCTTTCCCCCAAATTCCCTTGTTATCAGTTTTCCAATCACATGCTTTTCCGGACTCTCCTGACAGACCACTGGCCCCAGCGCCTGAAACATACATAATCACACACCTGGCCATTTCCCTTCCAAGCAAAGTGCAGCCAAGGGCAGGGCTCAAAGTCCTACCCATTGGAAGGATTGCCCTCACTCTTGTCCTTCAGGGATGTCCCCGAGGTCTGCAGTGTTGCAGCTGTCTCCTTCAAGTCATGCCTGCATATTGTGCAGAACCATCTGTAAATCAGGCCCTAGTCTTTTTTTCCTTTATCAACGGGGTTGCAGGGAATTCCTCTTGAGTCACAGGTATGGCTGGGAGAAACGCAGAGTAGCAGGAGGGGAGGGCATCGTGGGCATTTGAGCCATTTCTCTGTGTACCTTATTCATGCCTTCAGGGCCAGCTCAGTCCTGCTTACTTAAGTATCACTTCCATGTGACAACAGAGCATTGCTGTGCATGACCAACTTTATGGTTTGTGGTCACATGGTAACTTGGTGGCCCCTGGTCAAGCATTCAGTCTCTGCTAAGGCCCTGGCTTCCCTGATAGCTCAGTTGGTAAAGAATCCACCTGCAATGCAGGAGACTCTGGTTCCATTCCTGGGTCGGGAAGATCCCCTGGTGAAGAGACAGGCTACCCACTCCAGTATTCTGGCCTGGAAAATTCCATGGACTTGATTTATCCTTTGCCTCAGAAGGGATATATCACTCTGACTTGCCCCACTGTGACTGAAAGTTGTCCAGCCAGGTCCGACTCTTTGCAACCCCATGGACTATCCAGTCCATGGAATTCTCCAGGCCAGAATACTGGAGTGGGTAGCCTTTCCCTTCTCCAGGGGATCTTCCCAACCCAGGGATCAAACCCAGGTCTCCCGCATTGCAGGCAGATTCTTTACCAGCTGAGTCACAAGGGAAGCCCACTAGACTTACCCCACTAGATGCCTAGAAATTTCACTGAAGTAGAAGGACCCTGAGTTCTTGTTGGGTTATGTCCCATACACTGACAAACAAGGGTCTTACCAGTAAGTCTAGAGTAGTTGCTGCTTCTTGTTCACTAAGTCCAATCAGCGTTATGCTACCAACATAATGACCAGTATAATAAATATCTTATAGACTAGAAAAGCAATCCAGGTCTCTGCAAACTAAATGATGACATGGGTTGGAGAGTTGATGCACCCTTTGAGGTAAGACAGTAGAAGTGTATTGCTGGCTTTGCCAGCTTAAAAAAAAACATGTTTCTACTGGCCTTTATAAATATATTTCAAGAAAAAAAGCATTTTTCAGATTAACAGATGCATGCTAGGTACCAGGTTATCTGTTAGTTTCTCAAACAATGAAACCACAGCTGGCATTGCAGCTGTATTGGAGTCAACACCTGGTGAAGCTTACAGTAATCCATTGTCATTGTCCAAGATCCAACTGCCTTTGGTACAGGCCAAATCAGCAAGCTGAACGGGAATGTTATGGGAATCACCATCCCTGTGTCTTTCAAGTCTCTGCAGCCTCTCTAGGAATCTAGTATTGTCTATCCCGAAAATCAAAGAGTCCACTGGCTATTTATTGATGTCCTTCTAAAGGTAGCTTCTCAAGGGTTATTTATCCAGGAAGAAGTCAAAGCAAACTAGTCTCTCTGCGTCTCAAGAGTTTTTCTATGGTTAGCATTTTTGTGACCTAGGTTCAGTTCAGTTCAGTTCAGTTCAGTCGCTCAGTCATGTCCGACTCTTTGCGACCCCATGAACCACAGCACGCCAGGCCTCCCTGTCCATCACCAACTCCCGAAGTTCACTCAAACTCATGTCCATCGAGTCGGTGATGCCATCCAGCCATCTGATTCTCTGTCATCCCCGTCTCCTCCTACCCTCAATCCCTCCTAGCATCAGACTCTTTTCCAGTGAGTCAACTCGTCGCATGAGGTGGCCAAAGTATTGGAGTTTCAGCTTTAGCATCAGTCCTTCCAATGAACACCCAGGATTGATCTCCTTTAGAATGGACTGGTTGGATTTCCTTGGTTAGAATACATCTTTACTTTTACAAATTTCTCACTCAAATAGAGTGTTTCCTTTAATCATGAAATACTTATGACTTTCTCACCAATAGAAATCACAGATATTTTCACACTGCATTATAGTTGTTACAAATGTATCAAAATATTGTGTATGCTCATCACTACTCTGAAATTAAAACCATTCATCTTGATATTTAATAAGCTAATAAAGAATAGGAGAAGGCAATGGGAACACACTCCAGTACTCTTGCCTGGAAAATCCCATGGACGGAGGAACCTGGTAGGCTGCAGTCCATGGGGTCACTAAGAGTTGGACACGACTGAGCAACTTCACATTCACTTTTCACTTTCATGCATTGGAGAAGGCAATGGCAACCCACTCCAGTGTTCTTGTCTGGAGAATCCCAGGGACGGGGGAGCCTGGTGGGCTGCCATCTATGGGGTCACACAGAGTCGGACACAACTGAAATGACTTAGCAGCAGCAGCAAAGAAGCATAATAGTTACTATTCCTATTATTTTTAAAAACCATTTTGATAACTATCTTTATATTTCAGTATAATTGCATTGGACAGAGTAAAACCTTGATACAATACTGAACGCCCTGTGTCCCTGATCCCCTTCATAGCTTATTTGGTATCGGGAAACATCTGTATTTTCTATCTGTGTAGACAATCTGTAATAATCTTCCATGACACTGATGATACTATTTTATTTTTGTTTTTCCTCTCACTCAGCCATTTCCCAAGTTATTTTGGACCTGAGGCACACAGTTTCTATGGAAATGTGTATCTTCTTGTTTCTACTCCCCTAAGTATTCCTTTGAATCTAGTTCAATTGAAAGAATTATGCCCTCTGTTGTTGCATTCCAAACACGAGCCTTCCTACGATCTCAGAGTTTTGGGAATGGCAAAATGAGAAAGAGCTTTCCATCAGGATAATCACAGAAGATATTTATTCATAGCTCCTTCATTCAGCTAGTGTTTTTCAGAGACCAAATTGAATGTCAAGAATAATCCCAGGTTATTTAGAGCTTCAAGGATAGCTATGACATGGTTGCAATGTTAAAAAGCTTAATTGAGCAAGACAGACAAGCAGGCAAAAGGCTTTAGGCACACAGAACATGGAGCAGGGGACTCTGTCTGGCAGAAGAGAAGATGGCTTTGTGAGTGAAGGGATAAATTCAGTCTGTAAGAATGAAAAATCAGAAAGAGAGATTTAGGAAACAATCCCATTCACCAATTTCAACAAAAAGAATAAAATACTTCAGAGTAAACTTACCTAAAGAGACAAAAGAGCTGTATGTAGAAAACTATAAGACACTGATGAAAAAATAAAAGACAACACACACAGATGAGAGGTATACCATGTTCTTGGATTAGAAGACTCAATATTGTGAAAATCACTGTACTACCCAAAGTAATACACAGATTTAATGCAAACCTTATTAATCTACCAATGGTATTTTTCACAGAACTAGAAAAAATAATTTCCAATTTGTATGGAAACACTGAAGACCCTGGATAGTCAAAGTAATCTTGAGAAAGAGGAATGGAGTTGGAGGAATCAACCTTCTTGACTTCAGACTGTTACCAAGCTAGTTATTAAGACAGTATGGTACTGGCACAAAAACAGAAATGTAGATAATGGAACAAGATAGAAAGCTCTGAGATAAATCCACGCACCTATTGGTACCTCATCTTTGACAAAGGAGGCAAAAATATACTATGGAAATAAGACAGTCTCTTCAATAAGTAGTGCTGGGAAAACCGGACAGCTATGTGTAAAAGAATGAAATTAGAACACTTCCTAACACCACGCACAAAAATAAACTCAAAATGAACTAAAGACCTAAACATATGACCAGGAACTATAAAACTCTTAAAGGAAAACATAGGCAGAACACTTTGACATAAACCACAGCAAGACCCTCTATGACCCCACCTCCTAGAGTAATGTAAATAAAAACAAAAATAAACAAATGGGACCTAATTAAACCTAAAAGCATTTGCACAATGAAGGAAACCATAATCAAGGTGAAAAGACAATCCTCAGAATGGGAGAAAATAATAGTAAATGAAACAACTGACAAAGAGCTAGTCTCTAAAATATACAAGGAGCTCATAAAGCTCAATACCAAAAAACAAACAACTCAGTCAAAAATTGGGCAGAAGACTTACGCAAACATTTCTCCAAAGAAGACATAGAGATGGCTAATAAACACATGAAAGAATGCTCAGTATCACTCATTACTAGAGAAAAGCAGATCAAAACTAAAATGAGGTATCAACTCACACGTTTCAGAATGGCCATCATCAAAAAGTCTACAACAATAAATGCTGGAGAGTGTGGAGAAAAGGGAATCTTTTTTCACTGTTGGTGGGAATGCAAATGGATACAGTCACTATGGAGAACTGTATGGAGATTTCTTTAAAATTTAGGAATAAAACTACCATATGGCCCAGCATTCCCACTGCTGGGTGTACACCCTGAAGAACTGTAATTTAAAAAGGCACATGTACCCCAATGTTCATTGCCTCAGTGTTTACAATAGCTGGACATGGAAGCAACCTAGATGTCCATTGACAGACGAGTGGATAAAGAAGTTGTGTTGCACACACACAGTGGAATATGGTTGGTACTCGGTGACAACATAGAGGGGTGGGATGGGGATGGAGTTCAGAGGGAGTTTTAAGAGGGAAGGTACATATGTGTGCCTATGGCAGAGGCTGATTCGTGTTGATAGATGGCAGAAACCAGCACAATATTGTAAACAATTATCCTCCAATTAAAATAAAATAAAATTTTCAAAAAGAGTATGGTTTGCATAGTAGAGAAGGGACAAAGGAGAAGAGCTGATGATGAAAGACTGGATTGCTGGTGGAGCCCTTACAGTCAGAGGAAGCTAAAGAGGTAAAGGAACACGTTTTAGGGAGCATAACTGGTGTCTGTCAGCTTGGAACAGAAGTTATCCGGATGGGAAAAAGGAAGAAGATGTTACTGGAAAGGTAACATGCTATGGAAACTGGACTTAGGATTTCTCAACAGGTTAATTGAAAGCTGTTAATAACTTTTTAATTTAATTTTTTACTGGACTATAGTTGATTTATAGTGTTTTGCTAGTTTCTGCTGTACAGCAAAGTGAGTCAGTTATACATATATCTGTTCTTTTTTAGATTCTATTCCCATATAGGTCATTAGAGAGTACTGAAAAAAGTTCCTTGTGCTATAAAGTAGGTTCTTATTCGTTTTCTACTTTTTATATAGTAGTGTTAATAACTTTCAAGTAGGAAGATAGCACTGTCAAATGTAAGCATAAGAAAATTGACTCAGGAGATGACACATTGAAGGAAAACAGTGGCATCCAAAAGACCCTGCGAACCATCTGTAGAAAAAGAGTAAAGAGCCAAAGGTGTCTTTCTGGCTTAGGTGAGAGGTGTGGTGGTGATGTTCTTCACTGGGGAAAGGTCAAGTTAGGGGCAGAAAGCAAAGTCCTGGAGCTCGTGAGCGATATTGAGAGTCTGGGAAAATGAATGTGTGAGTCATGTGCATGGAAGTGATAGTTAAAGCTCTGGGAACAAACGCGCCTCCCTGGGCGGGTGTCTAGACTTGAGATGTGAACAACTTTGAGGGCAAAACCCCGGGGAGCACTAACGTGAAAGAGTGGAGCCAACAAAGATGAGTCAGGGGAGTGAGCGAAGGACTCGAGTCAGAGGCTCCTTTGGCGAATCTGGACGCACCACAGGAGGCAGACGCAGGCCTGGGGGGTGGGTGGAGAGGATCTCAGTAAGGATTTCCAAAGCAGCCACCGGGACTGAGGTCACAGATGAATGTCCCGGAGGTGCAGTGGCATTATCCACATAGGATGACATCTGGGGGAGGAGGGCTTGCAGTAGTCTACTACAGCTCACAAGCGTATGCCACAGACCAGGGGGCGGGAAGGACAGAAGTTTATTTCCCCTCCATTCTGAAGGCTGAAGTCCACCATCAAGGTGCCGTCAGATCTGGTCTCTGCTGGGGCCTCTCTTTGCTGTGCAGACGGCCGCCTTCTAGTTGTGGCCTCGCATGTCCTTTTCTCTGTGCATGGACCCTCTTGGTACATTTTCCTCTTCTTATAAAAGCATCAGCTCTATTGGAAAGGCCCCCATTCTTGGGACTTCATTTAAGCTTAATTGCCTCTTTAAATGTGTTGCCTCTTCATACAATTGCACTGAGTGTGAGACTTCAGCAGATGAATTTGGAGAGGACACAGTTCCGAAGCTGTGGTGGGAAATGGTGACATGGGGTAAACTTGAAAAGATCCAATATTTCAGAGTTATTGAGCAAATCACCCCGGAGAAGGAAATGGTAAACCATTCTAGTATTCTTGCCTGGAGAATTCCATGGACAGAGGAGCCTGGACACAAACTCAAGTCCACTGAGTCGATGATGCCATCCAACCATCTCATCCTTTGTCACCCCCTTTTCCTCTTGCCCTCCATGTTTCCCAGCATCAGGGTCTTTTCCAGTGAGTACCCCCTGAGGCTATGACATAAGTGAGAGAGGGGACATACACCCAGGTACCATAAGTATGAATCCACTGGGTTGTGCCTGAACCAACCAAAGCCTCAGCCTCATACCACTGAGCTTTTAGGCTCCTAAGAAACTGCCTTTTCCAGATACCTTTCCCCTGAGAAGCTACTTTTTCTGGTCACTACTGCTGCTGACTCAGCAACTTTGGAGTTGGTGCTTGGCAACGAAGAAGGTAATTTCTTGCCATGGTCAGATGCTTGGGGACACTCATGAGTATGAGGTACTCTCCCTTCCTAGGACAGATGTCCCCCAAAAGCCCAAGCTTCTGCCCCTGCTCTCACCTCTTTCTGAGCCACCCAAGTTCCTGCTGCCCATCAGCCAGAGGTCCCTTTGGAATGAAATTTACTTTGAATTACTCTCAAGCTTAAAATCCCCCAACAGATTTCCATTGCATTTAGAATAAAATCCAGTGGCTCAGATGGTAAATACTTTCCTCGCAATGTGGGAAACCTGGGTTGGATCCCTGGGTCAGGAAGATCTCCTGGAGAAGGGAATGGCAACCCACTCCAGTATTCTTGCTTGGAGAATTTCATGGACCAATGAGCCTGGTGGGGTTCATGGGGTTGCAAAGAGTTGGACACAACTGAGCAACTAACACTTTCACTATCGAGGATCATTACCAATATCTTTTTTTTTTTTTTTGATAGAGTGTGAGATGCTACACACTAGCAAATGTTCAAAATTCTCCAAGCCAGGCTTCAACAGTACATGAACCAAGAACTTCCAGATGTTCAAGCTGCATTTAGAAAATGCAGAGGAACAAGAGATCAAATTGCCAATATCCGTTGGATCATAGAAAAAGCAAGAAAATTTCAGAAAAACATCTGCTTCATTAACTATGCTAAAGGCTTTGACTGTGTGGATCACAACAAACTGTAGAAAATTGTTCAAGAGACGGGAATACCAGACCACCTGACCTGCCTCCTGAGAAATCTGTATGCAGGTCAAGAACACTCAGAACATAGAACTATAGACTGGTTCCAAGTAGGAAAAGGAGTACATCAAGGCTGTATATTGTCACCCTGCTTATTTAATTTATATGCAGAGTACATCATGAGAAATGCCAAATTGGATGAAGTACAAGCTAGAATCAAGATCGCCGGGAAAAATATCAATAATCTCAGATATGTAGATTACACCGCCCTTATGGCAGAAATGAAGAAGAACTAAAGAGCCTCTTGATGAAAGTGAAAGAGGAGAGTGAAAAAGCTGGCTTAAAACTCAACCAAAAAATGAAGATCATGGCATTTGGTCCCATCACTTCATGGCAAATAGATGGGGAAACAATGGAAACAGTGACAGACTTTATTTTTGGGGGCTCCAAGATCACTGCAGATGGTGACTGCAACCATGAAATTAAAAGACACTTGCTTCATGGAAGAAAAGCTATGACAAATCAAGAATGTATATTAAAAAGCAGAGATATTACTTTGCGGACAAAAGTCCGCCTAGTCAAGGCTATGGTTTTTCCAGTAGTCATGTATGGATGTGAGAGTTGGACCATAAAGAAAGTTGAATGCTGAAGAAGAATTGATGCTTTTGAACTGTGGTGCTGGAGAAGTCTCTTGAGAGTCCCTTGGGCTGAAAGGAGATCAAACAGGAAATCAATCCTAAATATTCATTGGGAGGACCAAAACTGAAGCTCCAATACTTTGGCCACCTAATGTGAAGAGCTGACTCATTTGAAAAGACCCTGATGCTGGGAAAGATTGAAGGCAGGAGGAGAAGGGGACGACAGAGGATGAGATGGTTGGATGGCATCACCAACTCAATGAACTTGAATTTGAACAAGCTCTAGGAGTTGGTGATGGACAGAGAGGCCTGGCGTGCTGCAGTCCAGGGGGTCACAAAGAGTTGGACATGACTGAGTGACTGAAATAAACTGAACTTATTCATTTTTTAAAAAAATTAGGATATAGTTGTTTCACAATGTTTCAGTTTCTGCTGTACAGCCACATGAATCAGCTACATGTACACATATATCCTTTCCCTCTTGAACCCTCCCCACACTTCCCATCCCGCCCCTCTAGGTCACCACAGAACACTGAGCTGAGCTCCCTAGCTAGACACTGTAGCTTTCCCCTAGCTATCTCTTTCACACATGATAGTGTATATTGTGAAAATGGGCAAGTCGCTCAGTCTGTCAGACTCTCTGTGACCCCATGGACTGTACTGCCAGGCCTCTCAGTCCATGGCATTCTCTAGGCAAGAATACTGGAGTAGGTAGTGTATATATGCCGAGACTTTTTCTTCCCATAACCTACAGGAGCGATTTTTTATGCACACACACCCCCACACACCCACACACCCACACACACACACACACACCCACACACACACACCCAGCCCAGTGCTGGGACATTTGGCAATGTCCGGGAACTTTAAGGTAGTCACAACTTTTGGAGGTGCTAACAGCATCTGCATAGTAAAGCCCGGGGATAAGTTAAACATCCTGATGTGCGTAGGACTCTGACCTCCCTCCCTCCACCGTGACAAAGAACTCTCCAGCCCCAAAGGTGAAGAGTGCTGAACCAGAGAGTCTCTCCAGGCCCCCACGCTCTGATCCTGTCTACGCTGTCCACCTTTCTGGTATTCCTCTTGGTCACCCTTCTCCTGTACAGTCATGGCTTTCCTAGACACACCCTAGTCCTCTTCGGACATTTGCATTCAGTCCTCCTTCTGGTCTCTCGCCTGACTGTTTGCAGGGCGTGCCCCTTCTTAAGACTTTCTCTAATCTTCCATTCAGTTCTGTTCAGTCGTGTCCAACTCTTTGCAACCCCGTAGAGTGTAGCCTACCAGGCTTCTCCATCCATGGGATTCTCCAGGCAAGAATACTGGAGTGGGTTACCATTTCCTTCTCCAGGGGATCTTCCCGACCCAGGGATCAAACCCGGGTCTCCCGCATTGGAGGCAGACGCTTTAACCTCTGAGCCACCGCTCCCATTCCCTTCTTTCTTCATAGCATTTCCACTTATGGGCAGTTACAGTACTATTGACCTCTCTTCATATGTCTTACTTGCACGGAGGTGACCGCTGTGATAGCATGGGCTTTATCCCCTTTCCTGCCATGTAGGCCATCCCCAAAGTAAGGGCCAGCACACAGTGGACACTCAATGAATTTTCTGGAAATTATTTTCCAGAAGACTATTTCCCACAATGCTATAAAGTGTTTCCACCATCAGTGAATTAAATGGAACTCCCAGAGTTCCCTATTCAGGAACATGAAGTTGTCAGAGAACATTTTGAAGAGCTTCTGGCTGACTCTTTGACAGTCAAAGAGTCAAAGGAGATAGGAGAGAATGGAGACCTCTCCTGAGAGGAAGAGAAGATTCCAGAGGTGCCCTGCTGGATGTGTGATTCCCTCACTCTCTCAGTACTCATCAAATGAAAGCTCTTCCCTTTAAATTTGGGAGCTGCTTGGCTCTACGAGTGCCCAGCACCCTCCCAACATAATGAGAGAAGGTCAATGGAGTCAAAGGGTTAAAAATCATGGAGGTAAATGCCCCACGTCTCTGATGGGCTTGCTTTGGTGAAAAGACCTTCACTTCATTCTCCTTTTATTCTGGACTTTAGGTTTTTACAATAATGGGCTAGACAGGTTGACCAGCAACCTCAAATTCAAGTGCAATTTCCAACACTATTTGCATTGTGTCAAATAAGCCACTTATTTGCATGTAAGTGTGCGCACATTCACAGGCTTGTTGTCATAAGGGGCCAATTGTGAGTCACTCAGTTGTGTCCAGCTCTTTGTGACCCCATGGACTGTAGCCTGCCAGGAGATTCTCCAGGCAAGAATACTAGAGTAGCTTCTCCAGGGGATCTTTCTGACCCAGGGATTGAACCCAGGTCTCCTGCATTGCAGGCAGATTCTTTACAGGCTGAGCCACAAGGAAAGCCCCCATTAGGGGCCAAGGTTCTCTTCTGATGGGTCAACCAACTAGTGTTAGTCAAATTGCTTCTATGAGAATATGGATTCAATACAAACAAAAGTAAGTCTCTAAAGACTGAGATTTGGGGAAGGAGAGTCAGCCAGAGACTCTTCAAAATGTTCTCTGACAACTTTATGTTCCTGAATAGGGAACTCTGGGCATTCCATTTAATTCACTGATGGTGGAAACACTTTATAGCATTGTGTGAAATTGTCTTCTGGAAAATAATTTCAGAATGCACTCATCTTCAGGACTCTTGATTTCCTGTCAACAGCAGTTTTTGCTTTTCTTTTTTCTTACTCTCTCTCTCTCTCTTTTTTTTTTTTTTTTTGGTATTTTTTGTTTTTTGATGAGAGCTCTCCCCAGGGAAAAAGTAAAAACAGCTTTTCCTGGAAGAGTTCCTGCTACCCTCATTTACCTTTTGCATAACAAAAGCCCAGACTATAATTCTGAATGGCTGTTTTGTGTAGTTGAACCAGGTGTCCTGCTTGGAGAGACTGAACATTAGAAGTCAAAGAAATGCCAATTTGCTCTGTTTCAAAACACTTTGTTTCAATTGCTGCCAAAGCCTCAGGGCAAAATGCTATAATCTATTTTCAGTTCCAGCTTTTCAGTTGGCTCAGCCTCTTTTTCTTTCTTTATTTTTTTTTAAAACTTATTAACATGCCCAAGTGACTGTATCACTTATTAACCTTATTGATCTGGGAAGCCTTTTATTAACTACAAAAGATATTCATTATTTGAAATTAGTTCTAGTTACTTCTTGGCAAGAGAACATCAAAGGTGTGAAAGAGGAAAACTAATTCATAAATGACAAACATGCTGGTTAAGATACATCAGCAATATATCTGTTTGTAGATTAAATAATCAGACAACAGTAAGTTACATTGAGAAAGGTATGGCCACCCAACTTGAAGAAGGATTCTGACATATTTGATGAGGGCATATTTTCAATTTAAAGGGTCAGGGGGTCATTCTGTCACCATTGGGGTTACATCACATCTGCAGGAGCTGATCTCTTTTTCTCCAGGGCAAAGAAGGATGCTAAAGAAAAGGCAGTATATGGGTTCCTAGCTGCCAGAGACACAAAAGGTCCCAGGTGAATGCACAAGACTCATTCATTCAAATATTTTCTGAGCATGTACTATGGACTGGCTATCATTTTAAACGATAAGTTTGCAAAATAAACATACATGTGTGTTAACAGAATGTTAAATGTCTGGTACTCTGAGCTGGGATTTTCCCATAATTCTTAATCAGTATCTGGACCAGTTCATACACTATAAACTTGCGGTTTTTCTCTCCAAAATGTTAGTCGCTCAGTTGTGTCCAACTCTTTGTGACCCCATGGACTGTAGCCCGCCAGGCCTCTCTGTCCACGAAATTCTCCAGGCAAGAATACTGGAGTGGGTTGCTATTTCCCTCTTCGGGGGATCTTCCTGACTCAGGGACTGAACCCAGGTCTCCTGCATTGCAGGAAGATTCTTTGCTGTCTGAGTCACTGACATTAAAGACCTGAGAAGTTAAGTTTAAACCGTGGAAAGAAATGGGACTTCCAAAGATATGGAATCTAATCTAACACGACAAACTGAGATGGACAAGTGATTTTAAATCTTTGAATCTCAGGATTTTTCTTTATAAAATAATCTGACCTCATCAAGTCAGTATCATGGGCTACATAAGATAATGTATATGCATTGCTGGCGGGAATGTAAAATGATACAGCTGCTATGGAAAACAATTTGGAGGGTTCTCAAAAAGTTAAAATTACCACATGATTCAGCAATTCCATGCTGATGTATACACAGAAAAAAAATTAAAACAGGTATTCAAACAAATACATTTAAATGCATGTTCATAGCAGCACTATTTACAATAGCCAACAGGTAAAAATAGCCCAAATGTCCATCAGTGGATGGATAAATAAACAAGTGGTGATATCTACAGACAGTGGAATACTATCCGGCCAAAGAAAAAAAAAGAATGAAGTACAGATACACACTACAGATACAACAGGGACCTACTTCAAAAACATTATGTTAAGTGAAAGAAGCCAGACACAAAAGATCACACATTGTATGATTTCGTGTGTGTGTGCTCAGTCGTGTCTGACTGTTTGTGACCCCATGGACTGTAGCCTGCCAGCCTCCTCTGTCCATGGGATTTCTTGGGCAAGAATACTGGAGTGGGTAGCCATTCTGTTTTCCAGGGGATCTTCCTGATGCAGGGATCGAACTCAGGTCTCCCGCATTGCAGGCAGATTCTTTACCATCTGAGCCACCAGGGAAAGCCAATAGTGCTGTCTAAACATATGTTGTAGGAAATGCTGAGCTCCCCCACAGAGATTCAGAAATACTTTACAAAACTAAAGTACCATCAAGAAGGAGATTAAAAAACTGCCCCCAAATATTGTCCACTGTCTACAAAATAGTGACTTCTTTAAGAAACCCTAACTTTCAGAGACACTTCTACAAGAGACATTAGAGTGAGAGGTGACTTAGAGAGGCTGTGGATGAGAAGTGGAAGAAGCCCTTGGACAGGAGGACATGAAGCGAGTCTGGGCTCAGAACTCCTAGTAAGACTGGATTTATCCTGCATGAACTGAAGCGTCCTTGAGCCTCAGTTTTAATCTGTGAAACAAAGAAAGCAATACTGTCCTCAGGGAACTTGAAAGAATAATACTCCAGGGTGGAAAAATGCTTCATAATCTTCTGTTGTATGGAAAGCATTGACTGAATTCTTTAGACAATCACACCACAAGGACATACAGCTTCCTTCATGATACTGTTGTACTGTTGTGTCATGTGTCAATATATTGAAGGATTTGAAGCAGTTTAAACATGGCGGATGAATGAATAAATGAAGCATTAACATACCTAACTGGAAGGAGAGGTTCTGATTGGCCAGTGAGCTCCTCAAAATTCCCCCAATGCAAAAAAAAAAAAAAAAAAAAATTCCCCCAACGAAGCACTCACCATTGGTTTCCCATCAGCACGCTTCCCTCATTAGAATCTCCAACTCATACACCATAGACCTGGATTAAAACCATTCTCTATGGTATGCATTTCTAGGCTCCTTACTGTCAGGACAGGACACATAATTTGGGGGACCCAGTGCAAAATCAAGACCCCTTGTTTAAAAGTTTTTAACAGTCTCAAGATGCAGATCAAACCAGTCAATCCTAAAGGATATCAATCCTGAATATGCATTGGAAGGGCTGATGCTGAAGCCGAAGTTCCAATATTTTGGCCAGCTGATGCGAAGAGCATTGGAAAAGACCCTGGAAATGAACACACATTTACATGAATGCTGCTATGAACATGCATTTACATGTATCATTGGAAAA
Source organism: Moschus berezovskii (assembly GCF_049115385.1). Lineage (NCBI taxonomy): Eukaryota > Metazoa > Chordata > Mammalia > Artiodactyla > Moschidae > Moschus > Moschus berezovskii. Next base: position 5,367,362 of record NC_142460.1, read on the forward strand.
GACCCTGATGCTGGGAAAGATTGAAGGCAGGAGAAGAAGGGGGCAACAGAGGATGAGATGTTTGGATGGCATCACCGATGCAATGAACATGAACTTGGGGAAACTTTGGTAGATGTTGAGGGACAGGGAGGCCTGGTGTGCTGCAGTCCATGGAGTCACAAAGAGTCGGACATGACTTGTAGATTGAACAAGAAGGTGACAGATGAGAATTTGCTGAAGTTGGGGGCTTTCTAAGCACAAAATATTGTTTGATGGTCCAGATCACATGGTCATGAACCCTGCCCCACTTATCACCTACAAGTGAGATATTCAAATGCCTTAGCACATTATATAAGGCTTCCATCCTCTCCCCCAGGGTTCCAATTAGTTAGGATTTATCTCATGGCTCTTACGTCACGTTTGTTTTACAACTGGGTATTCCCACAACAAAGTGAGCTCCTTGAGTTCAGGGAACATGTCTTATTTCCTTCTGTGTTTCTAGCTCCCAGCCCAGTATCCAGCATGTGGATGGTTCCAAATGAATGTGGGAATGGCCACCTGCCTGGATTACAGCCACTGTGGACCATTCATTCTCTGATGTGGCTCTGACTGGGATCTCTGAATCTTATCCTGTGCCTGTTCAGGTTTCGGCTTTGACTCTTGACCTTGCCCCCAGTTGATGGGACAGTAAGTCTTTTCTTGGACCCTTAGTACCTCTTTCTTCTCTCCTTTGATTCTGAGCCTCAGGGATGGTGCTAGCGCTCAGACTCCTGTTGTTCATATTTCTGAAACAGCGTGACCTAGGGTGAAGTTTCTCTAAAGCAGAATCCAACACAAGGGTTTGGGCCAAGATTTTTATCTGGGCCAAGGACTGATGCTGAAGCCGAAGCTCCAATAACTTGGCCACCAGATGCGAAGAGCCGATTCACTGGACAAGACCCTGATGCTGGGAAAAATTGAAGGCACAAAGAGAAGAGGGCAGCAGAGGATGAGATGGTTAGAGAACATCACCAATTCAGTGGACATGAGTTTGAGCAAACTCCGGGAGACAGTGAAGGACAGGGAAGCCTGGTGTGCTGCGATCCATGAGGTCACAAAGAGTCGGACACGACTTAGCCACTGAACAGCAGCAACAACATTTTATTTGCATGGTGAAAGACTGGGGAAGTGAGAAAGTGAAGGATGCAAAGCCAAGACGAGATACCTTAATTAGTAGGTTCCATTATGGGCAACCTGAGCTCAAGCTGCTGGGGACCTTCTGAAAAGCTGTGCTGAACCCAACTCTAAGTGATCCTATCAGGGTTATTTATTCACTACTGTTGCCTCTCCTTGATTGACAGTCACTCTGGGAACTTCCTGGCATGTCAGCCTGTTTTGTATGTGGGTGTGCATGCCCATGGAAGGAGGATGCTCTCAGCCAGGAGAGGCAGGAAGCCATCAGCATCGCTGCAGGTAGCCTCCGGGATAGGGGTGTGTGCATGTATGGTAGGAAGATGTGAGCCACTGATGGCTTCAGTTACACAGAGAAATGCTGTTAAACAAGCCTTGGCAGAGATGTTCTGAGAGGATCGTGAATTCCAGCTAGTGCACGAGTGGCAGGAGCTACAGCAGATAGTTCCTTAAGGCTGCTGTTACAAAGTCCTACAAACTGAGTAATACATCCTCTCACAGCTTGGAGGTCAAATCCACAGTCAAGGTGTCAGCAGGGCCATGCTCCCTCTGCAGGCTCCAGGGGAGAACCAGCTCCAGTCTCTCAGCTTCAGTTCAGTTCAGTCGCTCAGTCGTGTCCGACTCTTTGTGACCCCATGGATTCCAGGCTTCCCTGTCCATCACCAACTCCCGGAGCTTACTCAAACTCATGTCCATTGAGTTGGTGACGCTATGCAACCATCTCATCCTCTGTTGTCCCCTTCTCCTCCTGCCTTAAGTCTTTCCTAGCATCAGGGTCTTTTCCAGTGAGTCAGTGTCCATCAGGTGGCCAAAGTATTGGAGTTTCAGCTTCAACATCAGTCCTTCCAATGAATATTCAGGATTGATTTCCTTTAGGATGGACTGATTGGATCTCCTTGTAGTCCAAGGGACTCTCAAGAGTCTTCTCCAGCACCACAGTTCAAAAGCATCAATTCTTTGGCGCTCAGCTTTCTTCACAGTCCAACTCTTATATGCATACATAACTAGAAAAACCATAGCCTTTGACTAGACGGACCTTTGTTGGCAAAGTAATGTCTCTGCTTTTTAATATGCTGTCTAGGTTGGTCACAGCTTTTCTTCCAAGGAGCAAGCGTCTTTTAATTTCATGGCTGCAATCACCATCTGCAGTGATTTTGGAGCCCCCAAAAAATAAAGTCTGCCACTTTACAGCTATACTCCAATATAAAAGAAAAAGTTTAAAATAATGCACAAGATAATAGCATTTTTGAAAATATAATATTACAAATGCTTTTAATATAAAGATTTAAGTTAAATGTATGATATAATTTGGGATTACATGGTGGCTCAGTGGTAAAGAATGTGCCAGTCACCATCTGCAGTGATTTTGGAGCTCAAAAAAATAAAGTCTCTCACTGTTTCCATCGTCTCCCCATCTATTTGCCATGAAGTGATGGGACCGGATGCCATGCTCTTAGTTTTCTAAATGTTGAGTTAGTTTTAAGCCAACTTATTTGCTCTCCTCTTTCACTTTCATCAAAAGGCTCTTTAGTTCTTCTTTGTTTTCTGCCATAAGGGTGGTGTCATCTGCATATCTGAGGTTACTGATATTTCTCCCTGCAATCTTGATTCCAGCTTGTGCTTCATCTAGGCCAGCATTTCTCAGGATTTACTCTGCATATAAATTTAAAAAGCAGGGTGACTATACACAGCCTTGACGTATTCCTTTCCCTATTTGGAGCCAGTCTGTTGTTCCATGTCCAGTTGTAACTATTGCTTCTTGACCTGCATACACATTTCTCAGGAGGCAGGGCAGGTGGTGTGGTATTCCCATCTCTCTAAGAATTTTCCGAAGTTTGTTGTGATCCACATCAAAGCCTTAGTCCTTAACTTGTAGATACTATCTTTTCCCTCTCCATCTTTCCATGGCCTTTCCTCCACATGTGTGTCTGTGTCCAGTTTCCCTTTTCTATAAGGACACCAGTCCTATTGATTAGTTTGTTCGTGCGTGCTCAGTTGTGTCTGACTCTGCAATGCCATGTAGCCACCAGGCTCGTCTGTCCATGGGATTTCCCAGGCAAGAATACTGGAGTGGGTTGCCATTTCCTCCTCCAAGGAATCTTCCCTACACAGGGATGGAACCCTAGTCTCCTGCATTGTTAGGCAGATTCTTTATCACTGAGCTACCTGGGAAGCTTCCTATTGGATTAGGACCCACCGTAATGACCTCATTCTACCTTGATTAGCTCTGTAAAGACTCTATCTCCAATTATGATTCCATTCTATATGAAAACTGGGACTTCAGCATATCTCTTCAGGGGACATAATTCAATCCAAAGCATGATTCAGTGAAAAGAAAGCACCAACTTTGTCTCACCCAGTCTCCCTAAGTGGGCAAACAGCTAACAAGGAATTGTACCCCTTGTCAACTTAGGTGTTTCTCGCAGTTCCCCAAACAGCAGCCCCTGGGGTGTTCTTTTTTTTACTTCACTCAATCACAGTAAAGAGAAAAGAGGGCGAGACTCAGCAGGAAGACAGACTATCACCAAAGGTATATGCATAAATGCATCTGAGATGAAAGCCAGCAAGCCTTGCAGAAACCATGGGGTAATTCCGTCCCGGGGAAGATTCGCTGGAAACCCTTTTAGGTGAAGACTACTATTGTGGGAGGTTTGTGGTAAACTAGGAGAAATCCACAGGGGAATCTTTGTAAAAACTGAAATAATTAAAGGCTTCAAAAATAGGACCTAGAGAAAAAGCTAAAAGGAATTTGATAATTTTGCCTGCAGAAAGCAGACCTAGGTGTGGCTTCCCAGCTCCCCTGCATTTGAAAGGTGGCCAAAGGCACTCCTATTCCTGCTGAGAAGACAGTGATGGGAAAAAGGCTCAGACTGAAGGGGGAGATCCAGGTGGGATAAACTGAAGAATGTTCCAGAATTAGCCTGCATGGTGTCAACACTCTGGGATTGGTTCACTGACAGAAGACTTTACTTTTGCACAAATGTAATGATTTGTGCAGATTCCTTTTTTACATGTCATCTCATCTGTCTTCCCACTCTCCTTTGGTGGGGGGACAGATTAGTAACATAGTATAAACTGTAAAGTGCGGTGCACATGGCTTAGACACTGCCTTTTGCCAGTCCAGGGTGTCTCAACCTCAGTATTATTGACTTGGGGGACCTGATGATTCTCTCTTGGGAGAGACTGTCCTGAGCATAGTAGGATATTTAGCAGCATCTCTGGTTTTTACTCAGTGGATGTGAATAGGACCCCTCCTCCCATCTTGACACCCCAAAGTAACTCCCATCATTAAAAATGTTTCCCCAGCTGAGAACCACTCATTAGTCTAAGTTTCCCCAACTTCAATTTAAGCCCTTTCACTACTTTTTTTTTTTTATCCTTTGGGGGAAATGAGATGTACTGTTGTTCACTTTTTAAATATTTGAGAAAAATGGAGAGACGTAGCCAGCGATTCCAAGGGGCTCTCAGACCACTGGGGAATGGTGCCATCATTCTCCCCTCAGTGTGAAGGTGGCTGTCGCATGATGCACCCAAGGGTGCAGAGGTCACAGGAGCCGTGCATCTGCTTAGCATTGTCAGGGAGGAAGTTTCACAGAAGAGGGAAGATTGAGGCTAAAGTGTTAAAGGATGGATGGGAGTTTATCTAGTAGATCTTGTTACTTATCATGCTATATTCAACTTCTTATTCTAGGTCAGGGATTGTCACATGCATTATGGGCCAGATCAGGCCTGCTGTCTGTTATTTATTTATTTGGTTGTGTTGGATCTTCACTGTTTACGTGAAATCCTCCATCGTGGTGTTCAGGGTAGCTAGTTGTGGCATGTGAACTCAGTAGTCTCAGCACACATGCTTAGTTTCTCCAAGACATGTGGGATCTTAGTTCCTTGACCAGGGATCAAACCCACAACCCCTGCATTGCAAGGTGGATTCTTAACCACTGGGCTACCAGGGAAGCCAGTGTCTGATTTCATTAATAAAGTTTTATTGGAACACAGTCATGATCATTCATGTGAGTAATGTCTATGGCTGCTCACATGATACAATAGCAGATCTGAGTAGTTGCACCAGAGTCCAAAGGGGTCACAAAGATGAAAATACCTACTATGTGGCTCACAGAACAAACTTGTCAACTCCCATCCTGGGAGCTGTGAAGCACAACTGGGATTGTGAAGCACAGAGGTCCTTATTGGATAACTGTTCTGCCGCCTCACTTCTTACTGCTTAAAGTAAGACCATGCACCATGTGCCAAGCACTTTGGTTATAGATGCTTAATTTCTTCATGGCAATGACCTTGGCAAATATATACTGTATTCACCAGTCCAACAAACAGAAGTCCAGATAAAATGGTGAACTTTACAAAAGTATGTAATGACCTGATGTGAACTCATGGGAAAAGAGCCTGATGCTGGGAGAGATTAAAGGCAAAAGGTGAAGGGGGTGGCAGAGGATGAGATGGTTGGATGGCATCACCAACTCAATGGACATGAATTTGAGCAAACTCTGGGAGATAGTGAAGGACAGAGGAGCCTGATGTGCTACAGTCTGTGGGGTCGCAAAGAGGTGGAAACAACTAGAAAGGCTGGTGGATGGGGTGTTCAAAGTCCCATTTTACAATTCAGTGTCATTCAAACTCCATGAGTATCGGTTTCTTATCTATTAAAAGCAAATAAAGATGCCTACCAGTTTTGGACAGATAAGCTTTCTTCTGGAATAGAAGTGCTATTAACTCTTCTGATAACAGAATGCCATGTCTGTAACCGCGATCCCCGCTGTAAAACGAAGCACTAGGTGACTGCTGTGCTCTGCCTCTAGAGGCAATGGGATCAGCAGTATCACACACACAAACTATCACAGGTTTGTCCTTTTGCACCATTTGTGGCTCACTTCAGTAAATGCTTCCTTCCCAATCACAGCGCAGTTGGCAGCTCCAGGGAAACAAATAAAATTCAAGCGTGGAGTTAAAAGAGGCTTGAGAGTAGCAACTTGAATAAATCCGCTCTGTAAAGGGTTTAGAGATCCTGGAGGCCACATTAAAGACATTCCCTAAATCAACTCAGGATGGGGCTGCCTGGGTGGTAAGGGAAATTGACATGCCCCAAAGATCTGAGGGCTTCCCAGGTGGCGCTAGTGGTAAAGAACCCGCCTGCCAATGCAGGAGACATGAGACTGGGTCCGATCCCTGGGTTGGGAAGATCTGGCAGAGGGCATGGCAATCCACTCCAGTATTCCTGCCTGGAGAACCCCACGGACGGAGGAGTTTGGCAGGCTACAGTCCATGGGGTCGCATAGAGTCGGATACAACTGAAGTGACTTAGCACGCACATGCAAAGATCTGATGTTGCCCTCTCACTAGGGCAATTAGGGTTGGCAATTAACCCAAATCAATTAGGGTTTGGGTCAGGTTAGGGTCAAGGTATAATAAAGCTGGCAGCAGTTGTGCAGATGAGCTTCAAAACCAATGGACTGGGGGATCATGCATGCCCCCAGCCTTGCTTCTCTTTCCTGGATGCATTGCTGGGTGCACGTGTGTGGAGAAAAACAATTATCATGAACGATGGAGCAGTTCATTAACAATCAAGGCCCAGCACAGTACACAACGTATGCTATTAGTTTTTTCTATAAAAATATTTAATCAGGAGAGAAAGATAATCACAATTATAACTTTTAAGGGTGACAGCAATTAACATGAGATTGTAATAATTTTGGTCATAACATTCATAAAAGATCTCTGCTTACATAAATTATGTTGTGTGTGTGTATGCTCAGTCCTGTCTGACTCTTTGCGACTCACCAGGAATGTAGCCCTACCAGACTCCTCTGTCCATGGGATTTGCCAGGCAAGACTACTGGGATGGGTTGCCATTTCCTTCTCCAGGAGATCTTCCTGATGCAAGGATCAAACCTGAGTTTCTTGTAGCTCCTGCATTGGCAGGAGCATTCTTTACCACTGAGCCACCATGTAATCCCAAATTATATCATACGTTTAACTTAAATCTTTATATTAAAAGTATTTGTAATTGGAGGGACTGATGCTAAAGCTGAAACTGCAATACTTTGGCCACCTCATGTGACGAGTTGACTCACTGGAAAAGACTCTGATGCTGGGAAAGGTTGGGGGAGGGAGGAGAAGGGGACGACAGAGAATGAGATGGCTGGATGGCATCACCGACTCTGTGGACATGAGTTTGAGTGTATTCCAGGAGATGGTGATGGACAGGGAGGCCTGGCGTGCTGTGATTCATGGGGTCGCGGAGAGTCAGACACGACTGAGCGATTGAACTGAACTGAAATGAATATTATATTTTCAAAAATGCTATTATCTTGTACATTTTTTAAAACTTTTTCTTTTATATTGGAATATAGCTGTAAAGTGGCAGACTATTTTTTTGGGCTCCAAAATCACTGCAGATGGTGATTACAGCCATGAAATTAAAAGACGCTTGCTCCTTGGAAGAAAAGTGTGACCAACCTAGACAGCATATTAAAAAGCAGAGACATTACTTTGCCAACAAAGGTCCATCTAGTCAAGGCTATGGTTTTTCCAGTGGTCATGTATGGCTGTGAGAGTTGGACTGTGAAGAAAGCTGATTGCTGAAGAATTGATGCTTTTGAACTGTGGTGCTGGAGAAAACTCTTGAGAGTCCCTTGGACTGCAAGGAGATCCAACCAGTCCATCCTAAATGAAATCAATCCTGAATATTCATTGGAAGGACTGATGTTGAAGCTGAAACTCCAATACTTTGGCCACCTGATGCGAAGAGCTGACTCATTAGAAAATACCCTGATGCTGGGAAAGATTGAGGGCAGGAGGAGAAGGGGACGACAGAGGATGAGATGGTTGGATGGCATCACTGACTCGATAGATATGAGTTTGAGTAAGCTCTGGGAGTTGGTGATGGACAGGGAGACCTGGTGTGCTGCAGTCCATGGGGTCACAAAGAGTCAGACACGACTGAGCAACTGAACTGAACTGAACTGAACTGATAGCTGATTCACAGTGCTGTGATAGTTTCACGCACCAGGCATTTGAAATTCACCATCTTGTTCAATCCTTACAATCACCCTCTGTGGTAGGCACTGGTAATAGCCCCATTTTACAGATGAGAAAGGTGAGGCTCTGTAGCTTAAACAACTTCCCTTGCATCATATCATTGCAAAGATTGAAAAGCAGATCTTCCTGTTTCCTAATCAGGTCACAGTTCCATCATTAGTGAAGCAGGGTGTTCCCTGTTGAGGGCATTTCCTGCCCAGGGAGCAGAAAGGCATTCCAGCTTCCTTGAGCCAAATGGTTCTGCCCACATCTGACTGCCAGGTCCCTGGCCTTGCCAAGCTGGCTCAGATGGGCTATGGGTGTGTTGAGCACCTCAGAGAGTGTAGACCCCCCACTACCCCCAGAATGGGCATATGTAACCAATCAGTGTAGTGAAAAAGAAGGAAACGATTAAGCCCCCCATGGACAGAACATGTGGAAGGTATCTGAGCAGTAGAAGAAAGAGGTGTGAAAGTCCCCAGTGCCTCAGGCCAGAGGCAGCAGCTTGAGCCCACATGGGAGGATGCGCCCTCCCTGCCAAAGCTATGGGCTGATGCAGCCTTGGGCGTGTGGGGTCTGTCCTGGCCTGTGTGTGCAGATGTGGCTGGGAGCATCTCTGTCTCTCCCCAGCACATCCCAGCCACAGCTGCCTTTCTGTTCTAAGCTTCCTCTAGTTGTCAGGACCCCCCAAGAGGTCAGCATTAGCACCTCTGTTCTCACTGGGGCTCCCCTGGAAAGGTGAGTCCTCTAGACACTATCTAGGGGCAAAGCCAACTTCAGGTACGCTTACTGGAACCTTCCCACCATTGCCTTTTGTTGTAGGTGGAATTGTGTCCCTTCAGAAAGATATGCTGAAGTCTTAACCCCCAGGGCCTTTAAATGTGACCTTAATTGGAAAGAAGGTCGCTGGGATGGAATTGCGCCCTTCCACCCAAAAATCTACATATTGAGCTAACCCTCAATGTGGCTATATCTGGATATAAGGTCTTTAGGAAATTGTTGTTGTCCAGTGGCTCAGTTGTGTCTGACTCTTTGAGACGCCATGGACCACAGCAAGCCAGGCTTCCATGTCCATCACCAACTTCCGGAGTTTACTCAAACTCATGTCCATAGAGTCAATGATGCCATCCAACCAATTCATCCTCTGTTGCCCGCTTCTCCTCCTGCCTTCAATCTTTCCCAGCATCAGGGTCTTTTCCAATGAGTCGGCTCTTCACATCAGGTGGCCAAAGTATGGGAGCTTCAGTTTCAAGATCAGTCCTTTCAAAGAATTTTCAGACTGATTTCCTTTAGGATCAATTGTTTTGATCCCCTTGCTGTGCAAAGGACTCTCAAGAGTTTCAGCTTCAACATCAGTCCTTCCAGTGAACACCCAGGATTGATCTTCTGTAGAATGGACTGGTTGGATCACCTTGCAGTCCAAGGGACTCTCAAGAGTCTTTTCCAACACCACAGTTCAAAAGCATCAATTCTTTGGCCCTCGGCTTTCTTTATAGTCCAACTCTCACATCCATACATGACTACTGGAAAAACCATAGCCTTAACTAGATGGACCTTTGTTGGCAAAGTAATGTCTCTGCTTTTTAATAAGCTGTCTAGGTTGGTCATAACTTTCCTTCCAATGAGTAAGCGTCTTTTAATTTCATGACTGCAATCAGCATCTGCAGTGATTTTGGAGCCCAGAAAAATGAAGTCAGCCACTGTTTCCACTCTTTCCCCATCTATTTGCCATGAAGTTATGGGACCAGATGCCATGATCTTAGTTTTCTGAATGTTGAGCTTTCAGCCAACTTTTTCACTCTCTTCTTTCACTTTCATCAAGAGGCTCTTTAGTTCTTCTTCACTTTCTGCCATGAGGGTGGTGTTATCTGCATATCTGAGATTATTGATATTTCTCCTGGCAATCTTGATTCCAGTTTGTGCTTCCTCCAGCCCAGCATTTCTCATGATGTACTCTGCATATAAGTTAAATACGCAGGGTGACAATATACAGCCTTGACGTACTCCTTTTCCTATTTGGAACCAGTCTGTTGTTCCATGTCCAGTTCTAACTGTTGCTTCCTAACCTGCATGGTCTTCTATGAAAAGCTCTCCAGGTCTCTTTCTCAACCCAGTGAAGATATAATAAGAAAGTGACTATCTGCAAGCCAAGAAGAAAGCTTTTACCAGATGCCAAACCAGCTGGCACCTTGATCTTGGACTTCTCAGCCTCCAGAACTGAAAGGAAGCTAATTTCTGCCGCTTGAGTGATTCAGTCTATGATGTTTTACTACAGCTGCTCAACCGGACTAAAACAAGGGTCTTTGCAGTTCTAATCTAGTTCACATTGTTAGTCGTGATCATGGGCCCCAGTACAAGAGGCAAAGGGGTAAGAGACAGACACACACAGAGGATAGACGAAGTGAAGGCACACAGGGAAGGTGCCCACGCAAAGGCGGAGTCTGAGATGATAGCAATGCTCCCACAAACCAAGAAACCAGAAGCTGCAAGAGGCAAGCAGTCATACGTCAAGGGAGCTTTCAGAGAGCGGATGGTGCTACCGACACCTTGAGTCTGGACTTCCTGCTTCCAGAACTTCGAGAAACCTGAAAATTTATTTTGTTCTTAGACACCAAGCTTGTGGTCCTTTGTCACAGCAGCCATAGGCAGTCGAAGACACCATTTATTCAGAAAAGGCTGCTAGAGTGCAAATATTTGAAAAAAACCACTAGTAGCAGGGTATTCAGGATTCTGCTGTAAGGATTTTTTTTCCAATAAATTATTCTCAGAGCATTCTCTTGGCCTCTCATTAGTAAGTAAGACTGTGCAATGTGCTTGGCTGTATCGGCTGAGAACCATTTCACTGGAACCTTCTAAGCAGTTACAGCCCTGCCTCCCTCTAGGCTTGTGAGGGACACAATGGTGTGATGGACCCCTGGGCTCTGTGGACGTCCCCAGTGAAATAACCAATTTTGCTGCCACTGACTGGCTGTTGGTGCTTTTAGTAGCTCTTCCCTCCTAGGTGTAATTTTATGTCCACTTCAGTTGGAAGGCAACATTGCTCTGTAGTTGGCAAGTGGTCACAGTGACTATGGGCTTCCCCGATGGCTCAGACAGTAAAGAAATCAGCCTGCAGTGTGGGAGACCTGAGTGTGATCCCTGGGTTGGGAAGATCCCCTGGAGGAGGGAACAGTTAACCAGTCCAGTATTCTTGCCTGGAGATCTTCATGGACAGAGAAACCTGGTGCACTACAGCCCATGAGGTCGCAAAGAATTGGACACAACTGAGTGACTTTCACTTTTCACTTTCATGGTGACTGCAAAGGTATGAAAGTCTACAGAGTGCACTTCTAAATTTGGGCACTTAGGGTAAAGCATGCCTTGATATTGCGTAACTATGTAATCTGTTGCCTGCCACTCAATGCCCTGGGTCTGGCACTGATTGACCTCCCTAACCAGTCCACCTGACATCAAACTAAGCCATGAATGACTCTATGGACAGCCATGTTCACAGGCCTTCAGTTTATGCTGTGCTGTTTTCCTATTGCTGCTGTGACAAGTGATCACAGAGTATTGAAAGAACACAAATTCATTTGCGGTTCTGGAGCTCCAACATTTAAAATGGGTCTTGTTGCTGTTCAGTTGCTAAGTCATCTCCAACTCTTTGTGACCCCAGGGACTGTAGCATGCCAGACTCCTCTGTCCTCCACTATATCCCAGAAAAATGGGTCTTAGTCTTACAGACCTAAAATTGAAGCATCAGCAGATTTACATTTCTTCTGGATTTTTCCTGTAATTCATTGCTGTTGTTTAGTTGCTAGGTCATGTCCGACTCTTTGTCACCCCCTGTACTGTAGCCCTCCAGGCTCCTTTGTCCATGGGGATTCTCCAGGCAAGAATACTGAAGTGGATTGACATGCCCTCCTCTGGGGGATCTTCCCAACCCAGGGATCAAAGCCCTGTCTCCTGCACTGCAGGTGGAGTCTTTACCACTGAGCTACCAGGGAAGCCCCTTCATGCATTCTAGAACAAAGTACTCAGAACCATAAAGGAGATCTTTATATTGATCTTAGGCAACTCTCATCAGGTTCCCTGATGAGATGCGGATCATAGTTGACTTGCTGGGCCTATTGGTCCAATTAGACTTTGAGAATGGTCCCAGAAGGCTGTTTTCTCAGCATATCAGAATGGCTGCCCACCCCCTATAGGATGAAGCTCTGATAAGGGTGCCGGATATTCACCATATGCTCCCCTTACAACCCCAGGCATGCTCCCCAATACTCTGCTGCCCTGCTTCCTGCCCCTGGGGGTGACCTCTGTGGGGCATGCCTGTGTTCCTAGGGCTGCCTTGCCCTCTGGCAGGAGACTGCAGGAGGAGGGGAGAGAAAGGGCAAAATACTTTTTCCTCCCTCTCCTCCCACCTTGCTGTGGCTCCTCTGGGGACTGGGCTGTATGACTGCAGCTCCAGGTGGGTGGTGCTTCTTCTGCAGCTCCAGCCTCAGCCCCTCTTTGCCTGGCTTCCTCAGACTTAGAGGTGCTAGGATCTGGGTGCCTCACTGTTCCTTATGAGCTTCCCAAGCTCATACATCTGTAAATAGTTACCGTCATTAAACTCTGCCCAGTTTCCACAATTGAATGGCAGGTCATCTTTTTCCTGTGGGCTTCCCCAGTGGCTCATGGGTAAAGAAGCTGCCTGCAGTGCAGGAGATGGGGGTTCGATCCTTGGGTTTGGAAGATTTCCTAGAGGAGAATATGGCAACCCACTCCAGTATTCTTGCCTGGATAATCCCATGGACAGAAAAGCCTGGCAGGTTACCATCCAAGGGTAGCTAAAAGTCAGACATGACTGAAGCAACACAGAAGGCAGGCAGGCATCTTTTTGTCTGCTAGGAGTCTAATGGTAAGCATCAAGAACTGTTAGTGAGCATTTTTACCTCTACCATGTTATTTATACGTCTATTATGTTATCCTTGGTCCATGCTCTGGAAGATGCAGTGAAGACTTTGAGCCCATATTTGCCCATGAGAACCAGAGGATCAGCCTTTTCAGTCTGTGCCACATCTCTGTGGCAAACATAGCTCCAAAGGATCCAGAGAATTCTGAGAACACCTTGTTTTGTGTTATGCATTTTAGTTTTCAAAGGGTTTGTCTATTCACTGAAGGTATGTTTACAACCTCTTTTGAAGAAAATCATAGAGATGTTATTAGTGTTCTTCCTGTTTCACACTTTTGCCCAAGGACGTCTCAATGGCTCATGTGCAACTTGTACCCATATTTGTGGCTTTTCTGCCAGCTCTCTTTTCCACTGAGCTGGGAAGACTCCGTTATGGATTTTCCTTTCTTCCTCCTACAGCTTTACTTTGGCAGAGGCCTGAAGCAAAAAAATCCAACAATGGAATGTACCAGCTCATGCTGTAAAAGGTCACTCCACTTCATGGCATCCTGTGACACACACACAGAATCAGCTTAGTCAGAGCCATGTGCCATCTGACTAACGATTGGCCCTGAATCGAGCATTGTGCTGTGCAGCTGGAACAGATGGTCCCATCACTCTACGGTACCCCGTGTCAAATGAGCAATGCCCAATGGTGCCAAGAAACCCCTTGAGTAAGCACAGAAAAATCTCCAGTGTCAGCGTGTCACAACTGATCCTAGCACACGGGACATACTCAGCGCCACATAACTAGACCATGTCCAAAGTCAATGGAACTTCAATTGCAAAGCGGAAGCTGTGAATGCCAAACTGGGGCAGCACAGAGTGCCAGTCTCAACTTCTCTGAAGTTTGTTTGTTCAGGTTTGGAAATCACTGAAATGTGGATGAACCTTTGGCCAAGGGAGGGGGAAAAAAAAAGAACAACTTGGTTAAAGAAAGGGCAAATGGAGATAACTGTGAAAAGCAGTAAGTGTGCGGTTATTCCTGCTTATGAGTATTCTGTACCCTAGGTAGTCACAGATGACTTGGTAACGAATTCCAACAGTGGTATCGATATCAATCCTGAGTTAGTGTCTTTTGGAAAATGTCATTTCATGCATGTGTTAGTCGCTCAGTCGTGTTCGACCCTTTGCAACTCCATGGACTATGGTCCCCCAGGCCCCTCTATCCAAGGAATTCTCCAGGTAAGAATACTGGAATGGGTGTGTACCATGTGCTTAGCTGTGGCTGACTCTTTGCGACCCCATGGACTGTAGCCTACCGGACTCCTCTGTGCATGGGATTTCTCAGGCAAGAGTACTTGAGGGGGTTGCCTTTCCTTTTTCCAGGGAATATTCCCAACCCAGGGATCAAAACTGGGCCTCCTGCATAACAGGCAGATTCTTTACCATGTGAGCCACCATGGAAGCTCACTTTATACATAATTAAAAGGAGACAGAATAACTGTTTGCCTCTGAGGGGGTGCACATTGACTGAGAAAGGGTGTGGGAGAGCCTGGTGGGTGATGGTCTTGTTCTCTATCCTGGTAAGGGCTGCATTGCACACTTACCTGCGTGCATTTGTCAAAACTGTCAGAAACTCATAAGATTTATGCATTTCACTGTAGGAACTGTTTTCTAAATAAATATATATAAGCAAATATTGAGCTCTCGCTAATGATATGCATAAGGAAATATTTACAGATGAAGTATATTAATGTCCAGAAACTTGCTTTAAACTGCATCATATGCATCACATCTATCTGAAAAGTGGGTATGGATATTTTCTGTGCAATCCTTTCAATTTATTTGTATATTTTAAAATTTCTGTTATTACTGTATACAAACTAGGTAACCAGCAACAATTGTATAGCAGAGGGATGTAGCCTCAATATTTTACAATACTCTATAAGGGAAAATATGTGTATATATATATAGATAGATAGATATGTACGTGTGTATATATACATATATGCATATACTCAGTCACTTTAGTCTTGTCCGACTCTGTCATCCCATGAATTATAACCCACCAGGCTCCTCTGTCCATGGGATTTCCCAGGCAAGAATGCTGGAGTGGGTTGCCATTTCCTCCTCCAGGATATGTATATATCTGAATCACTTTGCTATAAACCTGAAACTAATACAACATCGTATATCAACTATATGTCATTAAATATTAAAATAACTTTTTAAAAAGTGTTGGAAATAAAATGAAAAGAAAAACCCCAGGGCTTCTCATACAGTTGAGAATATTTTAATACAAGTGGCATCAGTTCAGTTCAGTCGCTCTGTCGTGTCCGACTCTCTGCGACTCCATGAATCACAGCACGCCAGGCCTCCCTGTCCATCACCAACACCCGGAGTTCACTCAAACTCATGTCCACAGAGTCGGTGATGCAATCCAGCCATCTCATTCTGTGTCGTCCCCTTCTCCTCCCGCCCCCAACCTTTCCCGGCATCAGAGTCTTTTCCAGTGAGTCAACTCGTTGCATGAGGTGGCCAAAGTATTGGATTTTCAGCTTTAGCATCAGTCCTTCCAATGAACACCCAGGATTGATCTCCTCTAGACTGGACTGGTTGGATCTCCTTGCAGTCCAAGGGACTCTCAAGAGTCTTCTCCAGCACCACAGTTCAAAAAGCATCAGCCTTCTTCACAGTCCAACTCTCACATCCATCCATGACCATGGGAAAAACCATAGCCTTGACTAGATGGACCTTTGTTGGCAAAGTAATGTCTCTGCTTTTTAATATACTATCAAGGTTGGTCATAACTTTCCTTCCAAGGAGAAGGCGTCTTTTAATTTCATGGCTGCAATCAGCATCTCCAGTGATTTTGGAGCCCAAAAAAATAAAGTCTGACACTGTTTCCACTGTTTTTCCATCTATTTCCCATGAAGTGATGGGACCAGATGCCATGATCTTTGTTTTCTGAATGTTGAGCTTCAAGCCAAGCTTTTCACTCTCCTCTTTTACTTTCATCAAGAGGCTTTTGAGTTCCTCTTCACTTTCGGCCATAAGGGTAGTGTCATCTGCATATCTGAGGTTATTGATATTTCTCCCAGCAATCTTGATTTCAGCTTGTGCTTCTTCCAGCCCAGCGTTCCTCATGATGTACTCTGCATAGAAGTTAAATAAACAGGGTGACAATATACAGCCTTGACGTACTCCTTTTCCTATTTGGAACCAGTCTGTTGTTCCATGTACAGTTCTGACTGTTGCTTCCTGACCTGCATATAAGTTTCTCAAGAGGCAGGTCAGGTGGTCTGGTATGCCTATCTCTTTCAGAATTTTCCACAGTTTACTGTAATCCACACAGTCAAAGGCTTTGGCATAGTCAATGAAGCAGAAATAGATATTTTTCTGGAACTCTCTTGCTTTCTCCATGATCCAGTGGATGTTGGCAATTTGATCTCTGGTGCCTCTGCCTTTTCTAAAACCTGCTTGAACATCTGGAAGTTCACGGTTCACATATTGCTGAAGCCTGGCTTGGAGGATTTTGAGCATGACTACCAGCGTGTGAGATGAGTGCAATTGTGCGGTAGTTTGAGCATTCTTTGGCATTGCCTTTCTTTGGGATTGGAATGAAGACTGACCTTTTCCAGTCCTGTGGCCACTGCTGAGTTTTCCAAATTTGTTGGCATATTGAGCGCAGCACTTTCACAGCATCATCTTTCAGGATTTGAAATAGCTCAGCTGGAATTCCATCACCTCCACTAGCTTTGTTCGTAGTGATGCTTTCTAAGGCAAACCATTCAATATTACAGTAATCCAGGCCTATGCCCCAACCAGTAACGCTGAAGAAGCTAAAGATGAACGGTTCTATGAAGACCTATAAGACCTTTTAGAAGTAACACCCAAAAAAAAATGTCCTTTTCATTATAGGGGACTTGAATGCAAAAGTAGGAAGTCAAGAAACACCTGGAGTAACAGGCAAATTTGGCCTTGGAGCATGGAATGAAGCAGGGCAAAGGCTAATAGAGTTTTTCCAAGAGAACACACTGGTCATAGCAAACACCCTCTTCCAACAACACAAGAGAAGACTCTACACATTGACATCACCAGATGGTCAACACCGAAATCAGATTGATTATATTCTTTGCAGCCAAAGATGGAGAAGCTCTATACAGTTAGCAAAAACAAGACCAGGAGCTGACTGTGGCTCAGATCATGAACTCCTTATTGCCAAATTCAGACTTAAATTGAAGAAAGTAGGGAAAACCACTAGACCATTCAGATATGACCTAAATCAAATCCCTTATGATTATACAGTGGAAGTGAGGAATAGATTTAAGGGACTAGATCTGATAGATAGAGTGCCTGATGAACTCTGGACAGAGGTTCGTGACATTGTACAGGAGACAGCGACCAAGACCATCCCCATGGAAAAGAAATGCAAAAAAGCAAAATGGCTATCTGAGGAGGCCTTACAAATAGCTGTGAAAAGAAGAGAAGCAAAAAGCAAAGGAGAAAAGGAAAGATATAAGCATCTGAATGCAGAGTTCCAAAGCATAGCAAGGAGAGATAAGAAAGCCTTCCTCAGTGATCAATGCAAAGAAATAGAGGAAAACAACAGACTAGGAAAAACAAGAGATCTCTTCAAGAAAATTAGAGATTCCAAGGGAACATTTCATGCAAAGATGGGCTCGATAAAGGACAGAAATGGTATGGACCTAACAGAAGCAGAAGATATTAAGAAGAGGTGGCAAGAATACACAGAAGAACTGTACAAAAAAGATCTTCACGACCAAGATAGTCACGATAACGTGATCACTGAGCTAGAGCCAGACATCTTGGAATGTGAAGTCAAGTGGGCCTTAGAAAGCATCACAAGTGGCATACACCATCCTATTATTAAATATTGCTTTTAAGAATTGAAGTATGCCCCATAGGATAAGACACAAGTTATCCAAAGTGAAACCAATTCTCCCAAACTACATCTGGTTAGAAAAGCTGGTCCCAAGTCAGACACAACTTAGTGACCAAACAACAAACAAATAAAGGGGGATGAATAAGAGTTTACATGGAAAGATACCTGAGGGTCAAAAGATTGCAAGAAATGCATGATTTTGAAGAGGCTATTTCTAAAAATTAAAAAAAAAATTACTTTGAGGCTAAAGGTTGATTCAATCTCTACACCTAGCAGATCCACTCCATTCCTTTGTCCCCAAACCACTAAATTCATGTCACAGATGGTCTAGAGGTATGAACCATGCATGGGCAATGGGCAAATGTTAGATTCTGCAACACAGAATGGAGGGAATTATGGACTTACACTTTCAGATACTTCTGAACATGGTTAAAAACCAGAGCCCTTCAAATGTTCAACTTTTACAGAAATGCCTACAGTTTTATTCTTTGACAGTTTAACATCTTGACTCTGTTTTTGGAGAGACCATCAACAGGATGCCTCCATCTGTCAACATCTGGGTTTACTAATAGACTAATAACATTGCAGAGAGTACCTTGTAGAATGTAGTTGTTTCATGAACATATTACAATGGGTTTGGAATCCTCCAGCTGCTCCTCTGCCTGCCCGCATGACCTTTAGACAAATGCTTCAACTCTGTGAACCTCAGCTTCCTTATCTCTGAAAAACAATGGCAATAGTAACACGTACCTTTGGAGTCATCGTGAGAATCACATATGTTTAAAAAGATGTGAAATCTCTAGCAGGTGGTTGAATGAGACCCAAAGGAAACAAAAGAAGATGAATGAGAAAGTCTTTACCTGCTGGCCCAGCCTGTTGGACTGGCTTACAGTTGGGAAAGGAAAAAATGATCACAGCTAATGTTGGGATGAAAAGTTGTTCTGGTTGAGCTCTCAGAAGACAGTGGAGGAGGCCACTGCAGTGGGAAGAGCAGAAAACTGACCACAGTGTCTAGACATTTCTTGGGAATAATCTTTCTGGAGAGAGAGGGGTGAGGAAGTTATATCCTAGTACTGGGGGGTATGGAGATGAACAAAAAACGTGAGTTAACAATAATCACCATGGACAGATGGAACAGCAGGGACCCCGGAGTTCCTTGAAACGCTCTTTCCAGGCACTCTACTATTTATATGACAACAGCCTTGATTATTAAAGAATATTACTTTATAGTTCCACCACTCTTAATTGCTTCTCATAACTGTAATCCTGGCTGAAGGATGAAATAGAGGAGATGAGGATTAGGGAGTAAGCCACTCTTGGGTCACAAAGAGTGTTCTCAGGAAAACAACAGCAAAATGCTGACACACACATTTGATGAAGTGTATGGAGATCAGGTCTCCAAGAATAGTGCTTTCCATGTTGAGTTTGGAGAGTTGCTTCTAATAACGGAACCCATTTGGACCTGTTTTATTAACTTATTCCATTCACAAAAGCGAAATCTCTTAATGGCCGTAATAAGGCAGTGTTGCAAGCTGAAGCGACTTCCTTAAAGCGGAAAATAAGCATTTTACTACAGCTGTGGACCATACTAAACAGCTTGTAATGTGCAACAACTCCCCACCCCCATAACATCCTCTGAGGACCGCAGGAAGGAAAATGCTACTAGTGGGGAATTTTGCTAAGAAAGAAATTGGAAAGCAAACTCTTAAGAAAGCCTCTGTTCGTTATCAGAGCATGGGACTGCCAGCTATCAAAGGTGAAAAAAATGACAAATGACAGTTCTTGGTTAACCAGAAAGCAATTTCCCATTCAGATTTTGCATGCTAACTAATGTTGCGTGGTAGAAATAGAGGATGAGATGGTTGGATGGCATCACCGACTCAATGGACATGAGTTTGAGTAAGCTCTGGGAGTTGGTGATGGACAGGGAAACCTGGCATGCTGAAGTCCATGGGGTTGCAAAGAGTCGGACTCAACTGAGGGACTGAACTGAACTCATCAGTAGTGTTTGATAGACCAAGACGAGGGAATGTTACTTCATCTCCTTCCAAGTATAAAAGTATGAAAGCCCTTTGATGTTGTCCTTGAAGATGCATGAGGCCCAAATAGTTTGTTCTAATATTTCTCTAAGTCACAGGCAGTGTTTTTTTTTTTTTTTCCAAAAGTGTGGGACATTTTTGCCCTTGGTCAGAGACTGTTTAGGGAGATGGAGAAATTTTAATGGGCTTCCAAACCTTGTAAAAGAGAACTACTTTTCTCACCACGACTGCGTGCTCCATCTGGGAGGCCAACTTGCAATATTCAGTGGAAATTTTGTCTTGCTTTTCAGCTTTTTGGAGCTATGGAAAATTTCTGTATATTTTTTATTGAAGTGTTAAAAGGAAATACTTGTCATGTAGGCCTAAAGAAAAATTCAGACTTTTTTGACCCTTAAAGAGATGTAGATGAAAGCATGTTAGAATATTCAAACATGAATAAACACTTTTCAGTACAATTGAAAACTTGAAAATTTGCCTTCTCTTAATCTACCTAGTGACTTGGAATCACAAATTGCAAAAAAAAAAAAAAAATTATAGTTAGAAATGGGCAAGTGATGATCCTCACTTGAATAAACTAGATATATCAGAGAACTGTACAAAAATAGATTTTCCCTGTTACATTATTGCATGACTCAGGCTTCACAAGGTTGTATTGTAATAACACAAAATCCCCCAATTCTGAGAACCTCCTAAAAATGAAAGCTCTTTTTCCACCCATGGTATAGTATATTCACATGCCTTCCATTCTAGCATCTGAATTAAAGGAGCACTTTTTGACAATAGCCCTGCTCATGAATTGTAGTCACACAAACTGGGCTTCCCTGATGGCTCAGATGGTAAAGAATCTGCCTGCAATGTGGGAGACACAGGTTCCATCCTTGGGTCAGGAACATCGCCTGGAGAAGGGAATGGCTACCCACTCCAGTATTCTTGCCTGGAGAATGCCATGAACAGAGATACAGTCCACGGGGTCACAAAGAGTCAGATATGACTGAACGACTAACGCTTCACTTCAAACTGGGATCACTCCTGCCTCTATAACTACAGGCTAATTTTTTCCTTTTCTTTTTTTCTGCAAATATACAGTTTTAGCTTTACATTGTTATTTAAGAATCTTTCAAAACCTCTTTGTAAGCATCTTGCTTTGTATAGTATTTCTTTTTTAAGCTTTATTGAGGTGTAACTGACAAATAAAAATTGTATATATTTAATATATACAAACTGATGATTTTATAAAATATCTGCGAAATGACCACCACAACTCACCTGATTCTTAGGAACAAGACAACGATCTTAAGGCCACCCTAGGGCTCTATGTGCTTAGTCGCTCAGTCCTGTCTGACTCTTTGCGACCCTATGGACTGCAGCGCTCCAGGCTCCTCTGTCCATGGATTCTCCAGGTACCAATACTGGAGTGGGTTGCCGTGCCCTCCTCCAGGGGATCTTCCTGACACGAGTCTTCAAACCCAGGTCTCCTGCATTGCAGGTGGATTCTTAGGGCTCTAGGGATCCTAGAAGAAAGAGGAATATGTGAATCTCATGAGCAGCCATGAAGAATGGACTCATGGCAGGAGGGTGTAATTGTGTGTGTAGATTTTGGCAGGGATCATGCTCCTCAATCAGTCTTTTCAAACGCCTGTCATGTGTGACAGCCACATGTGGCACCTCTAAATCTGATGTATTATAATGGATACACTAGAAATTAAAGTCAGGAAACTGATAGATCATCCAACCAGGATGAAGGTGTTGTCAGTTTCCATTCACCCAACAATGTAAATAACCAGGGAACTCAAAGAACCAGATGCTTTTTGTTAGGAGGCCTAACAGCAACAGCTCAGATCACATGCACATTTAATGAACGTTCCCTCACATGCAAAGCGCCCTGCATGCATTATCTCCTTTGATCCTCACAGCAGCTCTATGAGGCAGCTATTATCATGTTTATTTCTTACAGATGAGGAAACCAAGGTTTAGGAAGATTAAGTAACTTGAAAAGGATTGAACACTTGGTAAGTGGTAGAGCCTTTATTCCATCCAAGGTGATCTGATTTTGGAATTTACACTTATAACCAAAGTAGAAGACAATCATAACTGAGGATCATAATCTTGAACCTGGAATATTACACATTAGAAGTGGCTTCTGAACCAGAAAAGGATAATTTATGCTCCATGAGGTTTTTATGTTAAATGTATTTTGTTATAGGCTAATTCAACGGTCAACACACTTTTTCTAAAGAACCAGGGCTACAAACAACCTCTTTTGTTTGTTTGTGGGCTACAAACAATCTCTTTTGCATATTTTGGTATTTTTATAACTCCTTAAATATGTGGGGAAAAAAACCCACTCAGTTCAATGTGACAACTGATGAGAACCTATTGCACAGCACAGGGAACTCTACTCAGCCTCTGTGGAGACCTAAATGGAAAGGAAGTCCAAAAAAGAGGGATGTATGTATACACACAGCTGATTCACTTTGCCGTACGGGAGAAACTAACACAACATTGTAAAGCAACTACACTCCAATAAAAATTAATTAAAAAAAAAAAAAAGAAACAAGGCATGGACCAGATTTGACCCGCAGGCCATTTTTTACCAATCCCTGGTGATGCTTCAAAGCTTGATACACTGAGTGTATAAGATACTCAGTGCTATCTCTCTAGCAAATGATGTCATTTGCCAGAACATCCTTTTTAAATCTGCCTTGAAGCAGTGAGAAGTTATTTAAACTGGAAGGTGATTTGGATCTATACTGCCTGTTCTCTGCGATCTTGTTTTCTTGAGTCATCTCATGGTGAAGTCAGGTTTACACAAGGATTCCAAATGCCACCTTACAGCCGGAAATGCCCTTTTCAGTCCCCACTCTGCCCCTGAAAATGGCACCAGGTCATACTTCGTAGACGTGCATGCTGCTGTTCTTGAAAACATCATCAAAAATACCAGTGCATTTTATTTTATCTGCAAGTCTCCTCTTTCTCAAAAGACATCAAAAACCACCACAAAAAATATTACACCCCAAATAATTTATAGAGCAATAACATGGCCACAAATTGTCCCTTGGATCTTTGGCATTATACTTTTGGGAAGCTGATCAGGAAGGATGAAGTTCAGTTTTATGATAGGCCGTGAGTCTATAGAAGTTCCTGGGTACTGTTCTAAGCCTCATATATAATAACATTTAAATCTCACAACTCTAGAAGGGAGGTCATAGTTTTACCCCTACATTTCAGATGGGGAAACCAAGGCACACAGAGCTATAGATAATTCATCTGAATTTATTCAGCGAGTAAGTAGTAGGTCTAGGATTTGACCCAGGCAGACTGGCTAAAGAGCTCATGAACTTGGCCACTTTATCGCACTCTTTCCATGAATTTGAAAACAGTTAGGCTGAACAGCGTTTAATTCAGGAGTGAAGTGCATTAAATGAAATGGTCCAAGTTACCTAAGGTAACTGGGGAGTGAAAGCGAAAAGAAAGTGAGTGTTAGTGGCTCCTCTGTGCTCGACTCTTTGCGACCCCATGGACTGTAGCCCATCAGGCTCTTCTGTCCACGAAATTCTCCAGGCAAGAATACTGGAGTGGGTAGCCATTCCTGTTTCCAGGGGATCTTCCTGACCCAGGGATCAAACCTGGGTCTCCTGCATTACAGGCAGACTCTTTCCCATCCGACCCACTTTCTAACTCTACTTTTCCCAATCATGGTATTGGTCACCACGGCACTGAAAGCTAACCTTGCAATTTTATTGCGTAAAAGATGCTTCGTTCTTAACACAATCTTCTCTGTCTATATGTTAAATATTTTCTAATCACTTTAAGCCCCCTTCCTCCATAGGAAGCATAAGCATGCAACCTGTGGCGTTCTCAACCAGGTCTGGGACTTCAGGGAAAGTTCTCTCTCTGAGCACTGGTCTTATTCATTTATTCTACACATATTAATATAGAGCAGTCAAGTTTTCTCATCTATATAATGCAAAGGTCAGACTGTGAGCTCTAAGGTATCTTCCATCAATAATATTTGTGTTATTGAGTGGCTCCCATAGTATTTGTCACTGAGGGAATTCTTTCCTTGATGGATGTGAGTGAAAGTCGCTCAGTCGTGTCCAGCTCTTTGCAACCCCTTAGATTATACAGTCCATGGAATTCTCCAGGCCACAATAGTGGAGTGGGTAGCCTTTCCGAGGTCTTTATTCACTAAACGAAGTCTTCCCTTAAATAAATCTCTACAGATCTCTCTTGACTGTGGCTGTTTGCAGCAGAATATGTTTTTTCATTAACGACAGGATAAAAATGTCCTTAAAATCAGATCAGCATTCATAACAATCCAGTATAATAATAACCATGTAACTCCATGTCACAGGCGATTCAGCCCTTCAGGAGTAAGAATGACTGAACTTAACTCATTCTTCTTCAAGGGCCAAGATAAAAATCTCAAGGTATCCTTTAGATGCTGTAATCTGCTTTGAACTTTGACTCAGCTATTTCCATGAACATCCTCCATTTCCACTAGGGTAGATGCTATATAAGACTGAACATTACAAATCACTTTGTTTAAAGTTACCGAAGTGGGGGTGGGGGTGGGAGTGGAGAAAAAACAGCTCAGAGTCTGCTGTTAATTAAAACCAGCCGATGATGTACAGCGATTTGTCTGGGGGCACTTCTGACTGGGCTGGTTCCTTGACAGCTGTGCATTCTTTCCTGCCTGTATTGTTTGAACTGTGTCCAATGGGACAATCATGAAATCTTTGATAGCTGTTGTTTAAATAGGAGAAAGGGGGGCGCTTTTTGTTTTAAGCAAGAGAGGGAGATGAGTCTTGTATTACATGTAAAAAGTTAGGGTTTATTAGATCATTTTCAATGGGTTTTAGTAGCACGCCTCTGGTCATTTTTGAATTGTCTATTGACACTTTTTCACAACACAAATGTCAAAAATCTTACTTCCTCCCTTCCCTCCTAAGGGATTCTTGCTGTGGGTAGGAGGAAAATGTATGAAGCACCTGGTCTTACTCAAAGGGGACTGTGGATAGGTTAATTTCACAGTTGAAAGTTTCATAAGCTGGAATGCCTCTAAATGTTTGCTAATAGCGAAAAAGACTACCAGAAAAAAAAAAAAAAGGAATTCAAGTGGCTTCAGGAAAATTGCTCACAAATGCACACAAAAATTCTGTTTCATCCTTGAGTTTGAACGGATGTTTGATGATTAACCCAAGATTGCTAAGCTGTCTATCTTCAAATACCCAAACAACTTTAAAAGGGATCATTCACACTTTCTAAAAGACAGATCAGCATTAAAAATGTAAAAAAAAAGAGACATTTAAACATTTATCCATATCTTTCAGCTTGGGTGTTAAATATTTTATAAGTATGATACACTTTCCGAATAGCCATTGTGATATAGCTATCTATTAAGATGCATAGATTAGATAGATGATAGACTGATAGATTGATAATAGATGGCAGACAGGCAGACAGATAGGTAGGTGGATGGATAGATAGACTCAGTGTTGGTATTTCAGGTGAAATTTCATTTTTAAAGTTTAACTTCAAGGTAGTGTTCACCTTCCATCAGGAGGGTGTTTGAGGGTTCACACGAGCATTCTTGCCAGCAATTGTCGCTCTGGAGTCCAGCCATACTGTGTAGCTCCCCTTCTTTCAGGAGGGTCATCCTACAAGTGTGACCTCGTTTCTTCCGAAGACTGAGACAGATTGTCATTTCGCTGGGACTCTAAATTCCCAGGGCGAAGTTTTTCAAGGACAGGTGTGAAAATTATCCTTGCTTATTTAGAAATGAGTCATTGTCTCCAGGCTGCTGGTGCTTATCTCAACCTGGTAAAGGTCAAATGAAGTTCTAGTTCACAGAAAAATGTTCTAGGCTGAGTTTTTAACCTCATGGGGGATTCTTTTGTTTGGTTCAGGAGAGCCTAACAACATTGCTGATATATTCATCTATGTCAGATGAAACTTTGACCGGACAATCATGGACCAGCTGGCCTATAGGAAAGTAGGTGAGCTGGGAGCCTTATTAGGATTACTCCTGGAGTCTGACAAACAGACAGTAAAGAAAAGAAATCTTACTGGTAGTAAAGGCAACTGACTTAGTGCCAGTTGCTTTTGTCAAATATGAGAAACATTTGACTGCTCTGGATGTTTTTTAGTTTGATCCATCTCTCAGTTAAATTTCACTGAGACTGCCCAGATCAATACATTCATTTGTCCAGATCTAATGCTAAAGCTGAAACTGCAATACTTTGGCCACCTCATGTGACGAGTTGACTCACTGGAAAAGACTCTGATGCTGGGAAAGGTTGGGGGCGGGAGGAGAAGGGGACGACCGAGAATGAGATGGCTGGATGGCATCACCGACTCTGTGGACATGAGTTTGAGTGAACTCCGGGAGTTGGTGGTGGACAGGGAGGCCTAGCGTGCTGTGATTCATGGGGTCGCGGAGAGTCGGACACGACTGAGCAACTGAACTGAACTGAATCCATTTAAGCTAGAGCCCAGTGTTTGCTTATTTGCCTTAAAAATAGTGGCTTAGGAAATATGAGTTAGAGTAAACTCTGGGAGCTGGTGATGGACAGGGAGGCCTGGCATGCTGCAGTCCATGGGGTCGCAAGAGTCGGACACGACCGAGCGACTGAACTGAGCTGAACTAGACTGAGGAAATATGAGTGCTCATGAAGTTCTTGTTTCCGTTCCTGGTTGTATCAGCATGGGACAGCTATCAGAGTAGCAAGCTAAGTTGCTATATTCAACTCTCTCCTCCCTCCACACTCCTGCTGCTCACAGACCTCACCTCCTCTAGAGTACCTAAAAATATCAGATACTAGATTTATAGCTAGATCATGAGGATAAATTATAGGCTAAGATCTGAGGGGAAGGCACCTGCAGGACTTATGAGAAAGGTTTCACTTCATAATTACAATGCACTACCCGGGAGGACATGTTCCTCTTTTATGGCCAGATGTTGTTGTAGTGATTGCTGGAATAGCTGCATCCATTTTGTCACCAGAGGATGGCACATAGACAAAGAGAAAGAGCCCTAGTCTGCGATGATATCAAGGAGCCACCAAACTGGTCCTGGACCCATGTATCTCTGAATGTCTTGAAATGTGTCTCAACGTGTATGTGAAGCATGAAACAGGCTTAACTGAGACAGGCTCAGGTTAAACAATTTGACCCTTTCACAGTGTTCTTGTGCCTATAGATCCACAGCAATGGTCTCAGTGCTCGCTAAATGCAGCAGTTCCGAGGAACTAAGAACATCAGGCTCTGGAAGGCTCAAAGGAAGGGGCCAAGTCAGCAAACAGTTGTGAGGACACTAAGCAACATATTGAAGAAAGAAATTATCGCACTCTAGTTTCATTATCATGAAACTATATTTAATCCAAAGCTGGTCTCTGAAAGTGTAAGAAGAGCCAGGAAAAGGAAATAGATCCCTGAATGAGAAGCTGAGCTCCAGAACTCAATTGAAAGTTTCTTTCAACTGTTAACATTGCATGATGTTTAGAAACACAAACTGATCATTAAAAATATGCCACCCCCCAAAATAATCCATTAGTTAATTAGAAATATCCTCATGCTCTCTGCATTTCAAGGAAGGTTGATCTGCAGCCTGAGTTTTTGGGTAATGGACTTGAAAGAGAGGGAGGGTGAGCAGGTCTGTCAGCTCTCCTTGCATGAGGGTCTGTCCATGGCAGTTAGACTTCTGGGCTCATGTAAACGGACAGGTGTATAGAATAGAGTCAGACTTGGGTTCAAATCCCAGCCTGACCTTCAACAGCTTTGTGAATAAGGTTTCTCAACCTTCTCAGCTTCAGTTATTTCATTTTAAAAATGGAAAAATAAATATTTGTCTATGGGAGTTTTTTTGATGATAATTAAATAATCCAAATAAATCATTTATCATGTCAGGGACATAACAAATGCAAAAAAATTTTAGCGACTATGATTATTTTCTTGAAAAGAGCTCTTGTTTTTCCTATTCTGTTGTTTTCCTCTATTTCTTTGCATTGATCGCTGAGGAAGGCTTTCTTATCTCTCCTTGCTATTCTTTGGAACTCTGCATTCAGATGCTTATATCTTTCCTTTTCTCCTTTGCTTTTTGCTTCTCTTCTTTTCACAGCTCTCTGTAAGGCCTCCTCAGACAGCCATTTTGCTTTTTTGCATTTTTTTTTCCATGGGCATGGTCTTAATTTTTTTGGGCTCCAAAATCATTGCAGATGTTGATTGCAGCCAGGAAATTAAAAGACGCTTACTCCTTGGAAGGAAAGTTATGACCAACCTAGATAGCATATTAAAAAGCAGAGACATTACTTTGCCAACCAAGGTCCGTCTAGTCAAGGCTATGGTTTTTCCCGTGATCATGTATGGGTGTGAGAGTTGGACTGTGAAGAAAGCTGATCGCTGAAGAATTGATGCTTTTGAACTGTGGTGCTGGAGAAGACTCTTGAGAGTCCCTTGGACTGCAAGGAGATCCAACCAGTCCATCCTAAAGGAGATCAGTCCTGGGGTGTTCATTGGAAGGACTGATGCTAAAGCTGAAACTCCAATATTTTGGCCACCTTATGTGACGAGTTGACTCACTGGAAAAGAGTCTGATGCTGGGAGGGATTGGGGGTGGGAGGAGACGGGGATGACAGAGAATGAGACGGCTGGATGGCATCACCGACTTGATGGGCCTGAGTTTGAGTGAACTCCGGGTGTTGGTGATGGACAGGGAGGCCTGGCGTGCTGTGATTCACGGGGTCGCAAAGAGTCGGACACGACTGAGCGACTGAACTGAACTGAACTGATGATTATTTTTATTATCTCTTACAACTGTGTCATACAGATTCTAGAGAGACTGAAACAGTTTCTAAATGGCTCCATATGTTCAACAGAAATAATAATGCTTGCAGGAGGAAAATACCT
The DNA here is from genome assembly GCF_049115385.1 of Moschus berezovskii. Lineage (NCBI taxonomy): Eukaryota > Metazoa > Chordata > Mammalia > Artiodactyla > Moschidae > Moschus > Moschus berezovskii. The sequence goes on from NC_142460.1 coordinate 5,396,250, forward strand.
GTCAGTTACTACATCTCTTACACTAATCATTGCTTTTCTAGAATAACACTTTTAAAAAGTATTTAAGGGAATAATTTTGAGACAGAAACTATTTAGTTCTCTCATATAGGATTTGCCAAATTGCTTATTTCTGCATAAAACATGAGGATTTTGAATTATGACTATTAAATAAGAGCTTTAAAATGATGGACAGATTAAGTATTTCCATGTTCGAACTGCTTCTGGATTATATCTGGTTTCATATCATCACTATTTTAATGGGCTACTTTGTGGCCAAATAGTTTTAACATGTGTTCAGTCCTAAATAATCACTCATTAATCTTACATGACAACCAGATTTTAATATTTATTAGATTGCTATTGCTAACAACAGACTTTATGCTATTTATAGTATCTGAAATTTTTTTCCAGAATAAAATTACCAACACACTAAACTACTTGTCTCAAAACCATGACAATTAGATACAACCTTAGGCAAACCTTCATGAAATGTATGTTTTGACTAAAACCCAGTCTTGAAATCTTATTTGAAATTAATTGGCAGCATTCGGTAAAGGAATCTCATGATTCATTCTTAAAAAATAAAGAGATCTCATAAATGTAAGCTTGCTTATACCTTGTTGTCTTGAATACAAATATACACTGATTGTTGTTGAAAGCTTCTGACATAATCACGAAACCTGCTAAAGAGAGATCATGATATCTACAGATGGTTGATTCTTATGATAATGAAGAAAATGATAAGAATTCAAGGGTAAAATAAGACTTCAATTTAGTTGAGTGGTTTATTTTCTCTTTGAACATTATACCACTTCTTTGCAGCTCCTAGAGAGAATGCTGATTATTTTTCAAGGATGTAGGTATCAGCAGTTGTTCTGTCACCAAGTCCTGTCCGACTCTTCGCGACCCCATGGACTGCAGCACACACCTGGCTTCCTGTCCTTCACTATCTCCTGATCTGCCCAGACTCATGTCCATTGAGTTGGTGATGCCATCCAACCATCTCACCCTCTGCCATCCCCTTCTCCTCTTTCCCTCAATCTTTCCCAGCATCAGGGTTTTTTCCAATGAGTTGGCTGTTCACATCAGGTGGCCAAGGCATTGGAGCTTCTGCCTCAGCACCAGTGGTGGCTCAGATGATAGGTGTCAGAGATGGGGTTAAGCATTCTTTTTCACTTCTCTCTGAGGCTTCTAAACCATTATCCCAATACCCTCAGAATATCATTGCTTCAGTTCAGTTCAGTTCAGTCGCTCAGTCATGTCCGACTCTTTGCAATTCCATGAACCGCAGCACTCCAGGCCTCCCTGTCCATCACCAACTCCCGGAGTCCACCCAAACCTATGTCCATCGAGTTGGTGATGCCATCCAACCATTTCATTCTCTGTCATCCCCTTCTCTTCCTGCTCTCAATCTTTCCCAGCATCAGGGCCTTTTCAAATGAGTCAGTTCTTCGAATCAGGTTGCCAAAGTATTGGAGTTTCAGCTTCAACATCAGTCCTTCCAATGAATAACCAGGACTGATCTCCTTTAGGATGGACTGGTTGGATCTCCCTGCAGTCCAAGGGACTCTCAAGAGTCTTCTCCAACACCACAGTTCAAAAGCATCAATTCTTCGGTGCTCAGCTTTCTTTATAGTCTAACTCTCACATCCATACATGACCATGGGAAAAACTATAGCCTTGACTAGACGGACCTTTGTTGGCAAAGTAACGTCTCTTCTTTTTAATATGCTATCTAGGTTGGTCATAACTTTCCTTCCAAGGAGTAAGCATCTTTTAATTTCATGGCTGCAATAACCATCTGCAGTGATTTTGGAGCCCAAAAAAATAAAGTCAGCCATTGTTTCCACTGTTTCCCCATCTATTTGCCATGAAGTGATGGGACTGGATGCCATGATCATTGCTACACTGAGGCTAAATTCTCCTCACGTTATCCTTTTCTACTTCTTCTTGTTCTTAGTTGCCTATTTCCTAAGCCAACCCTATGTATCCATTGAAGAACTGGACGCCTAAAAAAGTTCCCTATTTCCTCTAAACTCACGGATCCACTGTTCTTTTCAGTGATTTTGGATCCTTATGCTTTTCTTGTTCTGTACTTCTTAACTTCCATATCTACAACGATCTTCATCTCTACCCCTTTTCAGGCACTCTCTCTCAAGGTTAAATCATAGAATCTCTCCATCCTTGAATTCTTCAACACGATAATCTACTCTTTAAAATCTCCAGTTTGTCTGATTTTATCACCACTTCTACTCTCTCTGCTCTTTAGACTTCCCATGCCTTCACTTTCTTTCAGAATCAGTTTCTCCTGATCCTCCCTCCCTTGGCTCCAGTAATTAACACCACTAGGATTCTCAGTTTCCTTACCCGCTAGCCTCCTAAAAAAAACCTACAATATTGAATCAACACTTCCAGCCACCTTCTTGGACCTGGTGGTGGAGGTGGAGGATTTCAAAGAGCGTGTATGATCTCATGTCTCAATTAGATCTTCAATCATGAATCAGTTCTCCTACTTATTGTTTGGCAAGACATTTTTTTTGATACTTTTCAATGTCCATTAAAAACCTTCATCCCTCTTCTTAAGAATCATTTCTCATACAGATGCCTCAGGATTGGTAGCCAAACTTGTCATTTTAATAGAAAATTGAGATGAATAGAGAGTTTGTTCCGTAGCTTTGTTGCAAATATATCAATGTGTACCAACTATGATATTTGATTCCCTTTTCAAATCACGAGGCTTGTTTTTCTTGTTGAAGTTCACAAGTTATAACTTTATTGGCATCTCTTTCCTCTCCCCTCATGTCCTTTTCATTCATCATCCTTACTCTTTCCTGTACCTCTGAAGTCCTCTCAGTTGAATCTTGTGGAGTAAGTCCCCTGCATACAAATAAATCCCGTGCCAAGGGTGCATTCTTAAGTCCAACAGTGTTATCCCAGGTACACAACTGACACAATCAGCTATAAGTGACTAACAGGTTATAGTACTTTGCACACAAATAATGGAAAAACACAAAGACAAAAAATAAGGAAAACATTTTCAATCTTGCAGTACAGCACTTTGAAAAGTACAGTAGTATAGTGTAACAGCTGGCATACAGGGGCTGGCATCAAGGGAACAAGCAAGAAAGGTTATTGACTGGAGGAGGGAGAGGAGGTGGGAGATGGCAGAGCTGAAGGACCGTCAGCAACAGGAGATGGAGTGAAAGTGAAAGTCGCTCAGTCGTGTCCGATTCTTTGTGACCCCATGGACTATACAGGCCATGGAATTCTCCAGGCCAGAACACTGGAGTGGGGAGCCTATCCCTTCTCCAGGGGATCTTCCCAACCCAGGGATTGAACCTAGGTCTCCCATATTGCAGGCGGATTCTTTTCCAGCTGAGCCACAAGGGAAGCCCAAGAATACTGGAGTGGGTAGCCTATCTCTTCTCCGGGGACCTTACCGACCCAGGAATTGAACCAGGGTCTCTTGCGACCCCATGGAACATACAGGCCATGGAATTCTCCAGGCAAGAATACTGGACTGGGTAACCTTTCCCTTCTCAAGGGCATCTTCCCAACCCAGGGATTGAACCCAGGTCTCCCATATTGCAGGCGGATTCTTTACCAGCTGAGCCACAAGGGAAGCCCAAGAATACTGGAGTGGGTAGCCTATCCCTTCTCTGGGGGAACTTCCCGACGCAGCAATTGAACTGGGGTCTCCTGAACTGTAGGCAGATTCTTTACCAACTGAGCTATGAGAGAAGCCCAGGAGATGGAGGGCAAGCTGAAATTTCAGTTACACCTGACTCTGATGGAGCGCACATTCGTATCTTTGGAAGTTCCTAACGTGAAGGTTCATAAGGAAGGGACTTACTGGATTCAGACTACTGGTGGGCTTGAGATTTTCCCCATTTAAGCACTTCTTCCTGGGTTGGGCTTTCATCTCGCCACCAGCTTGTTCTGCCTACTCCCATATTGTCTCCGCATCTTCAGTCAGCGTGTCTTTCCCTTATGCCCTTTTCTCCTTTACCATCCGTCCCTTCCTTGGTCCTTTGCAGTCTGGCTCTTCTCATCTCTCTCAGTGAGGAGCCAGTAACCTTCTTACTGAAAATTCTAATAAAAAGTTCAGACCTTGATTTCCAGGCTTTCTGAAGCTCTGGCTTTGCTAATTAGGGAAGAGTTAAGAAGAGATTGGAGAAGTCCACGCAGAGCAGGTGGAAGGCTCTGTGAGGCACACTAAGGAGTTTGCAGTTTCTCACTGAGATTCTGAAGAAGTTCTGCAAGTTCACATTCATGAAGCTCTTTACTTTCTTTGTTTCCATGATCTTGCACTCTCCTGGTTCTCATTCTACCTTTTCCATCTCTTTATTAGACACCATATCTTCTGCTTACCAATGAGTGAGATGCTATTGCCCAGAAGTCACTCCTGGGTTATCTTAGCCACACTTACACTTTCAAGTGTCTGATACAGGGTGTCGATTCCCCCGTGGACAGCTTTAGTCTTTTCCTCTATTGCAATGGGCTTCAAATTTACATACAGAATGGGCACCGCGAGGGTGCAGTGTTCCAAAGTTGGGAAAGAGGGTGAATTTGGTGTATACATGTGTGCAGAAAAGAAGCACTATACCTGACCTAGAAAGGATTTAGAAAGGCCTTCCTGCAAGGTTGGTCCTTGGCTGACATCCACAAGCTTGCATTTCAGTAGTGTTTTCACCATTCTCTAACTGATAAGAATAGTTTACTGTGCCTTACCTATTTATACACACAATGTGATTTATGCTTTCCTTTTCAAGAGTCTGGGATTTTATTAGGTGTTGGGGAAAGAGTACCTACGTGGCGAACTCCCAGTAAAAGCCCTGAGTCTCTAACCATCTTCCTTGATAGACAACAGGTCACGTGTGTTGTCTCAGTTTGATGGTGGAGGTACGACGCCTGTCTGTGCGACTCCAGTGGAGAAGACTTGTAGACATTTGTGCCTGGATTCCTCTGGACTTTACTTCTTTCATCTTTTTCCCTTTGCTGATTTTTCTGGGTACACTTTCACTGTAATATGTTGTAACTACGAGTATGACTGCACATGGACTCTCATGGGTCTTTCTGGTGAATCATCTCCCCTGGGAATGGTCTTGGGGGCTCCTGATAACACATGTACTCTTATTTCATGGGACTCATGTCTGATATTTGGAGAAAGGAGTTAGAATGAACAAAAGAGTTGGATTTAGTGCTAAAAGCAGAAAGAAATAAGACGGGCATAAGAAAGATGGGCTTGAGATAGCTCACCAGGCTCCAAGGTGAGGAAATCCTAGCTTTAACTTTTTCTGGGGTATTTTATGACTTTCTGGTCATACTCATCCTTTATAGGAAATCCCAGGAATTGAAATACTTTTTTAAAAAAGATTAAAGTATAGTTGATTTAATATGTTGTGTTAGATTCAGGTGTAAAACAAAGTGATTCAGTTATACATACATATACATCTATTTTTCAGATCCCTTTTCTTTTTAGATCGTTAGAACATATTGAGTATAGTTTCCTGTGCTATATAGTAAATCCTTGTTAACTACCTATTCAGTATATAGTAGTGTGTATCTGTTAATCCCAAACTCCTAATTTATCCCCCGCTAAGTACTTTTAAATACATTCTTAAATATTGACTTAAATCTCCATCTTCCTAAAATGCCTTCCCCCCCCCCATATTTACAATCATAAGAATCCACAAAATGAACTGCCTTTAAGATTTCTTGAGATTACATTATTCCATCATTCAATAAGTATTTCTTGAGCACAGACGTTTTATTGTGCCCCAGGTACTATGGGTAGTCACTGGTGATTCAAAGATGACTAAGATAAAGCCCTCTCTTATCCTCAAGGAACTCACTTAAGGGAAAGATGATGCCAAAGGAAAAACAGGCAAAAGGACTTAGTTCAGACCACAGTTTTGCAACTGGATGTAAGTCTCAGGAGCCTTCTGACCACCCAGAGTCACATGTGCTCGGCCACAGCCATGCTCCCGACAGGTGAGCACAGGAAACTGTTAGGTGAGTCAGCACAGAGAATGCTGGGGATTCCTGAAATAGCACTGAGTCATGAGTCTCTGATGCCCTGGCTCAGTTCACGAAGCAGCTGGAAATGAATAAGCAGAGAAAGTGGACTAATGGTTAGAGGACGGAAATACCCCAGGGGACATTTGTTGAGTCAGTTTAAGAACGTGGAAAACTTCAACTGTCATAGATCCCAACGGAATGAAGTAAGAGGAGAAGAGCGTCTTCCAACAGCTTGACCTCCATTTGAAATTTTCTGGCACACATCATTCTTCTGGATTCTGTGGGGAGCTGGAGAAAGGAGGGAAGGAGAGGAATAAAATACTGTTTTGACCACAGTGAATTCTGGATTTACATGGTGACAGTACATGGTATATAGCCAATATTTGACGCATGATTTGGGGTTGAGTTATAAAAGGTACATGATAATACAAAGGAAAAGAGAAGTGACACATAAGAAAGCAAGCCGAGAAACTGCTGGGAGGAAAAATGTACCTTGGAAGTTATAAATTAATAACCTAAACAAAACATAGACTTTTTTTTAAGATTTTATTTATTTTTTAAAATTTAAATTTATTTATTTTAATTGGAGGCTAATTACTTTACATTATTATATTGGTTCTGCCATACATTGACATGAATCTGCCCCAGGTGTACATGTGTTCCCCATCTTGAACCCCCTTCCCACCTCCCTCCCCATCCCATCCCTCTGGTTCATCCCAGTGCACCAGCCCCTAGCATCCTGTATCATGCACCGAACCTGGACTGGCGATTCGTTTCACATATGATAATATACATGCTTCAATGCCATTCTCCCAAATCATCCCACCCTCGCCGTCTCCCACAGAGTCCAAAAGACTGTTCTATACATCTGTGTCTCTTTTGCTGTCTCGTATACGGGGTTATCATTATCATCTTTCTAAATTCCATATATATGCATTAGTATACTGTATTGGTGTTTTTCTTTCTGGCTTACTTCACTCTGTATAATAGGCTCCAGTTTCATCCACCTCATTAGAACTGATTCAAATGTATTCTTTTTAATGGCTGAGTAATACTCCATTGTGTATATGTACCAAAGCTTTCTTATCCATTCGTCTGCAGATGGACATCTAGGTTGCTTCCATGTCCTGGCTGTTATAAACAGTGCTGCGATGAACATTGGAGTACATGTGTCTCTTTCAATTCTGGTTTCCTCGGTGTGTATGCCCAGGTGTGACTGCTGGGTTGTATGGCAGCTCTATTTCCAGTTTTTAAAGGAATCTTCACACTGTTCTCCATAGTGGATGTACTAGTTTGCATTCCCACCAACAGTGAAGAGGGTTCCCTTTTCTCCACACCCGCTCCAGCATTTATTGCTTGTAGACTTTTGGATAGCAGCCATTCTGACTAGTGTGAAATGGTACCTCATTGTGGTTTTGATTTGCATTTCTCTGATTATGAATGATGTTGAGCATCTTTTCATGTGTTTGTTAGCCATCTGTATGTCTTTTTTTGGAGAAATGTCTGTTTAGATCTTTGGCCCATTTTTTGATTGGGTCGTTTATTTTTCTGGAATTGAGCTGCAGGAGTTGCTTGTATATTTTGAGATTAATCCTTTGTCAGTTGCTTCATTTGCTAGACTTTTAAAAGCTATAAATAAGAATATATATATATGACTTCTTTTAAAATATTGAGTCTTAGTAAAGTTGACTTGAGAGAAAGAGCAAAGAAACACTAGATGTTGATAAGTCTTTTAGTGAAATCTCCCACTAAATTTGGAACTTCTCAAATTTTGCATAGGTGAGTTTCTGAAAAAAATGACCAGATATTTCATTCATTTCCACTGCAAAATTAAGGATGTGGTTTTTTTTGTGTGTGTATAAAAATCATATTTTGAAATACAGTAAACTTCAAAAAATACAACTTAGAAGTTGGAAAAACACCAGTTCTAACAAAACACCATTTTCCAAATATTAACAATAATAGTAGATAGTAAGTTCTAAAAATGCTGAATTGGCTTATATGTGTCATTTATAAGCAAATTTATATTTAGTTATTTATATAAATTCAGAAATTTATATTCGGTTAAAGGTGTCAGTTTTGAATAATGATCAAGTCCTTTCAGGAAACTCAAATTATCTTCATATTCAGCAAAGCAGTTTTTCGTTTTTTCCACTTTCTTCACTTATGAACCTGTTTCTACATGTCTCCCTTTAGAATCTGCACGTGTTTCAGCATCTCTGAAGTAGAGATAAGATGGAACACCATCAGGACCACAACCTTGGTAACCACTGATTGTGCATCCTGCCCATTCAGGTATCGTGCTAAGCTGGATGGTCGTATTCCATTTAACGTTCTCAACACAGTGATCTCATCCTCATTTTATGGGTGAGAGAACTCATGGTTGAAACATCCATTCTCCCCTCACACGTGGAGAAGGCCCCTTTGCTCTGGATACCAGCTGGTTCCTAGGATGCCCCAGCCACCAGGAGACAGAATGATACACGGGACTCATCCCAATGGTGTCTGTCAGGCTAACCTGGGGTGGGTCATTACTGTGTCATTGACTGGAATTAATGAATCTCAGGCTTCGGAAGATCGCTGAAGGATGACATCCAACCACACCGAACGCATGGCCTCCTGGCATCCTACCCCTCTTCAGAAAGTAGAATTAACTCAGCAACCTGGTAAGGAATTTAGTTCCAACCAGGACTGGGTGATGATAACGTCAGCATAGATTTACCCGTGGAAGCTGTGTGGCTGGGTCATCATGTGTTTGGCAACACCTGTATGCCACCTCTGCCTCCAAGAAGGGCATTCAGAGGAAAGTTCTGATGGAAACTCTTTGGATTTTATCTCATTGCTTCACTGATTCTTCAGTTTGCCTCATGGATGCCAATCAATAGAGACTGAATACTGTACTCTTAGCTGTGGAGGAAAGCTTTGTGGATGCAAAGCAAACTCATTAAAGTAAATAACAATATTATCAAGTGAAATACCGTCTTTTAGGATGTCATTGGCTCTTTCCAGATATCTGTTGCTGAAATTTTTCCCATTGCTGTTAAGAAAGACATTTTCTCAAGTCTCATCTTTCTGAGACCACAAGGAATTCAGGAAGTTATTTTGTTCAGGTGCTCAGTCATGTCCAACTTTTTGCCACCTCATGAACTACAGCATGCCAGGCTTCCCTGTTCTTCGTCACCTCCTGGAGCTTACTCAAACCCATGTCCATTGAATCGGTGATGCCATCAAACCATCTCATCCTCTGCCATCCCCTTCTCCTCCTACCTTCAATCTTTCCCAGTGTTAGGGTCTTTTCCAATGAGTCAGCTCTTTGCATAAGGTGGCCAAACTATTGGAGCTTCAGCCTCAGCATCAGTCTCTTCAGTGAATATTCAGGATTAATCTCCTTTCGAATTGACTGATTTGACCTTGCAGTCCAAGGGACTCTCAAGAGTCTTCTCCAACTGCTGCTGCTAAGTCACTTCAGTCGTGTCCGACTCTGTGTGACCCCATAGACGGAAGCCCACCAGGCTCCCCCGTCCCTGGGATTCTCCAGGCAAGAACACTGGAGTGGGTTGCCATTTCCTTCTCCAATGTGTGAAAGTGGAAAGTGAAAAGTGAAAGTGAAGTCGCTCAGTCGTGTCCGACCCTTAGCGACCCCACGGACTACAGCCTACCAGGCTCCTCCATCCATGGGATTTTCTAGGCAATAGTACTGGAGTGGCTTGCCATTGTTGGTCTTCTCCAACACCACAGTTCAAAAGCATCAATTCTTCAGTGCTCAGCTTTATTTATGGTCCACCTCTCATATCCACTCATGACTACTGGAAAAACCATAGCTTTGACTATACAGACATTTGTCAGCAAAGTAGTGTCAGTGATTTTGGAGCCCAAGAAAAGAAACTTTGTCATTATTTCCCCATTTATTTGCCATTAAGTAATGGGACCAGATGCCATGATCTTAGTTTTCTGAATGTGGAGTTTTAAGCCAGCTTTTTCACTCTCCTCTTTCACTTTCATCAAGAGGTTCTTTAGTTCTTCTTCATTTTCTGCCATAAGGGTGGTGTCATCTGCATATCTGAGATTATTGATCTTTCTCCTGGCAATGTTGATTCCAGCTTGTGCTTTCAGCTTAAAACACAAGCAGGAAGCTATGGGTTTAATAATAATAGGATCTGACCAGCTCATTTCTTTATGCTTTCAATCAATCAATCATCAATGCTGAGCAGTTCTGATATCCTTGAGCCTTCTTGGAGTGAGAATATTATTTTTTTTTTCTTTAATTCACTGACATATTCTTTTACCATCTCAGTGCATAAAGCTCATTTGTTCAAGGCAGACACCTGAGGAGAGCTTACCTGTTTACTCTTCCTTTTGTCCCCCCTTACCGGTCATCTGGTCCTGCCCGCTGTGCCTTCCAAGCCTCTCTGCTGGTCCCCAGCTTCTCCCCTCCTTGGGTCTGGGTCTGCTCCAGCCAGCTCAGATTGCTGGAGGAAATTCTCAACAGTCCACCCTCAATGATAATCACGGTCATTCCTTCCAAAAGGAAAATATGACCTCATTATCCCTTGCTTAGAACTCTCAAGGTTTCTCTGGCCAAAGGGCAAACACACATTTTCGCCCATCAGAGAAAGCTATGCATTCCCTACCCTCATTCCTTTCTATTTATTGAGTCCTTACTGTGTGTTGGGTATCAATCTAGGTGCTGGAGATACGATGTCCATGCTCTCATGGAAGTTTCATTCTAACAAGGAGAGACAGATAATAGACAAAATAAGTCGTGTGTGTGTGTGTGTGGTGTGTCTGTGTGAGAGAGAGACACATACACATATGGGTCTGTATGTTTGGAAGATGACTTTTGGAGAAGGTACAGAAAATGACTTTGAGAACAACAAAGCCAAGCAGGATTCTAGGAAACGATGGGACAGGAATTAGTTAAATAGGGGGATCAAGGAAATCTAATCGAGACCCTGACATTTTGACAAAGACATGAGTTAGTCCCTGCCTCTCAGGGCATCATCAGTCCCACCACCTCTCCACCTTGCGTTTCATTTCACAACACTAAACCCATGGTCTCTCCCAGACCCACTGGTCCCTCTGGTTCCTAGGCCTCTGTGGGTACTGGTACCTCCCTAGGACATGTCTGCTCTCCTGCAAAAGGAGACCCAGTTGTCCTTGCCTCTACCCCCCTCCACCCCGTGACTAGACTTCTCCAGGCAGAATATGACTTGCAACCTCACCTGGGCCAAACCTTCCAGTGTGACTGTAATCTTGTTCCCTCATCTTCTTCCCTCTCTAAACACATAGACACAGATGCTAACATGTGCATGCGTGTTATATATATATATGCATCATCACTTATTTATTGAGTCTCACCATGTACAGGGACTTTCCCTGGTGGCTCAGAGAGTAAAAAAATATATGCCTGCAATGCAGAAGACCAAGGTTTGACCCCTGGGTAGGGAAAACCTCTTGGACAGGGAATGGCTACCCAATCTAGTGTTCTTGCCTGGAGAATTCCATGGAGAAAGGAGCCTCGCAGGCTACAGTCCATGAGGTCACAGAGTCGGAAACAACTGAGTAACTAACACTTTAACTTTCACCATGTACATACTCTGTATTCCATATTCTTATTCACAGCAACCTAATCGGGTGAGAGTATCCCTATTTTACAAGTGAGAGAAGTCATTTGCTAAGACCATTTCTATTGATGGAGCTGGACTCAAGCTCAGAGCTCTCTGACTCTAATGGCCTTGCTCTCCTTCAACTTTCTCCCAATACTAAACTACTTTAGGGCACTTGCTGTAACTTTGGATTTTTATATCCTTGCACCTAGCTCAGTTCCCAACACAGAGTAAGTGCTCAGCAACTATTTCTCCAACAAATACATTTTAATACTATTTGTTCTTTCATTTTATCATTCACAATGTCCAAAATTTCCATGTCCAGCCCTTTGAGTATCTCCCCATAGTCCTAACCTTTCAATAATAACAACAGCAATATTTCACAGCACCTACTATGGGACAAATAACTCTTCTGAGTACCAAAGCAAGTTTCTTTAATACTCATGACAACCAAGTGAAGTGGGAGATACCACTTTTATCCCCATTTAACAGGTGGAAAAACTGAGGTTCCAAGCAATTAGATCAATTTCTGAACCTCGCACAGCTAGTAAGTGATGGAGC